>NW_026521843.1:21180833-21812500 GCF_021234435.1 Artibeus jamaicensis
GTGCATATTTCAATATTTCCGTTGTTTTAGGTTCAGGCTTTGGCCATTCCAGTGTGTAGTCACATATGCCTAACATAGCACTTTGTAGAGAGGTCTGTAAAACACATTTTTGTAACATGAATCATTTCTGATAACTGTAATTCCGTGTTTCCTGCTTTGCACTGATTACAGCGCAAGGAAGAGAGGGAGAGGAAAGCGCCAGCCTTTGGAACCTCCGTGCACCTTGGGCCTGAGGCAGAGAGTGAAAGCTCACTGCACTCGATTCCTCCGTGAGCAGAGCCGAGTGCCTGATGACAGCCGGCCAGGCACCGGGGGAGGCAGAGCAGCAATTGTACGTTACACTGGAGTTTCTCTGCCGGCAGGGAAAGAGATGCCAGTATTAGCTATTTGCATCTCACTGTAGCTACAGGGATATGTGAACAGCTGGAGAATTAATTTGATATATATTCCCAGAAGCCGTTTCTCTGCCAACAGAATTCCATTACTGTGAGTTTTAGAGTGTGTACTGTGAATTTGTTTCTTGCCCTTTAATATTTGCTATAGCATATTTCTGGTGAGTGGATTGCCACATAATGGGGTGTGGCTGTATCTTGGTTTGGAGTACACTCCATTAACCTAAGCCAGCAATTGCCAACCGGTGTGCCACAAGAATTTTTAAAACATGCAATACCTGACTATTTAGTCAGGGGCACTGACCTCTTTTCCCTTAGATTGCCATTAAAACAAAACAAAACAAAACAAACAAAAACCCAGCAAAAACAACAATAGCTGTATGGTGAAAATAAAACAAAATTATGCTTGTTTTTTCTTGTCAGATCACAGAACATTTTTTTTGGCATGCCGCAGAATTTCAGTGATTAGTTTATGTGCGCCACGGGACGAAAAAGGGTGAAAATCACCAGTGTGAGCACAGGCAAAGTAGGAGAGGTGGGGCTCCGGGTATCCAAGTGCCTTCGACCTTCAGGAAGTCGTGTTTCAGATGAGCACACAGTGCTTTGTCCTACTGTGTGTTTCATTCCGTGTTAGTGGGACCTCAGACACCAGCAAGCAGACGCTAGATGTTTTAGAAGGACAGAGAGGTGGAATCCAGGACCAGTCAGGCAGGGTGGCCACGGCTGGTGAATGGAGCCCTGGGCACAGAGGGGTTTGTCTCCTGGAGCCGAGGCTTCCCAGGTCTGGGATTGGATGTGTTTTCATCCCTGTTCCAAGCTGCCTCTTCCCTTCACCTCTTTTTCCTCCTCACTCCCTTTCCTACTCTCAGGACGGAAGCTGTTCTGTTACTAGACTTTTAAAATGTTTTATGTGAAATATGGGAGGAAGGCATCATCGTGAGTGTGAGAAGATACTTCAGAAAGACCAAGTCCAGGATATGACTGAATAAGTGTCGGAAGGGCAGGCATCCTTGTTTCGGCTCCCCATGTGTGCTCTTAAGAACAAAAAGATGTTGTGCAGAGTCACTGTGCTGAAAACGAGAGCTGTTAAGCAGAACAGGGTTAGGGGCTAGTTATTCAAAACCCATGGGGGGCGGGGGGGGTGGGATGGGAGAAATAGATTAAAAAATGTACTTGAAAAGTAACTAAATAAAATTTATTTTAAAAAAAATCCCCCAAAAATCTACAAAACACTTTCTAGAACTAATAAGTGATTATAGCAATATTGCAGGGTACTGAGTTAATATATAAATATTAATTGTATTCCTTTATACCAGAAATAAAAATTAAAAATTAAAAACACAATAGCACCAAGAAAAGGAAATACTTAGGTATAAACCTAACCAAATATGTGTAAGATCTACATGAGGGAAACTTCAAAGCTCTGACGAAAGAAATCAAAGATCTATATAAATGGCGATCTATTCCATGTTCATGGACAAAAAAAACTTACTGTATTTTTCAGACTATAAGACACTCTGCCCCACAAAATTTGGGAGGAAATGGGGGTGCATTTTATAGCTTACCTGGCTCACTGTGGGGGGTGGCAGTGGAGTGGGGTGACAGGTTATTAAATATTTTACAATAAAAAAAACCCCATGGAACTCTGTACACAGAGGATAAATATAAATAATCATCCAAATAAGAATGCAGACACAGGTAAGCCAGACTGGGCGCTGGCACCTTCAGCCTGGGCAGCCTCCTCTGCTCTTAAGCTCAGCTACGCCCTTTAGGGCCCAGAGCCTTGAGGACATTCACTTTCTTTTTTCCTCTTACCTTTTATTGTTGTCAGAGTACAATTGACTCCATTATCACCCCACCACGCCCCCTCCCAAGGCATTCGCTTTAATGGAGACCAGTTTCATCTGAAGTACAAATAAAATCCAAGGATAGTTTCTTCATCGGGATTTTTAAAAACCGAGGAAAATGTCTCTAGGTTTTTTTTAATTTCTACTTGCAACCTCCTTCTTGGACAGTTTAATGTGAAAAGAAGCCATTTCTTGCATTAAAGGAAGGGATTTGAGCAAGCTGATCAGCCATTTCTTAAGGAGATCACTTACTGCTAAGGCTTTTCCTTTAATTAGGAGAAAACTTGCTCCTGATCTTTTTATACCATCAACGTGCTAGGAAAAAGGTCTTGTATGAACTAACACCAGCTTCAGTGTCCTGACTCTGTTTTCCTATGTACCAGCTACCTATCAGCTGAATCACGATAAAAGAACATGTGTTCTTATGGTTCAGGGGTGACTGTTTACAGAGTGAAGAGGCGCCAGAGTGCCCTTCGCTGTTTGCATTGGCTCAAGTGCACCAGCGAGACATGCTCCTGCCCTAGAACATCAGCTCTCAGAGTGTGGGCCATGGACCCTGGGGACTCCAAGGACAGGAGCTCAGAACTCTTTCATAGTCACGTTACATGTTACTTGCTTTTATTGCGTGTGTCGGCATTTGCACGGGTGGTGCCAAAGCAGTGGTGGAAAGGCTGGCATCTTCGTTTGTACAGAAGCCACCGGCTCCACACTCTGCCGTTCGACTCTTGCATTCAGCACTGCCCTGCACTTGCAGTCAGTCCTAATGACACAGTAGTAAACAGCATCAAAATTAATGTCCCTTAACAGTTCCCTTGATTGAAGCAGTGCAAGTGATTACATTTCAGCCCTCCACGACACATCTCGTGAATGTTCTGGGACGAGATGGGACACACACATGATGTGCCCGTGCCGCAGCGTAGCGTAGCGGCGGTGGCCGTCTCAGGGAGAAGCACTGCATTTCCAGAGTCTTCCAAACGTCCAAGGGGAGACGGCAGGTTAGCGGTCAGATGTCACTGACCCTTCCCTGCGGTGCTCGCATGGGCACACATTGGAACGCCTGTGGGTGTTGATTCGTACGTGAAATCACTAAGTTTCTCTCACTTCAGAGAAAATCACATCCTGATGTGGTACCTCGTGCAAGTTACATAGTTAAAAATACATTTGTGGAGTTACCTCAGTAGTCTTGATCTTTCAGGCTGGGAGAATTCTTACCATATGTAGAGGACCAAGAAACAACTGGCTATAAAGTGAAACAGGATGGCACTCCTGTTTTTAACTCCTTGCATCTCCTCATCACCACCAGTCCAAGGAGAAACCGGGGGCAATGTCAGAGAACCAGAACCTTCATCCTTATACTGTAGAATAGGGATTTACTTGGGATGGGGAGAGATTTTTAAAACATCAAATGTCCCAAGTGCCATCAGCAGCATGACTGGGTTCAGATTTGATTTCTGTAATCAAACCTCGCCACATTTTGGCTTTCGATCCCTGTTAATTGGCTGTTAAAGGATTTTAAAGTATAATGTCCTTTAATAGAAAAACATAAAAGCATTTGTCTCAGAAGCAAGTCATATTTGACCCTGTAAAGTGGTGGTTGCCAAGGGAACTCTTTTCTAGGAAGAAAAACAAAGTATTGATTAGGGTGGGGACATAGAATGAGAGAGATTCCTCTCAAAAAGGAGATTAAAAGCATGTAAGACAATTTTAGCTTCAGAGTCCAGTGCCTCCTGACGGGATCTGGCGGCTGTGACGTGTCCGGAGGGGACGGGCAGACTGACTTGTTCATCCTCGGGACAGCCTGTCACTCCTGCCGAGAGGCATCGGCTGGGAACGGAGCAGAAAACAGTGGGGAGCCAGGGAGAGCATCAAGGGCAGTTAGTTGCCTTCCAGTTCCAATTCCACATTCAGGAAAAGGGGCCTTCCCGTGGCGAGGCAGAGAGAGCATCTGGCAGCGGGAACAGATCGGCTCCAAGGCGGACTCCTTGGGAGGCCCGCGCTGCCCGCCAGGTGATAAGAGCTCGGAGTCTTGGAGCTGCACAGGGGAGCAGGCTGGGGGTGGGCGAGTCCTCGTGAGCAAAGTGCCAAAACACGTGCAGGCACTTGCTGTGAGTGTGCGCCTCAACCCTTTACTCATAAGCTTTTTAAAAAAGGTTTTTATCATGCAGACCTATTCTTTATATGGAAACATTTCCTTGTAATGTTACTTAGGTATTTTTAAACAGAACAGTTCCTGTTCAAAAAAAAGCATAGGCAACAGCATCGACCACACCAGGGACATGAAAAGATAGATAGATAATAGATCAATATTGAACACTGTACAAAATCCCGGGGTTAAGGGAGTTCACATTTGAATAAGACCTGGTTCTGTTTGTAAGAACTCTTGGTCTAGTGGGGAAGTTTGAGGGAACACAAAAATCAGTACTGTAGGGGCCGAGAGGTCCATGTGGGTGTTCATGGGAGCTCGGGGGATGGAGCAGTTTGTGGTTGGAGAAAACTCCTCAAAAGAGGCATTGTTCGAACTGGGCCTTGAGGGATGAATAGGAGTCACCGGAGCACTAGGAGGGGTCGTGTGCAAGCAGATCGCACTCCATAAGCAAAGGCTGCACAGGCATGAGATGCATCATGACGCACCTTATATTTCTGTTCTTACTCTTGTAGTCGATAGGAAGTGTGGACCTCTTTTTTGTTGTTATTGGCAAGAGACGACCACTGGACTGAGCGGGTTTGTTATTTGAGGAAGATGATTGTGGTGATAGACTGGAGGGATGGCGGGGTGGCATGGGGACGAGAAAACCATGCTGGAGTCTGGGTGGAGGGTGTCAGGTCAAGAGAGTTCCAGTTACAGTGGAGGGTGTCTATTGTAGGAAAGAACCTGCGTCAGCATCCACCAAACCACTCAGTTTGGTTACATGTTCATTGTACATATTTATAAAATGTAATAAAGGTATTTTTCTCAGAATATGGGAAAGAGGGGACATAGTTACTTGAATTTCTTACACGTTTTTAAGCTTCTAGGGTTGAACTGTATTTGAGTTACAAATTTAGATGTACAATCACAAAAATTCCTTCATGCCAAATGTCATTGGATTGGATGAGGCTGGCAGTACTAAAGAGCATGTCAACAATTAAATGTAGAGATAAGAGATCATTTACACGTGTAGCTTTGTTATGTATTAGAACTGAAGACTGGATTATCACCTACTTTTCCGAGTCGAATTATTTCAGTATATTCTCGTCTGGTTTTCCTTTCAGAGTAATTTAGTAATTTCACTGTTGTCTTGACAATAGGAGTGTGTGCGTATGTTTTCTGTCATTTCTAAAGACAAAATACATAGGAAAACATTTTAAAACAGATAAATCATGGTTTTGTGTAAACTTCTAAAATCATTTTCCGAAGAGCTACGGCTTTGATCTATGTGAACTTGATCTCCTGAAATTAAAACACAGAAGATTTTCTATTCTCCCTTTTCAAAGAATCACCCTGCAGCTCTTTGTGTTGTAAATGACATCCTTCCCAAGACCCCCTTGACAAGGAAATTATTTATGTCAGTGAGGGAAAACGGTCTTTTGCCTAACTTACGCAGTAAATCAGCAATGTCGCCAAAAGTAAAAGTTAGCCCCATAAAAATCATAGGTGTTCATTTACAGCGTCTTGGAGAAAACACATTCTTAAGATGGCTTTCTACCTGCCTTTGTTTGAGCAGCAGGTTGAAGGTATCTTTAATTCAAGCACTTTAAAAATTCTCTTCAGATATGGTATCAGAAACATGTTATTTAACAGTCGGTACCCAGTTAAGGGGCGATAAGGTAGCTGCTAAAGATAACGGTGAAGAGAGGGGAAAACCCACATAACGTCCCAGAGATCCGTGGAGAAAGAATCTGGTTTTCTGTAGCAGGTGTTTCAACTCTGAGGACCATCTTTAAGGTTGAGTCCATCCAGGGCCTGTCGTTTTTGTTTCATTTATGTGAGTTGGGTCCCATGAAAACTGGTTGGAATAGTCTACTTCTTGTAGTCTACTCACTCCATTCCGTGACCTGGATGCTGATTTTGGTTCCGGGTTCGGAATTGGACGATCTTAGCCTCTCACCAGGTCCTAGTCCTTGGTTTTATCGTCATTTCTAGCTTTGGTTGTGATAGCGATGGATGTTAACTGAAGTACACTGGAGGGCATCTCCACCGTTGTATCCTGTTCTTTTTCTCTTTTTCAAAGAGTTTTATTTATTTACTTTCAGAGAGAAGGGAAGGGAGGGAGAAAGAGAGGGAGAGAAACATCGATGTGAGAGAAAAACATCGTTTGGTTGCCTCTCATAAGCACCCTGCCGGGGACCCAACCTGCAACCCAGGCATGTGCCCTGACCGGGAATCAAACCAGCAGCCTTTCGCTTTGTGGAGTGACGCCCAGTCAGCTGAGCCACACCGGTCAGGCTGTCTCCCTTTCTTAATTGTTGCTGGTATCTGGCTTTTTATATGAGCTGTCTTGGTGTATTAAGTTCCAGAGCCATTTTAAACCTGAAGTCGGTTTCTACCAGATGGAGTAAAAGATTACGTGCTTTTGGGGGATAATTTCTGGATAGACTAATGCGAACCCTGTAATTTGATTGAATGTGGGAAAAATCCAGGAATCTGTGTTTAACATTAAAAACTATAATCGCAATTGTTCTCACAATAACACATAGGAGAAGATAAGAGAAGTAGGGTTTTGAGCACAGATGTCTGTTTCCATGTGTGGCTATGTTTTAGTCTCCTCAATTATTAGCAGGGTGAGTTTCATTCATCTGTAACATCGCAGCCAAACTGCTTTTTGTAAATTGAGGTGTCAAAATCGGATGTTAATCTTGACGTCCTTGCACATTCTTTGCGTTCCAAGAGGCCCTTCTTTGAACGAAGCTAACATTTATGTGGTCCTTGACTGTTTTACAGATGAGAACTGGAATGATGACCAACTGCTTGGTTTTGAACCATGTAAAGAAAACCTGGTCTCTGGCTGCAACATAATCAATGGGAAGTGTGAATGTGTCACCATTCGCTCCTGCAACAATCCCTTTGAGTTCTCAAGGAAGGATACATGCCTTTCGGCTTTGAAGAGGATTGAAGGTAAGTACCGATTTGTACAACTGCAAGGTGGGCATTGTAGAACCCTGAACACTGGCAGTACTTGAGCTTGAGAAGGCAAAGACAAGCTTACAGATATCGATAGCTTATATGATCCCAAACAAGATGCATAAAGTTGGCCAGGGGCTGATGTGTTGGGGTGTGTGCCCACACGCGTGTGTGTTTCTGGCAAGCCATGGGATGGTAATGCCGTGGTGGTGTGAGCGGGGCACTTGGTGCCAGCTTGCCTAGGTCACCTCTGCGTGACGGAGCTTTCACGAGCAGTGTGCTGGAGATCGGCATCTGTCGTCACCGGGTCCATTCTGCTTGATTTACTGTAGGAAGATGCTCCATGGGGAGAGTGCTAATTAGAAGTGCGCATCATCTGGCCAGAAAGTCTGTCTCTGTAGATGAGATGGGAGGGCGGTGTGGTGGTGACTGAAGGCCGGGGTGGCTTTTGCCCTGGGGCAAAATTACACAGGTGTGATTGGATCGCTGGGCACTTCGCCTCTAGAATGAAGTCAGGGATCCCATTAACATAACAAGAAAAGTACATTCATGTGGCTCATAACTTTCGTACATTCATGCATAAAACCTAGAAAAAAAGATTAAGGACCTGAAAATATGACTCATAACAGCAGTACTCACAAGTAGTATACCCAGAGTTCGGTGCTGTGGCTCACCACCAGAATGAACAAGGGGTAAGGCCCTGGCTTGGGTCTCAGCCCTGTAACTGAACACACTCAGTTTCAGGTTTCACTTGGGGCGGGAGAAGGGAACGGCACACTCTTAAATGTACCTTTATCTCTAAAATAATGCCATTCTGAGATTTTCAAAGTCTGAAATCAAATTCATAAGGGCACTAGAGCTGGAATGAAGTTTTAAAATTATATCCGGTTTCCAAGTCACGTTAGATGCTAATAAAAAATAAGAAATTTAGAATAGCCTCTAAAATAGCATCTCTTTGTATTTGCCAATGCTGCTGAATCCTTAAAAGAGAATAGAGTATTATAGAAAACAGCAGGCATAGAATTGTAGGACCACAGAGAGTGTTAGATAACATTTAGTCTAATCCTTGAGTTTGGAAATAGGAAAACCGGGCCCTACCCCGAGGGTCACTTACAAGCCTAGGACTAACCATGCAAGTCTTTTTCTATCACGTGACTTAGACAACCCAGTCAACTAACTCCTTTCTACCGCCTTGTGATGCTTTGCTCACCCCTGTGCCCACCTCGCTTCCTGCCAGCCTCAGTATATAGCTTTCAGGGATGTAGGTGCAGTAGTCAAATGTCTATTTAAACAGTTCTTGTAGTTTCTCATGTGTATTTTAAACGGCATTATATAAAATAGGACAGCAATTTAGCTGAGTGCTTTTTTGCCATTCTTCCATGTTATGAAAGTATGTCATTCAGATGTGTCAAATGCGTCACTGTCATTGTCATCGCCTGGGTGACCTTCCCAGTCTTTTGACCCCCTGTTCCCCAGCACACCCTCATCCTGCCACCTCAGTTGTTGAGATGCATCAGATTTTGCATCCACGTTATTTCCAGAAGTTTTGCGCTAAAACACAGTATATTCTCGCATAAAACTGGCCCTGTTGCGTTTTTAATTAGCTAGGTGTATATTTATGATCTTTACAGTGTGGGGATTAACTGCACTGATTTTTAAGGTGATTCTAAAAAGGCTGTTTACAAGATACAGCACTTCGAATTTTGAGATCCTTCTCTCAGGAATAATTACTGTAGCTGATTAAATTTCTGTACCTCTTTTTTCCTTGTTAACAGATTCTGTCAGGCGGCCGCTCTGTAATCCAGAAATAGGATTGGTTGAGGTCACTTAAGGTTAATGTATCTTCTACAAATAGTACTTTGTTTTTGAAAATAAAGCACCCTGCAGTATTTGAGGTCGTATAAGAAGTCAGCATTAGGGGATTTTCTGTTTCTGAGAAACAACTTTGGAGAGAAAGCTCTATATACAGTCAAGTGTACATTGCAAATGAAAGAATTAAGGAAGATATTTAGGCCCCGAAAGTGGGGCCCGACATTGTAAGGTATGGTGAAGGAGATGGAATCTGAACAGTTCAGAATTTAGATGGCGATGGATTCCAGGAAGGGGAACCATGCGGACAAAAGAGTAAAATGTACGAGTGAGGTTTGTGTGACTCACATGGCAGACGCTTGGGAAGCTAGTCTAAGATGGCAAGGTTTGATGTTGCTACTTAATAGGAAATCAAGATGGGAGGCAGGATGGGCCCAGGTTATGAAACGTCCTCAGCATCAGGCAGGGAGCTTACGTCTGGTAGTAGGAGCGATCAGAAATCATCGTGGGTTATGAGCGGAGAGAAGCAGAGCGTGGGGAAGTCGATGTTTGGCAGGCCGGGGTTGTGGGGTGCAGAGTGGATTAGCAAGTGAGAGGCCTCAGTCAAGAGGCTTGTTGGAGAGCTGCTTCAGTCATTTCCATGTGGCACCACATGAGACTGGGCTGGGGGTGGTGGGAAACCTCTGGGAGGGGGAGGATGCACACCATTTTGACAGAAGAACCTGCAGTATCGTCTGTCTAACAGATAAGGGAAGGATGAAAATGCACAAAGATGATACTAGGGTTTCTAACCTGAAATCGCAGAAGAATAATAGAGCAGAGATGGGCAAGCTCTTTTGAGATGTCCGTGATGGATATGTAGGGTGGAACTGAAAAATGGGGTGACCGTGGGAGGGGGATGTAAGGGCAAGAGGACTTTCAAACTACAGATGTTACAGCATGTTTGAATGCCGACAAGAATGATCTAGAAGGAGAGAGGAATAAGGTAAGAAAGGCGATGGTGATTGCAGGAGCAGAGGCTTTGAGGAGGGAGAGGAACAAAGCCGTTCCCGTGTCTGGGAGATGGATAAGGCCAGGTCAGCTGATACTGAGGTGGAAGGAGAGGTGTGAAAAATCGAGGGGGGGAGATAAAATGTAAAGCAGACATCTCAAAGAGGGATGAGGGAGTTAACCAGAGAAATGTGTTACGGGCACCTAACACCATGTGATGGTGCCCAGGGCTTACTGCAGGTTAGGGGTGATAAATGTGCAGGGATTCCAGCCAGCACGGATGTGTGCTTTTTCTCCAGCCCCAGAGCAGATGCATTGTAGGTGAAGAGGTAGTTTTAACCGGTGTCGGGTTTTTCCCGGTGAGTCTGATAGAACGAGGAAGGGCATGGAGATTGAGAATACGGCAGGAGCACTCACGGTAGCTGGGAAGGGGACAGGAGTAGTCCGTAGGGAAGAAACGTTGAGCCAGATGTTCCGTAGATAAATGCCACAGGGGCAGTTGGTGCCCAATTGGACTGCACGTGTTTCACGTGAACGAGGTTTTCTTCTTCCAAGGGGAGCAGGAAGAGCGATCTGAAAGTGACGAGAACAGAGAAGACCCCTACCCCACCCCCCGGAGTTATGGAACGTAGGAGATGGCACTATCCCCACTTGAGAGGACTTCTAGGGACGAAGAGCCGCCAGGAGTACCCAGGTGTTCATTAGAGCACAAAGGCGAAGGGAACATCTGGAGAAGAGAATGACAGCAAGTGGGAATTTGGTGACAATGACCGTGAGTTTAGGAGGCCCGGTAGAAGGACTGTGCAGAGCAGGGGCGATTTTGCAGAGCCAGGCAAAGAAGTGTCAGGTGGTGATGGATGACCTACTAATTCAGACTCGATTCTCATGGTCTCTTATGGGACAGTGCACTCCAGTTAACACCTTTAGAGGACTTTCTGGGGGGGCAGTTTAGAGTCTGAAGGTGTCTGGTTGGGGAGGAGCAAAGGGGCGAGTGTTCTTGCCAGAGTATGAGAAGACAGGAGTCCCCATTTCTGTGCGGTGGGAATGAGGTCCGAACATGAACTCTAAACATCACTACGACAACATGTAAACATGCATGAAGTCACTGCAGGGCATTCCAACCTAATGCTTGTAGATTATGGAGAATAATGGCAGTTTCTGGGTACCTCACGTTCCTCTGTGCTCCTTATATCTGTGTAAAGGGAGGGAGATGGTCCTGGATTTTACCAAATGTTTTCTTTCCAAAAATCTATGAACATTTCACCCTAAAGTCAGGCCGTCACAGATTGACAGGACGTAGGGTGCTGGGTACCAGCCGGCCGTGGTTTGGTACAGACTGGTTTGTCAGACTGGTCCGGTTTTCTCCAAGGAAGAAGAGGAAGACTGAGGGAGGGACTGACCTGCACGTGACCCACCCCACCTGCATCCTCACGAAGCTGATAATTTTGTGCCCCATCATTGGTTTGGTTTTTGCTGTGCCAGGGTTAAGCCGATGCCCCTTCAGAGAAGGGAACGAGACTGGCAGAAACCGTACGAGGCTCTGCGGCTGCCACAGGGGTTTTCTGGAGGGCCCACTGTGCGGTCAGTCGTCATAGTTACAGTCCACACCGGAGACCTCCGCAATACAGTGAGCCCGTTAGACTTCTCGGTGTGTATGTGCCAGGTAGGGGTAACTGGCTTTTATTTTTCTATTGGAATAAAACATTACTGCAATTCAGAGTGGCTGTAATAAATTCAAGAAGTAATCAGAAATATGAAACCATGCCAAGTTCAAGGCATGATGTAAAATACCCTGGAAACCATTCATCCATTTATCTATTCAGAAAATATTTGCTGAGTGCCAAATATGTACTAGGCACAGTGCTAGTCGCTGACGACACAGCTTCCATGACCTCATGTTCTGAAGGGGAGGGAGGACAATAAATGCAAAATGGAACAAGGAGATACAGTATGATCAGACCTATGAAGAACAATAATCAGGGTGACATGGGAGAGAACTACTGGGATTACTGGGGGGGGGGTTTGCTGTAGATATGGGGTATCAGGGACGTTTTCTGTAAAGGGAGGGGATCTGAGCCAAAATCTGGATGGAAGAAGGAGTCAAACTTACGACTGGAGGGGTGAGAATTCCATGCACAGGGAGCTGGAAGTGTGAAAGCTCTCAGGTGAGAATGAGCCGGGTGTGTTGAAGGAACAGCAAGAACCACCAAGAATGTGTGTGACTGGAATGTGGGGAGGGAGGGAAGGAGGGAGGGGTAGGGGCCAGATCACAAGATGCCTTGTAGCCTGCATTTTTGATGAGCACATAGGAAAATTATTTAAAGAATTGTGAACGAGGGTTTGATCTGCGTTCTAAAAAACTAACATGGCGGAGAAGAGACTGTTGGCAAGGCTGGGAAAGGGCAAAAATGGCAATAGAGTCCTCAGGCAGGGGCTCGTTAGTCGTTTAGGGAAGAGGTAAGAACCTAAGAGCTGGAGCTGGAGAGATGCCTGGATTTGAAATGAGATTTGGAACTGGAATGAACAGGACTCTTTTTTTTTTTTTTTTAAGATTTTATTTATTTATTTTAGAGAGTGGGGAAAGGGGAGAAAGAGAGGGAGAGAAACATCAATGTGTGGTTGCCTCTTGCACACCCCATACTCGGGGCCTGGCCTGCAACCCAGGCATGTGCTCTGACTGGGAATCAAACTGGTGACCCTTTGATTCGCAGTCCGCACTCAATCCACTGAGCCACACCAGCCAGGGCCGAACAGGACTCTCTGATGCATGTGTGGAGGGGGTGGGATGAGGAAAGGAGGAACCGAGGAGTTCCCTTAGATTGGGGATTTAAGCAAATTGTACGGCCTTTACTAGAAATTGGAGCAAACTTCAGAGAAGACTCAGAGTGTTGTTTTTGCAAATTAAATCTGACACCCAAGCAGCGCCATTTGTTATTTAGGGAATTTTTGATGTGATTAAGTCATTAAGAAGTGTTCAACACACATAGCTCTGCAGTAAGGACACTGAGGACTACAAAAGTCCACGAGGAGGGTGGGAAGTCATAGAGAGAAATAAAAACAACCCAACTCGCCCTGATTTATCACCAGACAGAGACCAGCCGAAGGGACGTCTGCATGGGATCCATGAAATGTGTTCCTAAATATACTTTTTAGCCATTGCTGCATTGCCCAGCACTTGGGTTACAGGAAAAGTAATAGGTTTATGTCGACCCTATTCCTACTGGCAGCTGCGCAGCAAACATGGTTTTGCAAGAGGAGGAAGATGTAGGGACTTAGGCATCTTCCTTTGTTTTAGCTAAAAGCTCTTAGAGATAAATGGTTTATAATTTGGGGCTGCATTTAATTTTTTTTCTTTACAAGGTACTTAGAGAAAAGATAGCTAATTAAAGATTGGCATGTGATACTTATATATTCATGTCCTATATTGAGTGGAAAAGTAACAGCTGCTGGACATTCATAAGACAGCAAATCAAGGAAGGCTTTGGGGAGGAGTTGGGAACTGAGTCCAACTCTGGGAAATGTGTTGGGTGGGTCAGCAGGCTAGGCAAGGACTAAAGAGCATCCTTTGGAAGACAGGATGGGGGCGTTCAGAGAGGAGGTAGTTAGGGTGGTCAAGTCAGGGGGCTTTAGCAGCTGCTTGACTTCGCAGAATGAGGACGGGGAAGACTCCCAGATCTGGGGAGGAGGGGGTGATTGTCAGGATAGAGACTTTGGGGGGGCATGATGGTCAGGAGAGCTAGTGGTGTCATTTACTAGAACGTGGCATACCAGGAGAGCAGCTGGACGGGATGCAGGGTGAAGTGGAGGTTGAGTTTATGTTCGAGATACTCGTGGAGAATCAAGGGGAAGATGAGAGACAGTTAAGGATCCAGAGCTCAGAAATCTGTGCCGGAGACGAGGATTTGTGAGTCGTCCCACCAGGGAGAATGGGGTGCTGTTGTCAGTGTGGCGGTAATGGGCATGATGGAGGCGAAAAGTGACTGCCAGTGTTATGACACCACAGGCGAGCCGCAGGCCCTGCGCAGTGACCGCGGTGCACTGATCACTCTGGTGGCATCGTGCAGGGAAGCTGGGGACTCCCACCGCCAACCAGCTGCACCCAGGCCTCAAACGCAACTGTGGTGCTGTGACCCTGGGGTGTATAACACGGAACGTATCACTTAATTATTAATTAATCGATTGATTGATTTGTACTCCTTGATCCAAAAAAGACTTTAAAAGGGTTTGAGTATATGAGAGCGGGTCAGATTCAGACCTGAGATTGGAGCCATTCAGAGTGGGAGCATGAAGATGGTTATCCCACGGGAAGGTAAACGGCATCACAGGCGCAGCCCAGAAGGGTGCTCTCCTTGGCGTTCTCCACAAGTGCCTTCAGAGGCCGCGCCTTCCATGTCAGAGCTGCTTTCGTTGTTCACTAACTTCTTCATTTGAAAAAATAAGTATTGAGCACTTACAGGCCACTCCCCCTCAGTACACCAATTCAGCTTCGTTTTGCCTTTAACTGGGGGGGCCCATTTCTAAACAGCCTTTAAGGTACAGGCACTTAACGTCGAAACATGTTTTAGATACACTGTGGGAACTTGCTGTTTTACAAAGATACTTTATAAATGTCTTAAATGATGCTTTTAAGAATTTATCTATTTCGGAAACTTACATTGCATAACATATATATACACACACATTCTCAGGCTGAAATTAAAGATTAGAAAGAAGATAAAGATTTGTTTGTACAGTTTCATTTCTGTATTTTTCTGCTGCTGAAAACCAAAGGAAGTTTGATTTTACATAACCTATGAAAATGAACTAGTTTTGACGCAGAGACAAATGGCTTCTGTTTTATAGACTTTCTTTTCTTCTTTCGGCTTTCTTAAAACCCAAATAACAGGCTTAATTTTCATTAATTATTCTGTGCTCTAAATTTACTGTTGCAACCCTACCTAAGGAAATGTTAATATTCTGTGAGCTTGTTATTCCATTTTTAGCTTTTTACACTTCACTTATTTCTTTCACACAAGTAAGGTGTAGGTGCCACATTTATTCTCGGTTGTTCTCTTTCCCTTCCACTGTAGCCTTCGGTAACCTGTGCTCCAAGTGGCCTGATCACATAACAAACCCTTGATGCCACTTGCAATGTTTGTCCGTAGACAAACATTTAGTTAGTATTTACAAATATCTTTCTTTTCTGTTTGATGGTACTGTTTGCTTTCATTCCTAGAACTTTTTTCCTCAAATCATTTTTGGCTTGTTTTGTGTGTGTGTGTGGGGGGGAGGTTAGAGGTCAGGGGCGGTCACAGCGATCGCCCACGAAAATGTGATTAAATGGATGCGGCACGTTATTTAACATTCATTCCATCTCTGAGATGGTGCAGCAGAATTCCCTCTTGACCCATAGCAGGAAATCTGCTGCCACCTCCTGATACAAGTCCAGGGATGACAGGAGCATCGGCTCTGCCTGACCTGTGTCCCCGTAGGCAGCTCACAGTCCCTGGTGAGGCCTGGGTGTCATGCGCACACAGAATCTCTGAGGCTTCTTAAATGAGAGAGACCTTCACGGTCACACAGACATTTGATTTTGCCAGGACTCGACCAGGACTGGGGAGTCTACGTGGTCGGCGAACTGCCGGCTGGAGCCGCCTCTGCCGGGTTTCGCCCAGACCCTGAGCAGTGGAGCCAGGGAGGGTGTGGGTGACCCTGCCTCTCTGCGTAGAGACGGGATTTGTGGTGCTAGCACAGCACAGCTTGAAGAGAGCACAGCTTGTCTTCAAACAGTCGTTGGACTGACTTTGGAGTTCTGCTTTTGTTTTCAAAAGCCTGAAGCACTTGTTATAAATTGCTCTACTTCAGATATTAATACCCAGCCATGATTTCATTTTTACAATTTTTAAAACTTTTTTCCAATACAAGAAGAAATGAAAACTCATTTGAGGCATTTCATAACATGTGCAAAGGGTCACCTGGTGAGGAGCAAACCAGGTCCCAAGACTGGACGCTGGGGAAACCATTGTTTGCAAATGCAGATGAGCCTTCATATAAGGTTACCTATTAGATCTTTGCTAACCCTTAGAAATATGTTAACACCTTTTGTCTCTGCGGGTTTTTTACAGTTATATCGATCTACATGGTATTCAATGCCACTATCCCCAAATCTTTCCTAATACAGCATTGACTACAGGGAAAACGATTCGCTGTAATCATTGTAATCATTGTAACCAAGGTTCAGACATGCTGAGAGTCAGATTGTGTGTGCTCCCAGTGTGGACCTCCTGTGGACTGGAAGACGGTGGCCAAGGAGAGTGAAATGGATAAGGTCCTTACAACTTAACCAGCGTGGGAGGGAGGACAGACGTGGGGTAGATTTTACACATTTGTAAGGTTTATGAAATTTAGGGGAAAAGGGGCTTTGGGAAGCGCTTGGCCTTTCAAGATTGCTGTCACATAATCCTTGATAATAGAGTATATGGACATAACTACCCCCCCAAAAAACCCAGTGTAACCTCTCAAACTCTGATTCTCGTTTACTCTGAAGCCAGACGCTCAGTGTTAGGAGGACGGTGTTCTGTCTCCTTCAAGGCTTTGACGCACACTGATCGGTAATTTGTGAGTCAGTCACGTGCTTCATCAAACCTGCTCCTCGCAGATGCCCCTGTGCTCGGACTAGGGGCCTCTGAGTCAGTGTCATGCTTGCGAATGTCTAGGGTAGCTACTATATATTGTTTAAAAAATTATTTTTGAGGAATTCAGTTTACATGGCTTATCAAATTGGGAAACACTAGCCCTTCCCTTGACCAAATTTTTCAAAAATGATTTAACCTTACCTTCCAGATGGATAAGGGACCTTGTTACCACCCAGGCACCAGCTGATGCTGATTTTTTCCCCTCTGGCTATCCAACTGCCATTAAAGATACTTGTTTAAGGAAGGCAGCAAGGCTCTTTTGTAACTTTAAATCTGTATTGCTGTCACCCTCTCTGTGAAAATAAACACAAAATGATAATGTGACCTATCTTTCCTTTTTGGGAACATACATATGAAAGGTGACTCAGAAATATAAATATACATGTTTTATTTTAAATTCCAGCAACGTCAAGGGGAAAGAAAATGTAAACAAAGTTACTTATTTTCATAAGCAGGAGACTTTTTTATTTTGGTTGACAACCAAATAAGTATTTTAGAATTTTATGTTGTAGGTGCAAATTGTTGTTTTGATAACTGGTACGGGGGAAAACAAGGGCTACCAAAAGGCGGAAACCAGTTTTGACTCTCTGGGAAATCAACACAGGAAACCCGAGGGACTTGGCATTGGGCCAGTTGGAGAGGAGCAGTTGCTAGAGTAATTATACCTGCATTTTAACTGCTGGAGGTCGTACCGTGACCTTCCGGTCCCTGTGATTTTGTGTGCCCAGCATTAGTTTATATCCTCATGCTGAGTGGGGGGGGTGTGTGTGTACAGGAGCATTTTATTTGGCCACATTGGGGTTACAATAAATGGTGAGTCCTGGACAGATAGCTCTATTGGTTAGAGCATTGTCCCAGTATGCCAAAGTTGCAGGTTCGATCCTAGGTGAGTGCATTTACAAGAAACAACCGGTGAATGCACAAATAAGTGGAAGAACAAAGCAATGTTTCCCTCTCTAACCAAGAAATTTTAAAAAATTAAATAAAAATAAATGGTGTGGAAAACAAATTTTTAGTCTGACCCTTAGAATGATGCTTTCTAGACAGTTATATGTAAATAGCTGGTAACATTCTATACCATTTGTTGATTTTCTTTGCTTTAACTCTTTATCTGTGCTTTCAAGCCATCTCTTCTGTCCCCACTGTGTGTAGGCCACACGCGTGCTGTCCTCTTCAGGTCCCCACTCCCAGGAGAGTTTCAGAAGGCATAGTTGACCAGTTTTTGCTCCAGATGTGTGCTTGTTTCAAGATTAAATACCATGTCCTTAGTATGCATTTTTAAAAACACACTTACCCTGCTTGTTCTGAGGACCAGAAGCACCCTGGCACCTTCAGCCAGAGAAACAGTGTTTGCTCCTTAGGGGCCCTGCGTAAAGCCTTCGGCTTCTGCCTTGGTGCTGGAATGATGCTGCTCTGAGGACAGCCTCCAGGAGGTTGATGTTTTCGCTTCTTGGTAGCCCCGAGGGGTCCCTTGTGAGTTGGTGGTTGCCGACTTGGCTGTGGGCAACCTCTCAGTTATTCCCAGGGCTTGGCGTGTGCTCTCTCACACAGAGCTGTTGAGCTGCTGCTTTGCCCAGCTGTGTCCAGCGAAACCCTGGCCCCCACAAACGCTCTTCCTGACATGAGCAAAAAAATCTGGACTCCCCGTCCTGGAGCCCTTCTCAGCGGCTGCAGAGGGAGCTGAGTGGCAACCACTCCCCGCTGCAGGGCCCCCTTCCTGAGACGAGTGGGGCCTGCCCCTTCCGAGTGCTTCTGCCCCAGGCCAGCTCTCTCCGCCAGCTATCCAGAGGGTGGGGACCGTCAGCTTGTCATTCCCCAGCTCAGGCCCTGAAAACCTCATTAGTTAATGTAATTAGTATTCCCAAACCATAAACTGGGATTTGGGACTAGGCGGGCAAGCTTGGTAGTTGATATTATTTGTTCTGCATTTACAAAAAAAGAAAAAGAAAAAGTCTGTTAAAAGGGAAAGTTCAAGAAACAGTTTGGGAACAGAATCACTGCAGCAGGAATTTACATTCCGTTGGAAAGCGATCCTATCAAACGTGTGTATAACTCTGTCGATACGAGTGGGGTTCCACGGTGGACTCTTGTCTCCCTTTCGCACGCTTGCCTGCATTTTATATTGACTGATCAAGAGGTCTGTCAAGGGAGGGGAAACAACTTTTTGAATAAAAAGTTTTTCAATTTTTTAATAAAGTGGGAAAATCTTTATGACTAGGAGACCAGGCACACATAAAGGATGCAGTCACACAGAGCTGAAGACAGAGCGGACCTTCAGTCACAGTGGTGAGGAGGGCCTAATTTGTCCTTTCTCTCTCTGGCCACCCCATTCTATTTTTGTCATTTCTTTTTACTCCAGAAGCCCAACTATGGGAACCAGTTAGTAGAAGCCGACTTTTTACTAAAGAAGCTCCTTTATCATCAGCATGTATCATCTAAGAAAAATAAACTAAAATTAATTAGTCTTATTGATTACACTCTATAGAATGCTACTTCAGCCATCGTTTGCATTTTAATCCTTTCTAACTGTGAAATTCCAATGAAAGGGATTTCCGGGCCCTCCAGCCCAGAAGCAGGAGAACTCTTCAGCGTGGACAGGACTTGGTCACAGGGGTCTGGTGGAGGCGGGGGGGGGGGGGAGGACACGGACACACAGGTGGTCGTAATAAGAGCAGAGCAGCCATTCCCGGTCTGAGTAGTGCCGGGCATGAGAGGCGCTCAAGAAGATAAATCAAAATGTATTTTAATCCGTTTAAAAGGTATTTTACAATTCATAGGCATATTTTCTGTATACTCCTGCAACTGGTGCCTTTGTCTTTGTGAACATATACTTTTCTCAAGAAAGGTATTAAAGAGCACTAAAATTCAGTATTTGGATTTTTAAAAGCAATGCTCCAGTGAAAATAAAATGTGACTCATTCCCTACTTCATACTGACCTTCACGAAGCATGCTGTTCTGGGCACTGGAATACTGTATTTTGAAACCTATGACAGGATTCTTTTAATGCTGCATAGTCTCTGAAACGAGAATAATGGACTCTTGTGGGTTGCCGATTCCTCTGAAGCTCAGGATATGGGGTGTAATACTCTTCGATTGGGTGCCTTCCCGCTTTTGATGTGAGGTCTCTGATGTGTGCGTTGCATCAGGAGGAGGCAACAGCTGTAAGTAACGCCTGTAAAGTTAGAAGAGGGAAGGAATGAACACATGACCAATTAATATTTGTGTGACTTTTTTTAAGAGAGTGGAATGTTCCTTTAAATTGTGGATGTGTTTTTCTTTTTTAGTTTCTGGGTAACAACAACTTCCTAGTTTTCCTATCCTTCATGATTCTTTTCTCTGTCACTGGGATTTTTTTTTGGTTTTTTAATTTCCCGAAAAGCAAGTAAAGTGCTTCCTCCTTATCAGTAGGATTTCTTTTCCTGTTCCAACAACAGAGAACAATAGAGGAATTTAATAATGGTTTAAAAAAATTGATACTTCTTTCTCTTTTTTTTTAATATTAAATTTTATTTAGTTACTTTTCAAGTACATTTTTTTTTTTAATCTATTTCCCCATCCCACCCCACCCCTCCGCCCGGTCTCCCCCCTCCCTCCCATCCCCCCCCTCTTTATTAATATATTCATATATTTGTCAGTAGATAAAACCCAAGTTTTATAGACATAGAGAAAAGCTGCCTGTCAGTAAAATGAGCTCATATTTTACTTGTACTTCTTAGGGGTTTTTTTTGTCTTCCTTTTATGCAGTTTGGAAGATTAAATATAGAATATTTTTTCCCTCTTTAAAATCTGTTCCCATGTTTTTAAGAGTAAAAGTCTGGAAATTTGGAAAGCTAGGTGAGGCCACCAGTTGTTGACCAACCTAACAGAAGGTCGTTTTAAAGGTGTCTAGAATACATTCTGATCTTGTTTTTGTATTTACATTGTACAAAAAATTGTTATTTACTGTTCTGCTTTGGCAAAAAAAAAGTCTAGCCTGCCTCCCACAGCATTTGTAAATATCAGGGGTATGTTTTCCTAACAGTGGATGTGAAAGGAGGCTTGTTTCAGTGTTTTGATGCAGTTTGACTTCATGATGGAGGCTCATTTAAAGGGACTGCTGAAGAGTCCCTGAAACCACCTTGAGCACGGGCACTGGCGACCTGTCCCCTGGTGGTCCCACTGTAACTTCAGGGGACTTGTTTGCTTCCTTTCTGAGGCTTGAAACAAACTCTAGTAATCTCAGCTGTGTCTGACCCAGATCTGGGCAGTGAGTGAAGTCTTTTTAAACCTCACCTAGAATATTTCAAGTCGCTATGTATCTCTGCAGCAGTACAGAGAAAACACAGTGTTCTTCTGTTTACATGTTCTCCTTTCCCTCCGTCATTCCGACTGCTGCCGGCCACCGGGGAACCCTCTGAATGTTTTCACATTGGGGGCCACCTTGTTTGTGTTCTGTCGGGAATGTTTCAAGTGAAATCAGGCTGCTGCGACACACCTCAGTGCGACATAGAACTCCCCGAAATGTTACCTATGTGTTCTTTCATGCCTCCTGGCTTGGCGTGTGTTGACCTGAATTCAAGCCTTATTATAATGTTTTCTTGAAGGATCTTGGGATATGTCAGTCACTAAGCAAACATCTTTAATCCAGAGAGGGTGTCCCATATGACGGTGTGTGCTCCTGTGCGTAGGAAATGTGTTTTTTCCCCTCTGAAAATATCTCATGGGCCACATGTGTATTTGTGTATCTCCTATGCCATGGAGTGCATTGTACACACATATGTCCCATGTCTTTGTGTGACTATGGAGCTACATGTATGTAAGCACATGCACAGTCATGGTACATAACACTCCATCCATGGAAATCAATGCAGCCATATGATTACTTTCATCTGATATGTATATATCTGCAGCGAGGTATTTGTTACTAAGTAGTTTGACAGTGCTGATAACTGTGTTCCATTCTCTGACTGAGTTTCCTGAAAGTTTTGCTCTTCTCTGTTGGGAGAAATTAGTCATTGAATGTGAACACCAACTCTATGGTCCAAACAGTTCCTTTGTAACAATCGGTGTAATGTTATGCACTTTGAGAGTAGTTTGTGGAAGAAAAGGCAAGACTCTTCGAATAAATATTATTCCAACTCCTTCCACTTTCATTTCCCTTATCACTATAACAACCACACCCAGCTTCGCTATTGAGCTGCCCTGTGTCTGTTTCCCACATGCCAGGAAGCTGCCCCTATTGAGTAGCAAAGGAAATATGAGAGATAAAGTTGAAAACTGTCTTCCTTGTGTTGACATTTCTACGGCAACAAGTCAAAACTCGTCTCTCTGGGTGGACGAGAGCTGCCACGGGTTCGTGGTTAGACACTATGCCCATGAGTAACCATGCTGACTCCCAACACAATTATGTGAAACATTCCAGCAAATAACCTGGAATTCCGGTACACAGAAAACAAAACTTACAAACTGTTTCAGTTCTATATATGGAAAGGAGACTCCTAAGTATCAGCATAGCAGGAAGTTCTCCAGATTTCTGAGATTAATTCATTGTGGACGACCCTAAGGAAAATTTTATTTTTCAGGAGCCTCCGTGTTTGGCCAGTCAGAGCTTTGCAGTGGGAATTCTCTGCCGTATTTTACTGCTCTCTTGATTGATGTGAGCTCTTTATTACATCTTTGGCACATTTTACAGTTGTATCACTGCTCAGTTCACAGGGCATTTTAATTAAATCTCACACCAACTTAATGCTTCATGGTTTTGTGTTGTCTATTCCTCAATCATATTAACCTTTCCATCAAGATTTTTGCTATTTCTTAAGAGCATTTCTTTGTGTAAATGGGTTTTGAAAACTTTGACTGATACGAGTCATATCACCAAACGGGGCATTCCATTTGACACACATTTTTAAACATCATGTAACATGATGGATTGTGTCGCGTTTCCCATGGGCTGAGGTACTATTTCCTATTACCAGAAAACACATTTGGTCCCTTGTAAATCTCACGTCAGGTGCTTCCTATGGAGTGAATAGAATGATTAATCCCACATAATTCACTATTATCTGTAGCATCAAAAATAATTGAAATGTCCCCAGAAAAAACAGCTTATAAAATTATAGCGCATAGGTGTACCGAAGGAGGCAGTGAATGCGAAATGGACTTACGAAGAACTTTATTCACCTACTGGCATTTTGGAAGGACTTGGGCTGTCAGGGAAACGAACTCATCTGTATTAATACAAAGGACTGGAAATTTAAATAAATCGTGTCTGAAAGTGATACCAGGATTTTTCTGGACTGCTGCTGAATAAATTCTGCTTGTTAAATGTCAGCCTAATATGTATAGCCTTTCAAATATTTGAAAGCCTAATATGAGTCACTGGGATGCACACGCTGAGAGGGCCACCAAAATACCCATTTCAGGCTTTTAAATATTTAAGCTCTTTAATGTTCTTTGACCTTCAGTTAAAGGACAGAGTCACATAGCAGAGGAAATGCCTCAAATTCTAGCATCTGGGCTTGTTTCCTTCTGCTTCTCTGGCACAGTTACAACAGTAGGACTTTTCTTTCCTTTAATTTTTTTTTTTGCAGTACAGTCAACACAGGCTTTTTTGCACAAGCAGGAAAGGACAGTTGTGGGGCCAGAAGCGGTGATGTGTTTCTGCTCTGTGCTTGGGGACAGGACCTCCTTGAATGGCCTTTTGTTTCAGAGGGAGCCTAGGATCAAAAAGCAAACAAACAGAATCCCACAGGAGTACAAACTCTGGGTAAAATCAGGTACCTGCAAATGTACCCATGAATATGCGTGTATAAACACAAACCTTCATGCAGTCAGTGCCCCGAGCTTGACCTTGTGGAGGGATGGCCAGTGTGTTCAAGTCATTTCTTCTGTACGAGGCTATAGTTTGGGGACCTTCATCTGGATTTCCAGCCGCTCAAAGATGCTTCTTCAAGAGTGTCTCTGGTAGCTGAGAAGAGATCCTGGTTTAAGTAAAGTGCTGGAGGAGGGCATTTATTTTGACATAGGTGCTTTATTTCAGCTCTGTTAGTATTTCAGCCATTTTCTCATTTATCACTAGTGAAGGGTCTCTTAAAACTTGAGGCAATGAAGTCCTGGCTGGCGTAGCTCGGTGGATTGAGCACGGGCCTGCGAACCAAAGGATCGCGGTTTGATTCCCAGTCAGGGCACAAGCCTGGGTTGCAGGCCAGCTCCCAGCAGGGGACGCATGAGAGGCAACCATACGTCGATATTTCTCTCCCTCTCTCCTTCCCTTCCCCTCTAAAGATAAATAAATAAAATCTTTTTTAAAAAAGAATGCTTTAAAAAAGACTTGAGGCAATGAAGCAGTGGCATCTGATTTCCAATTAATTAATTGATTTTTAATCCTCACCTGAGGATATGTTTAGAGAAGAGGGGTGGGGAGAGAGAGATGTGAGAGAGAAACATTGATTGGTTGCCTCTCATACGCACCCTGACCAGGGGTCGAACCTGCAGCCCTGACCAGGAAATGAACCTTTTGGTGCACAGGACAGCGCTCCAACCGACTTAGCCACCTGGCCAGAGCTGATTTCCTATTAATTTAAATACCCCTTTCAAAACAGTGCACGGGGACGTCTTCCTAGTTCCTTGTTTTCTCAGCACTGCTTCCAGTGTGTTTCTGTGTATGTAAGCTTTTTGGAAGTTTCGATTCCTACGAAGCAACGTTCCTTTGCTGCTCTTTTTCCGTAGGAGCTGTCTGGCAGCCCGTGCCTTCCTCCACCTGGGTCACGTTGGCCGCATGGTGCTGGGGACCCTCGGGCTTTTGCATCGCCAGTGCTTGTGGGTCATCTGTGCAGTTCTGACCTGAAAAAGTCTGGAGCCAATAATAATATGCATTGATGTTAATGGACTTCAAATTAAAAATGGCCTTACAGGTTGTTTTCAGAAGACATCTGACACACAAAAGCTTTTTTCCCTGAAAATTATATATTGAAAATCCTATAAAGTCATGTTGAGAGGTATAATTACCTGCCCTTAGCAAACGCCTATATAGTTTTCCCCTAATTCATTCATTCATTCACAACAAATATTTCTTGAGGACCTGCCCTGGGTCAGACACCGCCAGATGCAAGGAGAACAAGACAAGCCAGGTCCCAGTTTCTCGAGCTTCCAGTCTTACGGGGAAAATAAATCAAAGCCATGCATAAAATTATGTGAGTACAGCTGGGTGACAGAATGCCGAGACCAAGATGGGATGACTTCAGAAAGTCTCTCTGAAGAAATGATGGGTAAGTTAGACTGAAAGTTAAGGAGGAGCTAGCTGTGCGAGGAGCCTAGGGAAGAACATTCGAGTCAGAGTGAACCACGCAGTCAGCAGCCCAGAGTGGGAAGGAGCTTTTGTGCTGGGAAACCTACAGGCTCCCTGTGACAGTGTAGTGAGTGAGGGGTGGGGTTGCAGCAGGACAGGAAGTTGGAGGAGTAGGAAGGGACTAGTCCTATAGACTGTAAGATAGGGAGCAGAGATTTTAGTCTAAGTGCAGTTGGAATCCATTCCAAGTTGTAAGCTTCAGATGGAGAGAATAGGACACCCTCTTTAAAGTCAGCTTTGGCAGCTCTGTGAACGCTGTCCTGTAGCAGGAGGCTAGAGCAGAACCCACGCGGGCATTGATCGGGGCTGTGAGGGACATCCACAGTGTGCCACGTGGCCCGACAACGGTGTTGGCAGAGGAGTCGGAGAAAAGGGAGTGCGTTCTCTGTCATAGGAGGTACAGTTTTAAGTTTCAAACTGATTGAATTGGAGGTCAGGTTAGGAGGTGGATTCCAGACTGACCCCAGGCCTCTGGCTTGAGCACTGGGTGCCATTTCTTGACATGGGGATGACTGGACGAAAAAGAAAGTCCAAATCACCCTTTCAAATGCATCACAGTGTATCAAGGAAGGGGTCATTTTGAGTCCTTTTCTTCATGTAGGGGTGAAATTTTGAAATTAAGCTAGGAAAATGTTTCAGTGTCTGGAACACACGTGCAGAATTCTGCAGCTTCCAGCCTGGTGGCTTCTGGTACATTTTCTCGGCGTGGTCCGCGGCTGACCATCCAATCCTCCACCTCTCTTCTTGGCAGTGTTTCTCTCCCCAGCTTTTATTTCAGTGTGTCAGCACATCGCCTCCCCACTCCGGTTTGCTTATCCTCCCTTTAAAATCGATTTTCAAAGTTTTCAACAACATGCATCCACTGTCTTAGGCACGGCTGTCCTCACACTAAAGTCTCGGGGGACCAAGGCCACCAGAGGGAAATGCGTGTGCATCTGTCACTTCTTGTGCACACCCCTGAGCTTTCCAGGAAGCGCCACACTGTGTCAATCCTCCTGCCCCACCTCCTACCCGAGGGCCTGTGCTTCATTGTGGTAGGTCCTCATCATATTTGCTGTGGCTGTGAACTTATACCATGTTTCACTCTCCTGTGCACCTGCCTACATTCCCTGAGGCAGAGAAAGTACCTGGTACCTAGGGAGTAATGGATGCATGTCCGACAATGAAACAATGATGGATTAAAGCTTCATTATAAAAGGTCACTCATAGATTTAAAAAAAAAAAAAACACCAGACTTCATATGGCATTCATGTGGATCTTGTAGATTTTGAATAGAAGCATTATGATGTTGTGTTTCCTTGACTGAAAATAGTTAATAAAGAGATACCATCAGGTTGGTTTTCAGAAAGTAGCCTTAAGTATAAAACACTCACAATTTGGAAATGCTTCAGGGTCATGATTGCGAATATTAACTACCATTGGCCTGACCAGGAGAGAAGTAGGTAATTACTGGAGATTTCCAGCTGGTAGCAAACAAGACACTAACTCAGACTGTAATAGTCTATAGTCCTCTGAAGGGAGACATGTAATAGGGTTAGTACTTTTTGACCTTTCATTTGATTTTACTTATGTCTAATTTTATTTATCTTGCTCTTTGGCCCCGGTCACATTTCTTTTCGGTATTATTGCTGCCAATTTCTCAAATCCAAAGACAAAATCATACTTGCTATGTGCACTTGGAAGGAACCCTGGCGGAGATCCTCCCGAAACCAAAGAGAGGAATTATTAGCGATATCCAGACCAGTAGCTGACTGGCTCAGATTCTTCCTCCCATGGCCATTCCTGATTAATGGGAGAATCTGTTCTGCAGTTGAAAAGCCTCTCTCCTGAGCCCAGTCTCTTCTGGCTTCAGAGCGTGACCAGCTGCACAGCTGAAGCCACTGCCAGGGCTCTGTTTCCGATTCCATCCCCCACACGTCAGACGTGGTGGACAGGGAACGCAGAGGTGGTCAAGCATCCAAATCAATTTAGGCGTTTCAACGGATAACAAAGACTCAGCTCCCTCTAATCAGAAGCCCTTCGCTCACATTGGACACCAGGCCCCCTTCAGAAGTACATCATTCGCCTCTGCAGAAGTTGCGGTTCTTCCTTAGGCTTTTGTTCTTGACTCCTCTCCAGCCCACTTAGCTCCTGTGTCTGCAGTGATTAATTTGCTCCATATCTTCTCCTGACATCCCTTTCTTCCCCAGGCTTCCCTCTTTCCTTACCATCTCCTCCTCCTCCCTCCCTCCTGTAATTTCTGTTCGCCTTCCATCTCCCGCTACCGCTTCATTTCCCCTTCACACCGAAAGAGCCTTAAGTCGGCCTTTTCCCAGCAATACTAATGCACCTCAATTTCTTTACCAACCTAAAGTACTGGTAGCCAGAAAAGACAAAATACTTTTGTAGCCGATTATATATTTAACTTTCTCGTTTTCCTTATTCTGGACTCCATTTATTTTATTTCAGGGACCTGTTATCTGGGTGGTTGGAGTTTGGGATCCTTGTAGGGTCTTCAAAGGTAAAAAACTATCTCCCCTGCATGGTATCTTAAAAGCAGTAATAGGAAGATCCAGAAAAATTCATGACAGTTAAACTCTTACTAAAGAAGATTTTAATGCAGTAAACATTTGCATATACAAGAGATAATATGCAGCCCTAGCTCACAGTGTTTCCAGTTCTTGTGGGGTGACTGGCATGAAAACAGTTGAGTTCGGATGGAAAGTAGGATGAAAGAAGTAATTTCCTCATTTATAGGTACAAGAAAAAGTCTCCAGCAGCTCTGAGAAAGGAGTGATATTCTGACAGGGAAAATCAGGGATAATTTTTCTTTCCTGGGAAGGTGGCATTTTATTTGAAGCTTGAAGGATGGACAGTATTTCCATAGCTGGAGAAGGACAAAGGGAGGCAGTGGCGGGGGGAGTGCCCATGCGTGTGTGGGGGGGTGCACATCTGGCCTCTTGGAGTGGTGGGTGTGTTGCACACATGTGAGCACAGACTCTGCTTTCTAAAGGGTTGTGGCAACCAGGAGTGGGTTAGATTTGGAGCCCGAGGGTAATGTGAAATCTAACAGGAGAGTGTTTCTTACTTTCTACATTTCAGAAATGTGTATGTTTATAAACAGAAGGGAAAGAGCCAGCAGAGAGGGAGAAATTCAAGGCCCAAAACAAGAGTTGGCTGGCCCCAGATGGGGCAATAGTCTTTCCTTTGAATCCTCATTTCCAGACTTTTTTTTGTGTTGGCTCTCGTTCCGCCATGTCCCAAGGTCTCCATGGATTTGGGACCTTGAACAAGCCATTTAACCCCTTGAAGCCTTCCTTGCTTTATCTGCTAAAACAAGACAGTGATCCCAGACTTACCAGAGGCCACTATGTGACTGCTGTTCAAAGTCGGGTTCAAAGCCAGGCTGCCATCCTCCTGTCCTCTGTCCTCTTCTTTCCCTTGCCTCCTGCCTCATTTTTAACCTCATTTATCCTGACACTGTCCCTGTTGTAAAGATAAATGGGGGTTGCAAATTCAACACTAATGTATTTTAGGTAATTTGCTAACAATTCGGTAAAGAATCTGAATGGTTTAAACACTTCGTGTCCGAGAGGAAGGTATCCTAAAGTTTAAAACTCAAGTTCTCATCATACACGCCACTCTTTACAATTAGGACAGCAGAGGAATTTTGTTGAGAGAAGACCTACTAATTTTCTGCAACATTAAAACCTACCTATACTCGAGTCTGTTTCGTGAATAGCTTCGTCCTTTTGGTTACCATCTAGTACCTCTCTGGAAAGTTTGGTTCATGTTGGGATGAGCACGTGGTTCGGTAAAAGCTGCAGCCCCTTGAAGGACTTGTTCACAGTTTCCTATTTACATTATTAGCAAGAGTACGTTTTCTTGCCCCATGAAGCAAATTCATTGGCATCCGGAGTAGATAGTTTTGATATCGGCAGCATGTTAAGGCTGCACCCAGGTCATTCACATTCCATGTTCTTTGTGATGTGCCAAATTCCCGGTCCACGTCCCTTATTTACCATGTTGAAGAGACAGAGTGCACTGTTTTTACTAAGGAGGCTTCATGCCAGGGCAGCTAGCTCTTTTAATAGCACTTTATCATTCTCGAAGCTTATGTTAGAATCGGAGCAGGAAGTTTCATTTTATTTTCTCTGGAGCCAGTTGTTATTTGGAGATGAGAAATTCATGAGTGAATAAAACAAAGGATTTTTGGAACTAGTCCATCACGGCTGTTCTGGGCAGCCCGTCTAAACTACCCGAGATGCAGTCGTGTTATGGTGGTCCTATTCAGTGCTGAGATTAACCCATGATGGCAGCTCATAACTATTTTTAATCTGTACCCAGTTGACGACATTGGAGCCCAATGAGGTGACTGATTTCTGTAGTCTACTGACCCTGCAACTTTAAAATCTCCACTCATTTTGTACATTCACCACTTCTGATTCTGTTTCTTCGCAGTCTTACTGTTTTCTGTCTTTGTTTGAGCCCTTCGCTCCCATATTCTCTCTCCACCTTCCTGTCGTCTTCTGTTCGTACCTTATCTCTCAGATCTTCCATGGTTAAAATGTTTTCTTGCCCACCAGCAAACTGTATTAGTTTGATTTGTTTAAACACAAGTCTCTTATTTCCGAGAATGGGACTATGATGTAATGTAGCTAGCATTTCTAGCATGTTTATTACGTACCAGATGTCACCAGGCACTTTATATGAATGATTTTATTTAATACTCACAAAACCCCATGAATTAAATTGAAAGGATTAAGTAACTTGCCAGGGCCCCGTAGCCAGGTACAGGTAGAGCCAAGATTGGAACCAAATGGTCTCATTCTGGATCCCATGTTCTTTAATTTTTTAATCCTCACCCAAGGCTATGTTTATTGATCTTAGAGAAAGGAAGGGAGAAAGAGAGAGAGAGAAATATCAGTGTAAGAGAGAAACATCAATTAGTCGCCTCCCATACATACTTCAACTGGGGTCAAACCCACATCCTAGGTGTATGCCCTGACCAAGAATTGAACCCGCAACCTTTTGGTGTGTGGGATGACACTCCAACCGACAGAGCCACCCGGCCAGGGCTCTGGATCCCACGTTCTTAATCAGTTCTGTTACTTGTCTCATCTGGTCAATCCGTCAAGACTCAGTGATCGCCAGTGATGGCACAGCACCGTGCCAGACACGGACACCAGAGTCGCGGTGAAGGTCCCCTTCTCCTGCAGTGCCAGGTTCCAGGAGTCGTTTGAGGGGCAGGTGCAGGCACTTCCGTTTTACCTATGCATGCCAGACGACTCTCTAAACATCAGGGAAGTCATTGCCTTTATGGAGACAAAGTTTGAAGGTCACTTAAGAGTTTGGGCCTGGAAAACATTATGCTAAGTAAAAATAAGCCAGTCAGAGAAAGGCGAATACCATGTGATTTCACTCCTATGTGGAATCTAATGAACACACTGAACAAACAAGTGAAATAGAGACGGACTGGTCGATAGCGAGCAGGCTGACTGCTCTGGGGGTGGGGTGGAGATGGGGAGAGGGGTCAAGCAAAAAGGAAAAAGGACTCATGGACATGGACAACAGCGTGGTGACTGTGGGGGTAGGGAGGGTAAAAGGGGGCTAAATGGTAATGGAAAAAATACATTAAAAAATAAAATGGCATGCAAAAAGTCTGCCAACTTGGAAGGAAGAGAGGGCATAAAGACACGAGGTAGGAGAGAACGTGGGGCAGCCTGCGTTCGTGAAGGAGGCAGGTGGTGGCCATGTGTTATGGGACTTGTGGGGCCCAGATGCCAAGGACTTGCCACAGTTCAGGTTTGGACTTTTCTTCATTAGGAAGCTGGTGTGACCATAGCGTGTTTACCTCTCCGAATCTCTCGCTCCTGTTCCCCGTTCTGTGGAAGCCACGGGTGATCCTGGGAGCGTCGCATGGTGGAGTGTCAGTAGCTGCGCGCTGAGTGATTGGCTTAGAGGAAAGTTTTATTGCCGTGGCATTGTAAAAACTAGTGTGTTCATACAGTCTTTCAATCCATGGTCCTGTGCAGCGACATTAAATTGAATCCAGAGGTATAAACAGAAATTTAATTTCAGTGCTTATATTCTTAACTTGTAAGATTAATACACAGATTTTTTTTCCAGAGAAGTTTTTTTGTGTAAGCTCAAACGTATGGCTCATATGTAATTATGGTTTGTTTCTCCTAATTAAATTCCCTTTCTTCTTGAGAAATTGTGCATTTAAGTGATGCCATGAAAACGCATTTGGGCATTGTGGGAGAGCTACAGTCAATGCTCTCTGACATGCGAGTTTACTCTGTTCACCACGCCTTAAAATCACCCTTTGTAAAGCAGACCTCTTGCTTGATGGCATTTTTAGTTTCCAAAAACACGACATTAGTCATCTTCCTGGTCTTGCAAGATGACCAGATATGGACCCAGTTGCCTTTTTTTGTTTGTTTTTCCTTTTAAACTTATTATTCCTTTCCCAACATTCAGTCAGAAAAATAATCAGAAGGTATTAACCCTTCAATCAGGTTGCAAATACAACTAGAAGAAAGGATCAATAAAGTGTAGTAAGGTATACCTCCCAGTGAGATTCTTAGGTGGGCACTATTTAAAACAAGTTCCAGACAAACCTTGAAGTCTAGGAGACGCTCTTTTGCCGTCTTTGCTGTGGAAGCCTGTGGACTTGTCCTGGTGAAGCTGCCCTTGTATGAAGGATGAATGTCTTTATTCCCTGCCTCTCCCTCCCTCCCGGAGGCCCCTCCTTCCTTCCTTCCTTCCTTCCTTGGTCTTTTTTGTTTTTAGTTGCCTTCAGTGTTTGCTGTATTTTCTTTTGAATGCCTTTGGTAATGGCAAACTTTCATCCTTTGAAGTTGGATTTTATTTAGAGAAATAGCCAAAAGGCATAAGGAGTCCTATCTGATTAATAAAATAGGTGAGCACTTTGGGGAATTCTGTTTTTGCTAAAACATAACCTGAGACTATTAGACATGGAGGCTGATTTTATGGAATATCTCATGACCGGCCTTTAAAGAAAATGTCAAAAAGAACATTACAGAAAGTGCTGAGAAATGGCAGAATTGGAATGACGGTATAACTTTCTAAGGTGACTTTGAAGAACAGCATGATGTCAATGTACGTGGAAGTTTAATCATTTCTTTCCTTGGGTTTTATCCTTTTATTTACAGTCACAGCTTACACTTTATTGTTAAGATTTCTTAACTCAAAAGGAATTTAAGTGTACTTTAACAGCTCTAAATTTTCAATGTGAACTTCAGTTAGTGTGTTACTGTACTTGTGGGGGTATGCCAGTACCACGTACTAAAGTTTCCAGTAAGTAGGAAGTAGCTGGGTAAACCTTTTTCCTTTGTGTAATCGAATGGTTGTAAATGCCATTTGAAATTCTGAATGTCTAAGAGATTGTTGCCTTCTGATAACCATGCAGCCTGACAGGCTTTGCTCCCATAACTGCCGGAGTTTATCCTATATAAGTTATTTCACTATTCACCCCTCCTCCAACTCACCCTTACCTGAAGTAGTAATTTAAGGGGAAAGGAGTAAGGTCCATGTCCGAGACTATTATGTTAGTAAAGGTTTGTTTAGTCAGTGATATTACCTGTGGGGGGGAAAAATTTAAGTAATGTGATAAATCAGCTTCATGAATGAAACATTCTCCTGCCCCTTCCTTACTTTCTCGCCTCAGATTTCATGAAGCCTGTTTTATTTCGTGATTTTTCTCACCGCAGCTCCCTAAATCCTCCATTTAATGCTTTGGAAAAGGCTGTTCTCGCCAGGATCGGCCTTCTTCCTGCTCAGGGAGTGATGGGCCTGGGGCTAAAATTTGTTCCGATTCTTGTCTGTTGTCCCTCCTTGTCATGTTTTCCCAGTGGCCTTAAATATGTCAGACTCAGACTGGTTACGGAAGTACTGCAGTGTATTATCGCATCTCAGCCTTTTTTTTTTTTTTTAACTTTCTTTCAGATGAGCTTTTAAGCATATAAATAGTACATGTAATGGAAACAATATTTAGAGTACTGGGTAAGAAAGAAAAACTGTGGTGCTAGATTATGCTGCAATTCCGACCGTGGGATCTCTTACTTTCGTAAACCAGAGATTCTCGGGTACTTTGGAATTCATTTCAGTGCACTATAGCCCTTTAAAGGTTATAAATAAGTATAGGTGGTTTGTTTTCTGAGCAGATTTTGAGAATTTCATCACACTTCCTAAAGTAACTAGTGTCTTCCTGGGCTGCCCAAGCCAGAGTCAGCCAGGACTCACTGAACCGCATGCCCACTTATGGCTTTGGATGGTGCAGGTTTCTAACTCTTTAAAATAATTACAGTGCTGCATCTGGAGACCTTTGGAAAGTCCATAAAGCTAATTACACCTTGAGAGACACACCACACCCTCCTCCGCTCAGGTACTTAAGCGCTGTATCAATGTTACAGGGTACCCTTGTTAACAAAATCAATGTGGTCGAAGTACAGTATTTTACTAACATGCAGCTCATTGTCAGTGTTAGACTGACATAATAATCACACACTTATTAGAGTCCCGGCCTTTTGCTCTGGTCGTGTAGGTAAGAGGGGCTTGTGAACGTGATGAATTTTTCTTGGTTTGTGTTGGGGCTACCTGAGCATTGTCATTTCTGAGTCCTTTACCCCTATGTCATTTGATTCTTTTTAACTTTACATTGTTGATTGGGTTCCATGACTTATAAAAAGATCTCAGAACCTTTTGTAACTATTTTCAGGTCAGCAGCTAATGATCATCAGAGCCAACAAGAGCTGCTTACCCTTGAACCTGGCATTAATATAAGCTTTCAGTGTAGTATTTGAACTTAACAAACCAAAGAGGTAGAGATTTTTATTTTCCTAATTTTACAGAGGGGGTTAGGAGAGGTCACCCAGGGTCACACACCACTAGTAAGTGTCTGAACCGTGTAGGTAGAGAGGTAGGTAAGTAAAGACAGGAAGAAGCAGAGACACTAAGAGCGATAAGGGGATGTAATAGTTAATCAGCTGCCTGCTGTGGTCTAGGTATTACGCTGGGCAGTGAGCAAACAGAGAAGTACAAGGTCCAAGTGCAATCCTCATGGAAATCCCATTTGGTCATAGAATGCCAAGATACAAATCTCAGTAATTAATGAAACAATGTGAACATTGTATAGAACTGATAAGTGTACAGAGTCTGTGAAAATAGACTAGTGGAAGGAATGAGACTTGTGAGGGGAGACAGATGTGAAGGCACAGGGCACAGAGGAGATGACTTTTGCTTGAAAAGGACCAGAATGCTGTTTGAAATTAGGGACTGTGTGTTTTCAGCTTCATACCTGCGAATCCCTAGCAAAGTGCCCAAAGTGTTATAAGTGCTCGATAGGTGTGGGTGGGTAAATGGTGGCAGTCTGGCTGGCTGCGCGAATGTGGGGAAGGAGCACTGGAGGAGGTGGCCGCCCCCAGTTGAAAGCACAGGGGCAGAGGGCGTGGCTGTGTCATTGGAAGGTACCGGGAGGGTGACTGGTGTGCAAAATAGCACATCACTCTCCTGGTACCTGGGCCACGTCCCCTACTAGGAGTGGTCTCTGCTCCCAGCTTCTTCACAACACCTGCTTTAAATCGCATCCCTATCCCAAGGCCTGGGTATAGACTCGACGCTTCTTCCATGAAGCCACGGTACAGTATTCCCATCTCTGAGGTTACCACCTTGCCCTGGCTGCTGTGGTTCAGTGGAGTGAGCGCCGGCCTACTACGCAAAGGGTCGCAGGTTCAATTCCCAGTCAGGGCACATGCGTGGGTGTTGGGCCAGGTCCCCAGGAATGGGTGCATGAGGGGCAACCACACATTGATGTTTCTCTCCCTCTTTTTCTCTCTCTGTTCCCCTCACTCTAAAAACAAATACAATCTTTTAAAAAATAAAGTTACTGTTTCTGTCTCTACTGCTCACTGGCTGCTTAATGTGCTACATGGGGTCTCCTCTTTAATTACTGTTTTGTGTTGCTGTCTCACTTTTCCTGTACTGTTTTCTGTTTCTTGGAGTGGAAAAAACCTTAGGAATTGTCATCTTCTAACCTTCCATTGGCAGAAGAGGAAATGGGAACCCGAAGAGATGAAAGGGATCGCACAAGGTCGCGTGGCAGGTGGTGGCAAGCCCGGGACAGAGTTCGAGGCAGGGCCCACTCGTGCTGGCTGGTGCTCTGTTCTGTGCCCCAAACTCAGTACTAATGTGTACTTCACAGTGACATAAGGAAGGCGGGAAATTAGGTCTCCCTCGGTGCCCTTGGAAGCACTAAGTCAAAAATCCTTCTCTGACTCCAGTGGAGGCTTCCCGGGGACAAACCGTTTCCCCAACATTCCCATCAGAGGCTCAGAGGTGGAGCCTTCTGAGTGCATTGTCAAGTGGGGGGGGGAGGAAGGGCGAGAGGGTCAGATACGGAGGTTACTGCTAAATAAGAACAACCGTGACTTAAGCAACATTCATGTCTCAAATCAACACAGTCGACCCTTGTGATTCATTGATTTAACATTCATAAACTCAATTATTCATGAAACAGTGATCCAGAAGATCTGTGACTTGTGATCATTTGTCATTTAAATCACGTGTGCTTGTGAAGCACCTATGAAGGAGCAAAGCCCTTAGCTGGTGACAGTCCAACTGCCCGATTGTTTTTAGCTCGTTACCACATAGGTAGGAATCCACGAACTGGTCAAAACTCTTTCTTTATAAAAGAAAGCCAGCTGCTGGGGCTGGTGATAAGAGTGAAGAGGAGTAAAAAGGTCCTGGAAATAACGGTTCTTTAGCAGAAAACAGAAATCTGGGACAAATTAAAAAGCCGGTGTGCCGCATTTGGCAGTATATTCAATCTCTGAAATGCATAGTATAAAAATGAGGAAGAACGATTCCTAGAAATACCTCCGTGAGTGTACTGGCCAACACAGAAAATCACATTCCGGGCAGCCGTAATAGATGGCATGACGCACCAATTAGAGTGTTTGCAGGTCTCGGGGAATTCTCCTGTGGAAATGCTTAATCTACTGTATTACCATCCCTTTTTATAGGAAGCCCAGTAATGCTATGGTGACTGAATAGCCTTTTAAAATTGCACCATTAATCTTGCAGGTCAGTTGAAATGTCTCAAATTTCATTTTATTTAAGTTTTAAGCTCAAGTAAAATCTAGCATCTATCAGTAGCCACTTGTATCAAATACTGCCTATGCTTTTTAGAAGGATATCTGGCTGATCAGATCTGCAAGCACCCTGGGAAGAAAATTTTGAATAGGGAGGACAGTGATGCAGTGGGATCTCCGAGAACTGGGAACTGGGATTACAATCAACCCAGAGCTTGAGGTTTCGAGATAGCACAGTAACTCAGAGAGAAAGGATGGCTTCGTAATCTGTTTTTTTAAAAAATACTTCAACTAGAAATGTATAGCCTGCCAGGCATAAGCTCTCAGTGTCACTAAAGAAAACCCGTGGGATTACCTTTCCCACTTGTTCACATCTGACCCTCTAATAGGCCGGCTCCCTTTCTGCCTTCGAAGGCACATTTTTATACTCTCAATTATAACATGGACAAAAAATAGTGCTACCACAAACCCTGACTTTAAAAAAGAGGTGGCTTTTCCGGGGATGAGGAAAGCTGTGACTTTACAACAGGAAATACTCAAGGAAGAGGAGTAAATGGAGAATGAATAGGGAAGGCCAGCTGTCTCATTTGCTAGACAAGGGCTCCCCCAGTGTCCTGGCAAGATGGGGCGGCAAAGGCTTCCTCAGCGACCAGACAGATTGTGAACATTGGAGGTTACAGCTGTCAGTAGGGTCTCCGTCATCACCAGGTGCAGTTGCCCACAGAGGTCAAGTCCACCCTAAGAAGAGCACAGAAGCACTGTTTAAAATGTGAGGAAACCGTGGCAGCATGAAGGGCTTTTTCAGAGGCACAGGCCACGCCAGGCCAGGGCCCTGGAAGCCAATATTTAGCTTCCACAGGAGGTCCCCCCCATCGCTAAAGCCAAGAGACCCTGTCCAGTATTGCCAGCTCCTCTGGGCTTTGGTTCCAGTTTTCTCTGGCTGGGCTCCATCTTCTGAGTCGACTGCTTGAAACTGCCAGATGTCTAATTCCTGGGGATTAGGTACGAGGCCCTAGGGTACTCCCACAAGAGCTGTCTTTTTCCAGGTGCCCGGTCCCAAGGCTCCTGCGTGTGCACAGGTTGCCCTTGCAGGGCGTCCCGGCAGGCCCGCCGTCCATCCACCCCAGCATATTTGTTCTCTGAGTCTCGGAGGGCGAGGCTTTGCCTCTGTGGGTGTGGAGCCTGTCAGCACCTGAGTGGTGGACAGCACCGCGGCCGCCCTGTGACCAGAGGTTGCTCTTCTGACCTTTCTTCGTCACTCCACTTAGAATGGGTTACTTTTGGTTTAGTTTTGTTTAGTTTGTATATTTAGCAGACTTCGTAACAAAGAGGCTTTGTGATCAGATTTTTACGCTAGCGTCTAAGCAATGTTAAGTATGATGAAAGAGCCGAGTAACTACCAGGGAAAGGTACAGGCTGCAGACCCATGACTGAGAAAGTCGGGTGATGGGTGTGTGTCCCGTAGAACCGGTGTAGGGCTCTCCAGGGAACCTGGCTTCTGGCCCTGCCTCAGCGTTAATTAGGGGAGCGACCCCTGAGCAAGACAGTTGCCTTCTCTAGGCCCCCATTTCCCCCCTCGTGTCTCAGAATTTCTGACAGAAAACTCCTTTGACGAGTCTTGTAGATAGAACCATCCCCACATTTTTGTGCAAGAACAAGCATATTAATCACTCTGCTCTCTTGTAGGAAAGATTAGACTGCTTTGTTGAAAGCTTTAAGTTATAGCACATTTCAGAAGAAGCCCAGGCTTTCTGTTTGAAGTTTGTAAATATGGAAAATCTAGCTCACTGATGGCTAAGGCTTGTCTGTCTGTGTGTGTGTGTGAATAGAGAGAGATACCTTGTTTTTATTACAATATACAACTTACGACAATGTCTCACACATGGTAGTTGATGATTAAGTATGTGTGGAACTGCTAAATGATTAAGACTCTTCCTAGTGCTTTTAACATGGTGATGTAGAGGTTTGGTAAGAAACACGTATTGCTGCTTACTCCAAAGTGATTCTTCACAGTGCTTCTTTAACTCTCATTCTTCAAAGGGCAATATATTTTCCTTATTTATATGGTTTATTTTCCTAAGAAACTGGTTTAGAGCTTTGTTCCATGTCCACGTGTCCATTTCCTTCTTCTCCCATACATAGAAATTTTAATTGGAGGTATGACCACTCACAATAAAAAACTACACTTCCCAGACTTCCTTGCTGGTAAGTGTGACCATGTGACTAAGTAAGTCCCAGACATAGGAAGGGAGCAGAATCAATAGGGCAACTTTTCACTATTGATGCCATTTAGAGTTGTGCCCTTTCCCTCCACTTTTCTTCCTTCCCATTGGTTGAGATACGGCATGAACAAGGGCAACTCAGTAGGTATTAAGGAGCAAAACAATAAAAGGAACTTAAGTCTAGCAACTTTATGGAGCCCAGTCCCCATAAAGTCAGATTTTATAGCACTCTTATTCCAAATTACCAGAAATTCCCAACTAGTGGAGTAGGAATTTGTGAGAATTGGTTCATCAGAAACTGCTTTGTGCCCTTTCATTTATTCCTGTTAGACTTATGGAATCATTATGTCCTTGTGGTATTTGAGACTATTTGGACATCGGCTGTACCCGTGAAATCCGGGAGCAGCCCCAGTCCTAAGCAGGTGTTCACTTTGGCGGCAGCCCTCCCCTGTCCTTGCTGCCCAGCGTGTGAGTCGGACAGTCTGCCGCTCTCTCCATGAACTACTCTCCGTATTCCATCTCAGGCCTGGCGTGGTAGCTCCACACAGGCGTGCTGTTTCATGCAGAAGAGGATGAGATTATCGGGGACTGCCGTTGTTCAGATCTGTCAGGTTCGTCAAGCATGTCACTGTCCTCTTACACCCAGAGTTAGCTCTAGCGCACATCTGTAGAAAGAGAGGCAGAGACAGACAAAGGCAGACAGACAGAAGCAGCTCTGCCTGGGGGAGAGAGATGGTAGTGGAGCTTAAAATGAGATTAAAATGTTCAAACAGCCGTGGTCAAAAGCATGGAGCATCAGTGATGACCTGTGAGGTTATCAGAAATGCACATCTACAGGCCCCAGTGCAGATCAACCAAGTCAGCAGCTCTGGAGGTGAGATTCTGCATCCTGTGCCTTCGCAAGTCCTCTGCGCGCTCAGGTGAGAACCAGTGCTCTAAAGAGTGTTGGAAAGCTCGAGAACAGAGTGGAGATCAGAGTACTGGATCAAGGCAGACTTAGGCAGGAAGAAGAGGACCAGGTGGAGAAGGAGGTGAGGAAGAATTTTGCTGGGAAACAGGAGTGAAAATGAGCTGCAATTTACACGATACTCCCAAAAGGAGTCCGGAGTCTGAACACTGCAGACACTCTCCCTCCGGTACTGGGTACCAGGAGGCATCTGGACTCCTGCTTCTGGCTCAGGCACGTCATCAGCCAGGTGTGCAGAAGTACCTTTGTGTCATCCCTCAGACACACTAGGATTCTTACCTCACTGTCTTTCTGAAGTGGAAAAGGGAGCTAAAACCCTTGCTGATGGTGAGGATGGGGAAGGGCTCTTTATTTAGTTGTCTACCTCTCAGCTCTGCAGGCTGAACCCCACCTCATCCTGAAAGAGGGTTTCAGCCAGGAGCCAAGCCCTTTAATGGGTAAGAAGAGGGGGAAAAAGGTAGAATTTCCATGTAAGGACTACCAAGAATATAAGTGCCTACTTAATAAATTATTTTTTGAAATGCTTTTTCCATTTTGGTCATTGAAGTTTAAAAACATGTTTGCAGTACTATAATTATCATTGCTAGGGAAAAAATACACATTGCAATATTTTTGTTTTTGCCGTAGGTCAAGTTGTAGTTCAGGGTGGAAAGTAAACACGTCCCTTTGCTCAGCTGCAGCTTGCGTGTTTGTCGTCTCCAGGTGCCCTCTCAGCAGTCAGCAGAGGATGAGGTTTATGCAGTGGGTACACAAAGAACACAAAGAAGGCATAGAAACCCAGGGCCCTTTCAGGGGCTTGGCCCTGGGCGAGGCTGATTAGGAAGTTGGTGCTGGAGCTGAAGGACGGGTCAGAGGGTTAAAGAGGTCTTCAGGGAAGGAGTCGTGAGGAGAGAATGAGGCTGTTCTGCAAGGAGCTGGGCGGTGAAGCAGTCCTTTCTCCCCAGGGAATGACCTTCACCGGATAGGTCTAAACACCAGGAGGCCTTTGTTTTGTTTTGGGCGTCCCTTGTTACTGTCAGGTGCCATCTGGTCAGTTTGATAACTTTGTAAGCCGGGCCCATTACCACATCTCAAATGCAGAAATGGCTGGGGAAGAATCTCCCGGGAGAACTACCTGTATAAGGCAGCTTTCTTCCTTGTTTCTGGACAAAGCAAAGACGGCTCTCTCAGTATCTAGCCTTTAAAACAAGGAACTAAGAAAGTAATGGAGGCTGACAGAGAAACAGCACTTGAAAACTTTTGGTGGGCTAAGATGACTCTGGGGGGTGTATATCATAGGTGCGTATGTATCATTTATCAACTCCTTTATCAACAACAGCAAACGTGTAGTGATCGCATCTGTGCATTGGGTTGGGTGTTGGGTTTAAAATGAACTGAGAGGGAGACGTGAGCTGACCAGAAGGTCTGAGAGTGCCCTCTGCGTGTGTACGTGTGTTTCATCTGTATGTGCATACATGCACACACACAGGGTAGGCAAATGTAGGTTTACAGTAGTTCGTGTGGAAAATAATACAATAAAAAGTACTAATACAAGAATAACATGTTCTTGCATGCTCATAACTGTAAACCTATGTTTGCCCATCCTATATAGGCATGTAAAATATGTGAAACATTCTATTTTTCTAATGTCACATGTTGTGATATTAAAGAATCTGTATTTTCTCTTAACCTCCAAAACAATCCTGTAGAGTAAGTGCTTCTATGCCCTGCTTAATGCAAGTATATGAGTATTGTGAGGTCTGACTCAAAGCCTAGACTTCTAATAATCAGTGATGGTGGTGATGATGATGAATCTCTTGGGCACTTAGATATGCCAGGCACAGTACTACCTGCAGTATCTATTTATTTCACTTAACTCTTATTAACAACCCTGAGGAAACTGACACAGAGAAGTCAAGAAACTCGCCTAAGATCACGCAGCCAGCTGTAAAAAGCTAAGATTTGACCATGGTTCTCTCTGGCCCTCAAACCCTTATAGTCAACCAGTAGCTATACTGACTCTCATTTGAAAGGTAAAAATTAGCTGAAAAGTGACCTTCCTTAAATGACAAGTAAAGGTACAAAGAAGTAGTCATTTATCTTCAGTGAAACAAATTTGAAAAGGAGGAAGAGAAAGAAAAAGTAAATGGCCAAAATAGTCTCTCAAAAATCTTTTATATTGCCCTGGCTGGTGTTGCTCAGTGGATTGAACTCGGGCCTGCAAATCAAAGGATCACGGTTCAGTTCCCAGTCAGGGCACATGCCTGGGTTGCAGGCCAGTTCCCATCAGGGGACACATAAGAGGCAACTACACATTGATGTTTCTCTCCCTCTCTCCATCCTTTCCCCTCTAAAGATAAATTTTAAAAATCTTTAAAAAATATTTTATACTTTTTATCTATATGAGTTTTTTTCCGGAATGTGCAAACCCTGGTGAGAACTACCAACTTGCTCAGTGCAATGGCCTGTTGTTCTTTACTTGTGTGGTCACTTTCAGGAACCTCTGGAGACCTCAGGTCAGCACGTAACATTCTTTGGACTCCTTCTGGAGACTTTGGAAATTCCTATACTGCCTTAGGGACTCGGGAATTTTTTGACAATATTACTGACAATAAATAGCCTTGGTTTTACTGTTCCTTGTTTTCTTAAATCATAGGAGATCCCATTTTCTTCTGTACTACTGTAACTCCAGAGCATTAGCAAATATTGGAGTTGTAAGAGAGAAGGACTGGCTTCTCCTTTTAATTAAAAAAAAATCATTGGCCCGTCTTCCTAAGGACTCAGGAATCCCTGCAGCCTGACCTGCACAGAGAGTGGGCTTGAGCTTCTGGTTGGAGGAAGGAGTTCAGAGAAAAACTCCACCCGTTCCAATCTCTCAATTTGCAGGTGAAGAACACCAGGCCCTTCGTCCTCACCTCTTCAAAATCTGGCATTTTGTACTGTTTGTTCTAATCAATGTCCTCAATCCACAATGGTAGAAGCATGTTTAGCATCCCTTTCTCAGGGGAGGAAAAAGGGACCCACCCGGAGCCTGAGAATCACTCAGCAAAATAGAGGCTTTGTTTGTGTTCTTCAGTGGATGTTGCCTTCCGTTTAAACACCACCCTGGGGAGCGCCTCATTCCCAGTGTTTATGCCGCTGTGACATTCTCAAGCTGTTTTGAAGATTCTTCTAAGATGTTGCTGAACTGACTATACACATTTCGTTCATTGAAGTTTTTCCTCATTAGTCACTTGTCCCATTCCCTCATACTTTTCATTCCTCTTTTCGTGGGCTTGTGTTTAGGGCAAAAAAAAAAGTGGGGAGGAGGAGGGGACAGGTATTCGGAGAAGGCTGTCGTTTATTAGGTAAAAAATCGTCTTTTTGGAAGTCAGTCTTCACTTCTTTGTACATTTATCCAAACCATCCCTTGGCCTTATTTTATTGCCAGATTTCTGAACATGGTTGGATGTTGAAAATTTGTTGCTCTGTGTGAATGCAGAAATGTCATTATTTGGATGGAAAAATCCCTCTGGGAGTAAATGGAACACATGTTCCTGGTGTGAATTAGCAGGTAATGAAATAAAATGTCTCTGGCTCAAAATCCTAATGAATTTTCATAAAGTGTGATTTGAGATTCAGTAGGGCACATATGCACACGTTTGGAATCTGACACCCCCCACTCCTTAACTCCCCACCACCCACCGCCAAGGCGTGCCTTTAACCTCTCTCAGCTCTTTTTACTCCTCCCAGGAAGCTCTGACCTTGTCCAGGAAGGTTCCAGAGAGCCCGCTGATTCAGGTTTGCTATGAATTAAAGCAGCCTTGAATCCATCCCCGGGGAGCGTAGAGGGTTGGGGGAAGGGGTGCCTGGACTGGTGAATCCGCCTGGTCTGCACATCGGTGTCCTTGGGGGGCCTTTTAAAAATACTGATACCGGTGCCCCACTTCCAGTAATTCCGATTGCACTGGCATAAGGTGTACTCTGAGTTTTCGCATCGTTAAAGTTCCCCAGGGAAGTTGAGTATGCTGCCAGGTTTGAGAATCATTATTCTAGCACTGTGGTTCTCTAACTGTAGTGTGCATGCCAGTTTTACATGGGGGGTTGTTCAGATTGTTGGACGTCGCCCCAGAGTTTCTAATTCTGTAGGGCTGATGTGTGGGGGGGCTTAGACCTTGCATTTCTAGCAAGTGCCCAGGGGATGCTCAAGCACTGGTCCCTAGCCCACTGTTAGAGGAACACTATTCTAGAGGCAGTTCCTCTCAAACTTGGCAATACAGCTCGATCACCTGGGAATTTTGCTAAACTAAACTGCAGGTTCCAATTCAGCAGATCTGGCGCAGGGGTCTAAGTCTGCAGCTCTAACCAGCTGGTGCTGATGCTGTTGGTCCAGAGGCCATCCTTTGGTAGCAAAGCTGTAATCTAAAGCATCATTTTCAACCCAGTCCAATAACATCCTACATAGAAAAGATGTGTGGCCTCGGGCATTCCTAGAGGTACTGTGGGGCTCAGTGCACAGCATGGACCCCTGGGCTGCAGGCAGAGAGCTGGAGGGCTCAGTGAGGCTTTGGCATTTGGCCAGCGGCCCTTTGAGCTTGGCAAAGCTGTGTTGTCAGTAGGGAACTTCATTGTACAGATTCCCAGTTTGCTTGGAGGAGTAACGCAGGGACTGTCAGCCCTGATCACACACTAGAATCACCCAGGAAGCAAGGGAACCAACCAAATACTAATTCCCAGGCTCTTCCCCTAGATACTCTGATTTGAATTAAGGTGGGATCCGGGCAATGGTATTCTTAAAAGCTCTGTAAGTGATTCTAATGCCCAGCCAGTGTTGTGAACCATTAAAATATCACAGGCTGCAGTTTTACAGATCATTTCATTTTTTTTTCTATTTGGCTAATTTATATTCTAGGATGCAAACTGACTTTGTTAGGCAGTTGAAAACAATTTCCTATGGCATCTTGAACAAACCACCAAGGAAAGGCTCTGTATAGATTCCATCCTGGTTAAAGCCTAAAATCAGAGTAAAAGAAAATGCTGGGAAAGTACAGCTGGTGTTTCTGAACGAGCTGAAATTATGAAATATTTCTGGGACTGTATCAACAAGCCTAATTTTTTCCCCTCGGGGTTACGATTGTGTGGAACAAGACTTCACTGCGAAGCTTGCCAAAAAAGGTTATGATAAAATCATGGAATGCGAATGAAAGGAATTCACAGTGTAACTTTAAAGGAGTCAGCCTCTAAATTTAAAAATGCAGGGATGACATAGGCCTTGCCTTCGTAACAGAGGTTTGGGGAGCAAAATAATCCCAGGTACAAGAAAGCGTCTCCGTTTATGGGGGACATCTGTAAGGCCAAGCAGAAATGAGGTTGGGAGGATGGCCAACCAGAAGGGTGGGGCACACCGTAGACCCTGAACCCCTTTTTTTCCTTTGCGAATTAAATTTGCATTCTGTTGAAATATGGGAGCCAAAATGTAGCCACTGACTAAACCTACAAATTCCAGGAAAGCTGACTAGGAGGGTTGAAGTTCCTTTTGCGTTCAGCACTGTGCACGTGGTGGGAAAAGTGGGGGCTGCGGAGCCTCTGCCACCGGCACTGTAACCCGGCCAAGTTTCTTAGCTCCTCCGTGGCTGTCTCCTCGTCTGCCAAGTAGATGTCATCTCTCCGCGTGGGAGTGCGAAGGGCTGTGACCACGAGTAGAGGCATGATGTCTCCGACATAGAAGGTGCCCAGTTAGTAGAGACGGCTTTCATTTCTTTCTCTGAAATGATTATGAGAATGGTATCCTGAATAAGAGACAGCCATCAAAATATTTTGTGTGTGTTTATTAATATTTTTTACTGGTGAATTATACCAGTTTAGATGTCTCCTTAATAGTCACAAGGTATATTTTTGTACTTGGAAAGTAGGCTCATTCTTGCCATAACACCTTTTTTTTTTTTTTCCAATCCTCACCTGAGAACATTTTTTTCATTATTTTTAGAAAGAGAGAAAGGGAGTGAGAGAAACATCGATGCAATAGAGAAGCATTGGTTGGTTGCCTCTTATATGCACTTAGACTGGGGATTGATCATATGTGCCCCGACCAGGGAACAAACCCACAACCCATGTGCCCTGACCAAGAATTGAACCCACAACCCTTTGGTTATTGACCAACACTCCCACTAACTGAGCCACACTGAGCAGGGCTGCCTCAACACCTTTATTCTTGCCGCTCCCTGCACCTGGGACTCTCCTGCCTTGTTATTTGCATGCCTTCTCCTTTTATTCAAGACTCTGCTCAGGTGTAATATCTTCAGAGACACCTGACCTCACCCACCTGGCTGACGCAGTCCAACCCCATTGCCGGTTCTGCTTTCCAACATTCACCACCACCTGGCATTGTGCTGTGTGGTAACATTGTCTTGTCTAACTCCTCTGGACTGGTGACTCTGGGAAAGCCAGGACTTTGTTTCATTTCCTGTCCCAAGCCCTGGAACCCCTGGCACATGGAAGTCGTTCAGTAAATGTTTGTTGAATGAGTAAGTGATAGGATTGGAGAGAACTTCACAGATTGCACCTCAGTTGGTACCTCAAGGAGCTTTGTCTCCCAGGACCACTGAGTGGCCCCGTGACACCCAGAGCTGATGCCACAGTGACTTGGGGACTTCAGATTATAAAGGAGGGAGGTGTGGGGAACACAGTGATTGCAGACTCCTCCCCTCTTTAGTCTGTGTTCTACCTATGAAATTCTGTGATACAGGGTTTAATCAAATTGGCATCCCTTGAACTACCTGTTGTCTTGGGGATCCTGGCTGCCTGTGTATGCGTGTGTGTGTGTGAGTGTGAGAGAGAGAACAGGGATGGATTTCAGGACAGGACTGAGTACCGGCAGCACCACCATTGTAGTTGTCTGTCGGAGTTTTAACAGTCCGTTTATGCTGCCTGTTTCCCAGGAATAAGTGTACAGTGTATCCGTTGTCATTTTTAGAGATTTTGAAAGAGGAAGAAGGCTTAGTGGCAGATATGTGGGGTTCTATAAAACCAAGTAGATAGCAATATAATTTTTCTCTTCTCCTCCCATATACTAATTTTTCATTTGAATTCAGTTGTATTTAAACCTGCATTTAAACAGAGTACTCTTGAATGTGTTTGTTATGTAGACCATGATTGTACTTTGCCTGTTGACAGAGAAGCCGGGAGGTCTACAGCTGGCCAGCATGTAGTCACACTGTTTAAGGTGACCAGGGCTGTTACAAACTCTCCATTGTCACTGTAGTTAGTACTGGGTGACCCTGTCAATATTTTAAGGGCTGACCTCTTACAGGAAGATTATTGGAATGGTAAAACCAGCTTATTTTTCCCTAATTACCTCTTGCCAGTGATATTGTCACTTTAGTCTTGATATATATCTGGGGCAGATTTTGTTGATTTTTTTATATTATTATTATGAAAGATTCCAGTTGCAAAGTGTTGTTGCCAGGGCAACCAGACTAACAAGCTTGTTAATTGACTTAAGTATTATACATAGATCTGTTAGACACCATAGGGAGAGAGTCAGGATAGGCTTCTTTTCAAATGGATAAAATTAAAATTTCAGCAGTGACGACAGGAAAGTCATCCGGGTGGTGAAAGTTGCATAGTATAGCTGTGGTGTTCTCAGTGTCTCATGGAAGAGGGGTGAAACACAGAGACGTAGACAGCTACATGAAATCTACTGCGAGACTTATTTAGAAAAAGCTGAGAAGGAAGGTATCAGAAAAACAATGCCTGGTGCTATGGTAACCATAGTTGAGCTTGAGTGGCAGGCCAGCTGACTGGTGAGGGGAAGGGAAGGATGCCGGGTGAGTAAGTGTTCCGGATCATCTACTGAAAGGCGACTAGGGGGCAGAAGGAAGAGAAGAGTAAAGCTAAGAAAGTTAACACTTACAAAATGAAAAGAAAGCCCTGGCTGGTGTAGCTCAGTGGATTGAGCGCGGGCCTGCGAACCAGAGTATCGAGGTTCGATTCCCAGTCAGGGCACATGCCTGGGTTGCAGGCCAGGTCCCCACTGGGGGGCACATGAGAGGCAACCACACATTGATATTTCTTTCCCACTCTTTCTCCTTCCCTTCCCCTCTCTCTAAAAATAAATAAATATTTTAAAAAATGAAAAGAAAGATAGAAATCTTAGAAATCTAAAGTCTTTTACAGCATTATCTTGTAAAGTCGTTATAACAGGCTTGACTCTTAGGCCTGACTGTCATGAAATTAACAACACCACAGTCTTGAAAATTTAAAGCAAAAGCTTAGATATACAAGGAGAAGTTGCAGATTCATTCATGGGAGATTTCTACAGATCCTTTTTGGAAATTAGATTAAAAATGAAAGATACAGATGATCTGAATGTCATAAAAAGCTTGATTTGATAGGTTTCTGTAAGTTTGTATCCAAAAAACAGAGACCATGTTCTTTTCAGATATGAGTGTTTTAAAGTTGGCCATAGACCATGCATTCCAAAAAACCAAAAACATTAAAAAACTCACCAATTCACAGAAGTAGAAAATTGTATAACCTTCATTCTCTGGCAACAAGACAATAATAATACAACTATAAGTTAAAAATCAAAAGGAAAGCCAAACAAAATCTACCTGTGCAGAAATTCAATAACATACTTTTAGAAAGTCTTTGTTAAAGAAGAAACCCAAATAATAGATTATTTAGAAGTGAGTTATACTGACAGTAATGGCATTTCAAACAGTAGAATGTAACCAAAGCAATAATTGGCTGAAGTATTAAAATCATAATTAAAATTGTAGCATTTCTAAGAAAATAGAAGCAAACAGCATTAATCTTAAAGCACTAAAGAAAAAATCAATAGAATAATTAGAAAGACAAAGAAGGAAGAAATTCAAATGCTCAAAAGAATCCACGAACTGCAAAAAAGAAAGCTTGGTCAATAAAAGCCTGAAATGAATTTGAAGATCTAGATGAATTTGATAGAATTTTGTACTAAAATATGTTAGTACGGATGATTCTAAAAGAGGTAGAGCACCAGAATAATCCAGCAACCAAAGAAGAAATCTATCCCTTCTTTCTTTAAAAAAAAAAAAAATACTGCATTGAGATTCAAAGAAGAGATCATTTCTGCACTGGCTGGTGTAGCTCAGTGGATTGAGCGTGGGCCTGTGAACCAAAGAGTTGATGGTTCAATTCCCAGTCAGGGCACATGCCTGGGTTCTGGGCCAAGTCCCCAGTAGGGGGCACTTAAGAGGCAACCACACATTGATTTTTTTCTCCTCTTTGTCCTTCCCTTCCCCTCTCCTAAAAGTAAAAAAATATAAAAAAAGAAATATATATATAAATTCATCAAAAAAGCAAATTAAAAAAGAGAGAATTACTATGTTTAAACTGTTGTACAGCAGAGAAAGAGTTAGAAAGTGAAACAACTCATTGACGAAGTTTGTGTAACTCTGAAAATAAGAGTGATGAGCTCACCGCACACACAGAAGGGAGAGGTACAGGTTAATATTACTCAAGCTTATAAATTTAAAGTTGTTTTAATTTTTGAAAGTCAGGTCCAGCTGGACCTTTCAAAACAGGTTTATTTTAAGAGGACAGGATGGTTTAAAACCTGCTAATTGAGCATATTAGGTAATTAAAGGGAAGGCCAATGTGATCATCTCGAGAAAAGTTGCAAAAGCATTTAATAAGACTTCATTTTCATTGTTAACATTCTTAAACCTTTTTCCAGTGTGGTTTTGCAACAGTGTATTATTACAAAGGCAGTTCTTAAGAAGTAAACAAATCTCTTAAGGCCCTGACTGCAAAGCACACGTCAACAGGTGATAATGCCGGGATCATTCGAGCAAACACAAGCAGCAAGGGACTCAGGGAGGACCAATATGCGGGGTATTAATGAAAACATGTTTTATTGATGCGCATGTTTGAAAAGTGATTATACTTGCCAAATATTTTGCATAATGAGAATGTAATAAAATGTGATACAGAATAACTTAATTACAGCCCATTAGCAAGAGTAGGAATTAATGCTATTTGCAGTTAAAAATCACAGAGCTCTTATTAATTACGAGACCATGTGTGTGTATTCGGCAGATACCCGTCTACCGAGTGCAGTTTACAAACTGTCTCAGCCAGTCCCCACACGGGCCAGATTCGCGCTCTCCCTCTCAGCTTTTTGCTGTGTTCTGCCTACACTGACGGGGTATCCGCAGGTGGAAGTCCTCTTTCCTGTTCTCAGAGCACTTGCCGCACTTTGCTGGTCCCGGGACACACGGGGGTACGCTGTCCCTCTGCAGGACCCTCTCTTCTCCCTGCCGTCTCCACGGCCCACCCCCCACTCCAAGTCCTGGTTCAGATTCAGCTTTCCAGGGATTGCCTGTTCTCGCTAAATTGTGACTGCCCCCCCCCTTCATGCCTTCCCATTCCCCCTTCTGTTCTATTGCACTTATCACCCTGTGCTCACTATTTAGTATGTTTATTTTTAATGTGTGTTGTTTACTTTCTGTCACTCTCCACTGCATTGTCAACTTTTTTTTTAATTGCAATTATTTATTTCCGGGGCGGGGGGGAGGAAGAAAGAGAGGGAAACATTAATGTGTGAGAAAAGTGTCAGTTGGTTGCCTCCTGTGCGTCCCCAGCCAGGGGCGTGGCCCACAATGCAGGCATGTGCCCTGACTGGGAATCAAACTGACGACCTTTCGGTTCACAGGCCGGCACTCAGTCCAGTGAGCCACACCAGCCTGGGCAGCACTGTCAACTCTTTGAGGTCAGGGATGTATGTTCCTTCTGTCTATGCCGTATCCCAAGCTGCTGGCACAGCAGTGCAGGCCCTCATTAAGTCTTTTTGAGTGAGCTTGCTTGGAACTGTGAGTATGGAGACTTTCCTGTAGTAGGTTTTGATTAGCCGAGAAGTAGTTAGACAAGGAAGATGGGCAGGAAAATGAAAGATACAACACTTAAGGTAGAAGACAGCCCGAGGAATGCTTGGTTTTGGAAATAGATCTACTTTTGTACCATAAAGCACTGAGTGAACAGAAAATGAGGAGGCCCGGATTCTTGCTTTAGTTTTACCATTGACCTTAGGCACATCACTTGAACTCCGGGGCTTCAGGTTCTTTATTTACAAAGTCAGCTGAAGTTTTTCATTGAGAAGACCGTACGCTAGGTCTAACCCTGCTTTGTGATTCTGCATGGGCTTTACAATAGGAAAGACAGCGCTTATGATAACGTACCCCAGTATTCCGTGACACTGTTTTCACCCAGTGAGGGTGTTTCTCTTGAGGTATGGACTGAGGGCTCCAGAAGCTAGGGCTCTGTTTGGTTGATTTTCATTTCTAAAACTGAGGTGCAGCTGTAGATCATGCACATCATATGAGAGAGAGAGGGAGGCACATTCGACGGATCTCTGCTAGAGACAGGAACGTACCAGATGTCATTCAGGCAGATTACAGGGGGTCGTGGCTCGTCGTCCGCCTTATCGTTGAGATCCCACACCACAGAATTACAGAATCTTTCTCAGTTCATCTCCTCACGGTTCAGAGCTGCAGAAGCCGAGCTCTTCCAATGCTGATTATTATTGTGTACCTTGTCTCCAGTCCCTGAAGCAGCCGTGACTTATTTGTGGCTCCGTCTTGTGTTTAAGAGTGTACTCTTTCCAAAGAACATCCCTTAAAACTCCTTTTAAATTCGAAGATCTCTCATTCAGTCAGTGGTTGAGTCCAGTTTTCAGCTTCTGCAGATCATGTGGGCATCTTCCCCTCGCTCTTCTTCATTTTGGTCGGTGCATTGGACGTTGATTATTAACAGAAGTGAGACATGGAGACTAAGGCCACTTCAGCCTCCCATTCTGGTGTCATGAGAAGATCTCAGGAGAGACTTCCATGGTCGGCTGTGCTGGGTATCAGGGCTTTCACCAGATTTCCTTCTCCCTTGTCCTCTTTGGGTTAGTAAACAGACCATTAGGACTGCCCGTGCTTTTGCAGAAAGCGCCCCACACAGCTTCCGGGACGTGCTAAGTTTTCTCTCTCCCATTTAGAAGAGAAGCCGGACTGCTCCAAAGCCCGCTGTGAAGTCCAGTTCTCTCCACGCTGCCCTGAAGACTCCGTCCTCATTGAGGGCTACGCTCCCCCCGGGGAGTGCTGCCCCCTGCCCAGCCGCTGCGTGTGCGACCCTGCGGGCTGTCTGCGCAAAGTCTGCCAGCCAGGATACCTGAACATCCTCGTGTCGAAGGCCTCAGGGAAGCCGGGAGAGTGTTGTGACCTCTACGAGTGCAAACCAGGTATGTACGAGCCCGGCTCAGCAGTCGCGTCCCTGTGCACCAGGGTCTTCCCTTCCACGTGAAGATGGGCGTCCTCATCCGCGCACTGCCTGCCTGCCACCTTGGGCTAAAGGCAGCCTGACTTCTGGCCTTCTAGTCAGACAACCAGAGAAATAATTTACTGGTACAAAAGCGCCTTCAGAGAGGGACCATGTCTCTTCTTCCTCTTCTTTTTGCCCCTCGAAGTATGCTTAATGCGGGGGAGGTGGGGTGAAAATTTATGGTACCTGCTGCTTCATTCCCCTAGAAAAGGTCATAGTCCTCATTTGCAGATGTAACTGTTACTTTCCATTATTGCATTTAAAACAACCATTACACATAAAGCAGAAAGTTATTTTTAGGTACATACGTGCATCCCAAAGCCTGACGTTTTATAACAAAATACTCAGCCCCAATCTTTGCTCTTGCCCGCTCCCTGTCATCTGTCCGCGATAGCACGGGCTACGTCATCTTTGGCCCTTCACACACCTTCTTTGCCACATACGATTCACCATCATGTCCCAGCTGTTTCCTGCTTTAAATTCTTTCGAACATCCTCATTCTCCTGGCAGTTTACCTAATGTGTTGTATGAACAGGTCTAGACTATAGTGGTTTCCTCTTTACAAGTTTCTAACCATTGGTCGGATTTTCTTTTCTGCCAGATAAATGCTTCAAGCAAAAGCATCTCTTTTCCATCTCTTGAAGAATCTTACTAGAAACGCCCCTGGCCAGTGCTCACCCCCGTCCACCCCCATAACCACCACTGGTTTCATACTCTGTCTGTATCTTAACTCTTCAATATCTCGTCCCCTGCTTCCCTGGCACAGAAGACAAGACCTGGGATGTAGTACAGTTCTCTGATGTTGAGTGAAACGGAAAATAAAAAATTGCCAGTGTAGGGACAGGGTTCAGGGAAGCAAGGACACTGAGAAATTTGTCAAGAGCCAGTGTTTCGTTTGGGGACTCAAAATGCTAGTAAATGTGGTGGTAAACGGTGCCTCTGTCTGCCCCTTGCAGTGTTCAGCGTGGACTGCAGCACAGTGGAGTGCCCGTCCGTCCAGCAGGCCGTGTGCCCCCTGGACAGCCACGAAACTCAAGTCAGACTCACAGCGGACGGCTGCTGCACTCTGCCCACAAGGTCGGTTTGTCCTCAGTTTCCCAAAACTCCTCCTCTGCCTTGGGTTGCCAGCATCCTGGAGGGCACAGTTTCAGCCATGCAGTTTGTTTTCCCCAGCAGTTAGGGAAACCTGATCTTCCCCTGTGTCTGTGGAGACATCACTGAGCTGTTACTGTGATGTGGTATTTCCATGTATGGTTCCAGGTGTTGCCAGGTGAAGTCGCTGATCCTTACAGATTCTTCATACTGGGGTGCTGTGCAGTGTTGCCTGCTGGGGGCTTTGTAGGCCAATATGCCCCTCGTATGTAGCCAGGGAGGCAGCAAGGTGTCCACCTGTAGTGGGTGTGTCATTTGACCCTCTGCAGTGAATCTTCCAGGAGCTTACTCACCGTGCCCAGTGGGATGAAACCCTGCCTGCATCACAGAATCGCTTCCCAGGCATCCTTCACGTTTGCAGCCACACAGCTACTCAGACCTGTCGCTTGTTGAGGCAGAGAGGAGTCCAAGTTTCTACAGTGCTTTCTGGAGTAACAAACACATCTCTCTTCGGCTTGATGGGGAGAAACAGTTGCTGGCGTACTAGCAGTAACCGCAGGACATCCACTGAGCCCTCGGGACCGGACTCACTCCCGAGCGTGCAGGGCTGCACGCGAGTCCTGCCCCCGAGGGGCTTCCTAGCCCCACCGCAGGGCTGGCCCTCGCACTTGGCCTCGGGAAGACACTGCTCGGAGACATGGGGCTTATACCCGTTACTCCTTCGCAGATGTTCTGTCTCCCTCTTTCTTGCCATGACCTCTCCTCCATCTTCCCCAGGCCACTAAGACGTCATTTTAACTGAGTCATCTCTGTCTTTCAACATTTGCTCTACATTCAATGTCCAGAGTTAAAACAGTGCCTTGTTTCACTCTGTCCGCCTCAGCCCCTGAGCCAGGCACCGAGCTTCTGTGCCTGTTGCGTGAGTAGCTGTGATTGTATAGGTGGGCCCCTCAGTGGTCTTTAGTTAAGGTAAGTGTCAGTTCTTTGTCCCTAATTGGAGTAGACTTCCAAAGAGTGTTCTGATCATCTTTTCTTCTTCTTTCTCTCCTTAAAATACATTAGTTCTTTAACATCCTCTAACCTTTGTCCTGTCCAGAACCCTAACATTCTCTGTTATACATGACTTGCCCTATTTTTTTGTACTGTATCGTAAAACATACAAAGATTTCTGTGAAGGTACCATAGTAACAGTGATGCAGCACCTCCTTATGATGTTATGATACAAGAATTTCCGTGGAAGATGCTTGGGAAGGAATGAATTACTGTGCCAACATAAGGCATTACTAATCAGTGAGGGAAGAGGGGAAGCATCACTAAAAGCAACAGATAGCCCTTCAAGGTCTCTATGAAAAGGGAGGCGGCGCATTAGGCTAGAGAACCTAATTAATCAAAACGAAGCCAGTTGTTAATTAGTGAGTCCTTTAGTGAGGAGGAGGGACAGTTCTCAGTGCACCGCTGTAACTAATGTAGCGCCATCTGCATGTAGGAGGCACAGCAGGGGGGGCGCAGTGGGCAGGAGCTGCAGGAAGACACATTTAATGTCAGCGGAGGAAAAAAACTTTCTCACCAGCAGCGATGTGCTGTAATGAATTGGGCTGCTTCCTGAGATAGACTGAGCTCTCTGGAGCTGGAGCGATTTCTTTCCGTCTGGATGGCCACCTGCCAGGAATGCTTAGAAGAAACATTATGTTGGAAAGGAGGTTCAACTAGATGCCTTCCAGGCTTCTGTGAGTCTTGTAAACATAAACCTTGGGGTGGTTATTATTGTATTGACGCAACTTTGACTTTGCATGCAGAACTAAGGAATGGTCAGTTAAAACAAGGAGGAGGAAGTCATTCAAAATCCCACTGTAAATTATTTGCCTGGAAGGGGTAAGTTCTCACAGCTCTTTATTTCCTGTATTTGTGATAGTCGGTGACCCCTGCTTGCCCCCTCCCCACTCCCCACGCTCCTCCTTGTTGCCACCTGGCAGGGCCCTCCCCACGCTGTCTCATGCTCCGCGGGGCAGTTTCTCCTCCTCCAGGACCGCATCTCCTTTTCTGGGATGGGATTTTAGTCCTCGGCCCCTAAGGATGACTTCTGTGGCCCTCCTCTGTCCCCTCTTAATTTAATTCCCGTGCATCTCTTTACCACCACGCTTTTGTTTATACCTAAAATCATTCATTTTTCCTTGTCAGCCTTTTCCTATTCTATGTGATTTTCAAGGGAAAAGAGTATTTTGTAGCCTCTAATACCTAGAATAGGATTTGATGCAGTATGTCAACCTGCGTTTGTTAGTGAATGAATGAACGAACGCACAGACAAGCCCACTCTTCGCTGTAAGGACTCGTATGTTGAAGAAGACAAAAATTATCTCCCTGCATTGTCTCACTTGAAAACCTTGCAGTTTTTCCCCAACCCCTTTCTTTTATGGCCCAGTTTCAGTACTTCGTAAACCCTCCGTTCCAAACGCCACGCTCACCTCTCAAAGCGTGGGTTGCCTTTATCTCTTCCTTCCACCTTTTCTAAGGCTGTTTGTTCATCCCGCAGGACTTCAGTTAAATTCCACTTTAGTCACAAAGGTCTCCGTGCTTCAGCCAACCCCCGCACCACTCCCCAGGAACTCCCAAAATAGACCTTTTCATGTTGCCGGTTAATCATACACTTCCTCGCACTGTTCTTTGTGTTACCTGCATTACGTCTTGTCTCACCAACGAAAGCATGTTTCTGGAGGTCAAACACTGTGTCTTCTTTCTTTTTCTCTGTGTCGGCAATAAGTACTGAATGAATCGGTGAGTACAGAATATGTGCCGACCGTGGCTTAACCTACTTGAGCGCATTACATAGGCCCCCAGTTACTAAAGAGCAGGAGAGACAAGTCATACTCTGACCACGGAATAAGAACCCAGTCCCGTGAAAGCGGAAATAAAAAGAGATCCTGATGCGGAGTCATAGTGGTAGTGTTTTAAGAGAAAAAAAAGTGACATAACCTTGTTCCTACGCGTGAGCCAGTTCAAGGTTTGCTTTTAAAAAGTGTGATATTCAGGTAGGAAGAGAAGTATTTAAAATTCTGTTAGGATTATTTGACCTTTACCAGCATAATTGGAGCATGGTTAAGAACCAAAGAGCCATCTGGGATCAAAATTTATTATGGGGAGAATTCAGGGGGGGAAGCCCTGCAGAGTCAGGACAGAGTGAAGTTGGAATAATGGGGAAGTTCAGCTGTAGACACTCACCTTTCTTGGGAGGATTTATTGCACCTTCCGTAGACTACAAACGGGGTCCGCAGACCTTCTCTTCCTCCTCTACCCCCATCCAAATGGAATTTCACTCCCCGTGAGACCGTGTCGGCCCCTCAGGCTGCTGACGGCCTTGTGTCTGGGCGAGTGCATGCTCGGTCCGTGGCTCTTCTTCGGAGCTGTTTTTGGTTCAGTCGTTCACTCGGTGACTCATTCCTTCATCAGACATGAATTACAAGGGACAGACATGGCCTCCAGATGTTCTTTACACGCATGGGTATTTCTTTCTGCCCCTGACAAGTACTGCTTTACCCACCAGCCTCTGCCCTTTCTAAGGACAGGTCACACCTCCTCTCCCTGCCGCACCCCTGCTATTCCTCAATGCCCATCCTGCATTTTCCCTCTTTTGCTCTGTTTCCTCGTGAACTTCATCCTGTGTGGACATCATTCTGCTGTGTGATAGAATTAACTTTTACTCGTTTTTCATTCTCCCTTCCCTCAGCCTGGTTTAGGTTTCCAGGTACCCTGCCAGTTCTTTCCCCGCTTTTCTCTGCCCTCGGCACTGGACTGTGATGGGAGCTCTGTGGCCCCCACTCCCTACACCTCACCCCCACCCCCTTCCAGGAGATGGCAAAAGGGAGCGGGCCTTACCCTGGGCCTGAGCACTGCCTGATGACAGAAAAGAAAAGGGGGGCTGTCCTTGGGGCTCAGGACACTTGATGTCTTTGGAAGGCCTCCTGTGCTGTGTGTGCACGCTCACAAGCACCTGCAGACGGAAGGAGATGTGCAGCACCGTCAGTTAGGGTAGAAACCTTGACCCACATGTTGTCTTTGCCGAGGAGGAAAAACAAAAACGTCTCTAAGTAACCTGTGGGTAGCAGCACCAGTGACAGCTTAACTGTGGAACGTGCCTCGCTGTTTACAAAGCCTTCACTTTTGTTGTTCTCGTTGTCAGCTGACTCCGTGAGGAATTTATGGGTGTGAAAACTGAGGCTGACAGAGGAAGTGGCTTGTGCAAAATCATAAATGTTCTCTGGTACAAGGGAGAGAGCAGGTCCGTCTGGAATCCAGGTCTTTTTTATTCAAAGGCCTCTGCTGTCCATTGCAGTTTTTCTGATGATAATGTTTTGCTGTTTTTAAGCCCAGAAAATATATCAGTGAGTATGCATTTAGATCTCATCAACATAGTTATATATATATGTCAGCATAATACATATTAACAAAATGTGTGCATGTTTCAGTTACTCGCTGCCGTGTAACAAGCCACCCCCAAATGTAATGGCTTAAAACAGCAGTGATTTATTGTTTCTCACTGACTGCGTGTTAAGTAGATTTTGCATCTGTAGTCAGCTTGCAGGCTGTCTGGGGCTGGCTGGGCTGAGCTGATGTCACTCACGTGTCTAGGAGCTCAACTGGGATGGCCGGAAGCGCCTCACCCTGGGCTTCTTTACCTGATGGTAGAATTGAGAGGAGTAGCAAAGCCTTAAGAGACTGAGACTTGGAATTCATCCATCACTTGCATTACATTCTGTTGGTCACAGCAAGTCACCAGGAGAAGAAAGTCCTTATTCAAAGAGCAGACAGTAGATTCCACCTCTGGGTGGGAAAACCTGCAAAGAATTTGTGGCCATTTTTAAATTCACCATAACTCCCATTAACTCATATAGGCATTTGTTAGACTTTGTTTTCTGATTGTGGAAAGTTGGTGGAGGGCTACAGCTGTGTGACCCCTTCCAGAGGTAACTGTCCTTCTGGCCCCCCAGGGCTCTGGCCCTCAGGTACAGCCCAGGCAACCCGGTGGTTCAGCTCCTTTCCCTTCAGCCGCCACCTTTCACCTGGGAGCAGACACGACTTGGGAGCCTTGGAGCACCACCTCGGCCTGAGCCAACCCCTTTTTAACTCCTCTCCTCAATAAATGTCGTGACCACCTAGTTAAACCAGGTGTTCCCTCAACACCCAGCAGGGAAGCCACCAGATCTGCCTGATGAAACCGGGTCAGTTTTAAAAACAAACCCACCGAAAAACCTTTTAAAGGTGTTGAGTAGAAATTCTCCTCGATAATGGTTGGTCAGGTAACGGTTATCCGGGAGAAACGGACCCAGCACCTGTGCAGAGGGCCAGTCCAGCGCGCGCTGCCCATCTGGCACCCGTGGCCCCCTGCACCGGCCAGCCCAGGCCTCAGCCCAGTCGGGCTCTTTCTCAAGAAGACGGCTCCGAGGTCCCAGTTTTCCCTGTACACTCCTCGGTCTTTGCTTTCTCTCCAGTGTGTGTGCCCAATGTTACAGACTCTTACCTCTGTAATTTTTTCACCCATCTTTTTAGGTACAGCCTTCCAGGGTAGACATTAACTAGTTAAAAATGTAGATAGTACCACTTCTCTATGTTACTCATGTTCACTCTTCAAGTCAGATGAGTTTTTCTGTGCCCTGTGCATTTTGATTTGTTATTTAACCATTTTTATTAAGATGAATGAATATGTTACTGACAGTCACCCTTCCTAAATTTATTTTCATGAGATTTGTCCCTAAGTTTTTGTTCTGAAATGGGGTTACCAATTTCTGCCTATAAAGACAGGTTTCTTGAAAGTTATTGAGAGAAATCCAATGCGATTGTGTTGTGGTGGAAATAAGTCACTGTTTTTAGTGTCAGAACTTAAAATAGGGTCTCTCCTGGGGTGTGCAGAGTGAGCGCGCCAGGTTCCCAGCTCCCTCCTGGCTCCGGCTCTCTGGCTAAAGGGCCTGATTCTCTTTGAGAACCTGTATCTGGAGCATTTATATCTCATGCTTTCTGAAACACTCTGTGAAAACGCTATTTTATTTTCAAGTCAAGATACAGAAACATTTTAAACTTTTTGAACCTATATCTGGAACATTTATATCTCATGCTTTCTGAGACACTGTGCAAAAATACTGCTTTATTTTTAAATCAAGATATAGAAACATTTTAAGCCTTTTTTTTCTTCCTCCAAAATATTTAAACATTTTATAGTATATGCTAGCTAAAATGTTGACTGATGTGTGTGACTTTGCACTGGAAGTGTAGTCAAGCCAAAATCATAGGGCTTCCCCTGTATGTGTGTACACACACACACACACACGTACGTACACTCGCCACCCCTCCCTTAGGAGGCAAGGCCGTGCGGCTCTCCCATTTCAGAGATGGAGCCTCACAAGCTGGAAGGGTCCTCCCTGGTGAGCGGCAGAGCCAGGCTTGCCATTCGTGCAGACCCCACCAGGCAGCCCTGACCCCTGTCATCCTGAGGCCCTGCCCGGCCCTACGGCACAGAAGGCCTAGCATTCCATGCCCTGTACTTGCTTTTGTTATTGCAGTCCGTGAGCGAAGTACACGTGAGTAAACTGTTCAGCAGCTTAAGACCGAACAGTTTACTCACGTGTACTCCTGCCCACATCACCTGGTACCGGGCAGAGAGCGTGCACGAAGCCAGGCCCGCTTCTGCATAAATTTGGACAAGTCTCTCACTTCACCCAGGTCTGCTTTCTTACCTGGGAGGAGGAGAGGAGGGGTTTGATAATCACAAAAGGATAACTCCTACCTTTCAATTCTCTGACTTTCCCAAACCCTTTAGAGGGGAAGGAACCCAAGCTGCTGGTAACAGAAAGAAGAGTCCTGAGAAAGAAAGGTGAAGGAAATTTTTAGAAAATTCTAGGACTCAGAAGATAATGGAGGAGATACATGGTTCGCATGATGAGAGGAAGGGCAGAAGGTCCAAAGAAAGTCATAAAAAAATTATCTTTACTTTTTTTCTTCCCCTCCCCCCCAAAAAAACAAACAAAAAGAAAATCTTAGGAAAGAACAAATGAAATACAAAAACTATTAGACTAATGATTTAAACCAGGGTCATCAGCACTGGTTGAATTGTGGAATCTGGGTGATAATCCAGTAAAATAGATTGCCTGTTAGTCAGTGGCTAGTTTAGTGTTGCTATTTATTTTTTTTACACACATCTATAAATAGATAGTCCCTTATGTAGCAGGTACAGAAAATATCTGGCCAAAGGCTAAATCGACAAGATAAAGCTTTACTCTTATAAACTGCCTTCTAACAGGACGTGGCTGTCCTGCCTGTCACAGGCCTGCCTCGGCGGGTGTGTTCGGGGAGGGTGACGCTGTGTGGCGTTCTCGCGTGTGGCGTTCTCGTACCTTGCACTCAAGCCGGCAGGAACTCCACACTGTGCTTGGGTCTCCCAGACCCACAGTTGGACTCATTTCTTCCAGCTGTTGGAACTGTACTTCCCCTGAGCTTCTGCCTCTGTTGCTCTTCCCTGTGACTTCTCTTTATCCAGCTCCTCCTATTCCTATTGCAATTTTCTGTGTGCCACACTGACTCACATGGGTTATGTGTTATAACTTAACTTGGCCACACAAACACACAGAGAGCATTACATTCACGGAAGAGGTTTCGATTCTTTGTTCCTAACTTTGATCGGCTCATCTCTGTCTATGCCTCTTAAAATAAAAGGCAATCTGCTGAATCAAGTTCCGTGTGTTTGTTTGAGCCTCAGTTTGATTTCCCTTACAGAAGACCTTGTCCTTAGAAGACAATTTCTACCAAAAAAGGATGCCACCCCATTGTATCTGAGATATGTCAGGTGTACGGGGCACAACAAGCGTGAAGGTCAGGGATTTACTTTCGCTTTAATATCTACACATTTACACTCCGTTGCTTCAGGTCGAAAATCTAGGGGGCTGAGTTTCCATTTCTCAGTCTGGGCTTCCTTGTGTTCTCAAGAAAATTCATCTTGTTGGTATGATATTGTATTACAAGAACAGAATCTTAGCTGATTGCTAGCATACTGTTGCTTGTGGTCAGATGTAGATATTTAGCAAAGGAGTTTTCAGGTGTTCCAGAATTCATAGCCTGAAACTGATTCAATACTGGATGAGGCCAGCGGAATGAAATCTTTGGCAGGTTGTAGCTTTTCTTCAGAAGCTCAGGTGAAATCAGAATTAATCTAACCTCAAACTACAGTGAGTAAAAACAAGGCACAGATCTGAAAGTGCTCAGGTAGATGGCACAGATTCATGGAAGATGGACCTCTGGGCTTGGCGTGGGGCGTGGTGATGAATGAGTTGGCCAGGCGTGAAGGAACGCAACACCTCACTGATGCCACCTCGACCAGTTCAAAAACGTCGCAGGCTTTGGAAGGTAGTAAGAAGGGAACACACGAACAGGCTAATCTGCCAAGAAAATAATTAATAGACTGGCTTTGTACCAAATAATAAAAACTGAATTTGAGGGGGAAAAAGCTATAAAGTAATAATGCCAGCTTTACATCCAAAGTAAGATACCAAGGACCTTAAAAAAAAGTGCACACACACACAGAATAACTGATGACAGTTCTTCATGTCCCTCCCTATTTGCCTATATTCTCAAATCTTAGGGTCATACGGTTTCCATTTTTCTCAGAACTCGGTGGATTTTTCTTATTGCTCCTCTCTAAAAACATCTGAGTAATCTGTTTGCTTCTGAGTAATAGTCTTGGAGGGGCAGTGTCAAGAGTCCTTTAACTTTCTGTTTGCTAACGCACTCGCACTTGGGCGGTTGAATTTTCCAGAGCTCCTCAGTCAGCTCTTATCTCCAGAGCCTCACTCAGCCCGTCGTTCTGCTGGTTGAAGCCTTTAGGGGGGTGTTGAGGGGCGGGGGGTAGAAGATTATTCAAGAGTCAGGGACACAGGCACACTGGCCCACCCAGACACCTATGTCAAAGCCTGAACTTCCAGAAGATAGCTTGAAACTGACAGGATTTTTTTGTTGTCTTATTTTGCTTTTCTCATAGCACAGGGAGCAATCCTCAGTTCTCTGAGACAGTGTTAAGCAATTTAAATCACTAGGTGGTATTTATTATAGACATATATGCTTATAACAGTCTGCTAGGTAATTATATTGCTTGTTTAATACCTATTCAAATAGCCAGTGGAGAGCGACCCTAAATGGACATTTTGAAAAGGACGTTATCATATTAAGAGCCTTGTAACTAAGTATCATGTCCATTTGTTCCCAGGACAGGGTCTCACAGAAGATGGTACTCAACAATACTTATAGTTTTCTTTTTTTAAAGGCTTAGTCTGGTAATACACAGATTTCTATAATTCTATTCACTTCGTGGTGGTTTCCTTTAATTTAGACAACTTATCCAGCTGCCTTTAAGGGAATAAGTAAAATTTAATTATACAATATGTAAAGTGTGCATTAGCATAGCACAGGTTGAAAGCAGTTCTGACTCTTGACATGGTATCATGGTAGCATTCTTTGTTTTTAAACACGGGCAGAAAAAAATTTGGAAATGTATTTGAAGCCCTTCTTTCTCAACTAAGAAAAGAACATCTATTCTGTTGCCCTCTGTCACAGTAATTTTTGGCCCAAAAGAGCAAGGCAACTCATAACTAAAAAAGCCAGAGTCTATATTAAACTCTGATGTTTTTAAAACAAAATAGTTGTAGGAATTCCATGTTATTTTTGGACGTATCCCCAGATTGAAGAAAATATGCTTTCCTAGAAGTAGAGCTGGTGCCCACTGGAGATGAACTGTCTCCCTGATAGAGATGTTAATTTGTCGATAATTCACATCATCTGTGGAAGCCCTGTATGTCCTATACACGTGCTTCATGCCTTTTGTGTTTCTCCATGAACTCGACCAGTATGTAGTCTTACTTTTTATGGTTCAGTCCTGAAACAAAGCTCAAGGCTCTCACTATGGTGTTCAGTGCCTTACAGTTTGGTCTGAATGGGCCTGGCCATCTCCAGATACTAAATACATAGTCCTCTGACTCCCTGAAAGGCAGTAACTCAGCCAAATTCCGTTCAACTTGCCCTACATTAGAAAAGCAGAACCCACCGCATGGAGAACGTGAACCTCTGGGGGCTTTCCCTCCCCACCCTCCTTGACGTTAGGTTCCCTCCTCACGGCACAGGCGACCAGAACAGCTCCAGACAGTTCTGCAGACATGGATTGTGAAGTTACTTACATCACTGCTAAGCAAATCTAAGATGTTAAAATGTGGCGTCTTTTTGAAATGCCACAAGCAGTCCCAAATGTCACAGAATGTGTTTCACTCTTCATTTGTACCTTTGCATTGCATGGACGTGACAGGGCTCCTTCGCTGACGTGCAGACACACTGGGCGGAGGGCTTGGGGTTTTAAGTGCCCAGTGGACATCAAATTGCTTACCTGAGACCCCGGAGGTGGAGACAGCTAGCCTCTCTTGGACTTCATGCTCAGTCTGTTGTGCATATGTCATACAGACGACTGCACTTTAAATGACCCATTTAAATGGCCTTTGTTTGAAAAGGGGAGACATCGTATCTCGTGGCTCTGTGATAATATGATCAAGTGCTTCCATTTCCATAGTGAGGTCCCGAGGCCCCGAAGGCTGTTGTGATGCCTCCTAAGACATTAGATTATGGACTTTTTGAGGGCAGGGATGCACCTTCCGTGTCTCTCCCTCATCAGTGCCTAGCACAAGTAAATGCTCAATAAGCATTTTTCATTACATGTATAATAGTTGATCTGTGGCGAGGGCCAGCCTCAGTATCCCATGGTGTTTGGGTCTGTTCAGGGAACGGATGAGTGTTTTTCGTAGGCCAGGCACTGTGCTCCCTGGTAGGAACAGATGCAGTCACTGGTGTCAGGAGCTCGTACTCCAAAAAGAAAGCAAACACGTGTAAAGCATCTGGTGCACACTTGAGAAGCAGAGGTGTGCAAAAAAGAAAAGTAAGTTCACAGAGCAAAGAGATACTGATTCCGACCTGGAAGACTGTCGGTTTTGACTTTTGAGCTGAGTCTTTAAGGATGAGTCAGAGTTCAGCAGGCAGAGAAAGAGGGAAGGGCGTTCTAGGCCATTGTGGTCATTGCTTTTTAGACTTTTAATAAGTTTTGCAACCGAAAACATCAGCACTCATCCCACCTAGCTTTATGATCCAAGAAGAATAGAATTCATGACAGTTCTTGTTTTCTCCTCAGATAACCTCCCCCCTGCAAGACTGCATTCCTTATTTAAATGTTTTATTACTTTCCCATCGCTTTCGATTAAAGATGCTTCTTAGTGTGATATGCAAGACCCCTCGGTACCTAGCCCTGGCCTAGCTCTCTAGCCACATCTCCTGCAGGTGCCCCTATAATAGCCCCCAGACCCCATCCCAGCACAGTGTCCTCCTGGTGGGCTGAACCATCTCTTCCAACCTAAGCTCTCTATTCTTTCTTGCCTCTGTACACTTGAGTAGGCTTTTCCCTCTTCCCAGCGTGTCCTTCCCTCCGCTCCTCCACATGGATGGACAGTCACACAGTCCGTTCCCTTCACACCGCCCTGCATGCATGTTCCCACAGCCTCAGCTATTTATCCTTATGCCTCTGGTCAGGAAAAGCACCCTGGAAGAAGTGACCCTGAGGGATGAGCGGAGGTTTGTCAGCCACATGAGGGCTGTCAGTGTGGAAGAGGTGGGACAGCTGCCCCGGGGCGTGGGCTCCTCCCAGCAGCCCTCAGCAGCACAGAGGAGGTAATTGGTTTGAATCACAGATTGCAGTTGGCAGCCTTGGGGCTGAGTTTGACCCCTGAGACATGTTTTCTTTTTGCCCTGGTGGGGGAGTAAGGGGGGCATCTTTAAATTAGTCATCACCATTTAAAAACTGGGAGGCTTCACATAAAAAAAATCTGGCTTCTCTTGAGCAGTTTGGGAGGTTTAGGGACAGTGCCTACCTGTCTTCCACCCGGGAGGAGCAGCAAAGCCCCGTCAGCGGGCAGGGGACCTCCTGAGCTGTCTCTGGGACCCCGCCCTCTGTTGGGGGTTGCTGCCCAGCTCCTGAACACACTCAGGTTTGCATCTCTGGCTGTAACACACTTGGGGTTGGAGTTAAGGGACCAGATAAGAACGGAGGTTAAAAGGGCAGGATGTTTAACATCTGGCTCAGGTACCCACCAGGGTCTGGGACTGAGGCCTTGAGGAGGCGCAGTCGGACAGGGCCCAGGCCGCGGAGAGAGGGGAGGGTCTGGACGTCCCAGAGAGTGTGAAGAGGCAGTGTGGGACCAGTGTAGGCCTGAGAGAACTGGATGAACCACTGTGATCAGCAAGTAGGATGCTTGACTTGAGAGATGTCAGAGCTGTGGCCATAGGGGTGAGTGGCTGAAGCGGTGGGGTTGGGGGGCAGCCAGGATCACTGGATTCCAGGAGGTCAGGGTGATGAAAAGGCTTTGTCCACATAGACACCAAAGCCTTCCAACTTCTAATTACATCAAATAGCTAACAGGTGTGGAATGCTTGTGGGTTCCAGGCACTTTCCTAGGTGCTTTTCACATCTCGGTTTAATCTACATAGCAGTCCTATGACATATGGATGCTCTAATGATCCCATTTTATATACGGTACAGTGGCCAGAACTCAAGCTGAAGACTGAAATCAGAGTGCATTCTCTGAAACCCTACCCCCACAGGAAATGGGTAGGAGATGCAGCCCCGGTGAGGGAGGGCTTGGGCAAGAGAGGAAAGCAATGGCCTGGGGCCGGCCGGAGGGCAACTTGGAGGACGCTGAGCTCACTTCTAGCCCAGGCGAATAAGTAAGTGGGGGGCAATCCGCCATCTTTTTGGAGACGGCTGCAAGGAAACAGTGTTTTCAGGACAAGGCAGTAGACAAGAGGTGAGCGGCCCCCTTTGTGATGATGTTCAGGGGTTGAGGGAGTTTGTCTGTGCAGGAAAGGTTGGGAGGGCAGGGAAGGTGGCGTGGAACGGGGAGTTCCTGGGAAGTTTGAGCAGGAACTGCGGCTACCCCCGCTCAGCCCCGATGGGCTCTGGAGGAGGTCCACAGCCCTGGCAGCGACGCTTTGCTCAGGTTTTCAAATGGAAGTTAGTCCTGATGTCATTGCTGTTTTTTCTTCCCTGGTCCCTGGGAAGGGACACAACCATCCAAGTCCCACTGTGCTCTCATCTGTGATTATATACATTCAACACCTCCCTGGACTGAGGGCCAGGACCCTGCGTGTCCCCAGTCACCACCCAGCAGAGTGCCCTGCTGCATGGACACAGTGAGCACAGAGGTGGGAAATAATTACCTGTTCACGAACAAGCTGATTCCAAGTTCCAAAGCATGAACTTCTCATGCAGTTGACAATTCTGGCTCTGAAGTGAGAATAGCTTACGTTGCCGTATGAAAACGTACACATCCCAACCCACCCCTCCTTTTTCCTGGAGTGCACCGTGCTTGTTTCCTCTCCTCCTCACTTTTCCGGCCGGTTTCAGCGCCTCTCGCTCCCGCCTGACCCACCGCGACCTCAGGAAATAAAGGCTCAGAGACTGTCAAGGCTGGGGCTTGGTGGTTAGCAGATTGTCGGGCCCAGTCAAGTGCAGTGCCGGAAGCCTGCCAGGTCCTGGACGTCACGTTCTCAGCAGGGCCCCTGGCCCCAAGGACTCTCTGCAGTGGCGTCTCTGGGCCTCTGGTTTTCCGGCCACCAGGACTCCCAAGTCCCATTGGAGCTTCTCCAGCTCCCTTCCCTAGCTGGCCAGAGCGAGTCAGTGACGTGCGTGCCGTGCCAGCGCCTTCTTGTCACCCCGCCCACGTAACGTGGGGCATGGCTCCAGAAGATAAATTATAGCATAAAGAGCAGAGAAACCACGTGGGCCCACAACTTCCATTTTTCTATACTTTATACCACTTTTTCTTTTAATTTAGCGCTTTAGTGTAGGTTTCCTGAGCCACATACCAGCCTTGAGGAGGGAGCTGTAAACATCGGCTAAGAAGAGAACTGTAGTGACCGCTTTATTAAGGGCTGGCAATGAACTTCATTATTACTTCCAGGGAATACAAAAGAATACTGTACCTAATAGCCCTCAGTTTTTACCTTCCCTGTATTGGGCCCTAATTCTTCCCACCCCCAGAAAAAGTGTGAGACCAACCACCAAAAAAATGCGGAGTGTCCAGGGAGGGAAAGCGAAGACTGTCATTTGTAGGTTGAACAGGTGGTAACTCCTGTAAAGGGGAGGGCTGGCCGCTGGGAGGGAGGGTCCTCCGGGTGGGCCCTTGCTTGCTGTGCTGACGCACGTGTTCCCCAGCCTGGGTGGGCGACAAGCAAGGAGATCATACAGGAATTAGCTAAGAAAATAAAAAGGAGGGTCTGTGCCTTAGAGTGCAGGCAGTCTCCCCGGAGGGGATGTGGGGAGACTCGCCGAGTTCCTTGGGGAGGAGCGTGGCTTTCCCTGAGGAGAGCAACGCCTCTTGGGTGGGAAACCCGCTTCTCCTGGGGTGTTTTATTTGCAGCCTCTTTTTAAAACTTACACATTTCTGGAAAGAGTTAAGCAACTTAATGAGTAGAAAGATAGTACATCAGATTTAATTAAAGTTGAAGCTACTTTTTATAGAACAGGAATGTTTTATGTGTCATTGTAATTTTCATTCCTGACGGTTAGTTCATCACTGCGCTGTGGAATCCTGGTAGTACAAGTACTTTGCCCTCTTAACTCCTCACTCCTCCTCCCTGTTTCCCGACCGAAAGGAGACCTCCCTCCCACCTGCGAAGAGTGGTTTTGGTTTACAGACAGCGGCTCTCGCCTTTTGGAAGGCTCAGGCGCTTACTCTGAATGCGAATGCGGAGCGAGCCCAGCGGTCCTTTGCAGAGGGCCCCACGGAGGCCTTTGTCCTCCAGGGTGTGGACAGGGGTGAGGATCTGCTTGGGGAACAGGAGGGGTCTGCTGCTCCCAAATTCTCTCCTCTACAGCAGCAGCCGACTGTAGGGCAGTGCGTGACTAACATTTACCTGCAGCTCTGCGTGGCGCCCACCACGAGGGCGCATTCCAGGGGCACTTCGTGCTTTGCCGAATGGCACAGGGGTGGCAGACAGGGCGCCTCGGTCCCACGGCCTGTTCCAGCAGCTCCCTGCAGTTCAACATCCTCTACCATTTCTCTGGTCATTCCAGCAAAACAAATATTGATTCTTCTCCTTAGTAACGAAGCCATAACTGGGTTACAAAGACAAGTCTAGTGGATGAAAACACCAGTGCTGGGCTTATTGTTTCTTCTCCTGCATGGCCTGGGCTTCGTGAGTAGGAAAGGAAAAAGAGTAGAACATGTGTGAGTATGCTCTCCCTCCAGAAAATAAAGACCAAGAAAGCGTCAGAGAGAAGGCCCAGCTTGAGCTGGGTCTGAAGGCTGAGGTGCCCGGGGACAGGGAAGGGGGTGAGGGGAGGGACCAGCATGCAGGGTGAGGCCGTGGTATGCGCCAGGCAGACAGCAGGGAGGCATGAGCCAGAATCAGACCGTGGCAGCGATGGGAATAGGGTTGGCACTGATAGAATCGTGGGATTTTATAGTGAGAAGCAAGCTCATTATGGTCCAGCCACCTCATTTTATGGCTGAGAAGACTTGAGCGTCCCAGAGTTTAAATGGCTTGCTGGTGGCCACACATTTTCTGGTGGATGATTGTAAATAAAGTGGTTCTGTTCTTCACTGCACACGTTTCACAGGAAACAGTCTTTGTAAAGGACCGAGAGCCGGGTGTTATTAATCCTCGTTCTCATTACAATGCTAAAACTAGTTGACCTTGGCTTTTTCCAATGGAAAGTACAAATTAAGTGATGGTGACCTGAGAGCCTGCACCTCAAGAAATGAGTTTCTCCGAGAGTGGGTCTCAGGTCCCATTCGGGGCGATCTGGAGAGCTTTTCAGAGTGCGCAGGCACACTCCGGAACCCCGGCCCCCACTTGCAGAAAAACGGTCTTTGTGTTTAGCACCCTGGAATCTGCATTCCAGACATACTCCAGTCTTTTCCTCCACACACTAATTTTGAAAAGCACTGCACCTATTAGCTTCCAGTCTAAAACTTATAAAAATATAAACTATAAAAACAGTACATGGTCTAACCTCTGGTGTATTAGCCATGGGGAAAAAAATATTTCTTTTGGATTAGTGTGCAGATGCCTTTATCATTCAGTATTTCCATTCACAACACAAATAAGGCGTGTCTTCTGCACAAGGGGAATTCACAGGAGGAAAAACAGAATTTCGATGTTGTGGGATGAGCAGGTGCTCTCCAAGAGCGAGGCGCCCCTGGGTGCTGTTGAAGGTCAGAGGAAGGAAAATGAAGCCCGGTTGCTTTTTGATCAGAGAAGGCCTTGTCGAGCGGGTGGTCTGAAGCCGTGTAGAATTCACCAGGGGCAAGAGAGAGGCCGGGATTCAAAGCGGGTGGACACCTGAGCCGTGGCACAGAGTGATAAGGGGCAGGGGTGGGTAGGTGTAGTGAATGCCAGATTGCCGTTGTTGCTCAACTGCGGGGCATAGGAGGGACCCGTGGAAGCTGGAAGCTGGGAGATAAGGAGAGGTCAGACTTGAAGCGCCTCGTAAGCTGTGCCAGAGCCTCTGGGCTGCCTGGGACTGTCTGTGCAGTCCCAGATTGCACGGCTTTTCCGCAGGCGGAAGGAGCCAGCACGGGCTGCTAAGGGAGGGAGTGCCCTCTAGGGGCCTAGATGATTTCTGAGTGCTGTTCGTCATTGTTCTCCGGTACTCAGATGCCCACTGAGCCGAATTCCATTGCCTATTCTGGAGAAGAAAAGACAGCTTACCCAACCCACCTGACTGCAGCTGTGCACGGCGATTTCATTACATAAACACTTATTAATACGGCACCTTAATTGGCCATTATTTTAATACTGAGGTTAAAATCGGAGGCTTGATTTTTCTACCCATTGCAAATATAGGTTGTTTCTGGTTTGAAGTTAAAAAGCCCTTAGCCCATCTCTTGTATGATTCTATGTAATATGAGCTGTCCAGAAGAGGCAAATCCCTAGGAATGGAACACAGATTTGTGGTTGCCTGGGACTGGGAGGGAGGGTGAAGGGAGTTCAGGGTTTCTTTTTGAGGTGATGAAAATCTCCCGAAACTGGGTAGTGGAGATAGCTGCACAACCCTGTGAATATAAAAACACTGACTTACACACTTAAAAGGGTGACTCTTAGGCTATGTGAGTTTCACCTCACGCTGTTGCTTTTTTAAAAAAAAAATTCAAAGCCCTGGACACTTCTGTTTCAAGGTATCATGCAAATACAATAGCTTTGCCTTAAGGACTATTTCTTTTGAGTTCAGGATACAGAGCTCTCACTGCTTTCCTTCTCACTTTCTTTTGTTTGTTCAGTTACTGTTGTCCCTCTTCTATTCATCTCTAGTTCTGTTTCACTTAAACAGTATTTATTTCATGAATATATGTGAGAGATCCAAAAGGAGCTTGTGGAAAGATGAGTACTCAAGTCACCACAAAACGGTGAGAGAGAGGTGCCTTAAAAAACTAGAGTACTATTTGAGGCCAGCCCAGAAAGACAGATGGTATCTGGACAGGCAGCTGGAGATGAGGGCTGGCGGGGGATGTGCAGGAGGGAACAGGGTGAGCAGTGCGGGGGACAGCACAGCCGGGGCTTGTCTGGAGAGCAGGAGGCCAGCGGGGCGGGGCGGGGGCGGGGGGAGGAAGAGAAATTCTACGAGAGACGGTACACGGACCTTCGAGGGTCGAATGAGAGCCCAAGACCCGTGTGATCAGTCAGGTGAGGAGTGACTGAAGGTTTTTGATGACACAGTAGAGGAACTGAGCCAGAGGATGGATATGGCAAAGTTAGGGAGCAGAGACTTGGGTGAGCGGGGACCAGGTTGGAGTCTAGACACTGAGGGAGGGAGGGTTTCCGACGTATGCGGTCAGGGGTGGCATCAGTTCAGACAGCACCCACCCCACCCCCACCCCCCGTGAGTCTCCTTCCCCTGCCCCTGATCCATGCTTTCTGCATTCCCTTGCTTGCTCTTCATTCAGGCATTGGGTTGAAAGGTGGGAGGAGAATGGGGAGGAGGGAGACAATGACACAAAAGAATGAAAAGGGGAGAAAAGGTGGTGAGGACAAGGTACAGTTCGCCCGCTTCAGTTCTGTAACTCAGTGTTTCCTCCTCCTGACTCGATAGGAGAGCATCTCCTTTAGTGGAAAACACAGGACAGGAAGTCCGATTTGATTTCAGGTCAGGTGATGAAGCTCTCTGCCTCCCCATCCTCATCTGTAGATAGGGGAGCATACTTTTATTAAAGACCTGTAAAAAACCACATTGGACTCACCTAATTTGTGGACAGAATAAATTTCCTTGGCAAATAAGGGTCTTGATGGTGTCCCCCATTGTTACCCGACAGAGTGTAGACCTACCCGTCAAAAGGTAGCTCACGTCAGCTGGGTTCTGTTGAACTATGTGAACCTGCTATTTGACTGTTTTCAAACTGCAAAAAGAAATGGCTGTTTCATAAAGTTTCAACCCCATGAGTAGTTGCTTGATATATGTCTGCCATGAGCCCACATTTGCACCTTTCCTGGGTCTTTCCTAAATTCTCTCTGTCTGGAGGTGCCGATGGTCTTTAACATCTGCGAACCTCAAGTTCAGGGGAAGCTGTGAGAAGTCAGAAGATGGCCCAGGGAGGGAGCACTTGCCAGGAGCAATGCAGAGAAAGGGAGAGGTGCGGGGAGGAGAACAGCCAGCAAAACCCAGGGCATCCGAGTCCCTGGATCTTTAATATTCAGTCGTTCTGGTGCAGGAGTGAAACTTGAGCATGAAGGGTTTTCCTTTTCTAAGTGTGTTCACAGGCAGCTGTGTACAGTGTCAGGGCTTCTGGAACAAGCTGGAGACAATCTGTGTGGGTCTGTAGGGAAACAAGACATACAAATGCTGGGATGTAGGTCAAACATCCAAAGGGAAGGAGACGACTTAGAGCGACTTAGGTTCTCAGGTTGGCATGATTTCCGAGAGCCTAGCAGGGGCCCAGGCACACAAGGGCACGTAGGTATTCAGTAAAGATTGCTGAGGGTTGAAGGACAACGTCTGAACACCTATTTTTTGGTTGGTCGTATGCTCTTTGGTGTTTAAATTAGAATGATTGGAACACATCAGTAGGCAAGAATGTGAATCCCAGATGTTCTTGTAGGAATCTTTCACTGTAATCGCATCCAGATACTGGGATCAGGGTATGGGCTCTCAGTACTTAGAGTGTCAATTGCAATAAACGTAAAGAGCATATTGCTACTGTAATATCACAGTGTATGGTTATGTGCTTACCACTGCAGTGGGTGGCTACCTGAAAATGAAAGGCTATAGAATAACCTTACTAGGGACTAAAAGCCCAGCTCATATTTATTCAGTCCTAGAAGATGATTGTCCAGTAGGAATACAGATTACAAATCAAGAGCTCCCAGCTCTACTCACAGAAAGCAGGCAGACGTTTATTTTACACCATAGGTAGAAATACCAGTGCAGCAAAACCTTAATTATCTAACACCTTCTTCTCCCAGGAATTCGATATAACGGGTCACTCCACACAGAAGAGGCCTGAGAGGGCTGGCCCCGGGGGAGGTCATTCACACCTTTCCGGTGGCTTTGATGATCTTTGGTGCAAATTGTAACTTCCATTTGTGTTTCCTTCAGTTCTGTGGTTAACTAGAAATGTAATTAAACCTCTGGGCCCGATTACTGAGGTTCTCGCAGGCTACAGGAATATTTTACTTTATTAAAGATCCGAAGAGCGGTAGAGGAACAAAATAATCACGTAAGAAGGGGGGAATAAGAATTCATGGATGTGTTAATAGTTCTTCCCTGCTGGGAATGTTCCCTTCTCCCGCCCTTGACCCCTACTGTGCATAAACACTTACATACTTCCCGGAAGGACGGCTCCTTTTAGGGCATCTTCCTTTCCCTTCTGTCTACCTGCGAACTCCCACAGTCGTCCTCTCCACCCTCCGACCACACCTCCATGCCCAGGGGAGTCCCGGGGTGGGCAGCACACTGCTCCTTCCCTGTGCAGCATCCTGACACTCTGCCGCCCTGAGCTGCCCCCTTCCTGCCTGCTGTTTCATCCCAGCCAATCAGCATCAGACAGGGGACCACATTATTTTTTTTTCTCTTCTGATTTTTACCTGCCTCTGTTTTTCTATATTCAGGCACATTTCACAGCACAGTTGAAGTTCACGGAACACCTCGTTCGTGCCTGTAGCGAGAAAGGCATACATGCAGCTTAGAAGGTCCCAGAATTAAGGCTTTCATCTTCCTAATAACTGTCACAGAGTCCACTTAGAAAAGCGCAAGCCCTTTCTTTATGAAGAGCTCCCCAGTCTTCAGTCAGAGTCTGTTTCTTCCACTAGACACAATTATGAATTAATTAGCATGGATCAACATGAAGGCACTACTAGACACAATCACACGCGAAAAGAAAAGACTGAAAAGCTGACAACTTAATAGTTGAAAGAAGAGCCAGGAAAATCTCTGCAGGATTCCTCAAGGTCAGCGGCAAAGCAGCAACAGGGGGCCACTGCACACAGCAGCCGTCTCTCTGTGCGGCCTCTGCAGGCCCCCCGATTGATGGAATAACAAAATGCATGCATGTAAAAATGGCCCCGAGTCATCGAGAAAATGTTATGCTCAATACTGGTCTAGTTAAGTAAGCAATGAAGTAACGCCTTTTGGAAATCCTTCTGTCAAAATGGTAAAAGTTAAAAACCTGGGTGTATATTAGGTAGATGAGCCTTGGTTACATGCAATGCAGATGATGTTAGAGCCCCCTCCCCATCCCCCAGGGACACCAGATAAACAAGACAGTGCCATAGAGTGGAGTTAGTTGGCCACAGCCACTTTGTGGTCTCCCGACTTCTGTGTTGTTGTTTATTCATGGGGTTTTCCCTCCCTTTTCTTTGGTTTCAGATGTGAGTGTCGCACTGGCTTATGTGGTCCCCCCGTGTGTGAGGTGGGATCCATTCCCCGCATAGTCTCTCGTGGAGACAGGACACCTGGAAGGTGCTGTGATGTCTTTGAATGTGTTAATGGTACGTGGGGTTTCTCTTGTTCTCAGAGAGGGCACATTTGTGCAGGAGGAGGAGGGAGGGTTCAATCTAGCTGTCTCTGCCTTTTATACTGCAGGGAGTATACTCAGGGACTTGATGAAAGTCCCGCAGAAATCTGGTTCCGATTCCAGTGGGCGGTAAAGGACGTGAGGGCATCATCATTCCATCATCCATAAGACAGAGAATTTTATAAATGTACTGGCAGATTGCATGTAGCTGTCATAGTCTGCCGTGTTTCAGTAGTAAAGCAATTTTAGAATTAAAAAAAAAAAAAAACCAGGTCACGGAGCCTGTGATCAGAGTCCTCCTGTCAACCTGCCCCCTCACCTCACTGCCCTCAGGAGGCAGTGGAGAGAACGAATACCACATTGGAGCTCCTGCGATTTGAACCAGGAAAGACACCGTCCCTCTAGGTTAACACTTCCCCGCATAGACAGAACATCTCTGTCACGGGCTTGGTCACTAGCCTTGGCCTGCTTCCAATTGAGCTGTGTGGCCCCGAAATAGGATTCTCTGGTCACAAGATTCCTTCAAATAGAATCCACCTCTCCCTTTCACCTTTGATGAGAGGGCGTGGTGTTCAGGGGCAGGGCGTTTATTGGATTTGCACGCTAGAAGGAAGGAGAACCTCAAACATGCCCCTCCATCAGAATTTCCAGAAGAAAGACAAAGCGTGAAACCCAAGTGAGATGTCAGTAATAGAGCATTGCTTAGTCAATACCTAGATTCACAAGGAAGATGAGGATGGATCTGGACAAATGCAACAACATTGCACATACAGAAACTCCTGCACCAGCTACTACCTAGAAGAAATTAGTTCAGAAGATTATTTGTCCTCTCCCCCCCCCCAGGTCTCCCCTCCCCCAGAGGAAAGGTTTTATGACAGTGAAGTCCTGTTTCATTGTGTCCTGGAGTGTTCAGTCCAGTGCGCACGTGGTTTTGTTTTGTAGAAATGCTTGCAGGATGGCTTTGTGGTTGAGAGAGAGCATTGACGGGAACCAAACGGCCTCTGTTTGGAAAGGGGTTCCTCCACTCACTAGGTGTGTAGTTTGGGCATCTCTCAGCCTCCCTGGGCCTCAGTTTCCAAGTCTGTGAGATGGAATGAATTCCAGTAAATTAAGTGAGGTTTTATATGTGAAGCACTTGGATTTGCGCCTCAAGAGCACATAGTCTCACTATTTTGTATTCCCACCTCCTGTTCACGTGCAAAGACACTGTTCTGCACGTTCCAGGGAGTAGAGAGAGCCAGGTGGGCTTCCTGACTTACATGGTTGATACGAGCACACGAGCGGAAAAGGTTCCACGTGCACCCGCAAATCTCTCCTCGGCATCTCCCCACAGCCATGTGGTCATCCAGCCGGTAGTAATGCCCAGTAGACACCAGCCAGCGGCCAAGCAGAGACCTTGTTACTCTGGGACCACTGCAGCTTAATCGATGGTAGAGGATTTTCTGTGAGTCTTTAACTCGCACCCTTTGGGATGGAACTCGTGGCTTCTTGCCTTGGGCCCCAGCATCTCAGACCTTCTCCCTCCCAGTGCGCATCTCTCTGTAGGCACGCGGACTGTCTCTCACTCTAGAACCTCCCTCTGGAGCTGGCTGTTTTCATACCAGCCCGCAGAGGGGTTACTTTGACTGCCCCACTTGAACCCTGAGTCTTTGTCCCCTGGAAATGCCACCTGTGGTGATGCAGTGCGCTCTTGTGTCCTCCGTGATGAAGAAGAGTGGGCCTGCCTTCTGTCTTTGCTTTGTGGTTGTAGATACGCAAGTGTCAGGCCTGTCTTCTCAGGATGGCAGCTTTACCTCTCGGTCCAGTGTGACACCCCCACCTCCGTGGCGTGGACTCCTCTCCAGGGCCCGCCCCTCCCTGTGGAGCTCCACCCTCAGGAACTGCACTGGCCGTCTGCCGGGAGGAAATGTGGAGATGACAAAGCACAGTCACAGTGTTGCCGGTGGTGCCCCTTTCTTGCCACCATAAACGTGTTGAGTGATATTTGTCTTATTTCTCATCTTACTGTTAGTGTCTCTGTTAAAATATTAGTCATTCCGTTGTAGATGAGACTAGGAACTCTCATGCTGTGAAGCTTCATAATCCTGCAGAATGATGTTTAAGGACAGTGTGTCTCAGTCTGAATGTGACTTCTTTTGGTACATACATGCGCAGGTACACACACCTGCCCAACACATGTATACATACCCATGCACACATTTCTGTGTGGGGGGGTGTCTTTGCCACCCAGTGCCCTGGGAAAGTCTTACTATTGTCATAAGGTTGCCATCAAAGGCTGTTACATATCAAAGATTCATTATCATCACCTGAAAAAGCAGAGTTTAGTGAGTGTATCTGTGTGTGTGTGTAAAGCCTTGCTTATCCACAAAGGATTTGAGGCAACGTTTCAGTGAGAACGGCTACAATTTCGTAGTGGAAAATTATTCATGAAAAAGGAGACTCAGAACCATAGAGTAGTAGGTAAAGGTTAAAAGCAAAAGGAAATCACCCACAGGTATGCAGTCCGCAAGCGTCTGCCTGATGCTGGCAAGCTCTCAGCTGCCCGGCCACCAGAGGAAAGGGAGGCAGGGTCGGATCCACTATTCTGGTTTTTAGAGAAGAGAAGCCCACTCACTGGACAGGGCAGCACTCATCTCTTACGGAAACTGGAGAAGGTGCCTAGAGAATGTCCTCTGTTGTTCTAATACCACCAAGCAGAAACCTGTTTCCTGTGGCTGCTCTTCTCCATTACAAAGCAGAAGCCAATATGAAAACACAGCTCAGTGAAAGCAGGTCTTGGAGATCATTTCGACACACGGCTGGACCCTGGATGCCTGGAGCACCCCTAGTCTCTCGGTTTCGAGGCTCCCACGACGTGGAGGAGCAGACAGAGAAACCCCACTTCAGAGGGCAGGGGGCGAGTGGTTACATAACAGACCCACGTGCAGAAACAGAGGCTGCATGGCGCACTCAGTTCCTGAGCTGCCATCCAGATAACCCATCTGCTTACATTTGTGTTTTTTTTTTTTTTAAATGATACACATTGAAGGAAAGCACAAGATTACAGAATGTTCAGAGAATTCAGGAACTCCCGAGTTTTGAAAACATTCCCTTGGGTGAATAGGTGGAGAGAACATTCTCTGTAAACATTACCTCCCTTTGCGGTTTGGTTTGTTTTGGTTGCGTTTTTGGTGGAAGGCTGGGCAGGTTGCCAACCAGATTGTGATAGTTCATGGCCACATTCTCTGATGAAGGCCGGACTCGGGAGGTGTTGGCTGAACAAGGGCCCTGTTGTTTAGAAACTAAAGGGACAGATGACATGCTTGGGCTCCTTTTATGTCAACTTAGAAGTCATCAACATCATCACCTAGAAGGGTGATCTTCAGAGCGGTGGTGGAACAGCCCCAGACATCCCTCAAATAACAGCTCTGTGTCTGCTCCAGCCCACAGACAAAACTTCCATCATCTGTGCACCAGAGCCGAGTGATGGCCCTTCCTTTAGGGTGGGCCTGTGCTCTCGATCTGCGGCCGGGACACCCTGCTGTCCCACCCTGGCCCATCTTTGTCCTGCTCACAGACATCAGGGTTTGAAATCCCAGGCACAGAATGTGAAATAGTTGGTTTCTTAGATACGATCAGTTCAGTGCATATGACAAAAGTCTAAATAAAATGGAACATTTTGGTTTATGTCTCTTCACTAATAACTGACTCTTCCAGCCTCAGAAACTAACCTGTAAAATAGATCAGTTACAGGAGAGCCATCCCCAAAACCAGCTTGATCCTTATGTAAAATTTTGGTCTAGAAAACTCAGACCTGAAGTCTGTAAATAAGAAAATTAGTATAAAAACATCTATTGAGAATCCATTGTCTGTATAGCAGTAATGCTCAGTGATGTTCCTGGGACAGACTGTCCATTTCTGCAGTTATACAGTGCACATGGTACTTGGAGAGAAGTACTCCACTTAATATGCATTACTGAGCATCCATCCTGTTCCCGGAGCCATATTGAGTTGATTTTGCTCAAAGAGTGATATAATCTTTTGCAGTCCTTTGTAAGTATTGTTCTGTTTTTCTTATCCCTAAATAGTATCTGCTTGGTGTACTATAGCACACCAACTCCCTTCCTCTGTAGGAAAACTAAAGGTTTTTGTCCATGAATCCTGTCTGTGTTTATATCAGCTCGCCGTTAACTTATGGAGAAATTTGCAGACGATTCTCACCTGGTATACAGTTGTGTCTCTTTTGGCTTATGGTGTACAGCTTCCTGTACAGCTCACCACCCGCTGTGAGATGAGACCAGAGGCAAAATATTAGCTGTTTTCTACTAGGAGATTGAAGAGAAAAGGCAGCAACTGTAACTCTTTACATTTCTCCCCTGCTGATGTGAAGTTCTATATTCTAGTCTTTTCCTCCATTGACACTGTATACCTATCACCGTCTGCCAATCAGTGTAGTGTGGCAGGCGGTCAAGGTTATTATCAGTCAGTACTGGGGGGGGGGGGTGGTGTTCATCCCCAGGAGGTCTGGAATATACAGGGTCCAGCACAAATAACGCCTCTACTTTATTACATAAAAGTATTTTATTACAAAATCATAAGCATGTAATTCTGTAACATAACAATATCACACTTAAGCACACCATATGACATTTTAGGGGAAATGTTCAAATTAAGACTATTAATTACTACCCCCATATTATTACCCTACCAGCCTCACTCAGTGGTGTTACTTCTGCTGGACCGTGTATTAAAGGGGAAGAGAAGATTTCAGAACTTAGAAACATAAAATTTAATTGGGCCAACACAAATCACAAAAGCACTAAAGAGATACTTTTTATGTACCTCTGCATTGAAAAATACATATTATGTAGCAAATTACTTCTCTGTAGTAGTTTTTTCTTTTCCACAGCCATTTAAATTGCTCTCTTGCACAGGTTGTGGTAATCCCCACACTGTTCTGAGATTCGCATCTATCCCCAACCGGTGAAGAAGTGATTGGTTGTTGTTCCTCAGAGACCACTGCCAGCCTTTTTATCATGCACTTTTCTGAAGAGCCTCTAAAGTCTGCCGCAGTGTCGAACTGGAATTTCATTGTGTGTGTGTGTGTGTGTGTGTGTGTGTTTAATTGTTGTTCTATTACAGTTGTCCCGGCTTCTCCCTGTTGCTCTCCCCTGCCCCGTCCCCCCTGCTCCCACAGCCAATCCCCACCCTGTTGTCCATGTCCATGGGTCATTTATACTTGATCCTTGACTAGTCCTTTCCCCTTTTTTCCCTTTTATCCCTGCCCTCCTCCACCCTTTGGTCACTGTCAGTCTGTTCCTTGTTTCCATGCCGCTGGTTCTATTTTGCTTGTTCGTTTTGTATATTAGTTTCCTCTTATAAGTGAGATCATATGTATTTATCTTTTGTCACCTGGCTTATTCCACTTAGCATAATACTCTCCAGTTCTATCCATGCTACTGCGAAAAGCGGGACTTCCTTCTTTTTTTCTGCTGCATAGTGTTCCATTGTAGCACAGTTTTTTGATCCACTCATTTACTGATGGGCACTCAGGCTGCGTCCAGCCCTGGGCTATTGTAAATAGTGCTGTTGTGAACACAGGTGTGCACAGGTTCTTCTGAATTGGTGTTTCAGGATTCTTGGGGTATAATCCCAGCAGTAGAATCACTGGATCAAAAAGCAGTTCCATTTTTAATTTTTTGAGGAAATTCCGCACTGTTTTCCACAGTGGCTGCACCCGTCTGCACTCCCACCAGCAGTGCACTCTAAATTCCACTCCCGGCTCTCTGGGCATTAGCTAGTGAAACCTAACTGGCCCAGGCCACCATCAATCCTGTCCCCTGCTGCTTAAGCTTCTGCACCCCTCACCATGAACATCTGGAACCACTTTATTCATAACCAGAATCTTCCCTCCTGACTTCTTCAAATCTTACACCGAAATTTGTGGCTTCACCCAGATGGTAGATGTGGGTGGTTAATGCAGCTAAGTAATTAATATTGATTGGTTTGTGCGAATTTTTTCTTCAGTTTGAGTGGATGCTCAGCATGGTGTGAGCATAGTATTTCGCCTCCCCCCCCAGTGTGCAGGTCTCATTTGTAAAGCACCCCATCTTCTGTGTTTTGGAACTTGAGGTCTCACTGCCCAGGTCCTTCTGATATCTGCTCAGATTAGTATGGCTAAATGTATATAGGTGAATGAGTCCTTTTAACATACCATTAATTTTCTGAAAAAAGAAATACTACACCCAGCAAGCACAGGGGAACAGGCGCAAGCACATTCTCCACCTGTGTCAATATAGACACACAGCCGGTCTCTGACCGGTTATGAGACTTCAGGCAAGTCTTCTGACCACTTTAAATTCCATTATCCTCGTTGAAGAAATGGATATCAATAACTTGTTCCATCTTCTGTACAGAGATTGTTATAAAATCAAATGAAAAAGTCATTGTCCTTCAATACAATACAAATATAAATACAGGGTCCAGCAGAAGTAACACCTGCTTAAGTGTGGTTCGTCCGGGTAATAATACGTGTTAATAATTTATAGCTTTAATTCAAACATTTTACGTAGAATATGGTGTGCTTGAGTGTGATAATGTCATGTTACGGAATTACATGCTTATTTTAAAAAAAAAATGTTTTGGAATAAAAGTGTTCGTAGTGAAGAAGGGGCGTTACTTGTGCTGGACACTGCACTCCAAATGCAGTGGGAGTCTATTTCGAACCTGCAAGGTGACATATTAAGGAGTGATGTTGGACAGAGGAGTCCGTGCAAGACATGTGTATCATAATCCAGTTTTTCTCACCTTCTTAAAAGGGGCGTGTTAGCTCAGGAGAACGTTCTTCCTCCTGGGAGTATTTTGATGGTACCATGCAATTCATTAACTGAGGTTGTACAATTCAGTGTTTCGACATGTTCCCAGAGGTGTGTAATCGTCACCACAAGCAATTTTAAACCGCTCTCATCAGCCCCTCCCCCCAGCACTCTGGAACTCATTCGCAGCCCCTCCCTATTCCCTGCAAAGCCCCCAGACCTAGGCGACCAGTAATCTACCTTCTCTCTCCACAGATGTGCTTATTGTGGGCATTTCATATAAGTAGAATTATGCAATAGGTCTTTCACGATTGGCTTCTTTCATTTAATGTTTTCAAAGTTCATTCGTGTTAATTATATGTATCAGAACTACATTTTTTTCCTTATGGCCAAGAAATATTTTGATTGTATGGATATACAAGGTCTGTCCAGAAAAAGTCCAGCCATTGTTAATATAATGAGAACAGTTTGCAGAACATTGATGTAACCTGGCAGCCAGGAAGAGTGGACTGGAATGTGTATGCGTGAACAATGATGACTTCACTGTACTAGTCAGCGGGGGCAGTAGACACTGTTGAGTGAGCATGTGTACTGTGTGGCCGTTGCATTCAAAATGACTGAGTGGAGCAGTAAATCTGCATCATATTTTGCATTAAGCTTGAACATTCCTCTGTGGAAACTGTTGAGATTATTCCAAAGGCTGCAGCTGTGGGCAACAGGTGATTGGCATCTTCATCACAGCAACACACCTGCCTACTCAGGCATTGTGCTCATGCAGAGTTTTTTGGCTAAACATGAAATCACCCAGGTGACTCAGCCCCTCTACAGCAAGGGTGTCAAACTCGTTTTCAGCGGGGGCCACATCAGCCTTGTGGTTGCCTTCAAAAGGCCAAATATAATTTTATGACTGTATAAATGTAACGACTCCTTAACAGTTAAGCGAGAGCTTGGCACTGCCGCAGGGTAGAAACAAGGTGCCAGACCAGATAAAACAAGGTGGGGGGCCACCCATGGGCCTCGTGTTTGCCACCTGTGCTCTGCAGCCTTGATTTGGACCTCTGAACTTCTGGCTTCTTGCCAAACTAAAATCACCTTTGAAAGGGAAAAGATCTCAGACCAGCAGTGAGATTCAGGAAAATACAGTGGGGCAGTTGATGGCAATTGGGAGAACCGTGTGAGGTCCAAGCTGTCTACTTTGAAGGGGACTGAGGCGTCATTTTCTATGTAGTGTTTCTTGTATCTTCTTCAATAAATGTCTCTATTTGTCATATTACATTGCTGGATACCTTCTGGACAGACCTTGTATACCCAAGAGAAATAAAAATATATACCAACATAAAAACTTGTCTACAGATGTTCATAGCAGCGTTATTTACAAGAGCCAAAAAAAAGAAAATGCCTCAATCTTCGCCATCTGATGTGTGGGTAAACAAAGTATGGTATACTCATATGCCTAAGATCAGAGTTGCAGGATTATATGGTGACTCTACATTTAACATTTTCAGGAACTGCTGGCTCTTCTCCAGAGCAGCTGCACCCCTACATGCTCACCAGCAACTTACGAGCATTCTCATTTTCCCACACCCTCATCAATATTTATCTATAGCTTTTTAATTAGAGCCTTCTAAGCATATGAATCAGTGTCTCGCTGACATTTTGCTTTGTATTTCCAAATAGCTAATGATATCAAGCATATTCTCTTGCGTTTATTGGCCATTTCTTTTCTTATTTGCGATAACGTCTATTCAAAAGTTTGCTCCGTCTTCAGTTTTGGTTATTTTTTTTTTATTGTTATAAGAGTACTTAATGTGTTCACAGTTATAAGAGGATACAACTCATTTTCAGGTATATGATTTGCAAATATATTTTCCTTTTCTGTGGGTTACCTTTGTACTTTCTCAGTGGTGTTCTTTGAAGAGCGGACAGTGATGAAATCCAAATTACCTCTTCTTCTTTTGTTGCTTGTGTTGTTGGTATCGTATATAAGAAACCTTTGCCAAATCCAGAATTACGAAGATCTACTCATGCTTTCTTCTAAGAGCTCTATAGTTGTAGCTATGAGAGCAAAAGCGTAGCTGTGACTCACCTTGAGTTTGTTGTTTTATATGATGTAATACACAGTGGCTCATTCTTATTGTTTTTCCACGCGGATGTCAGTTGCCCCAGCTGTGTTTGTTGATAAGCCAGTTCTTCCCCTCACTGAATTGTCTTTGCACCCAGTCAAAAGCCAATCGATGTAAGAGTTTATTTCTGAACTCTGAACGAATTCTTGATTAATTGGACTGTATATCTGTTCTTTTGCCAGTGTCACGCTGCCTTAATGACTGTGGCGTTGTAACAGGGCTTGATAGTAGGAAGGTCCGAGTCCTCCAACTTTGTTTCCCTTTTCAAGATTGTTTTGTCTGTTCTGGGTCCCTTGCATTTCCATGTGAGTTTTAGGATTGGTTTGGAATTTCTGCAAAAGGACTGCCTAGTGTTTGACAAGAATTGCATTGAATGTGTAGATCAATTTTGAGAATATTTTCATCTTAACTACATGATCTTCCAGTTCATGAACATGAAATGTCTTTCCGTTTATTAAGGCCTCCTTTCGTTTCTTTAAACCATGTTTCATGGTTTTCACAGTGCAGGTTTTGCACTTCATTAAATATGCTGTTCTTTTATTCTTTTTGAGGCTATTGTGAATGGAATTGTTTTGACACCATTTTCAGGTTGTCCATTGCTCATGTGTAGATGCACAGTTTATTAGAGCTTGCAGTTTTACCCTGAAATTCTATAAACTTGTTAAGTGAGTTTTGATAATGTTTTAGTAGATTCCTTAGATTTTTTTTTTATACACAAGATTATGTCATTTGCAACTAGCGATAGTTTTACTCTTTCCTTTCCAGTCTGGATACCTTTTCTTCTCTTCCCCGACTGCCTTGGCTAGGACCCCCAGTACAGCACTGATCCGTAGTGGTGAGGGTGGCCATCATTGTCTTCTTCCTGATCTTACGGGGAAAACACTCGGTCTTTCACTGCGAGGCGTGATGTTAGCTGTGAGCTTTCCATAGATGCCGTTTACCAGGTTGAGGATGGCCACTTCTATTCCTACTTTATTGAATGTTTTTTTAAATGAAAGGGTATGTGATTCTGTCAAATGATTTTTCTGTCATTGAGTTGATTGTGCTATTTCTGTTCTTTATTCTATTGACATGCCATATTATATCATTGACTTTTGGATATTAAACTAGCTTTGCATTCTTGGAATAAATTCCACTTGGTCATGGTATTTAATCTATTTTATATGTTGCCAGAGTCAGTCTCCTAGTATTTTTTAGGGTGTTTATATCTATATTCATAAGAAATATTGATCAGTAGCTTTGTTTTTCTTGTAATGTCTTTGGTGGGAGTTCTCTTAAGTCAACCAAAATTAAAGATAAGGAATGAATTTAGGGAGAATTTTTCAGGGCAGAGAAAAAAATTTTAAATCACTGGGTGTCATGGTGAGAATTCTAAAGGCAGGACATTGAGCCTTTAGCAAAGCACGACCTTGAAACTTGGTGGGAAGTTCACAGGGTTTCAGTCGAAGAGCTGTTTCTGCTTCTGTCATTTGCTCAGTCTGTGACTTTAGCAAATTACATAGGATCCACTCACTTCTAAACTCAGGATATGAATATCTACATCAGGCTTGTGTGACTGGGGTTACATAAAGTGATGCAGATAGAAATAGTTTGGGTAAAGGCCAAGTGCTATTAAAATGACAAATTATTAAACCACATGGAGAGAAAAAAGGTGGGGCACATGGAGAAATGGAAGAATATCACCTCCAAAAAAGCTAAACTTTTGAGGTAGCACAGAACCCAATGTGAAGACAGGATCATTTCTTTGAGTTAGAGGCTGGTTTATCTACACAAATGGAATCTCTTTAAAGCTCACATGTGTGATGTGAATGTCACAGGCAAATGGTTCCCTTTATTTGGAGCAGGGGAAAGTCAGCATAGATTTTGCTAAGGAGAATTTCTATTACTTGGGGCAAAGAGAATAACCATATGTTTTGTTTACTTCACATTGCTTTATTGCTTGTTACAAGAAGTTATATTGAGTTTAGTAAGTTTCCATTGAATTACAACCCCCTGCCAAAGGACAGAATTTTCTAGAGGCGGTTTGAAGAAAGCAGAAGAGGAAACAGCCCAGAAATGACTTTGTGCCTTGTTTGTTTGAACTCCTTTCAGAAACAAAGCCGTTCTGCGTAATCAACAACGTGGAGTACAACGATGGAGATCTGTTTCGAATGGACAACTGCCGCTACTGTAAATGCCAAGGGGGCGTTTCCATCTGCTTCACAGCCCAGTGTGGCGCGCTGAGCTGCGAGAGGTACTACGTGCCCGAGGGGGAGTGCTGCCCCGTGTGCGAAGGTGAGGACCGTGCTCATTAAAGATGCATGTGAATATTCATGGCTCGGAGTTTTAGTGTCAAAACTGACCCAGTTCAGTCTCACCCCAAAAGAGGATTATGGAAGGAGTTCCTGTTTTATGGCATCACGGTCTCTCTTTTGGGACCGATAACACCACCTAGACTGTGAAGATTCTGCCCCGAGGGAAGTTATGTCCTGGGTGTAGACAGTGGATCCCCCGTCCCCAGGGGTCGACGTGAGATTTCCCTCAAGTGCTGTCTGTCCTGCCCCTGCAGTTCCAACAGTTGTTAGCGAGTCCTGGGGACGTTCTCTTCCCTGCGACCCTAGAATTCACCTCCTGCTCTCCTTGGGTTGCTCAGCCAGGACAGGACAGCCTTCGTCACCGACAGTCCCAGCCAGCCAGCTCAGAGAGGAACTCACCCTGCGTCCTTCCCATTACCCACGCCCCTCCGAGTGGGGCCAGGACCCTGCTTCTCCCCCTCCTTTGAGAAGGTGAGGTGGAGGTACTGGGGTCATCTTGGGGCGTGGTGTGGCCACCACCCAGAGACCTAACCAAGGCTCTCAGAGCCCGTTCGATGTTCCCTTCCCTCCAAGAAGTAATAGTGTTCCTTCAACAGGCTCCGCCCTCCCATGTTAGGTAATCAGAAATAATACACGTTTCAGAATGATAACTCTGAACCTTATTTACTACAACTCATATTGTAGTAAAGATACTCAAGTTCAGAAATGCAGTCACTTGTCTGAGTGCACGGTGAAGCCAGGAGCAGTGTGCCCTGCCTGTGTCTCTTGTCTCGCATGCTGGGCCGTTCCCCGGGAAGAGTGTCCCACGAGCCTGCTTGTGCCGACCAGGCCTGGCCGTCTGGAGTCAGACGTGTCTGCCTTGCCTGTCACATGAGGCAGGAGGACAGAATGCTGTGTCGTGTGCCATACTTCTCTCTGTTTTCTTAAAATCCCTTTCAGTATTTGAGCTGTATTTAGTACATCATATTGAAGATCAGAGCATGTTTGAAGTATGCCAGCTACATTACTGACATTGAGCGGTAATTCATAGCGGTGAAGTCCTTTCCCCTTTAAGAAATTATTTTAGCCAACATAGGAGAAAGGTGGTTCACTGTTTAGATGTCTTTTGGATTTTTAAAAAGCACATCAAACTTTGAACCTTCCCGTGGGTTTGTTCCCAGCCTCCCCCCAGTTAGCACGGTCTCGGAAACTGCGTAGCAGTGGTGGGAAAACGTGGTCTGTGTAGTAATCGGGATGAGTTGTTTGGGCACAGACCCGGTTATGTCTCACTTCCTGGCATTCGGACCCAGGCTCAAAGCAGAAATGAAGTATGCAATGTAATCTTTATAAAGGAATTTATAAAGTCTTATCTCACTCGGGGCTCTTGGCTGCTTACATCTCTGGAAGATTGGCTTTCTAAAGAGGTGTCTGTGTGATTCTGAATTTTGGCTTTTTTCTTATAATGCCCTGTGACCTCTTTAGTATAAAGAGGTCCAAACTCAAAATTGTGTGGACTTCCCTCCCATCACAGCAGCACTTGCTTGTTGAGACCAGACTTTATGTGTTTTTCAAAAAAAGGAAATTGATTTATCTAGTCACTCCCATTATCATGGTATTTGGGAACTTTGTATGCAGCATTTATGTCCTCTTTGCTAACCTCAGAAAACATTTTATTTTATAGTAGCCTTGGCTGCTTTTGTCTTTCATCCTCGCTTGGCTGCCCAGCTCACAGGGAGAAACATAGCATAGGTTTAGTTTTCCCCACAGGGCATAAGTAGTGATGCCCCACCACCACGGTGTGTCTCAACCAGCCTTGTGGTGAGCAAGGCCACAGTGACAGCCCGTGCTCTCTTCAGTATTGTCCACACGGACCTCCAGGCACCCTGAGATAGAGTTCTGTTCGTCCTGGAAGTAACACTGTTAGTCGAAGTTAGACGAGGGCATTATCCTTTCCACTTCACAGGGAGTGAAATTGAGGTGTGATAAACATGTAAATGGACAACTTGGAAGGCGTTGTCAGAGCCTAAGGTGGATCTGAGTTTTCTGATTGCCAAGCCCCAGCTCCATGCCCAGAGTTGTGCAACTTTATGAAGTGATAACACCCACACACTGGGTTTTATGCTGCAGGTTCCCCGTCCTGCGGGCTTGGGGGTGGACGTAAATTCAGCGTGACAGCGACTTTTGCATGTGCCCGCAGAGACAGATACCTGTGCAGCCCTGAGCTGCTGCTGCTGCTGCTCACGATGGAAAAGAGCTGTTGATAACCAGGACCTGGGAGAAATGTGTCCGCATTCAGGCAGAGATAAGACAGGTAGGATGCCCTAAATCTCACTGTGAACTTTTGCTTTAATTTAGACCCAGTGTATCCTTTCAACAACCCCGCCGGCTGCTATGCCAGTGGGCAGATCCGCGCCCACGGGGACCGGTGGCGGGAAGACGACTGCACCTTCTGCCAGTGCATCAACGGGGAGCCCCACTGCGTCGCCACGGTCTGCGGGCAGAACTGCATGAACCCCGTCAAAGTGCCTGGGGAGTGCTGCCCCGTGTGCGAAGGTGAGCCTCGCCTCGTCCGTTCTCCCAAGTCCCCGGCGAACGTGTCGTGTGGTCTGAGCTGCTACCATCACGTGCCTTGTTTGTTTGTTTGTTATTTCCTTGGGTGTGATGTTTGCCTCACGCCCTTACCAGTTGCCGACGAATTTATCATTTGGGGGAAATGTTGCAAATTCACAGAGGAGGATCGTGGGGTCTGTTTTACCACTGCAGACATAGTTTTCTGAATACTTCACAAGAATATATATCTTTTAATTCAGTTCACTTCAAGTCTAATTAACATCCAAAGGTCAGAGCAGTGAAATAAAATTGGGAATAAGACCCATATGACTCCAGCATAGCATGTTCGACCTGTGATGCTCCACAAGTCTGAGCCCAAGAGTCTGAGCCACTAGGAAAAGAGCCCGGAGCCATCAGAAGCAGTTTGCACTGCCTTCTGTCCTCACTCCGAGCACCTGTCCTACTTCTAATTTCAAGGTGGCGCTGGCTTTGCGGTCCCTCTCGTGCTTGTGCTTACGTCTTGGTTCCCACATTCACTGCCTGTCACCCCGTTTAATGGAATGGACCCTGAGGCATCCTGAACCAGTCTTTTGTCTCACCCTCTATTTCAGTCCATTTCCCATGACCTGGGAAGATTCTTTACACACTCATGCACATCAGTCTTCATCCTCCGTCCATTTCTGTTAGTATAGAAAAGAGGTCGGATATTTATACTGACCAATCGATCCAATAGAGAATATTCGTCATTAAGCATATTTGCATAGTAGAGTGAACTGAAGTGGGTCACAAATGAATCTGTATTGGAGATGAATCCTTCTAAAATTTTAGGGGGGAAAAAAACAGCTATTAAGGAACCCACAGTTCTTTTCAGGAATTCATTCAGTAAACCCAGTCCTCTATCAAGAAGTCTTCTGCTTCTACCGAAATGTTCATAAACTCCCATTTTAGAGCCTGCCTGGCTTACTTCCTTCACTTCTGAGGGGTTAGCATTATTAACAGCCTTAAAAATCATATAAAAATGTAAGCCCGAGGACTCCAGTTCCGTTGACATCACCGATTCCCTCACCATCACTAGTCAGAGTGCAGCTGCCACGCTTCACAACTTTATGGCTTCCAGGTGACCAGCCAGCTTTGTGGGAATCACCCACCCCTCCCTCACATGCATGCCTCTCCCACCCCCTAAGGGCAGTGAGCGGCTCAGTCTGGCCAACGGAGTGTGTGCAGAAGTGTGTGTGCCTGATGCACACTCGACTGTATGGGAAAGGGCGCCTTGCCAAAACTGGTGAAGGTGAGAATGTCTGTCCCTGAGAATTAGAGGCGCTCTGTTGTCAACTTGAAATATTTAAGTATGTATGTGCGTGATAATGTAAGAAAAATTAAAAGCAGAAATATGTAATCCAGTAAGCCCTAACACATTAACTTCAGGAATCTTGAATCATAGATGGAAAGTGAGATTATGAAATGGTGTAAAAAAAAAAAAACAGGGCCTTCCTGAAAGTGCATGGAGGGAACGCAGCCCTTCTGCCGCACTCATCTTCACCACTGGCGTGCGTACTGTGAATAGAGGGGGGCAGTCGGTAAACAGAACTAAATACACGTGAAACTGGCTGATTTATTCTCACGTCTGTAGCTGTTGGCGTGGGCGGTGAGCGCTGCTTTGATCACTTCACGTTGGGCGTCTGTGGCGCAGACAGGGCTGTGGTCTAATCTCGCCCGCACTGTTTGAGGAGAGAATGGCAGCTTTGGTTGGCCCTTGATTGTAAAACATTATTAAGAACCTCCTGTAATCTGCAAATGCCATTGGACTCAAAGAGGAATGAGCAACAGCTCACGGTTTACGTCACAGAGAATATTTAGGCTGTTTTGACTTAACCCAAGAGACAAAGAATGTCCGCATTCGGATTGTGTGGGGTGAGTGGTTTGTATGTGAACCTGATTTCCGTGAATCCTTACAACACCACTGTGCAGAGGATCTGCTTAGTCCATTTTAGAGGTGTAGAAATCAAAATCCAGAGAGGTTTAGATCACTTCCTCCAAGATCAATTGCCATTATGTAGCCTGAGCCTGGGATGCAGTAGTCTGTTGGATTCAGCTGCATTTTTGTCTGCTCCCGCTGCTCCCAGTGCCGGCTCAGTTTACTCACGCCCCAGTTTTCAGTTCCCTTGCTGGTGCTGGGAGAGATAGGAGTGGTTAAGGGGGAGAAATCATTGGCAGTTTGACGGCTACCCCAGGTGTTTCTGACGTGACCTCCCACCGCACAGAACTCAGCATCTTTATCCCAAGCTCACAGGTTCTCCTGGCCCCAGTTCCTTTGTGTCTCCTTCACGCCCTTTATCAAACCTCTTCAAAGATTCCCTGTCTGGTTCTCAGAGAACTAATTTATCTTGTATGTCTTATTTTTGTTTTCAACTGAGGTAAGTAGTGAGTTTCATATAAGATTTTGTTTGCTCTTCAGTGACCCTCCCATTTTATGCTGTAATCGGGGCACAGAAAGTTTCTTTTGGTGTGGCATCAGAAACCGCACACAGCTTCAGATAATGGTGCTCTACACAAGGTTGTTTATTATTAATAAGAAGAAGCTTAAAAATAATGTAAGGTGAATGATGCTACAAGGTTATTTGTTGTTATTAAGAAGAAGAAGAAACTTACAAAATAATACAAGGTGAATGAATTGCATTATTTAGTTTGTAGGATCCGAGAGAGTCAGTAGGACTGTTTGAAAATATTTTTCTCAGCAGCATATTACAGAGGGATTTTAGGTGACTTCAGAATAGCGAAAGGATTGGATGAAGTAAGATAAAAGCAAGGTTAATGTGCAATACACAATCACCCAGCATTATTTAGAGAAAAACAGAAATACTGGCATTTATGCAGGTTGTCCACACAATAAATTCCTCTGCACACAGATGTATAACAAACCTGGGCCCTTGCTCTATTAGCTGCAATCCCAAGGTACATAGTCAGAGCCTGAAATTATATGAAAGAACTCACACAAAGACCGTGTGTTTCAATTTTTGTTCTAAATGAATGACTGCATTACCAAATACAGTGTGTAGGACTTGCAGGGAGGAGGAAGGACTGTGTAGTGGCTTTGATTCTTATTAAAGATACATACCTTCCACGTGGCAACATGATGTGCTCAGTTACTCCTGGAACACTGGGGACATGATGCTGGAGGCCTGCAAAGACCAGGCAGTCACTTGACAGCTCACTCGACTCCCAAGTACCTAAGTGCTTTTTAAACGGGCACTGAAGTACTCTCGTAGTTAAGTCTTACCAAGTTATTGTCAACACCCAATTCAGGTGTACAGATAAGCCATCCCAGTCGGCAGGTCTGTAACCGATTGTGTCCTTATGATTGACCTGCCGCTTTCCCTCTACTCCCTCTCTGTTCATCTATCACGTCATTTTTATTTCCTGGCTCCTGTAAAGAGCTAAGATGGGAATGCGTGGAATAGCGTATGAAGTTTTGCAATTTAAGTGTACATCTGGAAGCTGTGTCCTTATCTCCTTCAAAACTAAAAAAAAAATAGAAGAAGGCAGCACAGTTAGGTCTTCCTCGGCATCTTGCACTGTTTGCATCACTTATTTATAACCCTTAAGAACAGCAGCAGACACGTGTCTTGCTTGCACACTGACCGTGAGCCAGGCCTGAGTGCTGTAGGAGCATCAGCTCACTTGCTCCTTACACCTTCCCTCTTTTTCAGTTACTGTGTCCCGGATTAGCATCGCAGAAACAAAAGTACAGAGGTCATGTAACTTCCCCAAGGTCATTCAGCTCCAAAGCGGCAGAGCAGTGTGTCCCTAGAGCCCGGGCCCTGGGCCCTGCAAGGCCCACTGCCCATGATACGTACAGGGCACTACTACAGCCCAGTTGGCCGGTGGTCTGAGAGAGACTGTGTCCCCCATCAGCTAGGAATGTACCATATTAGTTTGGATCTCTGAAACAGCACCTGTCAGGTCAGGAGGTGCTCAGAATTGTCGAGGAATAAATGATGAGTGAATGAGTTAGGAAGACCAGGCTAGCAAATCCCAAGCAGACCCCTCTTACTGAGACAGGCTGCAGACTCGGTCACAGGGTTTCCCAGCCAGAGCCTCGGACGCTGATAGCCGGTTGAAGAGAGAATAACAAAAGAATGTTTGTTTGTGAAAACTTGCTCTGAGACCAGAACGCAGAGTGCACGGAGACGTCTAGAGGCAAGTTGGACCAGTTAGTGTCAGACTGACCACTCACCCTGCTGATGAGCGCGGAGCTCTCATCCCTCCTCCAGGGGCAGCCACGTGGCCTTCCAAGCCTGGGTGTGAGGTGTGGCTCATTCTCTCCCAGTTCGGCCCCTGAAGTCCGGAATCACAGAGTTCTCTCGGGGCCTCTGCAGACCCTCCAAGGCTAATGCCCACTGTCATGTTGAATATACTTCTGAGACATGCCTTGTGAGCCTGTAAGTGCCACCGCATTGTTAGTCTGGCTACTTCCAGAGGCGGGATTTTTTATTTTACTATCACACTTAGCTATGGAGAATAATTTGCTAATTTTTTCCCAGTTACATCAGGTACAAATGCAGCCTAAACTGATTCTTAATGTCAGAGAGACCCTAAGGACAGAGTACCATTTTCCATGAAACATTTTGTTTGTTTTATAATTAAAGGTAAGATAAGGTGTTGGAGAGGGAATCTTTGGTTGCGAGATGCGTGTGGCCTGCCCGCGATGACTAAATAAAAATGCAAGAGATGCGGGCAGCTGTGAGGCCAGCTTGGCTGCGACACCTGGTTCGAGAGAAGTCTTGATGCCCGGCTTGATCTGCCGCCGCCTCTTGAGCCGTGGCTGGATCCCACCCAGCTGGCTGCCCTTCAGGTCGGCTGTGTGCACTCTCCCACTGGGAGGAGCTGCTGGTTGTGATGACCGTGGGGGTTTCAGAGCCAATGCCAAGAGCATCACTTTTCAAAAACTTACAGCAACATAGGTAGTATTTTACAGGGTAACAATCAGCGATGTGGGTTGCCAGTAGGTAAACGCCAAACTCTGGTGGGGCGAATGTGTAGTTTACTTTCTACTATTTCTCTTTGAGACGGAAGCAACATCCATATCCCATTTCAGATGGTAAATCAGAGTTATTTGTAGATCACTGAAGCTGGGTAGTGGGTGTATATGTGGCCATTGTTCTATATATTAATACTTCAGTACTTTTTTAAAAAGTTTTCTACAATGAAAACTTAAATGAGTGTTGTTGGCAGAGCTGTAACCAAAGCCAAGCTGAGCTTCAGGCAGACCTAATAATTCTGCCAGACTTAGCCACCCCTTGAAGTAGAGGACTGAGACACTTCGTGTGCCTGGATCACTTCTGATTCTCTGGATTTATGAAATATGATGAAATATGATTGAACCACACAGTCGGCTGTCTTTCTTCCTGCCACCTCACTTTCTTGGCTCTCTCACCTGGGGAATCCTGGTCCTACCGGGGAAGGTGTTGGGGAGGGGGTGTTGGGCATTCCTTGACCCCTGTGGATTTAGTAAGCTGCTTCGGTACCAGCCTCCCCCCACCCCCAACAGAGGGCCTGCTGTGTTCTCGGCTCTGCAGGGCCAGAGCCTGTGAGCTGTCCTTCCTCCTCCGTACCTCAAACATCCTGCCCCTCTCCTTTGCCGAGTTTCACAGAAGCACTATACTCTTTCCCGTAAATGCTGGTAGTTTGAACCAAGCTACCCTTCAAATGCAATGTCTACCAGGCCGCCAGAAAAGTCTGTACCAGGCACATATCTGGGCAGGAATTCCTTGCAACCAGAAAAAATATTTTCAGCCCTGCCCATCGTACTTTCTCGCTGAACAGTATCTCCGATGATTAAGCTACTGCTTCTGTGGCAAAGAGTCAAGCATAGTTTGGCTGACCTGAGAGGCAGTGAAGTCAAAGATGCCACAGGGCCTCATGATATGACCATTCTGGTGCATGACAGGGATCAAAGCTCAGTTTATAGGTGGTATGGCTTCAGTCCCGTATACTGTGCCATCATTAGTGGGCCAAAAATAATCAGATATTCATAATACCTCAAAGAATCCTAGGCATGTTGTTTCATCCTTTAACTCTAAGTATCCTGGGAACTAGCTCCATAAATGGAAGTTAAAATACAGCACAGTCTGTTTTTTGTTTTTTGGAGTTTTTTGTTTTTTGCCTGTCCAAACCAGCTCATTCGGTGAGTAGCAAATGCAAAGCCAGTGTTAGCCTATGTCTTTAACCCGAGCATGATAAATTTCTTACGGATGAATTTCACAGTGCTTTGATTTTACCTGGTCATTTTAATTGCCTTTAGATATTTCAGGTAGCATCAGCACGTCATTGTTCAGGACTGATCCTGAAACACACGATCGGACAAACCTCTAAAGGCCTCTGCCTCTGATGGTACAGCGTTCAGAGTCGCAGCTATCGGGTATTTCCTGTGGAATTGGCCTGCAGCGGCCAGGTGCCTCCTTACTTCCGCTCTGTCTCTTTCTCTAAAAGGGCATTACTGCTGGGAGTCTCATCATTTTCCTCCTGAGATAATAATTGAAGCTAATAGTTCAGACTCGGGCCTGCTAATTTTCATCTAATCAACAGAGGCAGGAAAACATAGTCTGGAATGCTAACTATGTGAATGAAAAATATTTAGTCATTCTTGAAATGATAGGAATGTTTTTCCAACAAACTTAAACAAACACAATCTCTACTGAGACTGTGTTAAACTTTTTTGGACAGGAGACAACTCTTAGGTAACCAAACAGGAGTTACTGAAGGTTATTAAGAGCCATGCCCTTCAGAAAAGGCATTCCGACTTTGAACAGGAAGGTCCCATCTTCTTTCTGGTACAACTATTGACCAGAGTAGCAGAACTGGTTTCCTCTGGGCTTTTGTCAACCTCATAGAATTTAATATTTTAACGAGTAATCACATTTTCTCGTTTTCAAGAGATTTTTGGCTTTACCTCACTGTGGCTTTCTTAGACCATCTGATTTTTAAATTCTTTATCACCTCAGACTGTTTGCCTCTGTTCTAAGGACCAGATGGGTCTCAACACACCTATATTTAAAGCGCCCGACAGCACTTTTCAGGTGAAGGTTGTTCGTTTCCACCATACAAGGTCCGACTAGACAGTAATGAAATTATTTTTAAACATACCAAGATTTACATATTCAAGTGAAGAGGTCTTCGTTTCAAATAGTTATATGGGAAAACTGTATAGGTATTATAGAAATAGCCATCATTCGGAATGTTTTTGGTACCTCTCTGGTAACTGATGTAAGAGCTTGCAGTAAGTACATCCTTTTGAATATTTTTAGCTCTGTAAGCCCCCAGCTTTAAAGGTGTATCAGACTCTAGGAAATGGTCAAAGTTATTCTCATCTAAGCCTGGTGGAAAGGTGAGTGATCCAGCCGGGTTACATTGTTCAGAGGGAGCAGAAAGTGCCGGTAAAATAAAGGCACTTTGTCTTTCGTGACACAGTCATTGGCTCTGAGAGCAACTCTGAAGAGGAGTTTCAAGTAGAATTTTAACATGAATAGCATTCTCGCACAAGAGTGTAGCCTCCCAAAGTGAGTACTTTTAGCAGTAACACTTATTTGTAAGTATACCTTGTGGTGTGTTCATTTTTTTTAAAAAGGCACTCACCGTGTAGTATGTTGATGACTTGTAGGGGCTAGAGGCATGTATTTAAATGGCCATATAGGATATTACAACATTTTTGTGAAATTTTAGGTGCTTCATTCAAATGTATGTTCATATTAATTAGACTAAAATAATTTCCCTATGGAAATAACTTTTTTTAAAAGGTGATTCCATATCATTAATTTCTAATATTTTAGTTATCTAACTCCACTTCTGATGATACCATTTTAAACTGTTCCATTGCAGAGCCTTAAATTCATTTTGTAAGAACAAAGTGATTCTATGCTGTTTAGTACGTGAGGGCCAGCACTAGAGATAGTGAATCGTTTTTGAAGGCCCTCTTCGAAGTCTTTTTTTTGTGCCATGTCCGTCTGAGTGTTGGAGATAAAAGGTCACACAGATGCCTGGCATGATGGTATCATAAAATAACAGCGCAGACGGAAGGAAGGAAAGTGTTTCGTGGAGAGTGAGCCTTGCCCATCGCCGGATCGACCGCCCGTTGTGGCTGCAGAGGTGGCAGGGAGCTGGGTCATCCCCACGTGCCAGCCTCTCAATTTGCGATTCCCAATACTCCCTGTGTCTGTCAGCCCGCAGATTGTAAATTCGTATCAGGAGACTCAGCACCGCCCGATCTTTTCCCAGGGGCTGGTTATACCATCCTTTGATCTGAATTGAATGTGGCGGGAGTGAGAGTGAACACTTGGCACTTTTTTGAAGTATGTCAGAAACGTGGGCGATGGCGATAATACATTCTGTTTGCACACAATTTCAAGCTTGAGTTGAATTAGCAGTTTGACCAAATTTTTACTTGGCACGTCTGGCTACCAGATCAGGGGAATTTTATTTACTTTCACTTCTCAGAGATGGACTTGGCATGTCACAGCTGTGTGAGACAGAGCCCAAGTCAGGTATCCAGACCACTGAAGACCACAGAATGTTTTCATAGCCGCCAATTAAAGCTAAGATTCAGCTCAAGGCCCCAGCTCTTACTTTGCCACACCGTCGTGAATCAGAACTGAAAATCCCCCAGGCCAACCAGCGCTGGTCCCTGGGGACCCCGAGAGTTGTGTAGCGCACTGGGTGTGATTTTTTGCCTTGGCTGCTGGAGCACAGTGGCTGTCAAGTGTGTAAAGCCGCCTCCCCAACCAGACAGGACCTCACAGCATCCACCCAGCGTGCTGACCTCACCCCTGGCTGCAGTATTTCCTTTTCTACTTAAAATTTACCTTGGCCTTTATTTCCTCCCTTCAGAAGAATTTACACGCGTGGCATAGTTTGAAGCTGCCTTGGATGTGCTTTGGGATCAAGCAGGGTGTATTTCATGTGAAGGTATTCGGTGCCTGCCAGTTGCCCATGCTTTGCCCTGTGGTCACGCCTCCCTTAGGCTGGGCATCTGCAGGAAGACAAGAGGTGGTGTTCTTCTGCACCTTCATTGGAAAGTGATGGCCCTGCATATTAACTCACTTTTTAAAACAAATCAGGGAGTCTCTATTTTATTGGTGGAGCTAAAAAAAAAAAGTTCAAAAATGGCAAGCTGTCAGTTTGGAATGGCCTCAGGCCTTGGGTATTGAGAAGGATCCGCAAGCTCTGATCTTTTCAAGGCCATGACTCTCTCATGCTTTCTGAGAACTAAGTGTTTAAAAGGCTCTAAGCAATTTCAGGCCGGATGGACTCAATAGGGGAGCTCCGCAGGCCTGCGACGGAGACCCTGGGAACATTATCATCCGGGTGAGACACTCCCGGCGGCGTCGTTCATAAAGTGCTGGTTGAGCTGTCTCTCCTCGTCAATATAAGGTTTAGATCACTGAGGTTCTGAAAGTACGGTTTGTTGATGAAAGACAGCTTTTAGAGATGGGTCTTCTGTGTCCTCTTTCAACTTGAGAATGGCAGAACTACTAAAAGCTACCAAAATAGTATGTGACACTTTGATGAGTTTGCCCTCAGCCCCAGAGATCCGGCAAGGCCCCCACCATGGGGGAGGAAGAACAGGGTCAGCCAGGCACACTGAATCATTGTTTCTACTCACATTAGATAAGCTGATTACCAAGAGATTTCTGTTCTGTTCGAGACGCCGTGGACACAGTTGAAATGCGAAACAATGGTGCCGGCCTGCTGCTCAGCAAATGTGAAAGGCGCCAGTGGCTGGTCACTAACGCGCCCCAAAGCTCACCAGACCATGTGAAAGGGTGTTGTCACGGACCCAGTCACATCCCAGACACTTTTCATATTATCGGCAGGGATAGAAAGCGATGCTTAAGTTGCACAGGATGGGGTTCGGAATGTCAAACCAACTGCTACAGCGTTTGTCAGCGGACCAACCGAGGTGCCCGCACAAGGGCACGTAATTCATTTGCTCGGCCATCACTGGAGACCAGTTCCTAGACACGCGAGCAGGATAGTCATTACAGCAACTGTAGCAACAAGTAATATTCCTGCAACCCTCAGAGTTCAGAGACTAGTCCCCTCTTCACGATCGGGGTTGAGCCCTGCTGACAGTGATGTTGTGAGGTGGGACTTCCAGGTACCCCCATTTTATAGATGCCCACGGGTCAGCATCACATGTAAGATCATGAGAGCGGAGGAACTCAGGCTGCCTGTTCTGACCCCCAATCCGTGTCCTTGTCATTTCTTCTCTGGAGTCCCCCCTTGTGAGAGGGGAGAGGGTAAGGAAAATAAGGCCGTGAATATAAAAGTACCTGATCCCCACTTCTCAGATTCCAAAGCCATTCTTGCTCCTGGCTCTCTTCTCATTGCCGAGACCCGGTTACTGTTATTTGGAGCTTTTGTGGCCTATCCTTCGGTCCAGGTCTTTTCCTGAGCTTCTGCCTGGATTTTGACCTTGCTGTTTGACCTCCAGGAAAGCTTGCCTCCCCTTGTCCAGTCCCGCTTGACCTACATAGGGTTACTCTCCATCCAGAGCAGGGAGCTGCTGTCCCAGCTATCTCTGCTTTCACGCTGGCCTCCTGCCCAGCTGTATTCCCATCTGGCCCTGGGTCCTGACCAGTGGCACTTGCATCCCCACTGAGTTAATGAATGAGCATCTCAGCCCCTCGCAGTGTGCCAGGCACTGAGCCACCATCACTGGCACTTGTGCATTCTGGTCCCAACTCTTCCCTCTCCCCCTCTAGTGAGTCTTTGCTTTGTTACCTGTACGTTTGTTGAGCAGTCGGCAAAAGTGTTCATCCTTCATCTAGAACAAGACGAATTGCTGAATTGAGTGAGGTAGTCACAGAAGTGAATTCTCCAGGTAATTGAAATTGGGGTGAGGGGATAGGATTTTGTGTTATTTTGAAGGGAGACCTACAATGCTCTGTGTACTTTCGTGTCTTCTGAAGTCAGAGGTACAGATCCTAACCTGTTTTGGGCAGATGAATATCTCGGTTTGGACTGCTTGGGTGTGGAGACTGTCACTGTTTTCGTTATTAGTGCACCTGGGTCACAGCAGCCTGCTGACCTAGCATGCTACTTTGTGGATCTCATTTATTGACAACCTACTTTGTGCAAGGGACTGCCACTGTGAGGACAGTCCTGAGGAATGTCCTGCCCAATTCTCCAAGTTAGGAAATTAGAGATTCAGCATGTTAGGGACAATACTGACTGTGGGCCCTTTGTCAAAAAATATGGCCTGACTGGAGGTAGGTGCACTGGTGTCCTCATTTCCTCTGTTCATTCGCTAAACAGGAAGTGGGGACACTCCCTCCCTGGCCTTCAACTGTTTCTCAGAGAGTTGGGTTAAGATACCAAGTTCTAACCACCTGACGCTCCCACGTTGAATATAGCTGTTAGAATACACATACACTTATAAATACAGCACGCTTTTTATAGTTAGGTATTGCTAATATATGTTGTCTCTGAAAATGAACAAAAAATATATAGGAATAAAATATGAGACAAGCACAGAAGGTACAGATTATCGTTGGCATCCAATCATTTTGTGAGTGCTTCCCAAGCTGAATTCCTGGGAAAAGGCACCCCACGCTATATAAAAAAGTTTTTGTTTTAGTTTGTCTTTTGTGAGTTTTTAATAATAACCTCAGAATCAGACTACCGTCTTTTGCTATTAAATATGAGATTGGTAAAGGAAGAAAAATATGTCCAACTGCCAAGGTTCCTTGGAAAAAGCAGACAAAGTTAATAAATAGGTCTAAAGTAAATATATGATTGCTTCTCTAGCTGACCATAAAATAATACAAATCATGGGAACATTTTCACACCATTCATTTTAAAATAAAGAAACTGCTCTGAGATAAGTGCTTTAGAAATTACAAGGATGTAGGTGGTGTTATGAGAAATATATACAGAAGAAAAAAGGATTACCAAATGTGCAGGGCCTGAAAGAATTTGGAAACTCAACTGTAGGAGATATTTTTCCATGACTTAGGGAGAGTTTCTAAAATACGCATTCATACCCCATGGGAATTCCCATTTCTAGACTAGGGAATTTTTGTATCTTCAGTTTTTTTCTTATTATCATTCTCTACATTAATAGAGATTTTCCTCCAGCTTCATCTGAGAAAATTTCATCTCTGTAGTATCTCTCTTCCCACGCTGCACTTATGTTGACAATTTGGTGATTTACTTGAACGGTTTTCAGATAAGATGTGGTCACATTTGAAAAGGGGCTATGGTCACAAAGTGGCATATGAAGGCACAATAAAGAAGCTGGGTTACGTCCTTTGGTTTTGTCCCACCCACCTTGATCTCCAGCTTCGTGGCCTAGACAGGCTACCAGTAAGTGGTAGGCTGTAGGGGGCCTGATGTGTTCAGCCATATCAAGTGAGCAAAGCTCTGGAATTTTCCCATTCATGAGATATTCCAGTGGCTTAACCAAGATCAGTCCCCAGTTCCCCCACCTTCCCAACCCCCTCCCTCTGAAAATACTAAGAGAGAGCCTGAATTAGGTCTGAAAAGAAAACATCATTGTTCAGCTTAGTCTCTCACAATCGAATAAGCAGGCTTGTGAATTTACAGAGAAGAGCTGTGTGAAGTATGCAAACCATTAAGAATGTGTCTGCTTTTTAAAAAAACTTGATCTTTCTAGAAATTTGCCTACAGTGAGGTTCTTCCAGAAAGACTTTCTTTAGTGAGCAAGTGCATGCTTGCACTGGTATGGATTTGGGCGAACCAGGGGGGCAGAGAGACGGCTGCTACCCACAGCCAGGCCCTGCAGACCAGCCTGGCAGCCAGCCCCCAGCACGGTGAGACGGCATTCGCAGAGATGGTGGCAATCTGGGCCCAGCGCTCCTCACTCTCCTCGCAGTCAGAGCTGCTCACGGACCCAGTAGGGATGGCTCTGTAGCCTCCCACAAGTATGCTCTTCCAGAACCACCCCTCATACTCAACAGGTACGAACAGGCCGCCAGCCTTCCTGGGGCTGCTAATCAGAAAGAGTGTTTCACACAGTGTTCAGTGGAAATAATTAGTATTAGTTGCAAGAGATAACCAGCTGATAGTAATCAAGGTAACAAGAACCTTGTACACATTAATTCAAAACCAGAAGTTCAATGGGTGAATACCTAAGAGACACCAAGTTAAAAGCATCAGTTTATATTTTCATTTAATCTACATCAACTTGAAATATAAAAAACAATTATGGTATACATTTCTGAAATTTATACACAAGTTTCATAAATCAGTTAACATAATTATCACACATTTTTAAATAACTTAAGGTCAAAATATATATATTTTTTGTTGAGTTATTATCCCAAACATGTTAGACTATCCAGTATGACAGTAGGAATGATATTAAAACTTTAAATCAGTATCTTAAAAGGTTGAAATTGAATTTCAATTTTTACTGCCTTTTCTCCTTTTTGGAGAATTTTCCATAAAATAACAAGAAGCAATAAAGTAGAGAGTTTACTTAGATTTGTGTAACATTTCTAATCAAATAACGTACCTAATCAAATGTATATATTATGGTCTCCGACAGTGGCCTTGGAGTAAAAATAATGATTTTGTGTTAACTTTATACTCTTGACCAGATTGTCATCACAGTGCCTTAATATCCCCATTGAGGAGATAAAATTGCTCCTGGGATATATTTGAGCATGAATATTAAATATTGGTGGTATCCTAGAAACTTAGCATCTGACCCTCTAAATCTTGAAAAATGTTTTCCTGGAAATGTTTTAGTGGTTTGTTGTGCTCTCTAAGATATGAAAGAAGTAGTCTCTTCTAAATTTTAAATAACTAAAAAAACCCAATCAATATATGTTCATGTTGTTGCACGTTATCATTTGTTTCCTTCCGAAATTTTGTTCTCTAGGACATGGGATAAAAATCGGTGGTTGACCATCTGCACTCCTGACTCAATTGCAAGGGTTCTTGTAAAAATCACTCTTGAATGTGTAAGGTGTTAAGAGAGTCTTTGCAAACCATTCAAGAAAACAACAGGTTGGGGAGAGTCATGATTCCCACTCAGATGCGGGGCAGGAAACGGCAAACTGATGTAGACATAACAAACACCCATTTTTGTTCTTCATTGCTTCTAGGCTCAGAAAATATTTCTAGAATTCTTCTCCAAAAAGAAGCCGTTCCAGGGTTCCCTTTAGAAATAGTTGTAGCCAAAGACAATGAATTTCTGCAGTTTGAAGCCTTCTTCCTTTGGAGGATGTTAAGGTATTTCTTTAATTCCTCAGCTGATTCAATACAAGATGAGATGGAATTTTAGAGTCATCCTGTAAGCAGTTTGAATTTCCTCTCACCAGATCTGGCCTCTGTGTAAGGAGCATTTTCTCATCCTCGTAAATGAAAGAGGCCCACTAACATGTCTCTGCCTGGCCGGTTTAAAGGGAAAAATTTTCTTAGCACCAAGCAGCAGGCATCATATACAGTGATGTGCTAGTGTCTGCAAGAGTCTTACCAGAATTCAGCTGATACTCACCAACGACATGGCATCGCCACCGTCCTTCTGGAATGGCATGCATTTTCTGCATATCATTTCAGTATTGTACCCCATGTAATAGAAGAGCACAGAAACGTAGGATTAAGTGAGAATCTTTTAGGGCAAGACCCATTAGGATATTTTCCATACTCAGAGCACAGTTGCCTAGACTAGACAAAGTGTGGGCTTGTAACAGTGCCTGGTACACACCTTTCAGGATGCTCTAGCAAGCAGAATGCATGCTTTCCGTATTTCACTAACACTCCTCAAGCTTCTGTATGTATTTTGGATTAGAAACAAGCATACTGTGGGACCCTGATCCTGGATTCTTCAAAATGACTTCACCCCCCACCAAGACCTCCCTTGGACAGAAACTATGCAAAAAAAAAAAAAAAATCTAGCCAGCTCTTGGTCACTATTCTTTGAGGACTGTAAATGTCATGTTGATTTTAAATGCTCTATTTCAGGATGATATCAAATATGGCTCACTTTGGAGTTCAACATTTTGAATAAGAAATTGAATTTCAGCAGTTTCCCAGCACTTCATTCTCAAAAAAAACCTGCCCCGATGTTAGTATTAGAACCAGCTCTGAAGTTAACATATTAATATATTGGACTGAAAGCAAATTTAGATCTCTTCAAAAAAATCTATCAGGTCTTTGCTAGATCATTTATAGTTGCCTATTTCTGACATAATATTATTCTTACTGAGACCTAATGTTGACACGGCCCCACCCGGGAGGAGACGGACCACAGCAGTGCTGAGCGACCGGTGAAAGGGAGTGGAATGGAATGTCTGATTTCAGATGGCAGGCTGGGCGACAACTGTGTGCCACCTCTGTGTGTCTGACACATTGACAGTTAACTCCAGTGACTTAGGACAATAGCAGGAAGCACCCTTAAAATGTGCATCATCAGCCTCAAAAGGCTTTTATCTCTCTTTTTTTTAATCCTCACCCAAGGGCATGCTTGGGTGTCCTTTTAGAGAGGGAGGGAGGGAGGGGGGGAGAGAGAGAGAGAGAAACATTGATCAATTGCCTCTCCTATGCAGCCCAACCAGGGACCCAACTCACAACCTAAGCACGTACCCTGACCAGGAGTCAAACCCGTGACCTTTTGGTTTATAAGACTCTCCTTCAACCCACTGAGCCACATTAGCCAGGCCTCAAAAGGCTTTTAAAATTTGTTCCAGTTTGTATTTGAAAAGGGAAGCAATACTTATTTGTTAAATATAGTAAAATACTGCACTGGCTGAAAAGCCCGTTTGGTTTTTTCCAGAAGATGCCTCTGGCAGCACTTAGTTGTCTTTAACTTCATTGCAAGCGATTTTGTTAGATTGTATTGTGACAGCTGTCATGTCAGCATGCATTTCAAGAAATAAAATCTTCCCAAAATTGGTAGACTTTTGTGTAGCCATTTTAATATTGAAGATGGAAGAAAATATTGCATTTTTACCATATTATGCTTTATTTCAAGAGAGGCAAAAACACAACTGAAATGAAGAAAAGATTACAGTGTATGGAGAAGGTGCTGTGACTGATTGACCATGTCAAAAGTGGTTTGTGAAGTTTCTTGGTACTATTGACATTCTGGCCAAGTAATCCTTTGCCATGGGGCTGTCTTGTACATTGGAAGATGTTTAGCAGCACCTCTGGCCTCTACCCACTAGAAGCCAGTAACAGGAGACAGCCGACATACTCAAAATATCCAAATCAGTTAGGTTATTGGTGAAAATCATAACTGTATTATTTATTTTATGGAAAAAGCCATACAGATTTTTTGCAACCTAATAACTAGTGTTGAGATTTCTTTTTGAAATTTAGACTTCTGTTTATATTTACTCTATCACAGAGTGTCATTGTGTTCAGCCTAACCTACTGAGGGGAAATTGAATAGTTCCAGAGCAAATGAACAACTTTCGTGAATATATGTTTGTTGAGTTTGGGGTTTTTCTGTGCTTTAATATTAAGGGAGTCCGAATTTAAAATTAGTATCTTCCCAATTTCTTCCATCTAACGTGCGTTGTAAATGAATGGAGCAATAGTCATTTTAGAGGCACTTAGTGGTATTTTTGTTGTTGTTTTTCGCATTCTGCCCCATCACCTGAGGCCTGGAAGACACCCAGCAGGACTTGTTTTACCTTAAACTGTTTGCGGCGCAGCACTAGGATCAGCACCTATGAAACAGCCCTTCCATATGCTTTTTTTAACATGGTAAACTGAGCAAAAGCTGTCACCGGAATGTTGTAGGGAAACACCGAACGTATTTCCTCTCCTGGAGAACCGTGTGCTTGCTGCGTGTCCGTGGCCGTACACGGGGCTGATGTAGCAATTGGGTGACACATGGGACTATTCATGTCAGTGTGGCGGTTCTGATCCTCAAGCAACCCACTAATTTTTTCTTTCTAGCCACAGGTCACAGTCCTAACCCCATCCCTCATCATAATATGTGCCCAAAATAGCATATACATCACTGTTAGTTCTCCTAACACCCACCCCTAAAATTCACTGAAAATAGAATTCCACACTGTCTTCCATTATTATGCATTTTCAGTATCAATGTAGTCTGCCCCAATACATATTTTTCCGTAATATGTTTTCTGAAAGCCCAAGTTTCTCATGAACCCAAATGTCAGTAAAGAACCCAAGGTTTTGGTCTGCATAGATATAGTGAGGACATTTCTGTACCTGTGAGCCATTTACGAAAGCACTGGACACTTGGACCCCAACCAGACCCTCACTCTAATAACTCTAGAAAGCGATTTTCAACCTTCGCCGTTCCATGGCACACTGAACTAATTACTAAAATTTTGTGGCACACCAAAAAACACATTTTTTGTCAATCTGATAAAAAAAAATAGGTATAATTTTGATTCATTCACACCAGATGGCTGTTGCTGTGTTGGCTGTTGTCATTTTTTTATTTGACAATCTGAGGTGTAAAGGTCAGTGCCCCCGATGAAACAGTCAGGGGTTGCAGCACAGTGGTGGGAGGTCGATGCTGTGGAAGGTGGTCCTAACCCCTTCCTCAGTGGTATGATCCTGCCGTGGTTTTCTTGAATGTGACATGCCCATCTTAAATTTGTGGTTAGAATAATTTTGACAAAACATTGACAGCCTGAATGCTGAAACAGAATCATTATTTTGGGCAGCTGGTAAGTGCAGTGCTAAAAATAAACCATGTAAGTTTCAAAACCAAGGTTATTGATGGCAGACTTTAAGAGAATACAGAAAAGTAGCATTACTGTATTTAATCCACTATTGTTTTAAAACTTGCCTATGCTTAAGCTGCGTTTTGATGTTTACAGTTATGGCAGAAATGATGCTTTAGTCATTGAAGGACATTAGAAATATCATAGCAGTGGGGAGTTTATGTAAAACTTTCAGGGAGGTGTTCCCCAAACTGTGCTGCCATAAAAATAGGGAACGTGCCGTACCTCTTCATACGAATTTTTCCTGCGAGCGTGCTGGGCAGAGCATCTCTTTAAAAAGTCACAGTTGCCTATCACCTGGGAAGAGTTGAATCACCGGCCCCTTTTAGATGGCGGATAAAAATTGAGAACTCCTGATCTCAGCAGTGGCAGCTAAAACACTTATTTTGGTCTCTTCCATGGGAACGGGGAGATGAAACTTGAGAAGACGGCGTGGACTCGAGGATGGAGTGCCGGACAGGAGGTCGAGAACCTTTGTTCTGTTCTATTCCCAGCCCGCTCCTGGGTTGCTATGTAAACTTAGATAAGCCATTTACCCTCTCTGCACCTCATATTTTCCGTGTGTGAAAATGTAGGTAGAGACATTCTGTACTTAGCTCTTCAGAAAATATTATGAGAAGCAACTTGCACTGAAGACATTGATAGTATCTTTGGGTCGAAAAGAGGCTACACAAACACATCAGTGTCTCTGTTCCCCGTGACAGCTCTAACCACCATCTGATAGGCAACTGTCCCTGTTACTGCACAGCAGGGCAGGTCCCATTGCAGCGACCGTGGTATTGCACAGAAGCTAAGAGCGTGACCTTGGAGCCAGAATTCCTGAGTTTGAATCTTGGGTCTACCACTTACTAACTCTGTGACCTTGGGCAAGTCAGCGTACTGGATTTTCTTCTCTGTAAAATGGGGCTAACGATGGCACCCATGTCACCAGAGTGTGACAAAGCTGGAAGGCATTAATGAAGAGGACTGCAAACGTTACATGTTCTTATTGCCCAGAACTATTCTTCATTATTAATATGGTGGGGAAGGTGAAACCTCACCCCAGCCCTCGTTTTTTCTATGTGATAATGGCTGCTTACTCTTCCTCCCAAAGGCTTGGATCTCACTCTGTTGTGTCCATCTGTCCTGGGCCCGGAGTATAAGCTCCTGGTCACTGTGTGACCCATTGTATCATCTATAATCATTGAAGGACTGTCATGGAGAAGAAGAAAAGAAATCTAGGTGTTTGAAACTAGTCTCAGACACATCTCTGATTTATTAACTTGAAAATAGGCTAACATTTCAGAAGCGTTGCAAAATGGAGAGTGAGATCACCGATGGCTGGAAGCAGCACCTTGATTATTATAGGAAGTGAACCCAGAGAGCGTCAGGAAGAAGCGGCAGAACAGTTAACAGTGTCGACAGAGTTCACCTCCACCTCTGGAAGCGGCTTCCCGCAGTGGCGACCCTCAGAGAAGTATTGTTGGGGGGGGCACCAAAAAGTGCTTAAGACTCTCAAGCATGGAGAAGTAGAGCTTTTGGACTGTCAAAAAATCTGAATTAAAAATTTTTTTTCTGCAGGAGTTAAAGACATTGTGGTGTTTTAGTGAGTTGTACACTTGGAACCTGTATGGTTTTACAAACCATTGTCACCCCCATAAATTCAATAAAAAAGACACGAAAGTATACAATTTCGGGATTTGATGAAAATTTATTTGTTTTGGTAACTGACTGCAGTGTGGAATTTCAAAGACTGAGTAGTGTCTTAGAGATAACCATATGTTTCATTGATTTTTTTTTTCCCCTCTGTTTCTGGTTAGAGCCAACCTACATCACAATCGACCCGCCCGCGTGTGGGGACTCATCCAACTGCAGCCTGACCGAGCAGGACTGCGCTTACGGCTTCAGCGTGGACAGCAGTGGCTGTCAGACTTGTCAATGCAAAAGCAGTAAGTACGCAGAAGATGGGTTTGTGGGTCCCCCCCCCCACCAGCCTGATATGACATTGTCAAAGCACACTATGTGATTGAATGTTTTTTTGCATTTCTGTTCGTGGCATTCCCTTAGCAACCCAAAAGAAGAAGAAAATAATTGTACCGAACACAAACAAATAGGCTGTCATTGGGGGAAAACAAGCCGCTTCTTTACTCTGGTTTTCAGCTTCGTTCCTGTGTGTTCAGATGCTCCTGCAGAGCCAGCTGCGTCCTGAGCACAGCCCCCAGAGCTCCGAGTACATATTTGTGACCGCCCTGTTGGCTTTAACATAACCTTGCTGGGGTCGTCCCGTGACGAGGAGGTCCCCCACACAGCGGGTGTCACATTCCACGTATGGCAGTCCTAATCCTTGGCATGCGCTTCACTTTGTGGACCCCCGCTATCCTCCATGTGGATTCTGGTCAGGTCCCCAAACCATGACCTCTGAAACCTGATAGAGTCTGTCACATTTCATCTACATACACACGAAACTCCGTTGTCCTTCATGTTTAAAACGATTTCAAATTCCCCTGATTCAAATTTGTTTTGAAAATAAGTATCTTCATTCCCTCAGGCATTCCCCAGGGGAACACTTTCTAGGACTCTCATGGTCCTTCCCATCTTTTGACACACGTACATTGTGTCCTGGCCCTCAGGCGTGGCCCAGAAACACACCAGGTATTCCAGAGTATGCTCTGGTCAGTGCGGCTCTGCTGCGTGGCCCAAGTTCGCGTGGGCCCTTCCAATTGCACGCTGTCTGGCTCTCACACAGTGAACTAAAATTAAGTTGTACAGAATGCAGGACAGATGCCTATAGACCCAAAGACCTTCTTGACCAATGACCATGGATGTAAATCTCACTCCCTTGGGGGAGTCATTCAGCTAACAACACGTCACCTCCATCTCCACGTGGGAGTCTTGAAACATTTGACCTGTATCTTGTCTGAAGTCAAAATATGTGGTATTTGTAGCATCCCTTGGCTGGGAAGCCCATTTTAAATTTAAAATGCAGTTACTGGGGCCTGGCTTGTTCTTCATGAGCCTAGGCTGGCTCCTGGTGGTGCTGGGTCTCTTTTCTAAATGTCCCAAACCACATGTTTAGCAATTCTTTCTGCAGAAATTTCCGCTATGAATGTCAAGCTTAGTTTCTGTAGTTTTAGAATCCTTTCTCTTTTTTTTAGTTGACCCTTGGCCTCCTTTAGTTTTCTGAACTCACTCTCCATTCTCTCTGGTCTCTCCTAAACGTAGACAATGCTTCTATAATAAGCAGTTTCTTTGTGAGCCTCTGGGTGTAATTATCCTGGGCTCAGAGACCTGGAATTACTTAATGCAAATAGGTGCTCACTTTCCAATTTATCCATTATTGTGCGCTTTCTATTCATCTTAATCTTTATCATTCAGTCCTCTCTGTTGTAAGACTGTTTTGATATGAAAGAGAAATACAAAATAGGAGTTGAGTAATTTGGCTTTCTTAATTGCATGTTGTCATCCCTCCATTTGCCTGATGGAGTTCGTGCTAAACCTGAGTTTATAAACGTCTGAGGATTGCCGTCTTTACATTTCCCATGAGCCTCCAGCCATCCAGAGCTGTCCCGCCTTCCTGCCAGTGGTTTCTGTTCCCAGGAGGCCAGTCCCTGCGGTGCACCTGTCTGCCTTTTATAGCTCCCTCTGGGAAGCCAGTCCACTGGGGAGCTGCCTCGGCAGGCACGTTGGTTTACATAAATGGCCAACTTTGTTTTTCGACAGCAACATAATTAGTGATTGTCTCAGGAAGCATTTATATTTTAATCCTCCTTATCTCCCATGAGCGACACATCCTTTCTCATCATGGGAGGGCACCCAAATTTTTTTATGAACTTTTTGATGTCTAAAAATACAGATTTCATTGTTTTTAATCACCCCACCTGCCACCTTCACTTGGGCTTTGCTGTTACGAATCTTTTGGCCCCACAGTCATGCTTACATAAGACCCCCCGCCGCTTCGCAGCGAGCCCTTTGTAGTTAAGTCCAGAGAAGCAGTTTCCCTTCAGTTATCATCAAAGCAAGTCTGAGACCCATCACTGGCATTTTGCAAGTTGGGACTATTAGGAAAATTCTGCTCTGCCTGCCTTTATGTTACTGTTGCATTCTGGCTTTTTGAAAGGAATGCCCATGCGTACCACCTGTTTGCGTCTCCATTTCATCGACATGTAGAAAGAAACATGGACAGAGACTGTTACATTTTGTTGATGGTTTTTTTCCGCATACAAACTTCTATTAGCCATTTATTCTTTGCAAATTTTATCTATTTGCAGGGTTAGCTAGTCTTCCTCCCTCCCCCCTCCCTCCTCCCCTCTCTTCTTCCTTTGCCTGATGTAGATCAGCATCTGCCAAGTTGTAGCTACTGTAGTAGGTGTTAATGCCACAAAGATAGATAAATTAAAAGACCTGCCCTATGCAAAAAGATCTGTACCCGACACACTAATGAAATAGCATTTCAAACCAAATTCTGTAACTCATAAAAGTATATTCTATTATGAGGATGCTTTGGTCCCGTAGGCGAATCCGAGCACTTGTTTATACCAGAGTAGGGAAGTGGCTGACCCATCTCCCCGGCCCACGCTTGGCTCTCGGCGCTCAGCAGATGTTGGTGTGTGAATGAGCAGGGAACCATCAGAACTAGGGATGCCACTGGACATCCTTGTCTGAAATACTCTTTGAAGGCTCACTGTTCTTACCATGTACCCATATTTCACGCTGAGATTCTCGACCTGGGTTAGTCTTCTGCTCTCTTACTCACCGCCACCATATACCTAAGAGTGAAATTAAACACCAAGTGGAATTTCTCAGTCTGACCTCATCATCAGAAGCCTAGTCAGTCATGGAGCATTCTGCTCTCGACCCTGCAGTCACAGTCCTGATTATCGGACAGGTTTGGAAGCCATACCTTTGGGAGGGGAGTCCAGTTAAAGTGAAGTACCCCGCTCCTTGGCTGCCGGATTCCTGTGGTTGCGCGGACCCAACTCTCCGCCCAGACTCTGGCGTCAGGCTGACTGGCCTCCACCCCAGCAAGTGGCTTTACTTCTCTGGGCCTCTGTGTCCTCTGTATCTGTAGAGGGCAGATAACAACCCCTAACTGATGGGTTATTTTGAGGATTAGGTGGATGCATGCAAAGCTAGCACTACTCACTGGCATATGGTCGTTGTTTATGCCCCACGATAGCTGTTTTATAACATCCACTTCTGAGTCAGCCCAAGTTGCCGTGGAAAGTCCCCGGCTCTCCGTTCTTTGTTCCTACACCAGCCCGCCTTCAGGTCTTCCTGTCCTCTGAGGGCACTCACACGAACAGCCTTCCTCTGCCTTTTCATTTGAATCCTCAAATACTCTCGCTGTCTTTCACCCAGTTTTAGGAAAAAGGAAGTTCTGTGATGTGAAGGACTGCATAAAGGTGTGTTGTTCTTCCCATGGCTGCTACTTGATGAGTTGTGGTTTTGTCTACATTTCTCCCAAACATCATTTTTCTGCATCCCACCAAAAAGCCTGCTGTACTTGCAGTGGTCCATTGATAACTTAAGTTTTCTGGTCGGGATTGTACAGTGTTTAAGTAGACGGCTGGTATCAAGATTTCTTAGAAGTAAGATTAGCCCCAGATAAATATTTTTCTCCTGTTCATCGGGTGCTGGTTTATTCATTCATTTTTGTCTCCCATTCATCTAGCATTTGTTGAGTGCCTACTATTTGCCAAGCACTAGGAATATGAGAAATACCAAAATGGATCTTATCTTCATTAGTATAGTTAATGTGTTGGAAAGAAAAATGTGGTGAGAAATGTTTAAGAAAGTACAGTAGCAACAAATATACCATTAGTATATTTGGATAATATACTAATAACCTAAATTGGTACAAGCTATTAATAACATTACTTCTTACCCAGAAATACTCGTTGCTGTTAAACAGACTTCAGCTTAGTATATGAACTGTATGTCATAAGTGACGTCTATATGACTTAAATACCATTAATCCTTTGACATCTTATTTTCTACATCTTTAAGTCAAGTGGATTTGGCGGGACTATTTCCGACGTCTCCACTTTTAACATTTTTTAATTCTAGAATGAAAAATGCTTCCATCTAGAAACCGATGCAGATGTAGACAGTTAATGGTGGCAGGGAGAAAAAGCCTTTTTTGGAGAACACAGATCTGAACCAGGCATCTAAAGGAGGTTGTGGCATCAAATAGAGGGAGGCAGGCTCCCTGCGTTGTATTTCACTGTAACTCTGATCAAACATTTCATCAGAGTCACGGTTGGGACCACCCTTGATGGTGCTGCATTTCTTTATTTATTAGTTTCAGGCACTTCCTGGCATTCTTGCCTGTCAGAGCAGGTTGGTGGGCACTGGCAGGTGCAGAGTGAAGTGTGCAGCGAAGAAGGGCAGCAGAACTCTGGGGGCACCCCACACTGTGCTCCGTGCGAGCCACAGGGTGCTCACCTGCAATGGATGGCGCCTCCCACGGCTGTGCCACATCCTGGCCTGCGAGCGAACATCCCTTTTTCTCCAGAGTGAGGAGAGAGTTCATTGCCCAGCGGCTGTTGACCCACCATAATGCACAGGCCTGTGCTTTGCCGTGATTTATCACTTTCCCTTCAATGATAATTTCCCCCTATGGATTAGGAAGCATTTATAGATCGCAGTAAAGTCAAAATGCTGAAAAATTCTGAACACAAAGCCACCATTCTTTCTTTGGTTGCCTCGGGTGAGGTTCCAGAGCTTTTCAAACAAATTTATAATCCCCCCCCCCACCCATCTGTGAATAAGATGCTTCTGATTGGTCTGTGCTGCTCCTTATGTAACTGTTTGCCTTGATGATGCATTTCTTGTTTTGAAAAAGCCCATAATTGTTACAGTATTTCAGAAAGTTTTCAATACTACCAAAGTCAGTTTTTTGTCTCCTGTTATTTTTCTGTTAATCTGGCAGCCTTGACGAAAGTGCAGGAGTTCGTAACTAGAACATTAGTTGACTGGTTCATTCTGCAAATGCTCGTGGAACAGTCCCTCCTTGCTGAGCAGCATGGTAACCCCTGGACTGCATGGATACGGAAGAGGGGGTCCTACCCTTCTGTTCGGGAACGGAACCGAGGCAGGCGGAGACCATAGCGTGCCGACGCGCAGCCAGGGCAGCACTGGTGCCTCCCACCCTGCGTGGCCTGGCCTGGCTGCTGCCCCTGAACACCTCGAATGTCTGTTCTAGCAGCAGCCTTTGCTTGACATTCTCTTCTATTGCAAAGCAGAGCTGGTTGAAGGCAAATTTAGTCTTTAATCACATTTTTTAAACTTGGTGAGGCAACAGTTTTCTTTAAGGCCGAAGCTCATTGTAGATTAAGATCTATTGTAGATTAAGATCTACGGAAACATTCTTTTAAAGGACTAGAAAAATTAAGGCACAAAGGTGGTCAGACTCCAAAAAAAGTTTCAAAGAATTTAATGCTAACTCCGGAAAGTTCTCAGAGTGTGTTTAATTCATCTGTTTCCCAACATAATCTGCTTGGTGGTGTGCCTTAAACATTCTTGCAACAGGAAAATGGGCTCGCAGCTTGGATCTTAGTGTTAGAGAAAAAAATGTGGCTCGGAAGTCTTCTCCCTCCCTCATTACCCTCTTGTCATGGGGGAGAGATGAAAAAAGATGACCTTTCAGGTCATAAAATTCTAGATTTTTAGATGAGACATTTAGAATTTGGCTTTTAAGGATGCAAATGAATAATCAGTTGTCCCACAGTGTAATACAGACCCATGAGGTTATATTAAGTACATTTAACAAAAGGTTTATGGTGATGACAAAGTAGAAAATTATACCATAAATCACATTTTCTTTTTTAAAAGATAGCAAATTAAATGTTCAAGTAGTGCCAGCTAGGATTCATGAGAGATGCTATCTTAAAATATTAATGTAAAACATAAGCTCATTTTACCTATTAATTGTAGTTAAGGTTTAATTTTAGATTAGAAGACTTGTATGTGGAAGGGACAAATGAGTTCTGCTTCTCCTAGTAACTTATGCATTATTTATAATATTTTGCTTAAAGGGTGTCCAGGTAAAATAAAGATTAATTTACTAGTTCGCCAGAAATAGTCTCTGCTTCCCATCTCACTAATCCAGGCAAAGCGATAATCAAACGTGGCCGTACTTTCGCCATCAGAATTTGATTATCTGTCGAATTCCACGGTTAATTTAGACAAGTTCCTACTTTAGTTCCATCACCAAACATGCTCTCTTTACCTTAGCTTTTTATTTTCTATCTTATGCCGTTCATCCCTATATTATACCTTTTAAAATCTTTTGAGAAGACTTCTATTAAACTAATATTTCTGGTAGTTTCTTCTGTCAGTCACCATTGCTTCTTTTTTTTTTTTTCCTCTAAACTAATAAGTTAAAACTGACCAATAGGGGCCACTTGGAGCATTTCAAACGGGGGATGTTAAATATCAATTAGATATTTCTTTGGCAGTTGTATACGTTAGTCATTTAACTGAGTATTTCCATCTACCTGAATATTGGCCAGCAGGAGAGAGAAAACAAGCTAAATTGAACCACTCACTATCATTTTTATAAAAGATGTCCTTTTTAAGAGAAGGGCAAGAAATTCTTTGTTTCATTATATAGGATGCAGGATTACATGGTAACATCTGAAACTTGTAAGAGCAAACACGTGTGAACATTTAGGAACATGCATTGTTCATGGTCATGCAGTGGTAACAAAATAGATGGTGAAATTTTAGTTGTAAGTTTCTAATTCTCACATTTTATTCGTACATGGTAATCAGTAGTTTCAGGTAACTAGTGAGAAGAAATCTCATGAAAAAATTCAGTTTCATCCGCACCACAAACAGTATGTTCCAGCCTGATGAGAGAGATAACAGAGGAAAGAAAGGGAGGGGTCTAGTTAAGGAAGATTTATAAAGGACCCATGGGTGCGGACAGCAGCAGGGTGGGGAATGAGTGAGGGAGAGGGGTGGGCGGAGCAGTGCCTGGGAAATTGGGAAACCGTAATTGACCAACAATAAAAAGTATGTACTTCAGAAATCTAGTTCTCAGCGTTGGCCTTTATTTTGCATATTACCCAGAACGTGGAGTTACCTTGTGATAACCATGAAATAGCATAATCTGTGCATTTCACCCACTCCCGCTGCTGGGGTGGAGCTGGGAAGTGCAGGCGTGTGGAGGATGGGAGGGCAGGGGAAGGCGCCGAAGCGTCGATGTGTTCTGCCCGGTTCCGCTGGGCAAGGCACATGCTGCGTGTCTCCGCAGGGGAGGAGCTGTGCAGGGGCCTCAAGCAAGGCTGCTCGTTGGACTGCCCCTTCGGCTTCCTCACGGACGACCACAACTGCGAAATCTGTTCGTGCCGCCCCCGGCCCAAGAAGTGCAGGTTCAGATTCACAGACTGTGACAAGGACTGTCCGTTTGGATACCAGTACGTATTTCTGAATTCCGAAGATCTGTTCTTCCCTGTCTGGGACTTGGTGAAACGTCTGTGCCAGTCTTTGTTAGCTGTTTTGTGTCTTTGGCAATGAATCAACGAGGCACTGAGTCCAGAATGTCTGTGTGTGTTTTGTTGAGTGACCGAGGAAGGAGAAGCGGGATGGTGGCCCCACGGTCCGGTTTTACTCTTCTCTGTTAGGAAGATGGGCCTGGGCCTTGTTGAGACGCTGCCCTTGGGGCCTGTTCCGTGGGACTTCTCCACGCAGGGGCCCTGGGACACTGCAGGGGGAGTGGAATTGTCACGCCCCAGTTGCGAAGGTGCTGTACCCTTCACACCTGCCCGGGGACTGTTTGGTAATGACGTGTTTAGTGTACTGCTAAGGTCAGTTGACAGGAACGCACTTACAGCATGTAGTGTTCTTACCTGTCATGCCTTCATACCTGGCTTGGGCACTGGTCCATAGTCTCTAGTAGTTTTTCTCTGTATGTAGCACCAGATTTTATGAAAATAAGGACCACGACTTGTGTTTTCAAATACTCTTGATTGAGTCAGAGCCCATGTGCCAAAGTCAGATTATCCCAGGGTCAGAGGCAGTACAGCCCGGAATAGACAGTGCACATTTGTTCCCCAGCGTCTGGGTCAGCGTCTGTCCCTGCCTTTCTGTCAGGTTGGTGCCTTAAAAAATGACCTGGCAGAATAATGTATTATCATTCCTTTCTTGGTTCCCTTCCATCTTAGCTCTGCCTTTTCAATTTGACATATTTATATAGCACTACTAATAATTAGGGACATAGGGCCATCCTGTCCTGCCCATCTTATGAAAGTCATCGTTTTTATTCTTCTTGGAAAACCTGGCTTGGCAAGGGAGTGGAGAGTCTTAATTGTGTACATTGGGAACATTAATCTTAAAAGTTTTCCAAGTAAACCATTGGTCTTAATCCTAAAATATGAATACTATGTCAATAATAAATATGTTTTAGCTTAACTGATAATGTAGAATGAATTATTATCATAATGAATTATTATCATAACAGTAGCTACAACTACTTGGTACAGTATTCCGATAGTTTGGAATCAAGGCTGCATTCAGGTCCAGTCTTCATCTCACTGAGAAATCTCTTAGAGCAGGGTCCCCAGCCCCTGGGCCATACCTGGTCCTGGCACACATCCCTCCGTTCTGTGGCCTGTTAGGAACCAGGCTGAACAGCAGGAGGTGAGCAGGGCAGAGCAAAGAAGCTTCGCTTACTGCCTAAGCTCTGCCTCCTGTCTCCCTCCCCCCCAACCCATGGAAATATCGTCCTCCACGAAGCCAGTCGCTGGTGCCAAAAGGGTTGGGGACCACTGTGTTAGAGGATTATGGGTGTCACTTTGAATTCCTGTCAGGAAGCACACTCGGGGAGGACCAGGTTGACCACGGTGGAGAAGTGAGGACCGCATTAGCTGGAGCAGTAGCTGCCTCTCCAGCTGCTCGAGCTAGGGCAGCCTCGGGAGGAGAAATCTTGGCCGGACACCACGTGGGCGTGTGGGGACGAAGGCAGCCGCCGGCGCTCCTTGCAGCCGCCTGCCGTTCCTGTAGGTAAAGGCGTCCAGATGGCAGGAGGGAGCCATGAGAGAATGGGTGAATAAATGAGTGAACAAATAAATCAGTTAAAGCCTTGACAGGTCTTGAAAATCACACGGTGTAAGACATGAGTACAATTAATTTGTGTAATTCTTTGTTCTTATTGTGTTCAGATAAACAAGCAAGCAGCAGTGATGACGCAGGTGGTGGACCAGGGGTTTCCTGTAGGGCTTTTTCTAGAGCCTCTTAATTTTGCCCAAGATGTGAAAGAACAAGGATTTTTTTTTTCTGAACACACTCTTGCCACTTAGGGGTAACAGGGATGGTGAAACCTGAGGGTACACAGTGTAGCCCCTCCCAGAGAGGAAGTGTTGAGTCTGAGAGGGGTCCAGACTCCTGGACCTTTCTGGTCCAGTGGGCAGAAAACCAAGAAAAGGGCGCTCTCCTTTTGTAATGGTGTATGTCGTCTTTTTCAGAAAAAAAAAAAATTATCGGCAAAAATTTTTTTTGTCCAGAAAATCTCCACTTAATTTATAAATGTATTCTTATTTATTTAAAATCATTTTTCCAGTCAGCACAAAACATAGGCACTCTAGCCTGCTAAAGGAAGAAAAGTTTAGCCAGCCTCTTTTCCCTGTGCCCCCCACACACACACTTCTGTCACATCCGGTGGATGGAGGGTGTTTCATTCAGCTGATGCTCTTTTCAAATGACGAAGTGACTGCTGGGTGTGGAATGCGGAACCTCTGAAGGCTTCTGTTCCTTTCCGACGTTTATGTCACATTCCTAGCTCTGTGGGTCCTTCCACCTCCTATAAGTTTCAGTAGAAATCTCATTAACATTTTACTGAAATTTCTTAGAGCACATGGTCGCGGGAGGAAGCCTATAGCCTATAACAAAAACGTACAAAAGCAGGACCTTTGTCCCTACTGCTGGCCTCCATCACTGACCACCAATATATCCATCAGCAGCCTGTTCGCAGAGTGGCATATCCATCCTGTTACGTGGTGGGACCACTTCTCCTAATTAAATCCAACAGTCCTGGTCCTGGGATTCTGACATAATTTACATCCCAGAAGCACATGAGCGACTCTAAGCCTTGGCCATGGATAGAGGGGGGTCATGGCCACAGGGGACTCATTACACATCACCCCAGGAGGTTTTGAGAGCAGAAGTCAAGTCATTCTGCTTAGTAACAGTATCACTTCGGGGACCCTATAGGGTCTGAGTGCTTGGGTATCATTTGAGACTTTGGGGTTTTTCTGACCTCTGACAACATTTTACTTACCCAGGAAGAATAAGCACGGCTGTGACATCTGTCGCTGTAGGAAGTGCCCGGAGCTGCCGTGCAGAGGTGAGTGTGAAGGCGTGACTCTCTCCCCGCCCCCAGAGCACCCAGGGGCCCAGCAACAAAAGCAGAAGGACGTTACGTAAATGACACAATTTCAGTGATCGCTGTCTACCCTGACACAGTGTCCCTCTCGGGGGGACCATCTCTTTTCCTCTCTTAATAGGATAAAAGCTCACAACAGAATTTGCAGTAAGCCTCTAACAGACAAGCGCACTGACCAAATTAATCACTGCTTAGCTGTTCCGTTTCCCTTGTCTCGGGAACTTTGGCCTCCAGCACCTTTATCCTGACCTCCCTAGCCCCCATTTCCCCGGTGGAAGGCTGCACCTGATACAGCAAAGGTCCCTTTGCAAACCCCCGAGCTGGGTGTGGCTGAGCAGTCTGCTGTGTGTTTCCCGGTAACCCTGTTTCCATGAGAGTTTGGACTTCAGCTCAGTGAGGACACACCAGCCTGTCATTGTGTGTGGGCGCGAACCCCGCATGCCTTTCGTCTGGGGCTTCTCTCCCGCTCAGGGGTGGTCCAGACACTGGGGAGCGTGCGCCCCAAGCGACGCTCCTGTCCCCAGCCCAGCTGTCTGCCCCACTGCGTTTTAGGGCAGCAAGATCCACAGATGAAGCCGTAAAAGGTTCCTGAAGTTCATTCTGTGTGTTTTCAAAGTTGGACAGTTGTCACCTGAAGAGTGTTTTAAGGGGTCAAAATAAACAATCTAGTCACTACCTTCATTGTTCTGCAGATGAAACTGCATTAGTTGGCAGGAACCCAGGACTTCCCCACTGGGTGACTCCTAGAGATTATTCTGCACGTATGAGATGTGTGGGTAACATTTGCTGGGATGTCAGTGCTTGTTTATTGTATAAAAGTGAGAAAGTTGAGTGAAAGGAGTAAAACTCAACTGTAACCCCACCAGTAGGAAGGAAATATATTTGCAAGGGTTTTTCTATTTATATTTTTTTCAAAACTGAGAGCATATGAAGTTACATTCTTTCCACGCGTGAGCCGTCTGTCATACGCGTGCCTTTGGGTGGCTGGGTGGTGTCACCTGTGAGGACACCGCAGGCCATTTTTCCTGCGCAGTAGCTGCATCTTCACCAAGGCTGCCTTCTGTCTGTGCAGAGGTCCCCACGTCCACCAAGTCGCCCGTCCTGTCGGGCACCTGCCTGTCCATGGACGGCTATCCTCACAAAAACCAGGAGAGCTGGCACGACGGGTGCCGGGAGTGCTACTGCCACAACGGACGGGAGATGTGCGCCCTGATCGCCTGCCCGGTGCCTGCCTGCGGCAACCCCACCATCCGTCCGGGGCAGTGCTGCCCGTCCTGCTCAGGTAAAAGCTGGCTGCCACCGTGCGCACTCCGAGTGAGTGATCTCTGACTAGCAGGCTCTCGTCCCATCGGTGGCTCTGGGCGGCTCCAGGCAGGGACAGGCGGGGGGACGTGCAGGGGGACGACCTGGAACACATTTCAGTTCTTCATGGTGTTTGTCAACAGCAGCCACAAAGTCAGCCAGGTGCTATAGATTATTAGCCGATGGCCAAAGAAAATTCTGAAGCTCTCAACGCTCCTTATTTTTCATTGGTGCACTCAGTTACAATTATCGGTCTCTGAACTGCATTTCTGTAAAGGTTTGTGAGCACACATATTTAAATTCCTGTTCTCCATTTTATGGAGCGTGTAGTAAGGCTGAACATCACAGTTAATTGAGAGATTGGTGTTAATTTTATTCCATAAGAGCTTATTATTTATAAAGCAATCTCAGAGAGGGAGGGAATTACTGAAGTCTGTAGTTATTGCTCTTTTTTAAATTAACGGGCATGTGGCGTTCTTGCCAAATAGAGAAATTGAAAGTGACTGAACATCCGAAACATTTAAAATCGTAATAACGGACATCAAGATGAGTTTCCAGAAGAGCGGAACAGAGAGAACTCGTGGGGGTCTGACCTCAGTTGACAGTAACGGTGTTATTACAATACCTCACCTAGTGCCTGGCCTCCAAAGAGCTCGTCACTTTTATGCCCATTACTCCTTCCTCTGTGTAGCCCGCTTTGCGTTGGGCAACAATACGCTTAAACCATTTTTCATTTGGCAAACAAAAATTAAGTCTTTTACCCAATAGTATGTCCGCTAGAAGGCTAGGGAGAAGGAAGTCTCCCATTCTTACATCAGATTTCTTGTAGAGTTGAAATGGGCTTGTCAGATGGTAGAGTCATGATTGCTTTCCCCCTAGTCCACCTTGGTCCCGTATCTCCCCACGGAGAAGTCCACTTCTGTGGTGGACGCAGTCGGGAACTGAGCTAGTGGAGGACACTGGACATCTCTTCCAGCTCTGTGATTCTACACTCCTCGAGTCTACAGGATCCAAGTGACGGGCAGCCCCCCGGGCCCCTGTAAAGGACCAGGCCACAGGGGTGCTGTGTTCTGTTTTCTTCCCATCATTTGGGCAGATACGCTCTGCATTGAAAGCATGTCCTTGTACACGTGTTTTGCTAGTGAAAGATGAAAAACCACTCCTATCCACTGCAGCAGAAGCTAAATGCGCAATCTGACGAGACAAAGCTCCGTGTTGACTCTTTGGAGAAGGAAAAAATGTGTTCCAGCGGAGACCTTTTACTTCCATTAGAGGCACCAGTGCATCGTGGAGTGCGGGCCGCACCTGGGTCTCTGCTGAACACGCCCTCGTTGAAGACCGGGTCAGGCTGGTGGCAAGGCAGAGACGTTCTGAGAGCAGGTGGTTGGCTTAGGAACTGACAGCGGAGCCGGAGCTAGTTTTCTCTGTTGCAGAGCTGTAGAGAACGTTGCACACGTGTGTGTGTGCAAATGCAGGCACACCCACCCAGTTATTGCCGTGTTATTGTGGGTGCATGTATGAAAACATATATGTTGTACATTGCTCTACAGGAGCGGACAAAAAGTGTGCATAATACAAATACTATGAGTAATGAATAAAAATATAAGAATAAGCGCTCACATGTTTGCGACTGTAAACCTCCTTTTGCCCACCCCTGTGTATGGATGTAGAGGCATATTGTCTCCAGATATCTTTATGTAGTTATTTGTCCCATACGGGTTCTTCTGCCTGGAATCCCTAGAACAGCTGCATTCATGGACTCTTGCCTTAAAGAATATTTTTTCCCCTCTCCATTCAAGAATCAGCTGGATTTGGGTTTGGCCCCTACTCCCCTGGCCAAGCTAAGCGAGCAGCTCCTAAACTCTTCTGATAGAAGACTTACCAAACAATATTGTTTCTTAGTATTTTTCCCTCTTTCTCACCCTCCACCTCCTCTAGCACTGTCTCTCCGGCCACTCTTGTGCTTGGCCTCGAGGTACGCAGCACATGCGCAGAGCTAAGGGAATTATTAGCAAGGAGACTGGCAGGCATCATTTTTCTTCTGGCCACTTCTCTACATGCCGGCCTTCAGAGGGCAGATTACATCTATCTTCTCCACGTCCTTTTGAAGCAGTAAGGGAGTCCCCGTCCAGCATTAGTGCTTTGATGCTCTTCGGAACAGTGTTCTGCTTTCTCTGTAAACCACAAGAAAGCACTTCTGTCATCTTGCCCCAGCTCCATTTTCCTTCCACCTTCCTGTCTACTTTCCTCATTCCCTGGAAGCCTTGGTCCAGGGGCTCACAAATACCAGGCATTGGCTGACATCAGTTTTCGGTTGCATGTCCGCTTGGTCGAAGTGGCAGTCTTACAAGCTCCCCTGAGAGGGAGCTGGATGAGCAGTGACCTCCTCCACTGGAGGTCGGCCCCCACGGCCGCATCTCATCAGTGTCAACTCTCGTGCTGGCCACCCCTTGAAAATGGCAGCCTGGGAGCCCTCAGGTGACTCCAGCTCCGGGCGTCTGCACAGACAGGGTGGTTCTCGGGGGCGGATCTCCACGGAGCGCCAGGCCCGTGCTCGCCGCCTCCTTGTCTCCAGACTGCCGCTCAGCAGGGCTCAACACTGTCAACACCTCCTTGAAATGCTTGTTGTATTTGGATCCCACGACTTTGGTTAACGTCTTCATACTTCTCACTTCCTCAGCACAACTTCAGGGCCACTCCCAGGACCTCTAGACACTGTCAGCATTGAATTCCCTCTCTGTCATTATCACCTCACCAAGAGGCAGCCAGAATCGCCCCTCCTCTGGGGAAAGAAAGCATAGTCGTCATCAGCCTCTGAGCATTCACCCCGCTTCGTGATGCTCTTGCCAGACAAGTGTTGATTCTCAGGTGAGGGGTTTCCGACCTTTGATTCTGCAAAAACATTCCTGCTCAGTTTGCTGGCAGGGGACCTAGATTGGGCTGTGGCCTGCTCAACAGCAGGATGCATTTCCAAGTGTAAACGTACTCAGGGTCCCAGAGGTAATGGAGAGGACGGAGCACAGAGCAGTTGGACATTGCGTTGAACCTGGAGGCATGTCCATGATACAGACATAGACTTGGGTTCATACCCCTTGTCTGCCCTTAATACCGAGCCCTTAGTTCCTTCATATGTAAAATAGGTTAACAGCACCTAACTCAAAAGGTTGATGTAAAGAATAAATGAAATAACACGTGTTGGGCCCTTTGCATGGAAATTCACCAGAGCAAACATTCACGTAAATTTTTTTTAGTCTCCTCCTAAATAGTTCCTACATATTCACAGAGATCCCCTGAGAGGCTTATCTCTAGGGTAGGAGTTCTCTCCCTGTAATTTAATGCTCTTGTTTGATTCTCTCATTATTATTGATAAATTCAAACCACTTGAATCTCCTTCCTAAAACTAACTCTTCTGCTGTTGCCTTCAATTTGCTTTGGTGCATGAAGTATTCCCTTCACTCTTCTCTTGCTAAGAGCGGAGTGAGATAGTCCACAGTCAGTTCATCTCTGTCCCTTAAAGCAGACAGCAGCAGGTTCTCCAAGCACTGGTGCGACGCCTGATGAACAATTTCTCATGCTCCGATTTTGTGTCCCTCCTCAGATGATCTCGTGGTGCAGAAGCCAGAGCTCAGCGGCCCCTCCATTTGCCACGCGCCTGGAGGAGAGTACTTTGTAGAAGGAGAAACGTGGAACATAGACTCCTGTACTCAGTGCACCTGCCACAGCGGCCGGGTGCTGTGTGAGACCGAGGTGTGCCCACCGCTCCTCTGCCAGAACCCCTCGCGCACCCAGGATTCCTGCTGCCCACAGTGTGCAGGTAACCAGTGCCCGGCTGGATGCGCGTGGCGGGGGGAGGGGGGGCTGCCGCTCGGCTTCGTCACTGTGCAGGGCCGGCAGGTCGAACCCCGTGGGGGGGGTGGGAGGTCCCAACACCAGTCACCAGTAACCCAGGCGGGAACATGTGGCAGCCTGCTTTCCAAATTCAACCCCTCTGGGAACCACATAATTGTGAACTCAGTGTTTTAGGCACTTGAGTTGACTTTTAGAACAAAAGAAAGGTGATTGTTTCTTTCTGCCATTTTTTTAACCATGCATCTCTGGTACAGCAAGACTGTCTCCAGACAGACAGACCTGCTACGCCAAATTATTCCAGATCATTTTGCTGATGTTGAAAGTCACCTTTGCCTTTAACAAATGGGAAGAGCTGTTATTGATAAATAATACCAATAATGTTTTTTGACATACATAAGGGTGGTGAAGATTCTTTGAGAACGTTAAACAGGAATCACTAAAATATACATCATGCTTGTTCCCTCAAACCTGTGATGATTAATAAGTTAATACCCAACAGAATGAAGTGACTAGCACTGCATGTGCGAAGAGTAATATTGTTTTATTCCTTTTTATTCTCAGATCATCTGGCCATAGCTGGAAATTTTACGGTCGTGAAACAAATGTAGTCAAATTTTGTCAGGATTTTAAACTTAAGTTACTGGTTCATAACTAAAGTAGCACTTCAGATTAACACTAGCATGTATGACTTTTTCCCAAAAGCTATCTAACTTGTACACATAAAATTATCAAGTTGACAGGTCACTAGTTTTATTTTGTTGTTGCTTAATCTTTTCAATTTGAATCAGTAACCATTTCCCTTTAAATGAATATGCTTAGGGCATCTCTACTCAGTAAAACAACAACTCTTGCATTTTAATTATCCCTTTTTTGCACATTGGATTATCTAGTCAGCTGGCCAGAGCTCACCGTTCTGTCGTTACATCCCGCGTGGTCTGTGTCCAGACTCACTCTGGGCCCGCACTGGCCGTCTTTTTTCACTTGCGTCAGATGGACTTGCAGGAACGACCACACACTCACTGTTGCCCACAGGCACTGCTGCCCAGGTGCAGCCACCGCAGAACCGAATCCTTGGTGCATTAGAGCATGTTAATCTGAGAAGCTTAATTAGTGCCGCATCCCTTCTGGTGTGAACGTCGTTCATGTGCTACATCCTTAGGATGTGTGTAACCTAGCCTCTACCTTATAGTCCTCATCATCACGGTTGGATTCAGGTGCCGACCCTGCTGATGACTCTGTGTCGATCGTACGTTACCCTGACTATTCCCATCCTCCTAGTAAGAACCACCGTGAGTGGTGGCTCCAGTGGTGATCACGAAGTTACATCCATTTCAGAATTCCTTTTACAAATACCGTGGGGTGCTCTATTGAGCCATAGGGGATCCCCAGGTTAATGAAAATAGATGCAATTCCTGTCCTATGGAGCAATAAACAATCCAAAGGGATAGCCGGACAGTCCACTAGTCTGCATTTAATCTAATAATGACAAAGTGAGAGGATTGCCTAAAGGAAAGCGTTCAGAGCACATAAAACCCAGGAAGCTTAAACTGAAGTGGCAGGTACCTTTGGTACCACTTGTATAGGATTTGAGGGCAAATACAGGGGTGAGTAAAGGAGGGGGGAACAGGGTGGGGAGGAACTTCTCCGTGACCAGTGGCCCAAAGGCCCTGGCAGGACCCCTGACTAGACTCAGATTGGCCCAAAGACGGGCTGCCTGAATTGCGCCTCCTTTCAGCGATAAGGCTCGAGTGCTTAGAGCCGGCTCCCGAGGCGCGTGCCCATGCGCAGAGGCCCCACACCGCCCAGCGGAGCAGGGGGCAGGCGCGCCACGGCTGCGTGCGTGGCTCGACTTGTTCGTAAATGTGCACCTGGGTGGTGGAGCCTTTCCTCACACATAATTTGAGAGAGAACTTGAAGTGATAACCCTCATTTTAAATATTAGGATTTCTTTTGTTTTTTTAATCCTGCATTTCTTTTGTTTTATACATCAGTATTACTAGGTGAAGAAGAGCATATCTGGAATCTGTATTTTAAAATCGGTCACCTGTCAATGTGCGTCAGGGTCAGGAAATGGGTTCGTGAAGATCCAACACCCCTGCAGGTGATGATACTTCACCAAAGTGAAAAAGGGAGAGAGCCGGATAGAGCAGAAATAAAAAGAATGGGTGAACACCAGCATGAGACCCGATAAAAGCAAAGAAAAAGAGTGAGCATTTGGAAGCAGAAGTATGAAGAAGGGATCTCTGGGGCAGGAAAGGTAGGGAGAGAGGCCCCAGCAGGGGTAGCAGTAGGCCAAAGGACCTTTCGGGCAGTCGGGGCTTGGCCAGGCATCTCCTCCTGCCTGGAGCAGGGGGCTCCACCACCTCCGTATCTGAGCTCCAGCTCTCACTGCAGCGTTGCCAGCCCGTCTCGGGGTCCTCTGGGGGCTTCTCCAGGCTCCAGTTGGAGGCCTCCAGACTCCAGGATACTCATTTCCAGCTGTCATTTCCTAGCATTGCTGGTGCCATCCCTGCCGCCTCTTCTGAATTTTTGGACTTGGGGTCCGACATTGCTGGAAAGGGCCAAGCTCTCCTTAACTTGCAGAAACCTCGTGGCAACTTGCAGAGCCCAGCAAGGACTGGAGTGTGAGTTGTCCTCATTTCCAGCCAGAGCAAACATTTGCGTGTCAAGCTCTTAAAAAAAAATTATTCCTGGACCTGGATGACCCAGAGAGGTCACTGAGGAAGTCATCCTGTCTCAGTCGCTGACCCATTTGGATGTGGTCTGTGGTCCTAGAGCACATTTGGAGCAGTGGGACCCTCGGGGCTGGTGGTAGGTGCTGTGGTTACACAAGTTAAAGGAGAAGGTGTGGGCCCGTTTTATTGTGCTGGCTTCCTTCCATCCCTCAGACAGGGCCCAAAATAAAGTAACCTTGCTCCTCAAAGAGGCTGTAATTGGCAGGGCAAACGTACTGGCCCCAGGGTGTGCTCACGAGGTGGGTGGAAGGGCGTGCGTCATTGAGAACTGCTGACTCACTGTGATAACTGCGTGTCCATCGCAGGTATTTCTGCTTCGTGGCTGAAAATAGCCGAGTTCCTGAAGTAGAATCCGAGGGGAGCGACTGATCCTTCTTATGGCCACGTGTCCACTGAGGACGTGTAGGTCTCATAGGTGTTTTCTAGGTGGGACCCTCATGGACTCGAGTCACGAAGGTGGTTAGAAGTACCTTCTCTCATCAGTGAATTAGGAGGTTGCTCAACGAACAGCCTCACTAACATATTTCTCTCTGGTATGTCCCAATCATTCTTCTCTTCATTGCATCAAACGAGGTCCTGTGGCATCACTAACATATTTCTCTCTGGTATGTCCCAATCATTTTTCTGCTTGAAGTTACAGTTTGCCTGACCAAGAATTTTCATCACTAAAATTTCTCTCTGGTATGTCCCAATCATTTTTCTGCTTGAAGTTACAGTTTGCCTGTAATTTCAGTGAAAGACCAGACCCGAAGGGAAGTCTGGGTTTCCTGGTGGCATCCTTTCCCATTTCGAGGGGTAACGAGATCTGGGAAGCCTCCAATCGCCGTCTTTCGGTGAGAGACAGACATGATTTCTCTGTGGGTGCATCCTTATCAGTGATTTAGTTTCTCATCATCTTTCAGCCATTAATGTGAATGCCTGAATGTCGGAATATTACATACAGGGGTTTGAGGGTAGGTGCGGTGAAAATATTTGGGTATTGCTTGCTTAGAATCGCTTATTACAGCTGCAATCGAGAGAAAGCCCCGCTGCAGTTTCCAAACAGGCAGAGGTTCTTTTCCGTGCGTTACAGACGCTCAGAGGCAGGTGTTTATTAGCGTGAGTCCAGTGTCCTGGTGATGTCGAGGCCTTTCTCTTAACGGGTGGGATAAGGGTGTTGCAGCTGCAGATAACACACTAGTATTCAAGACAAGAAGAATGTGGAAGGATGGTGGTGACGTTGCTTCCACCTTCTTTTAAGAAAGGGAAAGCTTTCTCAGAAATCCCCACATTAGCCACTAAGGCCCCATTGGCCACAGCCAGGTGACAGCCACCCCTAGCTGCAGGGGAAACTGGAAAAGCAAGGAGCAGGATTGTCCAGTTTGACTTATACCCACTGTGACTCAAGTCCTCAACCCCACCTCCCCCCACACACACAAGTGTCAGGATTTTATTAAGCCCAGGAAGAAGAGTAGAGTGGATATTGTGCAAGTGACTAGTAGAATCTCTGCAACAGATCTTTGGTGATTTTTATTGTTCAGCTTTAAAATTCAACATTCTGCTTGAAACTTGCCGTTTCAAGACTGAGACTTTTTTTTAAGGAGCGTGGCACACAAAGCCACCGTGACTGAGAGTGATTTCTTTGAGGCAGCGTGAAACCCACCGCGTCCCACAGTTGGGGGCCTGCAGCATCTTCTTCTCCCTGCCGACCTCCTGTTCTCTTTTTTTCCAGACGCTCCTCTCCAGCCTTCCGCGCCCCATAACGACAGTGTGCCTAGTTACTGCAAAAACAGCGAAGGGGAGATATTCCTGGCTGCCGAGTCCTGGAAGCCTGACGTGTGTACCAGCTGCGTGTGCATGAACAGAGTGATCAGCTGTTACTCCGAGTCTTGTCCGTCCGTGTCCTGTGAAAGGCCCGTGTTGAGGAAAGGCCAATGCTGTCCCTACTGCATAGGTAAGACCAAGAAAAGCAACCCTCCGTCTCTGCCCAGGGCCACTGCATCTGCGGTGACAGCCACTTACCTAGATCTGCTGGCATTTTTGAAATCTGGTTTTCTGGTTGACATGTCAGGCAGGGGACAGATGTGGAAGGTGTGTTCCCAAGCTAAAACGCAATAAGAATAAAATGCCCGCAGAATGTCGTGATGTTACAACACTGTCGCGTTCCGCGATGTCATGCTCTGCCATGACAGGGTTCCCAAGGCCAGAACTGTCACCCTGATATTTCCAGCGGTCCTTTGTTCCACACAGAAGCCCTGAGTCCCATCACACTGCACCCAGTGCCTGACACTCGCCGCTGCCTTGCCGTCCACTAACCACAACATACGAACTTCATCTCCCAGTTATAACCTCAGCTGCTGGCGATTAATTGATTTCATTTCATCCACACCATTGTCCATCTTCAGGGCCTAGGGACACAAAGTGAGGCCCGAGTAACTGACAGAGCCCTCTCCTTCCTGTGACCCTGGGGGTTGTATCTCGTGAGCAGAGGACATATGTCCGTGAGCCCTTGGCATCATATGGAAACCAGTCCTGGGGACAGAAGCCAGATGCTGTTCTGGAGCCCAGAATGCGAGGCTCAGACAGCTGGCGGCTCTAATGAAGGCGCAGTCCCTGCTCCCAGGGTTCTCGCTCTCCTTGATCGCTTTTGTGTCAAGTAAAGCTCATAAAGTCAAGTGAAAGACAATGACGTATCTCAGTCCAGTAGTGGGAGTCTACCAGAATAGCAGGTGAAAATTCAGGCATGCTGTACTGATGGCTGGTAGTGTGCGTTTTTTGTTGGAGAATTTTGCATGCTGTCTGTGCAAGTCATGGCATGTATTCGGGGAGCTGAGGAGAAGGAGAGATGGTCTGGGCACAGAGCTTTGTAGCAGTTCCCATGGGTGGGCCCTTTGACTGGTGCTCAGGTGCATAGTGGCCATGACTCGAGCTTATCAGAATAGCTCCTATCCTTGACTGTGACCTTGGCCTCTACAGGGAGGGCCACTTCCTCTGAGTCTTCTTTTTCATGTTGGTAGACAAAAAGTAGGAAGATATTTTTAAAACATAATTTCTGTTCTCGGGAATTTTACAAAACTTAGGCAATAGTCTGAGAGTATTTAAATTTATGTTTGAAAGCTGGATTTTTTTTAATAGGTTGACCATCTATGTAATTTGTTCCTCAAACCACGATGCTTTTGAGAGTACAGTGGGAGCTCTTAGTAAACTGTGACGGGACCACAGCTGCAGACCAGGAGGGTCCCAGGCGAGCTGGGCCGTGTGCTGGTTCTAGCTTTCAATGCTGGGACGTCGGGTTCCGCTGTGACACTCGTCACCTTTGTAACTCCTGAGTGAAGCCAAAAGTACGTCAAGGCACACGTCCAGCTTTGTGCTGCTGCTGGTCTTGTGAAAGAGCTGACCAAAATCTCTATGAAAAGTAGCCTGCCTATAGTCTAAATAAGATCTAAATAAAAGGTATACCTATTTATTTTATAAAAAGGTATACCTTTTTACTTATTTAGCATAAAAGGCCACTATTTCAGGCCTGTGGGGGGAGGGAGGAGGCTGTAGAGCCAGTATCGCCATATTGAAATGTCAGAACGTCCGTCCGGAAAGAGACAGTTCCCGGGCCCACCGGGGAGGGGGCCGGGGCCGCCCTCAGGAGGCCGGGGCCCGGGAGGCCTGTAGCTTTCGGCGGGGGAGATCTGGCAGTGAGTTGCTCCTATGTTGGAAGTTCTCAGGTTATTTTGTTTAGGTAAAAGTTTCTGTTGTGTTTTGCTACTTAATTGATACATTTATAGTTAGTACATTGCTCAGATACTAAATTTGTTTCCCAATGATAATGGGGAATCATTTCTCTTTCTCACAAAACCAATGTAACACATTCAAACTCATGAAAAGATAGCTACAGGTCATAGTGTTCTCTATGCTCTGGCTTAATTTTTTTTTTTTTTTTTGCTTTTACATTACCTATTCCAATTTCTGCCTCATTGAGACGATATACTCTTCTTTAGTGTACAGAGGGAAATACCAATTTGGCCCAAATTTGTGATTTTGATTTTAAGTTGAATCACAAGCACTTTCACCAAACTGTGGCTCATGGAAGCTCTTAATGATATGCTGGAAATTTTGTTTCTGCTACATCTTCCCCCACAGGGACCCCCCCCCGCTCCTAACTGATGCAGGTGTAATCATATCACATGAACCTATGGTTTATCTTCAGGGGAACATACTGGGGACACACTGGGGACACTGAACATCTGCTGAGCATGCTGTGTGCGGCTGCTCCTCACGCATTCACCTTAATGCTTTGCACATGTTGTTTTATCACCGAAATTGTCGTGAATCCCCTTCTGTATTCTTTACACTTATTTTGCAGGTAGCCTTGTTAGATCAGCCCTCACCCTTTCTCCCCCCGCCCCCCAGTCCAAGCTTGCCAGGTCAAGTTCAGTTCATGACCGTGGTGTGGGACTTTCTGACTCTCCAGGTTGCTCCCTCCCTCACTCCAGGCTCACGCTCCTAACAGTTTCCCACCCACGTGGCCCTGCATAAGGAAGACAGCGATCCGCACAGTGTGAGCACACCCACAGGCAGTTACTGTGCCTCAGTGGCAAAGCCTGTATCAGCCTCCAGAGATCACCTGGCAAAGGAAAAGGATGGAAAGGCCCTCATTTTGCTTGTCTTAAAGCACCCTGCTGTATCCCCAGTGGGCAGTGAAGACCGGTGCGTGCACTGTCTCCTGTCTTAGGCTTTCTCACCTTGAACCCAGCTCCTCCTTAGCCCAGATCAGTGTTCCCAGGATCACGCGTGCTTCGCCCCCGCCTGCAGCGCTGGCCTCACCGTGGCTGCGGATCTCCTCCCTGGGTGAATCTGCTCCCTGAGAAGCTAGACACAGATCTCTGAACATCTCAGACCTGCCTTTAATCTGACTTCTTTTTTTCTTGTGATAAAACCCTGTAACAAAAGCAATGCTTGCTTTCGCCTTGTGAAGTATTCTTTTCTCTCCCCATAAGAACAATGAAAGGTGGTAATCCCTCTAAAAGTAGTGTCATTATGAGGTTTTGTGTTCCTTTCAGCTAAATGATCAAGTCACAAATGTGCAGTGATACTGCTTCTCTCTGATGTGTGGAGGCCTCACATTATGTGTGCTAATCTAGTAGGATGTGTAACACAGACATAATAGGACTGATGGTTAATTTTGAAAGTGAACAGCTTTGTCTAATGACTTACAATACCATACTGCTCTTCAACCAGCAAATGATTAATAATATTTCTCCTTAGTGGAGGCAATGCTTGCACCTCATGGCAAGTCAGTCTGACATGGCGTTCTGTTCATTTGTGCTCAGATTTGTTCGTTTGTTTGGGTGTCTTGTCCTAGAGATAAATGCAGGTGGCGTCCCTTCAGAACACCTAATGGTCATTGCGCGTTTAACTCAGCCCAGAAATCGAACATCGTAAGCACAGGGTGGGCGGAAGTGAGTTTACCATCGTGAGTGTGCCAAACACAGTGTATCCTTGAATTATCATTCATTACTATCGTAGTATTTATTTGTTCTCTGACTGTAAGCCTACTTTTGCCCACCCCTGCATTTAATGTTGCAGTTCTAACCTAAGATATACAACCCATGGAATTAACACATTGTACATTTTTAGGCCACAGTGTTATGGCATCTTCATTGGAAGATTTTTCACAGCTGTTTCTCCAAGGTGTTTCTTAAGATGATAAACTTCTTTGTGTTTCTTAAATTTGTAAACTTGTTTGTGTTGGAAAGAGAACTCACTTTGGAGCCTGAGGGCTGTGGTCCCCCCCTGGCTCATTCTTGCCACATGTCCTGGTCACATAACGCAGCTGTGTCTCAGTGGCCTCATCCGAGAGCCAGGAAGAAGAGGGCCATCCTGGGTGTCGCTGAGTGGTCTGCACAGGCAGGTGAACGTACTCAGTGAACAGTCAACACGATGTAAGTGTAAATTGGCACCACATCTCTTCTAAGCCAGAACAAGGTGGATGTAAGCAACATACATCAGATAGATTCTGGTCTTTCACTTTAAATAGAGCACCTCTCAGCCCTGGCTGGTGTAGCTCAGTGGATTGAGCGCGGGCCTGCGAACCAGAGTATCGCGGTTCGATTCCCAGACAGGGCACATGCCTGGGTTGCAGGTCAGTTCCCAGCAGGGGACACATGAGAGGCAACCATACATTGATATTTCTCTCCCTCTCTCCTTCCCTTCCCCTCTAAAGATAGATAGATAGATAGATAGATAGATAGATAGATAGATAGATAGATAGATAGAGCACCTCTCTGCCTTTCTGCAAGAGGAAGACCTGGAGACGGCATCCCAATGACGAGCTTTTGAAAGGTGAGACTGGTTTGAATGAAGCTGCGCTGGTGGACCTTGACCTGCACACTCTGCACACTCTTGGCATAAGGGGCCCGCCGCTCCCGCTTCAGCCCCTAGAAGGAGGACGCAGCACGCTTCCGAACGGGTTGCAGGGCAGCGTGTGAGGCTGCGCCTCGTCCACACACCTCAGAGATTCACTGGCCTTTTGTGCTCTGGATGCCGCATCAGGAGAGAGAAGGGAGCTCTTTTATTTTTTTGTTGGCAAGTCCTTGAACTCATTGACAGGACATTGAGTTCCTGGGAACAGCCCAGGGCGTTTCTCATCCGGGCAGACTGGTAGGGCAGAGACTCCGTCGGCTTCCGCGTGTCCTTCAGCACCCTCGGTTCCTGGGGCCCCCACGCCACAGCCCCAGGGGTCACAGTCAGTGCTGGGGTGACTTAACAAAAGGGGCGGGACACAGGAGGCTTGGCTGTGTATTGTTTGGAGGGTGTAAGACTGAAAACATTCTGGTTGTCATGCACCATACTAACTTTGGAACGGGTCTAAGGCCGTCGCCGCGCAAATAAACAGAGTTCGATTTCCGTTTGTGGAGGTCTCCACCTCCACCCTAGGAAGCATCTCGTCTCGCTCATTCCATAAGCAGCTCTCAGGATCCTTTTCAGGCCCTCAGCTGTGTAAGCAGAAGCTCGAGTTGTTCTGGCGAACTTGTCTTATCTGAAACAGTTCTGTTGCCCAGAAGGGAGACTGACATTGCTTCCGGGGAACTCATCAGGCAGGTGCCTTTCCCTTACTCCTGCCCAGAGGCAGACCCCGATCAGACCCCCCTCAAAGTTGGGAAAAGCCCCCTCTGGGAGGATTCGGTGTCTGCCGAGGAAATGTAATCAGCTGGGAGGGAGGTCCACCCCCAGACCCTCCAGGGGCTGGCAGAGCATTCCAACAGCTCGTGGCTGCGACACGATGAAATGTCACCTGTAGGCACAGACACCCCAAGGTTTTCTGGACAAGCATCTGTACTCGACTCTCACCCAGGAAGCTTCCTGTAGGCCCTAGAGAAAAATGGCACGTTCTCCTGCTGATTCGGGCCGCCTCGATCTTCCACTGTGAGCGTCCCCGCCTGCCTTTCAGACAGCAGGACGTGTTCTCAAAACGGTCTCTGTGTCTCAGCTCCATGAACCTACAGGCCTCGGGTCACAGGCCTTATGAGAAGTGAGACCTCATTTAAAGTTGGAAATAGAATGTCTTCTTGAACTTTCGTCCTTAAAGTGCTGGATTACCCCATACCTGATGCTTAATATAAGGATTCAGGTCTTTGAGAGATTGTCTTCTTTACATACAGTAAGAACCAGCCAGAAATCACTATGTTTAGCAGTTTGATAGGACTTGTGTTGTAGATACACCCAGACTCCCATCCCAAGAAGCAGGTAGAATGAAAGAAAGTGAGCATCATCTCCAAGCAAAGTCTGGAGGCCACGGTCAGGTCTGTTCCGACAGCGCGCAAGGCGTTGCATGGAGACGGGAGTTGGCCTTCCCGGCAACCTTGTCTCAGTTCTTTGTTTTCATAAAAATGAATTAAGAGCAGTTGTTTCATTTATTAGAAGCTAAAGGTTATTAAAGTACTCGAATCTTGAGTTAAATCAATGAACATTTTTTGCATTTTTTGTCAAATCCTTAAATCGTTATGATAGCATTACTGTGTATTAGATCTCTCTGGGCACGATCGCAGTCGAGTTACAGTTTCGTGTTCTCTCACGGTCCGCGGCAGCGCAGGGGGCCGGCAGCGCAGGGGGCCGGCAGCGCAGGGGGCCGGCAGCGCAGGGGGCCGGCCGCCCTCCCCTGTGCCTGCGGCCTCCGCGTGCCTCTTAGCAACCTGCATGTTATTTACTGCATTTCTGACTTGTCACAGTTTCTGTCCGTCTCCTCTTTATGTCAAAAAAGTAAATGGTTTAGCAAGCAGGAGGCACACACATTATGTTTAGTCTCGACTTGAGATACAGAAATGAAGATGGGGTCACAGGCCAGGGATTTCAGTGTCTTGTCAATTAAGAAAGTAAAATATAAGGAGATGGAAGCATTCTGTGCCTTCCCGGGGGTGAGAGAGAGAGAGCACTGTGATGGACTGGTCCGCTTATAAGCCCAAATTCTTACAAGTGACCCCTGCCGACCTCAGTCAGCCGGGTCACTGGGGAGACCTGGCTGCTTTTTCCATGCCCTTTCCCAAATCTCACGCTACCCATAGTGCACCTGGCACCTTTCTCTACTGGCGTAAAGGATTTCTTTTAATCCCTCGAATCTCAAACTGAAGAAACCAAATGGAAGTATTATGTTGTTAGCAGGGCCAGCAGTTCGCACATCTTTTCAAAACATGTGGCTCATCTCTTCGGACCTGGTCTAGAAGCATCTCCCCGAAGGCAGAGACTCCACCCTGCAAGGCCCGTTGGAGCGCTGCGTTCCATGACCCCCTGCAGAGGGGCCCGGCTGCCCGCACCACCCCTGCACCGGGTTATTTTGCAGCAGGACTTACTCTGAGCGTTAGGAACTGCCTTTAGTTTCTTGGCCACTGAGATCCCAGAGTCAGTTACTTTTCAGGACTCAGAATAGTACACTGGAGACTTGAGAGAACTGATGCAGTCGCTAAAGCTGCCTGCCTTCCTCCCGGAAGTTAGTTAGCCCTCCGCCAGGATGCCGACTCCATGACCAGCACTGCCAGATTTAGAACCTGGGGTGTCTGTGCAAGCAGGCTGTCTCCTGGCAGACAGGGAAAAGTCCGACTATAACACAGGTTCCAGGGGAGTGTGGTTTTTACGTTCCTGCCCAGAGGAGAGAGGAGAACCTGGACATGCTTCCCTTTCAAGGCCTAATGTCGACCCCTCATGGGGGTCAGATTCCGGGCAGGGCTGCAGCTACCCCAGCAGTGATTCCCAGAAGCCTGAATTGTATCTTCACAGAGGAGCAAAACCTAGAGACTGGGTTTTCCCGGGTGTTATAGCTTTGTAGTATAATTAGTAAAATAGTTCATGAGTAAAAGCACAGTCCAACTTGAATAGCATGTCAGGGTGTCTTATCTTGAGAGAAGGGTGAGCCGTCAGGGAGAGGTCAGCCTGAAAGCAGTTAGCATTTCAAGCCCTTGCCTTTTTTCATCCCCTTTCCTACCAACTGGAACTGAGGGAGATGAAAAGGGGAAAAACCCACGTGAATTCTCCAAACTCCACCCCTGTGAGACATTGGGTATTTTCACTGTAGCCCCAGATGACGCAAGAGAACGCTGCTTCTCTTTGATCGCAGAAGGGGAACAGTGTCTAAATACCTGCGGGATGAGCTCTGCTGAAGTAGCCGCAGGCATAGGCAGTCCAGGCTCCCACACCCTGTGGACTTGGTTGCAAAAGCAAGCCCCCATTTCTTAGCAGGAACTTGGTAAAGAAAGAAGCCAAAGGCTATTTCAAGCCAAATCTGATGGATAAGATCGAGACCCCAGAGCTCAACCAAATTCCAAAGCTGATGTAAACCAAGGGGTGGCCATAAAATAGTAACCGTCTTCCTTGCATGTCTTCAACTGTGCCTCTGAATGCCATGGGGGAAAGGAAGCCCCAAAGCCGTGTGCAGCACAGCGGTGTCATTGGAATGTTCGTAGCCCTCTACAGTGACTGCTCAGAGGAGGGTCACATCTGTCAGGGTGTGTGACTGCACACAAGTAAACAACAGTGTTTGCTTTTTCAAATAAGCCTTATTATATCCGTGTCCTGCCTTCTGTTTTCCTTGAAACAGTCCCCTCTTAAAGACAGAGAGGGCTCTGAGAGATGGGCCTGGGAAGGCCCTTCAGTCTCAGTAACCACTTCCTTATCTCTGCTCCTTGGTAGGCCAGGTTTGTGATGCGTCAGTGGGAAGGGAATTCACCTTTGAAGACAAAGACCTTAAGGCCCAGCAAATACAAAGGGGAGGAAAACCAAGTGCCCACTTTCCAGAGTCGGAGCCGCAACAGCATGTGTTGTGTGGCCCAGAGCCCTGCCCAGGAATGTGCGCGCGCCCCCCCAGGTCAGCCCACTCGAGTTTCTGTCCTGGCCTTGCCACTTCCAAGCCATGCATCTCAGGCACGTAATATAACCTCTCTGGCCCTGGGCTTTCTGCGGAATTGGAATAAGACCCTGTCCCTTCGGGCCTCGAGATCAGATGAACTTGACACATGTGAAACGCTTGCTTAGCACAGTGCCCAGCACACACAAGGCACTCAGTCGGAGGAAGTTTTGGTTATTATTAGGGATTAAAGAATAGAACCAATATCATTGCCAGTGTCAGCAAGCCAGTTGGAGTGGTAAATGTAAGTCCAGCAGCACCACTCGGGAGCCAGATGGCAACCGTTCAGTCTTAATCATAGATCAGTCCTAGTTGGATATTTCCGACGTGTCTCTTTCTACGCCCCTCCTCAGCCCGAGTGCTTCCAGCACTTCTAGAGGTGCTTTCGATCACCTTACGCTGTTTCCCCCAAAGACTGCAGCGGCATTATGAATTTCTTATTCAGAACCTCAAATTACACAGAGTAGCCACCCGGTCTCCCTGTAAACAGAGGAGTGTCTGAAACTTCCTGACAGCTTTCTCAGATGAACCCGGTGTGCCCTGGGAGGAAGTAGTACATCCGGGAAAGAAATGAGCGTGTGAGCAAGGACCAGGCACACCGAGGTCCATCTGTCCTCCGAAATCCATCCTGGGCTTTCAGGCGTCTGTTTACATCTTGCCTTTCAGGTGACATTTAGTCAAAAGCAGAAAGAGTTCTGTAAAGCCTTACTAACTAAAATCTAATTAATTAGAATCTAATGGAACCTGGGCCTGGAAAAGATGAGCCAGGGTTTTAATAAAAGGATCCTCCATTTATTTTACGTGAAATGTCAGTGGAGTGGCGACCTGCCGACATCTTCCGTGTGGCTTTGTCTGAAGGTGTGTTTGCAGAAACAAGCCCTATCACTAGGAAAGGTTGCAACACTGTGATTCAGACCAATCAGCTGTGGAGGTAACGGAGAACCCCCCCCCCCCCGCCAGCGACAGGGGGAGCGTTTTTCCATTCCTGTCTCACTGCAGACCGACATCTCCGACCCCAGGCCTCTGGCCCTGACGTGGCATGTCCGCTGCTCCATGGCCCACCCCAAGGCAGCCTGCTGGATCTGGCTTGGCCTTTCCCTGAAAATGTTGTGTAGACGAAAAGTTGTCTGCTCCCCCAACGAGGCCCAGGCACACCTGAGACCACGTGAGGAGGGAAGGCAGAAAGGGAGCCCTTAGGTGAAGTTCAGAGCAAGGTTCCTGGGCCTCGTTGTCAGGTGGAGCCAGGGGTCTGTGCAGGTCGCACTTTGCACTGGTGTGTTTACACCTGGTTATTTCTGCTCTGTAACCCTAGTTTCCCCAAGAGCAGGGAGGATGGCCCTACTTTATCGCGTGTCCGTGAGGCTGAACCCCTGGCACTCTGGAGCCCAGCACCGATGCCAGGATGCTCAGAGGACGCTTGTTCTCTTCAGCAGGATGGGGCCCCTGCATCCTTCTTTCAGAACCACCTGGTGTTGCTCCTGCCTCCTGCCAGCCTCCTCCGACCTTCCGTCTTTAGGGAGGTCAGCTATGAGGGAGCTGGTGGTCATGGGGCTTGTGGGGCTCCTGGGTCTTGTGGCCTCGCCGAGCTCTACCCAAAATCAGTAGTATTGCTTTAGAAAGAAAGGCTTTCTCGCATAAAGAATTCTCTGCATGATAGACTCTAGATTTGATGGTGAATCCAGCATCCTCAGTGACATGTTGGCTGTAAGTCAGAATATTGCATGAGTTAGGTTCATTCATTGGTTTTTACTCAGCCACATGGTGTGAACATTTGGGAACCTGAATGAAGTCGACCCCCCGGGGACTCCTATTAGCCAACACGTGTCTCGTGAGTTGGTCTGAAAACCTCTAATTGAGTTTTCAAGCTTAAGAATCAGTGCACCAGAAAACTTTCGGTGGAACATTTTACAAGTACAGTAAAATGTGTTGTTCAATCGCCACTGAGAAGGATTTCTGTTTATAACTAGGACTTTCCGTGATTGAGCCTCAGGCAGCAGTAATGAGAGGAATCGTGGGGAAAACACTGGGAAACAGACGTCGAAGGGAACACAGAACGCGGCAGTGACAGTTCGCTGTCAGCGCTGCTGGGTAACATGCCTGTGCCCGAGTTGTTGGTGAGAAAAGAATGCTGACATGCAAGGCAGATCGGCAAGCGTGTCTGTCTGGGAGCCTCCTCTAGGAAAGTTCAAGGCAGAGCTTTGTGCTTAGAATTCACAGAGAGGGGCTTCCAACAGCCTCGGCACGCTTTGCTGCAGGGTTTGGGGCTGCCGAGGACCTGGCTCGGGGCGCCACACCCACCTCACGCAGCCTGGGTTCCGTGCTTTGTGTCTGGGTGATGAATACTCTTCCCTGCACAGCTTCCCAGAGGCCTCCTGGGGAGAACCCTGACCCCTGGACACACTCCTTAAAGAACTTTCCTTCCAGACTCCTGTGTAGTTTTCCACTTTCTAGTGACCGGTGCCGAGTGGAAGTGTCTTTGGAATCTGAGCAGGAAAACTTCCCAAAATTAGGAGGAGTCATCCAGTCATTGGCCTGTCCAGTGACAAAGTGCTGCCCGGCCACCACCACCCCACCCCACCCCCACCCCCGCCACCATGTTTCTCCACTGGTTTGCCCCATTTCTGCCTTGCTGGTCACTTGGGCCTCTCTGCGAGCCTTTGTTCTTGAACTCTAAAGGAAATGTGACTACTGGTTAGTCAGTGAGATCAGGTAAACCAGGGGCAGGTGCTGAGTCACAGAGGAGGGAACTTGGAAGGAAATCTTGGACGAGGGAGAAAATGAGTGTGCCCGGAAAATGGAGGAGCGAGGAGGAGCAGAAAGTTTTAAGCTGTAAATTCCCATGCATAGAAGTAGCTCTTAAAAATATATTGTTCTCAAAAACCATGTATTACTGCAAATAGATTGAAATGACATGAGATTGTTTTTAAGGTAAGTTTATCTTTGTTGATGAGAAGGAAGTCCACCCAGCATCACTGGAAAAGGAAGGAAACGGTTATATCAACTCTGATTCTCGCTCTAAGCCGGGCAGGTCCCCTGCTGGGACATGCCATTGTCATTCCTTAAAACTCCCCTGAATCATTTACAAAGAAAGATTAACTGAAAGTAGGAAATTCTTTGTTTCCTTAAACATACTTATACATAGACAGACTTTTTTTAAAAAAATCTCTTTCCAGACAGAACAAAACCTCTGAACATGTCTCTTACGTACTTGGATTTCGGTTTTAGTTTTTTTTTCATGTGGTTTATTCAACAGCTGTTATTCTGTGGTGACAGTCTGATGGCCCTTACCCAGTGGGTACCTTTCCCAGCTGGTGGTGACAGCCGCCGCCCTGGGGTAGCCTCCCAGACCCCGGGCGGGTCCAGGCCGCAGGATGGCACTTCCTGGGGACCGCACAGAGCGGTTCCCCATTGTGTCTCAATGCGACGAGGTGTTGTGCTTCGTCGCGTCCCATCAGCCGTCGTGTGCCATTCTCTCCCCAGAAGACACCATCGCGAAGAAGGTGGTGTGCCGCTTCGGGGACAAGGCCTACGCGGACGAGGAGCGCTGGGACATCGACAGCTGCACGCACTGCTACTGCCTGCAGGGCCAGACCCTCTGCTCCACCGTCAGCTGCCCCCCGCTGCCCTGCTCGGAGCCCATCAACGTGGAAGGGAGCTGCTGCCCGATATGTCCAGGTAGCTGAGCCCCTGTCCCGCCGCGTGTTGGGCTGTGAATCGAAGACGAGCCCAGAGCAGACTCAGAGCCTCTCCCACCCACCCATCCAGGAGTTCGTGCGGCTCAGCAGTGTGTCCGCCCAGCTGAAGTCTCCCCGTACAGAGACATGGGGGGAGGGGGGACCAAGGACCGGCAAGGTGAAGGCCTGATTTTGCATTCTCTAAGCAGCAGTGGCAGTCAGGTCTCGTGGGTGTAACGGTGCATTAACAACACCTGCCGTACCCAAGCACCACAGAGTTAGTGCAGTGTTGAACCAGCCTCGTGAAATGGTTCAAGGTCAGACATGGAAGGAAATACAAGGTATATATCAGAACAAACATGGAAGACCTGTATCTAAAGAGTATGGTGCGGCTCAGTCTTTTTTCAGCTCAACTCCAGCGGTAGCCATGCCATTCCCTGTGGCCTTCTGCCAAGCCCTCCGCTGAACGTTGCATCCCTTCCACGTAGCGAGTGACCGCTGAGCGTGCCGCCAGTTGGCTGTCGTGGACCCCCCACCCCCACCCTGCACGCCCACGGCTTTCCCCACCTCCTTCCCGCCCTTCGTGAAAGCTCAGTAGTTCACCTCCTAGTTTCCAGCCTGATGCCCCACAGCTGCCCAGATCCTCCCCCCCCCCAGGCTCTCCTCTCGTGTCCACGTCTACGTCTCCCACATGAAAACAGTGCTCCTAGTCCCAGCAGTGCAGGGCCTGAGCCAGGCAGGGTTCCAGACAGAGCCCTGAGCAGAGACTTCACAGGCAGTGCGGCCCACACAGGCCGAGGACAGGGCTCACCTGAGGGCCTGCTGAGGTCCACAGTCAGCCAGGAGCCTCTGCGTCTCCACCTCCATTCTTGTGTTTCTCGGCAGCGTTATATTAGAGAATCTTGCTGCATGCAACTCACTGAGCCAGGAGTCAGGCCAGCTGGTGCACCGACACCATGCAGCTGTGAAACGGGCGCCGTTAAACGCAGTTCCACCGAGTTCCGCACACGTCCGCCTCGTGTTTAGGCGCTGCGCAGACCAGTCCTAATTGAGCTCTTCTAAAAATGCCCCTTTGTGCCCTAAAGAGGGTGGGGTATTGTGCCAGGTCAGAAGCCCAGCCCCTCAACAGAGCCTTCAGTTGGGGAGTTCTTATGTTTGAGCCTCGTTGGCCTTGTAGAAGGGGTAGACTGAGAGTCAGAGGGTCACTCCTGTGAAGTCTTATCACTCAGTGTGCACCTGGGGGAAAGTGGAGTCCTGGAGTGTCTTCAATGAGAAGGATGAGGGGGGAAGATGTAGTTCTCACTGGAGTTGTTACACCTAGTACAGGTCACCTGTTTCACAGGCTTTGTGAGTTTTCCTAGTAATATGCTGTTTACAATATAAACGGTGAAAACTTGACCTTCCCTATTCAGCAAAGGTTTATTCAGTGCCCCCCACGCACGAGCTCTGTCCCAGGCACTGGGGAGACCGCAGTGCGGCAGAGTCCGCACAGAGCTTGCGTTTTCACAGGGGAAGAGCAGCAGCAAACACGTCACCGGTGACTAGATAGCACACAGGTGCGGGTCCGGGCTGCGGAGGAAACACAGCCAGACCGGGGCCGGGGGAGGTGGAGATTGTTCTGTTTTATATACGCTAGTCCAGGAATGTCTCACTGCCAAGAGGACATTAAAAAATATCACAGAAATTGTGAGGAAGAGACAGAACTCTCTAGGTAGGGCAGGAAGAAGCCCTGGGGTGGGAACACGCCCAGCATGTTGGAGGCCTGTGGGGACTGGCCCCGGAGCAGGGACGGCCACAAGGGCGGAGCAGGGACGGGCACAAGGGCGGAGCAGGCAGGCAGCCAGAGGCCAAAACACCATCTCACAGCTGATCCTAGTTTGCTGAGATGGAAACTTTGCCTCCAGGGTTTTGAGCAGAGGAGGGTGTGATGTGACTTTTCCCTGGAATTTCTTGGTGCTGGGCTGAGCATGGACCGTGGCTGCAGAGGGCAGGGGTGGAAGCAGAGAGAGGAGGCTCTCCAGTAATTCTGGGGAGAGAACCATGGCTCGGACCAGGGCAGTAGTTGGGGGGGGCAATTCTCACTGCATTGTAAGGGCAGACTTGATAGGATTTGAATTGGACGTTGGGAAGAGAAGAGCCAAGGACGACTATGTTTTGGACTAATAAACCATGGAGTTGTATCTCTAGGGTAAAATAAGTTCAGTTTGGGGCATTTCTACTTTGAAATCCAATAAGAAATAGTGAACGTTTTATCTAATTTCAGGAGAGAGACTGGGAATCTAACTGTAACTTTGAAAGCTGTCAGCCATAGGTGGCCTAAACCTTGAGACTGGACAGCATCACCCAAGGGGGGGAGTGTAGACGGAGAAGCACCAAGAGCCCGGACTGAGCCCAGGGACCCCGGCTCCTCGGGTTTTGTGTCACGTTGTATGTAGTTTGTTGTTGATCAAAGGGCCTGTAGGATTGAAAATATCGTCACTGAAGGTCAGTTCCCAGTCTGCACAGTTCAGTGGTAACATAGCAGACCTTTAAGACTTGACTCAGGCAGCAGCTTCTGAGGTCCGCAGTTCGTTACCAGTTACAGAGACTGCAAGGGACGGGCCGAGAAAGGCATGCAGGGTGGGAGGCACTTCGACTCCCACCTGCTGTGTCGGGCAAAGGACTCCCCAAGAGCAAGAGTGGTTACGGTGGTAGAGTATTTATTTAGCTGATAGAAAGTAAAAGGAATCCTTCCATTTCAGCCAGTCCTATAATATGCACAAAATTAGACCAGAGTATCTGACTCTGGTAGAGAAGAAAACTCTCTCTTCATCTTCTTTTAAATAGTTATAAAGGGAGAGCAATGGAGGGAAAATGGGGACAACTGAACAACAATAAAAAAAAGGACTTTTTAAAAAGAACGCGTTCCCCACCCGGGCAAAGCCGGTGACTCCAGGTGCAGTGACATAAATGGGGAAACTGCATCTTTCACGTCCCAGGACAGACCGTGTTGGACTGAACGCACCATCCATTTGGATGTGGAGACAAAAGTTAACGGTAAGCGGCCACTCCATCATCTCTGACGGAAAATGTCCCCATCTTTCAGAAATGTATGTCCCAGAACCAACCAACGTGCCCATCGACAAAATGAACCACCGTGGAGAGGCTGACGTGCTGGTTCCCCCGTGGCCCACGCCCAGTGAAAATGACGTCGTCCACCTCCCCAGAGGTGAGTGCCCGGCAACTGGGAGCAGTCCGGTCTTGTGTAGGCCCTACTTTGTTTTGTTGTTGCTTTAATTTTTAAAATGCCTTTAGTAACTTTTTAAATGGAGTGCTAAAGTTCAAGTAACCACTTTAGAGGTGACAGGGTTGGCTGTAACATATTTACAACCCGAATGATAAAGTCAGTCTGCAGGCCACTGGACTTCCGGCCCCGAGTGTCCAGAGACTTAGTGATGATGGAACAAAATATGTTCCTTGTCCTCAGTGGAATTTCTAAGCTCTCACCAATATTTATGTATGTGAATAAACCCGGTAAGTAGAGTAACAACCAAATATTCGCTGTCCCTTTGGGTTCGCATATGCATCTGTGAGCATATGCCTGAGACTGCCCCCTAATTCTGGGTAGTTTCCACTCCGTGAGAGTTGGATTACGTGTTAGTTTCTTCTCTCACCACGTTTATTCCATGCTTTCTCTGTTTCTTGCTCTGCCCTTTCAGCTGTGCATAATAGAGATGCTATTCTGTCTCTCAACAGTTAAGTACTAAAGGAAAGCAGCATTTGTCAGTATTGCCTTCCCTTTGAAAACCAATCTCTTGATCAAAATAGTGTAATCTCGCTTTTAGCCAGGACCCAATACTGGCTCCTGTCTACTCTGAGGACACTTCCAAAATCATTGCCACACAGTTGTTATGTTTCTGGAAGAAGCGATGTTCATTGCTTGAGAGAGGAATGGTCTGTTACGCTACTATCCTAAGTGCTGTGCTTAGATCACACCAGATAACCTGGGATCCAGGCTCCTGGACAGTGTCTTGGCTCCGTGCATAACTGCTGCATGAGGCTTGAGCGCTGTGTTTACCTTCATCGGTCAGTAGATACTCGTGGTCAGTCTGTGCGCACTGTTCTCCAGGCCAGGCTTTGGCCACAAGATTTAGCCTCATTTATTGTAACGTGCCGAGGGTCTGTGTGTTACATAGTACTCTATCTCTGGACCCTGAGGGGAAGCTTTCTCATGTGCCAATAGCAGGGACATTCATGCTTCTCCTAAGTAACAAACTGGTTTTAATCTTAGAGACATTGTGGATCTTACCAGTGATACTTTATTTCCATGTTTTGCTTTGGCTACTAGGAAAGTTCAGAGGTAAATTTTATGGCTTTTACCATCCAAACAGAAGGACTGTGTTTTGTAAACAGACCTTAGCTGAAGTCTCTTTTTCCTCTCACGATTTTCCTTCATTTATTTTTTAAAAATCTTCTTGTATGACACATATTCCGAAAACCATTTCTAATGTCATTTGGAATGTGGTAAGCCAAAAAGTCATTCTTTTATTAGTTGTATATTTAAAGCCTGAATTCACTGGTTATTTTTACCTCTGGCATTTTTCTTGATGCTGATAAATACGTTCCTGTTTTTTTTCTCTCCCATTTATGAAATATTACCATCTATACCACCCCCCCCTACATATACACAGAAGCATACTCATAAAAACCGGAGTTTTTAAGCTTTCGACATTCTGAATATCACAAAGCTGTGCTACTTCATGAGCTGAGTTTCCAGAACAATTTAGGAGCAACTGCTTTTGACTGTGTGTATCCTGTGCCTTTCACTAACCTGGTCTCCGATTCATTCAGACATTGTGACTACAGTGGTTTATTTGAAAGGAAATAAAAGTAAGGACACTTCCAGGGTGTGTTCCTCTGTCTGCCAGTCATTGCAAAAATGACGACAAAAGGACAGAAAGAATTTTGCTAACAGCTCGGTAAACCAGAATACCAACCGAAAGACCAAGCTCTTGATTCTAGCTTACTATTACACTAGTAATTAGTCTTAGCTATTACCCTAGTAAGACAAAGAATATACTTTAATCTACTTGCAAGTAAGCAGAACTAATATTTTTGCTTTAAAAAGCTAGAAGCTAATAAGTTAATATTAATAAAAATATTTTACTACCCCATAAGAATTTTCATACTTTCTTAACTACAAGCAGCATCTTCCTGTGCAGCTGCCAACCCCCTGCTGGTCACAGTTCCTCGTTCACCCCCATCTCTGAGTCTGCCCTCTCCAGATCAACACTGGATTGATTTCAGCCCTATTCTAGCCTACTGTACTGTGATGCAATGAAACCAGGCTGCTGACTCCTCTTTGCAATGTAATTTAAAAAGTCTGGTATAGATATTAAATATTCACAATCTTTTTTTCCCCCAGAAATGGGTCACCTCCAGGTGGATTACGGAGAAAACAACAGGCGGCACCCAGCCGAGGACTCCTCGCTCGACAGCATCGTCTCGGTGGCGGTCCCCGTCATCCTGGGCCTCTCTATTATAATAGCATTCCTCTTCATCAACCAGAAGAAACAGTGGATACCCCTGCTTTGCTGGTATCGAACACCAACTAAGGTAGCATCCTGAAAAAGTTTGTCTCTTGTCTTGATCAAACTAGCGGAGCTTACATGCTTAAATTGTCTGATATCTTTTATACGAGCCAGTGAAATTTTTACTTAGCTCTTCAGAGCCTCAGGTACACACCAGGCTGAAGCAATCTGACCTCTAGGACTGGCCCAGGGCTGGGTCAGTCATTGGAGTTACCCATCATCCACTGGTTAACGAAACCTGACATTTCACAGACCCAATTTGCTCTGGATTGATTTCTAAGTCATTAGTTATATAAGACATTAAAAGCTAGTCATCTGGTGTTTCTCAGTGACCTTATCAACTTAGAACTGGGAGAGGAAAGAAACCGTAAGGGGAGGTTGATGATACTCGGAGAGGCAAGAAGAGGGCCAGCCGACTGTGAGGACACGGAGTCCAGGGGCCCGGAGACACGTCCAGGGGCAGCGGGGGGAGGGGAGGGAGCAAAAGATGGAGCGACCGCGGAAGGCGGCACTAGACAAGGCAGAGCTCATGCTGGGGGAGAAAGAGTATCTGTGGTCAAGTCTGACTGTTCTAAAAGGCAAGAAAATTTACTTTCATTGAAGGAAATAAATCGTGGCGCTTTCCAACCCCGATTCCACCTTTTGCATTTAGTTTTTTCCTAAGAAAAACCACACAACGTTAAGGATAGAAAACAGCCTGAATTATTTTGTCCGATTTACCATCTAGATGAGCCTTCCCTGTAAATCCCAGCAGATGTTTCGTCCTGCCTCTGATTTTCTGTGGACAAACCAGCACTGGGCCTGTGTGTTGGGCACAAGCCGGGTCGGGATCCGGGGCCGAGCAGGAAACAGACCCACCGATAAAGTGCATGGGGGTATTAGACACGGACTGTTACACGGCCTGAGTGATTCAGAAGTGCCTGGTTCTCTGAAAATCTGCCTGTCTGGTAACTCTCGCCCATTCTTCAGCCGTCCTGGGTACTTGCCCTTTAAGGATTTGAAAAGGGCGAGGTCATTCACCTTGCCAGTCTTGTTTTCCCTTCAATTCCCTCATTCACTTTATTTGACATAACTTACTGACATTTCACCTTTAACCCCAGTTTGTCAGCATCCTGCGTAAAACTGTCATTGGTACTAGAACAGATGTAAGGACCACGTAGAGTCTGCCCATCAGTATTCTGTGAAGCTGCTATCCCACTTGCATTAGGTACTAAGTTTGCATTAATTTCTGAAACATGAAACAGCTAATTCTTTATGGTTTTTCCTCCTCTCACTGCATAGCCTTCTTCCTTAAATAATCAGCTGGTATCTGTGGACTGCAAGAAAGGAGCTCGAGTCCAGGGTGACAGTACCCAGAGAATGCTAAGAATTGCTGAACCAGATGCAAGATTCAGTGGCTTCTACAGCATGCAAAAACAGAGCCCTCTACAGGCGGACAACTTCTACCAGACGGTGTGAGGGCCGGCCAGCTGGATGAGGTGTAGAAGACAGAAGCGACTAAATCTGCTCTTAAAAGTAAACTAGAACTTGTGCACTTGCGTAGCGGACGGCATCGGACTGTGACTTGACGTGCAGCGCGGAGAGCGGACTGGGAGGGGCTCTGTCTCCGGCAGCCTGCAGACCAACCATTCCCACCTTGCCTCAAAATGACTGACCAAGTGTTTTCTTAGAACCAAAGTTTTTGAAGTTGCTAAGGTATATTTGCTTGTGCTATAACTGTAGAGATATTTGGGGGTGGGGACAGGTGAGTGTGGTTGGGGGAGTGGGTGGGCGGGTGGTGTCGGGAAGACAGACTGGTCAGCTTGGCTCGGGGGCGACCCCCAGCGACACGGGTGCGGTGCAGAGGCCCGAGGGCAGCTTTTCCTGTTGCTCTGAAGACTGCACTGGTTGCAGCACACAGCTCAGGCCTGAGCGAGCAGGAAACACAAGAGGCCCTGGGACCCAGCTGCCACGACCACCTAGAACTACCAGGTGAGCGCACCAGAACCTTTCGATAGCCATCCCAGGTCTAAAGCCACAGTTTCTTTCCTAGCGTCGCAACTGCAGTAGGCAGTGAGGAAGCGAGAGAAGTGTGAGGGCAGCATTTCTCTCAGGCGGGTTACCAAGAATAGATACAGTTAGACCTTTTGCTGCTTTCGTTTTCTTCCAAGCCAATCAGCAGACACACAGGACCTAGAGTCCTTTCTCGGTGTGAGCACTGGAGCTTCTCCGAGGACAGCGGGGCAGGCAGGGGACGCCCAGGGGCTGTCCTTCCTTGTTCGTTGTTGCTTTGTTCTGTTAGATCGTTGGTGGTTCCTAGTTTTCGTTGAAGCTCTAGCTTAAGAAGAAACTTTTTTTAAAAAAAGACTTTGGAGATTTTTTTCCTTATTATATACTGATTCTACAAAATAGAAACTACTTCATTTTAATTGTATATTATTCAAGCACCTTTGTTGAAGCTCAAAAAAAAATATGCCTCTTTAAACTTTAGCAATTATAGGAATATTTATGTAACTATCTTATGCTTCAAAAAAAACAAAAGTATTTGTGTGCGTGTGTATATAATATATATAAACATATATATTTATACACATACAATTTATGTTTTCCTGTTGAATGTATTTTTATGAGATTTTAACCAGAACAAAGACAAACAGGCATTCCATAGCAATGCTTTTGATCACTTACAAATTTTAAACACAAAAATCTCATCCTACCTGCAGTTGAATGGGGAAGAAATACACGTGTGAGTGTGTGTGTGAGAGTGTCGCACACACGTGGGCAGGCAGCACCGCACCTGCTGCGGAGCAGGCATTCCTTGACTAAATCCTCTGCCGCGTTTGGATTTGCTTTCAGCTGCTTTTCAGTTCACTCCGCCTGCCAGGACCCCCGGTGGCAGTCTGTGCACGTCACCAAATCAGCTCCTGGGTCTCCTTTCTGTTTTCCTTCAAACAACTGTTTGGAACAACTACTGGAATATTGTCCATAATAAGCTGGAAGTTTGTTGTAGTTTGCCTCAAATATGACTGACTATATACTATAGTGTTAACTTTTCAAACAGCTCTTAGCACTTTTATACTAATTACCCATTTGTGCATTGATTTTTTTCTTTTGTGAAAGACAGATACCCAGTATGCTTAATGTGAAAAGAAAATGTGTTCTGTTTTGTAAAGGAACTTTCAAGTATTGTTGTAAATACTTGGACAGAGGTTGCTGAACTTTAAAAAAAATTAATTTATTATTATAATGACCTAATTTATTAATCTGAAGATTAACCATTTTCTTTGTCTTAGAATATCAAAAAAGAAAAAGAAAAAAAGGTGTTCTAGCTGTTTGCATCAAAGAAAAAAAGATTTATTATCAAGGGGCAATATTTTTATCTATTTCCAAAATAAATTTGTTAATGATATGTTACCAAAATAGACTTGCATCAGCCTAATTATTATTAAAATTTTTTGACAATTAATCCATTCCTGGCATAAAAAGTCTTTATCAAAAAAATTGTAAATGCTTGCTTTTTGTTTTTTCAATCATGGCCATATTATGAAAATACTAACAGGATATAGGACAAGGTGTAAATTTTTTTATTTTTAAAGATATGATTTATCCTGAGTGCTGTATCTATTCCTCTTTTACTTTGGTTCCTGTTGTGCTCTTGTAAAAGAAAAACAAACATGATTTCCTAAAGAATAAAACTGATCTATGGCAGGCACATGGCGTGTGCTCTCGTACAGTTTGTTCTGTTTTCTTCAGAAAACCAAGGCTGCAAGGGGAGGGTTTGCAGTTTGGTTCTCACAAATCAACACTTTCAATCTTAAATCTCACACAGTGTTAACTTTCCAAGACTCACATCTGGGAGGAGGAAGGAAACCGTCCTCTGGTTGTCAGTCTGTCCGGGCGACGGCCTGCCAGAGTCCCAGCAGCCACAGCTGCGGACAGCGTCCCACAGGCCCCCCGCCCCCTCCTTACCGTGAGGAGGCTACTCAGGGTCTGGCCAGCTCGCACTCTGTGGTGGCAGACAGTGTGTGGGAGAGTAAGGGGAAGAAGCTAGCACTGCAAGGGAAGAAAAAGTGTTAAGAACTATACCCAAAACTCTGAAAATAAAGCTCTCGAGCATACATCACGTGTCAACATTTATTAAAGGACATTAACTTGATCCGAAATGGCAAAACTGTTTCATGACTAGTGACAGGCCCATGAGCAGCGGTTTCTAGAACTGGTACTTTAGGAACACACGGGCGCGAGTGAAGGGGACACTGTAACGGGGAGTGGGCAGCGCTGCGGAGGACAGCTGCTTAAGCACCTTAAGGATATAAACTCCTTTGAAAAGGACACTTCTCCACAGATACGTGAGACGAAATGTTTTAAGTTAAAAATGACACAAGATTCTGAAAGTAAATGGCAACGTCATGGTTAAAACACAATCAGTGGCAGAAAGCAGCAACCTCTGAAGCCAGTCCTCGCCGCCAGTTTCAATGTTCACAACTATTAAGCCCAGACAACACATATTCTGGTTTCACCACTTCTGGGAACGACCTAAGTTTAAGTTGCAGGCTCTCTGGACAATACTGGGAGGTGGTGTTTATAGTGACAATTCTCATAAAAACCAATGTTGGTTTCTGCCATCACTGGAGAGTAGCTATGGTATAAATCTCTCAGTGCTTTGGTCCAGTTCTCCAAAGCAGCTGAGATCTAGAAAGTCGTAAGAACTGAAATCGGCATACTGTCAGTTCATGAAAAATATAACTGCATGCATGATTAATACTACGCCGCCTTACTCTACAGAGCTGAAGAGTTCATAAGTGTTAGTATTTAACAAAAAACCATCCCTCGATTTCAAAATAGTCCTCTTGGTTCATAATAAAAGAATTAGTGAAGGCATGATCTATTAATACTGAATCACAAACCCAAGTTCAAGTGTGCTGAGTTCCCAATAGCAGGAAGGCGACGTAGCCAGCGTTCAGAGGAATGCTGTAGGAAATCTAGCTTGTAGTCCACAAAAGGCAGAACTGCTCCTGAAGTGATGCTGTCCTATGTAGGACACAGGACTAGAGGGAGAAAAAGAAAACATGGAAATGTATCTTTTGTATATGCATATGTAAGATGCATATTCATTTTATATGTATCTTATATCTATATAAAGACACCAAAAGTAAAACTAAATATTAATGCATGGATCTATAGTAACAGATAAAAACAAAAGGTTTTAAAATGCTATACACCCACCACTGACTCATTCTCTTAAGACACGTGTTAGAATTGCCCAGAAGGGAAACACCAAATGGCCATGTCTCTTGGGGTACCTACCACTTAGAGACAGAGGCCCATAATGTTAGCCCTGTACCATGAGGCTTGTAACAAAGCAGAGAGACTCCCTGGCAGACTCAAAGGTGCAGGTCTCTGCACACATTTTGTTCCTATCCGGGATCAGCCCTGGGGCCCTAACTTCCAGGCCTTTGGTACAGCTGTTGGAGGCGGGCAATGAGGGGGGTGAGCAAGAGAAGCTCAAGCAGCCCAGACAGCATCCAAACCATCTTCCTCAGGCCAAATGAGGCCACTTCCTACCTTCTTTCACTTCTTACCTGGCACCTTAACATTAAAGTGGCATATTTAGGCAGCCAAGCCACAGTCACTGGTGTTAAAACAATGAGAAGAGAAAGCCCACCAAGGAAAGGGAAGGCAAGTTCTTTCTCCCTTGGAGGAATACCACCTTCCAGGCAAATGTTCTGCTACTGATTCCAGAGGGAGAGGACCATCAGCTGGCTGTGGGTTTCCAGGACGGGTGGCAAACTGCACTGAAATCACCCCACATCCTCACGTCCCCATGCACTTGAACCCCTCTGGGCATTACACTTCCTTCACATTCTTGGGCTGCAGTGCCACTACCTTTGTCTGAACCAAGCTCCTTTTCCACCCAGTCCTTACAGAGCAAAACCACAACACACACAGCTCGGCAGGGGCAGGTACAGGACAGGCAGACCTGGGCTCACAGGGGAGCCGGCAGCCTGCGTGTGGGAGCAGAGCTGCACGTGTGCTGCTTCCCGGAGGCAGGCAGTTCAGGTTCGCAGCTGCAGCCCAGGTTTTAGAGGAAAATATTAAAAATCATTTCCCCCCAGAGCACTCTGTTCTCTGCATCATGAAATTCTTCCCTGAAGTCATGATAAAACAATGGTTCAGAAGCTCATCCTCTCAGCCCCTCACGGCAAGGCCCTGAGGACACACGATAATTAAAAATTGACATGTTCTTTATGTTAACCTCATTCCTGTTTCACATCTCTTAAGAACAGACCTCAGAACAATCCAGCTTTCATACCAATGCTAGCACGACAAAAAGCAAACAAAGATGTCAGATGTTAAAAAAAATTTCAGAATACAATAAGAAAAAGCCTTCTATCAGAAAAACTCAGCTTACAAAAAACGCAATGCCTGTTCTACCCCGTTAACTACTGCCAGCTGGCTAACTCCACCCACATCAAGTCTCCTACAGGTGATACTTAAGTACCACCCCTTTAAGCTCCTGTGTCTACCACCAAGATCACCTCTTCCTGAAGAAGAAACATCCCATCCTAGTTATCAAACATCTCAGAAATCCCAGCCTTCCTTATGTCCAGCTAAGAACTGCCCCCCAAAAGAAGAGTTACCAGAAGAGGTTGCTCTTAAAAGAGGCTCCAACCCTACAGGAGTGATGCTCTGAAAAGCTGCCACCTGAATCACTGCTGCTTTTCAGAAACAACTGCACTGAAGGCTATTGGCTGTGCCCAGAACTACAGTCCTCCTCGGTGCCCCCTTTAACATCCACACCTTGCCCTCCCTGAGCACAGCAGGCGATCCGGCTTCTGAGCCGCCCACCTCCTCACTATCCCTATCCTGTCTGATCCTGCTCCTGCTCCTACAATTTATGGCTCATGCTTCACCATCCTGGGTTCATGGAAGTCCACTCTTTTCCTGGCTCTGTTCCCTCCTTCCCTCTGCCTCACTAATCTGTCCCCGTCCTATCACCCTCTAGATGGCAGAGACCTCCCTTCTCAACCCCGCCCAGTGGTAGCACTGAAACTCACAATCATGGCACCATGTCCATAATATTTCCTCCACTCCCTGCCTCCAGGCTTATAACTCAGTCATGGAAATGATTCCCAGCTCAGGACCTCAAGGAAAAGCTAAATTTTATACAAACGTAATTTATAATGTTGGTAGCATAATTAAGCCATATATCCTCACCCTGCACACATAAAATTAGTAAAGGCTGTGCCTTGGAAAGTTATGTTTAATCTATTAGCAAGACAATGCATCTACTGACTAGCCAGAACCCCCCACCCACTGCACATAAGCCATTATAAAACTCACCTTTCAGTATATAATCGGTTAACAAGCTCGGAACTTTTTCACTGTCGTCTTTCATGGCACGAAGAACTGAAATAAAAGAAGGAAAAGGCAACCATTCTAAATTCAGATTAAGAAATACCATTAATTTTAATCACTGTAACCTTAATCATAAGTAACCCTATGGTATAATCAATTCACACTAAGTATTATTTTTATGCTCAAGTATAGTTGAATTAAGTCCTTATTCAGGTAAGAATATTACAGTTACCCGTGAGTTATTTCCCCGATTTAACAGACTGGAGGCAGGAGGAGTAAGCTGGTCATTTACATGGAAGGAGCACACCTGCGAGGCTTCTTGGACATTTTTAAAGAAAGGACCGAAATGCAGACCAACCAGATGTCCCTGAAGCGGCACCAGGAAGGCTGCCACCTGCTCTACTGCCCAGGAACCGGGTGACTCGGCCTCACCCTACAGGGAGTCTGATGACTGTACCTCTCAGCAAAGGTTAAAAAAAAAAATCCAGATCACCCAGGTACAGATAACCTACAAATGAATACTGCACCTTTGCAGTGACTGACTGGCAACTCAAATTTTCTCCAGCGAGTCCTGGGGAAAATGCCGCACTATTTTCCCAGACACATGACAGTGCTACACAGTGGGGCCGTCAGGTCAGCCTTCCTGGGTTTCAACCGGCTCTGCTGCTTCCTAGCCAGTGACTTCACCACTCAGGACACCACGTTCCTTCTCCAAGTAAAATGAGAATGATCATCAGACCCACCTCCAAGGCCTGTGGCGAGTATTCAGTTACTAATTCAGATGTGAAGGACCTAGAATATATATGGCACATAATATATACTACCTAAGCAATACCCACAATTATTAACATGACCATTATTCTAATTCTTATCACTATTATCACTGCACCTCCGGCAGCTTTTACCTACTACATAACCATAAACACTGAGTCTCCACGGGGCTTCCGTCTACAGGTGGTGGGAGCAGAGGCTCAGGTTCTCCCCAGAGTTCTCAGGAGATGACCACTTTTTGATTTTCAAGGTGAAGGGCATCCTTCCATCAACTGTCTTCACAACTACCCTGTCCTCACAACTACGTTCATGTGGACATTCTCGAACAGCCCGGGGCCCAGCCTGCCGCCCACGTGCTACATGCATCCCAAGATGGCCATGAATGGGGCCCAACACGAAATCGTAAATTTACTTAAAGCATTATGAGATTCTTTTTATGATTATGTGTCACAATGTACTTAATGAGTGGCCCAGAGACACCAAAAGGTTGGCCACCCCCTGCCACATTCACTCACACGAAGATTCCAAGTTGTGTCCAACTATGAAGATATTATCTGAGAACCAGACTAAGGACCTTCTGATATGCGGATTATGACGACTTTGACCAGTGAATGTCTGTCCTTGGTCTGGAGGGCACGGTCTCTCCACAAGCCCTGGCTTTCAGGCGGTATTTATATCCCCATCTTAGAAGGCTACTACGTCCAGGATTTCTGCTTCCAATCACATTCAGATGTTTTCCCTTCTACACAAAATCACCCACGCAGACCCAGCACCATGAGAAGCGAGGCAGACCGGGCCCAGAGAGCTTCAGCCCCGTGATTAGCTGTTCCCCCATGTGATCTCGGACACTCGGAATTTCTTACGTTTCTCCTGAAAATCAGAGGGCTGGCCACCCAGCTAATCTCTCGATTCTTTATTTCAGGCTGGCTGGCATCACCTGATTTATCCATCTTTAAGTATTAAGTGCTTTTCAAGCACTAGTCCCCACAGGAATGAACACAAGCCTCGGGTCGCCGGCAGGCAGGCTGCCAGGAGGGAAGACACTCACTTTTTGCCCGGTGCCCCCTGGCCCATGTCTCCGTGTCCTTCGTTTCCAAAACACTGAACAGACAGCATCATCAACACCCACTCCTGTGACGCTCCCCCGTTAATATCAGCAAATGCAACCCCTTTGGGAAAAACAAGGCTGAAACATACACAGCGTGGGGGCAAAAGTAGGTTTACAGCCACGAGGATGAGGAACAGTTTATTCTTGTGTCAATAGTTATTAATTATTGTGTCATTTTCCACACCAACAACTGTAAACCTACTTTTGCCCCACCCTGTACATTAACTTATTTACTCTGATGTAACTGGAGCAATTATTTTTAGCCTCATTTTTCACTGAGACCAACAGAGGGTAAGTGACTTCCAAGGATGTCCCTGTAAACAACAGGAACAGAACCAGAATGCAGGGCCCATTTATGGCGATCCTAAGAGACACTCAATATCATGTATAGTTAAGTCTTACGCATTATTTTTGTTAGAGTACTTTTGTCTGCTTTGTTCACTAAAGTATCCCAAGCGCCCAGAAAATGACTTGGTACAGAGGAGTCTTCATCAAATGTTTGCTGAATGAATGAATATTCTTAAAAATATCACTTCCAATTGATGTTTTACCTGTACCTACTGCCTGGGGCTCTCCATGCATTAGAGAGAGACAGCACGTGCACACACAAGCATGCCGTACTTCTCCTAAATCTTTCCTATTCTGCATTGAATACTTACATAAGATCCATGAAGCATCTTATTTATTGATAAATGGGAATGTTTTCAAACATGCAAAAGGTAAAGGAGAATTAAGTTACATTTTCCCCCAGAATTTCAGCTTGTACATTTAAGAGCCAGAAAAATTTAAAAAAATAAAAACCATAAATCAGCTCTAGATTTGGTGTTAGATGTCATAACCATTTATAGTTCCCTCCTCAAAAGAGCAGAGGAGACACATCATTTACTACTGCTGATCAACAAACCAGTAGCATAGTCAGCCAACTAAAATCAGCAAAAGGTAAGTTTAATGTCTTTACTCACTTTTTGTTAATATTTGGAGATCTTCAACAGATGGTGGTCCATTCTTTTTCTCATAAGGAATAACTGTTGTCAAGTACTACCAAGTTAAAAAAAAAAAAAGTGTCACTTAAATCTGAGTTACCTAATCTGCAAAAATTAGATACAGCTGCTAGGGGTCTATCTCATAACACAAAACCTGAGCGACTTCATAACAAACCCAGGTGTCTTACTGCCCCAGCTGGAGCTCATTTTTTCACCCACCTCTATCCGCTCCACTGTCGACAAAAAGAGCCACTTCTTCACCCTTCAGTTACTAACAATTTCACAGGAGTGAAATCATCTGAGGATGATTGGTCAATTTGTTCATTTGCATAGTGAAGTCGCATCTAACATTCTCCTTACGTATTTTTCAACACATTTTTAAAACAGTAATTTTAACTGAAAACATAGTCATAACAGTTTTGTATAACAAAATAATTCCCAGCAGCCAAATAGTTCTATTTGAGACCATTTTTTTCTGGTGGAACAAAATGGTCACATGAATGACTTGATAACTTTAAAAACACATACCAGCTTCTTCCAGATACTAACAAAGACACATTTACCCAAATAATCAAGAGGTGCATCATTATTATTATATTATTATTGTTCTTTTAAGTTATTGTGTAAGTAGTTATAAATATTTAAAGGTATTAAAGGCAAAGAGAAAAGTGAGAGCAAGAATGGCCTCAGGGGGAATGAATCATGAAAATTTGGGTCTGAAATTAAGACAAACTGCCTAGCTCACTAGTGTAGTGGCCCTCAGGTATCAGAGTAATGCCCTGTACGTAGGTCCCATAAAAGCACAATCTAAAAATCATTGTCCAGATTCTCCTATTCCGGCCACTTCCCAAAAACTCACAGTTCAGGGCAGGCTGCGCATGCGCACCTAGAGACCTGCTGGTTTTCCTCGGAATCCCTTCAGCCCCTCCCACTACTTAGCCCCGCCCTACACTGCAGCTCTAACCCTAATCTTCTGAGTGATTTTTATCCCACTCAATCAAAAAACAAGATAGACATTGCTTAACAATAACTGGATCCATAGAAAAGTAGAAAAAGTGAATTGTTCAATCTTCAAGAAACTTAGTTTCCCACCACCCTTGTGGTGTAGACCTCTCCAAGGTGATGCTCGGTTGTACAACCGAGAATGTTTCTTGAGAAGAACACCCGAAGAGCGGGAAGCGCACCCTCTCCAGGACCCACTGACGCACGTGGCACAGCCTGGAGCAGCTCAGGAAGCCGCCCTTGGCGTGCATGCCTCCTGGCTGCACCTTCGAGCCTCCCTGCCCTCCTCCCCTGTGGTAGGTCAGTTTGGAAGTTATTTTGCCATCTTGTGGGTTCAAGAGGGGTAAGAAGCACCAAAATTTTAAAAAATTAAAAAAAAACAAAAAAACCCTCAACCATCCCTGCATGGAACTCCTTTATAAACTGTAAATGCCAGAGTGAAGTATTATTTAATATTATTTCCCCTCTTAAAAAATACAAAACTACCTTCAGTAAAAACCCCAGGCTCAAAAGCCTTCTTTTGATAACCTGTACTTTCTTAACCTTCACTTAAGTGCTAAATGGAAGAGTTTTGTTTTGGGGATGGAAATTTTAAATTGTGAAAAGTAATTTTAAACACACTAATGTGGATGTGTTTCACGTTTGTGATACTCCTGAAATCATAAAACAAAACTGTTATAAAAAGCAAACTGCTGTTCTCATATCTATGTATGATTTCATAAAAATAATGTCTCGTGCCTTGATACACAAACGAGCTGGCTGACTTTATGATACACCTTAAAACACATAAATATCATTTAAAAGGAGGTGACATAAACTCTAGGGATATTTTTGACCTAGAATGCTAATCTAAAAGATATCAATGTCTGGTTTTCTTTTCCCAAAATGACATCTTGTTTCTTATACTTTTAGAATTAGAGAAGCATACTCGTTATTTTTCACAGTGATATATCCCATACATGCAAGTAATTATATTTGTGTTAATATCTATTTGTTTAAAGGTAAGAGTGAAAAACAGAGCTCTACAATATGTATTAAGAATGCATTTAGTCTATTGTCCAATTTGAAGAAAGCTTTTTCCCTAAAGGAAAACTCTACATATTATCCAGACCATAAATATACTAAACTTTAATTTCTCTTTTAAGCAATGGTCTTAGTAAATTAGTAAAAATGCCAGCTTTCAGGACCTTCACTTACACAGGAAATGAAAAAGCAGAGAATGAGGAAAATAAGGATAACCGAGCACCTGTTTCTCTCCACCTGAATTTCCAAAGGTGTGGCGGAGGCCATTCTGAATGACATTTGAGATCCCTTCCATGCTGAAGCGCTAAAAGCAGCAATATACGGCCCGGAAGAAAAGGACAGAGAAAGAAGTTCAAAGACTATTAGTAAGAGTGTAACCCATCGGCTTATGTGCCCAAGAGGCAAGCAGTTAGAAAATGCCACTACTCATTCACATAAAGCAGACAAATTCATGCTGTTCTGAAAACGTTTTTGCTTCCATTTTTTGCAAGTCAAATGCAAAAGCAACTGCTTTTACGCCACTATTTCAAGTTTCCCTAACGGAACTGATAAATTTGCTCCAATGTAAACACTGTAAGTCGTACATGTTTGTTTTATCCAAAATTTACACAGTTTTTAAGATAGCTTTTGATATTGTTTACCTACATTTTGATCAAAAGCCTGAAAACTTACTATCAACAGTATGCATATTTGCAGCCTGAGTTTGTATATTTCTACCATAAATTTGGTTAACATTTGCTAACACAGCATTTGGCACATGAAATGCTGTTGCTTCTCCCTTGCTCTTTAGGCCCCCGACCCAGTGCAGAAAACTCGAGCCACCGGAGCACAGCAGGTCCCACGCGCCTGCTGGGCCTCGGGTACAGACATCTGAGGAGTGGGGAGAAAGAACATTTCACAAGGATCGCAGGAACAGAAGCAAGGGAAACAAGGCAACAGCCTCTGCCCTCGAGAAATGGACAGTTTAGCCCAGTGGTTCTCAAATTGTGGTCCAGGGGCCCCAGAAACCCTCTCAGGGGGTCCATGAGTTAAAGTTATTTTCTTAGAAATACCAAGACACAACTTGCTTCTTTCACTCTCATTCTCTGATGACTTAGAAGGAAATATTCCAAATGACTGGATGCAGAAGCAGATTTGAAAATCTAGCTAAATTCAATTAAGTCAGATATTAATGAGATCAACAAGAATGCACAGTAATGCCATTATGTTCTCTAGATTTTTTGAAATAGTTATTTTTCATAAAAATACTATATATGTAAGCATTAATGAATTTCTTATTGCTGTTTTTAAGTGAATGTATGTTAAACTTTTATCAGTTTTAATTTCTCATACAGTAAATACCAATACATATAATCTATACAACCTATACAACCAAACCATAACCTATGTATACAAAATATAACCTATATAAACAAAAGCTCTTTCAGGTCTTCAACAAATTTTAAGAATCTAAGTCCTAACACCAAAAGGTTTAATTTTAGAAGGAGCTAAGTGGATCTGTATCAGTCACATCCTCAGTGGTACCACTGAGGCTCTCGAACCACATCCGACCATCTCATGGGAGCTCACACACCTGTGCTTCCCCGAATCGCCCTTCCTCCCCGTCCTCCTTCCCACCCCGTCCTTCCCAGACTGTGTTTCAGCAAGAATCAAATGTCCGGTCAAGGCATCCTGACTGAACATGCTTCATTCTGCTGACAGCACACTATTACCTTAGACATAATTGGCTTGTTCTAAAAGAAAAACCTACAGGGAACTAGTTTTGTGTATTTTTCACATGCTATCATATAATTTGTTCCCTTTTTAAAAACAGATTATCGAAAGGAATGACTTATCTTAATCTCCAGAATCTACAATGAAAATTACGGGAAACCCTTTTCAAATAAATGTTCAATGCATTTTTAAATTCTATTAAAGGTTTTTCCTTCCCAAAGCAACAAAGAGAAAAATACTTCATTTTTATATTATCTAATTCCATTATCTATAGACATTAAAACCAGATAAAAATTCAGAAAATCTCAAGCGATATGAAAAATTTTAGAATCTGTGTACCAAGAAACTAAAGTATACTTTATATTTGAACAGCACATTGTAGAAACACTCTTTACTTTTTACTTTGCCAGTTGGAAACCTAATTTCTATTTCTAAAGATATGGTAGATGCAAATTCTTAAACTTCTACAATATACATGTAATTTAGGTTTCCTTACTAAATGTGCATTTATTGATAATGCTGAGCCATTTCAACCACTGGTAACCTGACCATTTCTGAAAACAACCTTCATGCAACCATAACTCTGGACTTAGTGGAAATAAATCAAAGTGCAGTCAAGTGAAGCCACAGTGACGAGGAAAAGTATGAAACTAACAACTGGTCCTAGTGAAAGAAGGTGAGCAAAGGAACCTCTGCCCTTGTGACCGACAGCAGCTGAGTCAGGAGCCGTAACGGGGCAGCCGGTAAGGCTCTCCTGTCCCCGTTCCACTGGGGGAAGACAGACAAGAAAATCAGAAGGCTGTGGGATCACAAAGAACCAAAGCTCCGGTTGCCACCAACTCCCACCTCCCCAGGAATCACGCAGTAACCATTTTCTGTCTTCATTTTCGAACTCTCCCTTCTCGACTGGCTCTTTCCCATGTAAATTCTCGAACCCTTGACCTCATTCCTCTCCCCAGAGCTTCCTGAAACAGCTCTTTCCAGGTGTCACTTCTCTGACGCTGAGGTCCACAGACACTTTTCAGGTCGGAGACATCCAGTGAGCTCCCCTCCTCCCCGGACACCAAACGCTCCCCTCCAAGTGCCCACCCTCGAGTGTCTGGTCACTGCTTCTGACACATGCCTGGTCCATGCTTCTCTCTTACACACGGGTGTCCCCAGGATCTTGGTCCTATTTTTTTCCTCATGGACACTCCCTGAACACCCCCACTTGATGGTGCCAACTTTTGCCGCCATCCCTCTACAGCTCCACTCTGCTAAGATCAATAAAAGGCTAAGAACAGGGCCCGGTACAGGCTCAGGAAACAGGAGCTGTCTTCATTGTAATTCTTCTGACTCCTATGTTTAATGGTTTATTGGATACCTGCACCTAAATATTCCTAAAATTCATATCCAAAACTGAATTCGTCTTCCTCTCCCCACCAAAAATAAGAAACCTGTTCCCCAGTCGGTGTTTTATACCTCTCATTCATTTACTCATTCTTTCGAAATATATTTGGCCTGATATTATTGCAGGTACTAAGGATTCAAAGTTAATGTCAGCCAAGACCCCTCCCATCCTCAGGAGCTGACACTCCAGGATACGAGGGACAGAAAAAGTACGAGTAAACGAACTAGAAAACTGCAGATGACAGGTGTCCTGCCAATAGCTACAACAAGGCAGTTAAAGACTGGACGTCTGCTTTGTACCCAGTTCCCGAGGAGGGGACATCTGAGGTGAAACATGAATTACACGGCCTCCCAGACGAGCTACAAAGGACAGAGAACAAGAGATCCTCTCAGACAACAAAACCCAAAGCCGCCAAACTGGCCGACCAAGGACTTCACGCCACGGCCAGTGCACAGGGGTCCTGCATTCTCCAGCAGGATGTGCGACAGCAGCTACGGAGCGCTCCCATTCTCCCCGCCGTCCAGCACGTTTTTATTCTCTCCATCTCTGCACGCTGGGTGGGCTGGGATGGGAGACGTAACCTGTGTACCATGGGGAGCAACATCCGAAGCTGACGGAAAGGACAGCAAGCCCCCCAAGACGGTGGTGCCCTGAGGCCGGATGCAGTCAGGGTAGAGGGGACCTGCCTTGCTCCCTTGGGAGAAGGGGCACAAGTCAAAACTCAGGGACCTGACCACTTTCTCATCCCCACTGACATTTCGTTGGCTCATTTCTTACCTGAATGACTGCCACAGATTCCTAGTCAGCTCCTTATTCCTGGCTGTCTCCCTCCAATTAGTACTCTTTGAAACACTAAAGTTACCCTTCCAAAAAGACAAATCTGAACATGTAACAAGCCACTGAAAACCTCTTTTTGGTTTCCTACAGCCTTTAAATAAAGACCAAATGCTACAGCGTGGCATCCAAAGCCATCCATTTGCTGGTGCCAGCCTGCTGTTGGCACACCCTCTCCTCGACTTACTTCCTCTCTCTCCTTCCAGCTTTCTCCCCCAACTTCTACTCCGAATGAACAGCCCGCAGTTCCCCACACGTCCTAACTGTCACCTCCAGGTAGCTGCCCATACTTCCCGTCCTCAGGATTCGGCGCAGCCTCCCCAGACCCCCAAACCAAACCTGGGGCAACAGCAGCACACACACATCAACCAGGGGGCAGTGCCAGGCAGAAAAGGCACTGAAAACACGGCCGTCGTTTTCAGTGCAGCAATTATCACGCTGCACCTAGGTTCCTCCACCTGGGCCCCACTGACATTTTGGGTGTATCATTCTTTGTGGTAGAGAAAGTCCCATGCACTGCAGGGTGTTAAATGGCATCTCTAGCCTCTACTCAGCAGGACACCAGGGGCACTGTCCCCCATCCCACCCAGCTGTGGCTGTGACAGTGACAAAGGTTACCAGACACTGTCTGGTGGGGGGCAAACGAGCCATTCCCTTCACTTAATGCAGTGATTCTCACCCAAGAGACGTGAAGGGAATGGCTTGTCTCCAGACCCCTGGCCCACAGGCAGCACGTCCTGGAGGCTGGGATTCACTCTGCGCCCCTGACACCCTTGCCTGGCACAGAAGTAAAGAGCAATATGTCTGATATCGGGTAAAAAATAGATCATCGCAATACTTCTTTCAAAGTGAGATGAGGCACAAGATCTAAGAAAAACAGCAGAGAAAGAACAAGGACAGTTTTGTTAGATTTTTTATTCAATTCAACTCTCAAAGTATGTAAGGAGAGAAGTTTGCTCCTCCTCTTGCTCTCCCACCCCAGCACACAGGCGGCATCTGATCCACAGCCCTGGGCCGGAGCCGCAAAACTCCTCAGCAACAGCTGCCCTTGCAGTGAAATACTTCCAGGTGTTTACATGCAACCAGGAATCGCACCTCAGTCAAACGTGTTTGGAATCAAAAAAAATGTGCAACAGTCACCTCGGCCAGAAAACTGTGAAACTAGAAATGCGAGATCTGGTTTCTCTCCCAGCTTTGCCATTATGTGGCACAACAGCAGTCCCTGACCCTACACCAAGGCCTGTCCTCACCTGTGAAACAGATGATTAAAATGGCATCATCATTAAAGGTCTCGTTTGTAGATTCTATGAACCTATGAATTAATTCAACCAAGATATATTATGTTTTAAGAAAGCACATCAAAAGCATACACATAACAGTACGGGACTAAAGGGCCACACAGAAGTGCTCAGGGCTGACAGAACTCCACGGCCAGATGGCATTCAGAGAGGTCTACTCCAAAAACTTCATTTTTTATGAGGAGTGAGTACATTTTGAGGAAGGAGAAAGACGAGGTCTCGTTCTCTCTCCACCCCAGTGACTGGCACAGCACCTGCGTCAGAACAGGCACCTGTCTCTCAGTGTCCGCCAGGCCGGAGCTGTGATTCTCCAAGGCCAGAGCCCGAGTCTTAGAGCCGGTGTAGAGCCAGTGATCACCATATCATGAGGCCTCTTGCTGTCTTGCAGGAGAGGAAAATTTTTTTAAAACAACTAAAAGACAAAAATAATCTAAGGGTGAACAGAAGAAAGATAACACAGCTATACAGCTATCTGTGCAAGATGCCAACAACGGACTTGTGAAAAAGTCCACCGGAGAACCCAGTCTGGGAGTCAGGACGGGAGACTGCGTTGGCACGATTTGTAAAACAACAGCGTGACCAAGAAACACAAAATCCCTAGGATAATAAAGAGCAGCGAGCAGAAGGTCAGGAGATTAGAGGGCCAGCGGGTGGGAAGCACGGACCCTGAGATGCGGAGGAGCCCTGATGAGCACACCTCCGCTCCCGCTGTACAACTGCCCGTGAATTCCAGAAGCAACGCGCCTTTGGAAGGCAAAAGGGAACTTAAAGACAAAACCTCGGAGACAGATTAAATTTACTTTTTAGTAACCTTTACCTCATTTAGAAAGACTACATTTACAACCTTGGGAACAGATGCAGTGTGATTAGGTGCTTATGGGACCTAACTGGGCCACAGGGAAGGCTTTCTCTACGCTTCAATTTTATAAGGAGGGAGAGGGGAAGGGGGAGGGAGGGAAGGAGAGGAGGAGAAAAGTACCACAAATGTGTCAAAGCACTAAGAGACCTGAGTCCCAGGGTGAGGAACACCGGATGAAGTGCCCAGGGTGAGGAACACCGGATGAAGTGCCCAGGGTGAGGAACACCGGATGAAGTGCCGGACATTAACTAAAGACCTGTTACAGCTTATGGTGGTAGGGGTGTCTGAGAACCTAATCCTGCCTCCGTTTACTGCCTCCATTTAGTCTACCATTCCCACATTTGAGGCAAAGAATCCAAATGGTCAAATTCCAAGTGAAGCACTGGTAAAGGTTCTGTGAGCCTAAAATTACTTTGTCATCTATCCAGCCTTCCCCCCATATCTTCATGAAGGAGTCAACAGCTCTATCGAATGCCCTTCTCAGAAAGGGAGTGTTGAGATTAACCCATTTATAAGCAGGAAAGTGATTCAGCAGTACAGTATTCACTTTATTGTTCCCCTTGCCACTGACCAAGTGCCAAGGTGATGGGAAAGGTGGGAAAGAGGCTCACTAAGCACATGGCTTCAGTCACGACAGATCCTGAGAACACCCACGACTGTCTCACAGCCATTTCCTCCACTGGCACGTGTCTGTACTTAAAGTCTCAAAATCAGCCATTCTCGAGAAACTTGTCAACTTGTCTCAGACTAAACCAGAAGCAACAGAGTATAAAGAAGATATGTTTTTTTTTCATCTACAAAAATGTGAAAGAACACAAAGAAATAAGCCAAGAGCTCAAAGCCCACCCACGACAGGCCTGCAGAACTCAGAACTGAAAAGTGGGGGGGTGTCAGGGTCCCTGCACCAGCCTCTGGCAGCTCCGAACAGCCTCTCTCCCCACACACTGCTTTGTGACCTGCCACTTCTACTGACCTACCCATCACCACTCACAGAGCAGCAGTCATGATGCTGATCACGACGACGATGATGATGATGATGTCTATTTTGTAGGGTTGTTGTGAAGCTTCAGCGAGATCATCCATGGGAAGCATTTTAGCAAAGTGTTCAGCAAATACAAATATTCAAAACATATCTGGGCTGTATTCCTTTAAAAAAACTAGAATAACATTCGGGACAAAACTCCCATGGAGAAGTAACCAAAGCTTTCTGCCTTTCTCCAGGACAGTATAAACAATTATTTCAAGTTCTCCTCAAAGAAATAAAATGGCAACTGAGAAACATTAAGTTCCTAATTATAGTCTGTAGCTTAAAAACTGAAGATAATGTGAAGAAAAAACATACTGTGTATGACTGAATATAGAAATCAGCCAAAAAGCTAAAACAGAAAATGAGCAACATTTTTAGGTAATTCACTCTTTCTTAACCATAAAAAGAATACAGCTTGAACACACTACAGAAACTGAAAAGCAACAAGGATCAGATGTAGCTTCATAGTTTGTCAATTCTTTTCTTGAGTCTTAAACATCTCCAGCCAGCATATTCACCAGGTCCACTAATATTCACCAGGTCCACTAAGTTCACGGAAAGCAGAATCCAAACAAAGAAAAGCAAACCTAACCAGGAGGCCAGGAAATTCAGACCATTTCTGCTGCCAAACTTTTAGCCTCATCTGACACCAGCTGGTACCGATCTCTTAACTAGCCACGAAACTTTCAAAATTTCAGTATCAAAGCTCAATGTCAGAAAAAAAGGTTTGGAAAAGCAATTAAGAAAGGCTTTTATCTAACCTATACTCTTACTCCATTAATATACTTTGTACTCACAAGTTCCAAAATGAGAAATTCAAATATAAATATTATTCTTTATAAATCACATCATTGTCAGTAGTTGGACATAATTTTCAAAATTAATTTATAAAACAGTAGTTTTAACTTTTAATAAGTTAAAATTCTTAAAATAAAAAATGAGAAAACAGAATAAAAAGCAATAGTTAAATGTAAAAACATTACCAACTAAGTATATTCAAATAATTAAGATATTACTTAAGATAAAAAATTGATTTTGCTTATCTTGACACATTTTTAAATCAAATAATTTTAATGTGAATTATAAAGCAGTTAAATGCAAATTCTACAAAAATAAATTTTTCAAGTAAATCAGATCTAAGTAAATGTAAATTATACCAAAGCAGATAAATACTTGAAAATGTCTTGAATATTAAACCACTATTTTATAAGTTCAGCCTCAGAGCAGAAAGATGTGATGTGAAGATTTTCAAAGTTAGGAGTTAAGTGGAATATTATCAAGTAATATAATAATTTTATACTCTTTTTAAATTTTTACATAATTTAATATTGATACTTAAGTATGCCAAAAATGTCAGAGCCACTAAAACTTGAGTAATATAACTAATCTTGGAAATGTATAAATTTATTCTTGATATTTATGGATATTCTAAGTATATAATATAGTACCATTTTCTGGCACACTATGGTTTTTACATGAACTTGTATCACATTAACAAATAACACACAAAACTCTTCAGGACCTAAAGGATTCTACTACATTAGTTGCTGGGTCACGATACACCAAAAACAATTGCAAAATACAAACAGCAGATAATGGTAAAATATAAAAAGCTGTATGTCTATTTCTCTAAGCAATACTATCTTTTAGAAAATAAACTTGTTCCTCATCTAAAATACTTCATAATTCATGTTTATTAAAACATAAGCATGACTTATCCAACTTTCTTTTCACTCTACAATGACCTTCCATTTATACCCTAACACTAGTTTTTAGTAACACTCTCTGTAGTAAATAAAAATGCAGAGTAGTATCAACTATCATCAACAAATTAGTGTTGAAAACGTGGTAATATTTACACTCAAGTACATGTACAGGGCAGACTTCACCCTCTCGAGCACAGCTACTTAGGAAAGGGGGCAGGAGGAGCAGTGGAGTCAGCCCCTTTTCCCACTTTTCTACCTTCTTTAAACTGCCTTGCATCACTACGTAAAATAAATGCAGTGTGTCCAGGGACTGCCAATATTTTTATATGTTTTTTGTTTCCAGATCTAGAGACAACTGGTCTACGTGCTGCTTGTCACTTAGCTACAAGAAATCTGACACATACAATAAAAGTCTGTTGCTAGGCAGGGTGCCTGCAGCAAGTACCTTGGCCATGGACCAGCCAAGTCATCACCATCTGCAGGTACCACTCAGGCTGCTGGACAGGGACCCAAGGAAAGGGAAACTCAACACAGCCTTGAGATAAAACAAGGCTACATTTCATAACAAACGTGAATCATAATATGGTGATCTTTTCATCTAGACAGACCCGAAAGGCGTTCACATCTTTTTTTTTCACCTTCTAATTTCTTAATTTTTTTAGTCTAATCAAGGGTGGCAAGCTTTTTCTATAAAGGGCCAAATCGAAAGCACTTTAGGTTATAGGCCACACGGTCTCTGCTGCAAATACTCAGCTCTGTCCTTTAAAAGCTAAAGCAGCCGTAGGCCACAGGTGAGTAAGCAGACATGGCTGTGATGCAATAAACGTTTCTTTATAATACAGGCAGAGGGTCAGTAGTTTACCTTGCCAATCCCTGGTCTAAATCACCTTAGCAAATGTAAAAATTTAAAATTTCAAATTAAAAAACAAAGGGAAGGGGGAGCCAGCCCCACGTTTTTCTTAAACAAAAGCCACAAATTCAAGTAGTTCTTTCAAGACAGTTCCTTCTAGGCTTAGAGCTAGCATAAATCAGAATAACTTCCAAATGATCTACTAGTATAGCTGTCTAAATAAAAATAAATTTCTCTTATCTTAAAATCAGCTTTGGTCAGGATTAAATGGAAAACTATTACTTGGACATTTTTGCATGTAAAAGAGAAACAAAATAGATTGACTATTAGTCATAATGTGAGCTAAGTGAGTCATAAAGACAGATGGGAAACATATCTGTGAAAGAAAAATATATAAAGAAAGAGCTCTCTCCCATCTTTAAGCAGTCATCCTCCCAGCCCCCACGAAGCAATAAATTCGAGTAATGGGATTCTTTGTACGGCTGAGTTGCTGATTGCTAATATCCCCCAAATTTTCAGAATAAACTTCAAGTTAGACTGAAGCAATTATCTACATCCTTGCTGATGGTGAAAGCAACACAGTCGAGCTTCCTCTTGAAGTTCAATGTGATTGTGGCAAATAGAAAAGATATTATAGATTCCTGTCTTTTCAACCCTAAACTCAGAATCAGCACACTTACACGTGATATGACATTTGATTTAAAAATGTTGCAGAATTCTGAAGGAGGAAGTGTGTCCATTTTCATCCATATAAGCTTACTAAGGTCTGATGCTAAGCAGGTGTACCCCAATGTAACTTCAGATAAGATGACCACCACCTCTGAACTCAAGCATAACTGATGTACTTCAACTTGTACTCATGTGACCTGCCACTGAAATGCAAAGGCCTGTGAAACCTATTTGACATAAACAGAAGACTGGCAAAAAAGAAAATCCCTGACGGAACAATAATTCAAACACTACAAATCCAAATCCTCTGGGATTCCATTTCCTTCACAGTTAAGTTCCAATTCAACAATCATGCATTGAGTGATAAGCAAAGCACCACAAACGAGGTGAGATGCTGGGGAAGCGATGCGAGTGATCTTTGGGAAGCCTGTGTTCTTTCCAAGGACGGACTGAAGCCAATGGTTACAGTAGAGTGTGGTACTGTGACATTAGAAGTAGTTATACCCTCACAAAAAGAAAAACATCTCAAATGTGACACAGTAGGCAACTCACAAAAAGAATACAAACAACAGGAAAAAAAAAACACTGTTTGCCTGTCAGATCAGAATATATGAAAAGGTAGTAATACCCATTGCTGGTTGGAGGTGTGGGGAAACGGCCACACACTCTTATAGACTGGGTTACATTTCTATAGAACAATGTGGAAGGCCAGTTATTTTAAACCCATTAAAACTATATACACTTTAACCTAAAAATTCCATTTGTTTCCGTGAATGAATAGAGTATATAAGAAATAAATTCAACTTCAGAAAAATGGTAACTTTGGTTTGGTAGGGTAATTCCCAATTCCTACTACATATTCAGGAGAAATGTCTGGGAGGCAGCTGGACATATAAAAACCAGCATTCACTCAGGATGTATGCTAGTCTTGCACGTGTTACTTCATTCTTCTGAAACCCGAGGGCATGTGTCTCCTGTGGCAGAGGCAGGACTCAAACACAGCTCTTAACACAAAGCTCTTAACAGTCTAGTCAGCCTCCATGGACTTAGCACTGGGTAGAACCATCCAGGGTCAAAATACAGACTTGCAAGTTTACCTTCCTTTTATGCATTTATTCAGCAGAAACGTATTAGGTTCCTGATGTTGGACCTAAGGATACCAGGAAAATAAAGTTACATTTCCCATCCTTAGGGAACCATGTTTTCAGGAGGACAAAAACAAAAAACTTGCACTATGGTACAACGGTGCTACCAGAAGTAGTGAAGAGCAGTAACACTAACCCCAAAAAGAGAGAGTCATCAATTCCACATTGGAGGGATCTTGGCGAAGGTTCTAAGAAAGAAAGACGATTCTTGACCATGATTTTTGAAGGATGAGTTTTAAGAAACAATCCAAGTGAACAGAGGAAGCGGGGGAAGGAGGGCCACTCCACAAAAAGGCAGTGGCCTACACAGATGCCCGGAGCAGCCCAGCCAGCTCAGAGAAACGCAGACCGAAGAACAGACGGTGCCCGTTAATCATTCCAGTCTCCACCCGCCCCTCTGCTCTTCCAGATGCCGAAGGACAAGACAAGGGAGAGAGAAAGTTTCCTGCTCTCCTGAGTGTCGTTTTTCAAAGAGAAGACCTACTCCTCCAACCTGGCCTCCAAAGGGAGAGTGGCAACGGGACAGGGAGCGTGCCAGTCAGGAGGGGCAGTGACGCGGGGACCGCCCTGACGAAAGCAGCTCCCTAACAGCGTCACCACGGACCACCTGATCCAGCCTTCCGTTCTCTTGGTTACACTTCTTACTGCTGGAAGTATATTGTCTGTCCCTTTCCTTGTTTGTTGCCTGTCTCCCTCATTAGGATGTGCGCTCCAGGAGACCACGGGCTTGGTCCGTTTCATTCAACCCTGATCTACGGCAGGCCTGGCACACGGGAGATGCTCTGCAAACACCTGCTGAATGAATGAATATTGCTCTAGCTTACCCAACAGATGGCATACAATTCTGAAAATTCTAACAATTTATGATAACAATTCACTTTTCTGTGAGACTCAATATTTTACTCCACATCTAACAGTATTTGCATGATCCCAAAGAAATGTTCTAATGCTCTAAATAGCAACCCTAAGCCCCCAGTGTTTTTCACTGCAGAAAATGTTTAAAACAAAACATGTCTCCAAAATTAACACCTAAAAAGTTTAACTCTGCTCTATTCCCACCCAGATATTTCATTACACCATCCTTATAGCAAAGAGAACAAGCTAGCAATTCTGGATAAAGTGTTACACCAACTACAAACTGATGTTCTGTTTCAATGATACACACATAAGGAAAAATGGAAGGGAAAAGTCCAAGTCCTGCTAACGAAACAAAAAATACCTAAGGAAGAAAGAAAAGGATGGCTAATGTTATTAGAAACCAGATATCGCGCATCTGTAAAAAGGTCACCAGTGTTCAGACATCAGTGTCACTGATGATGACTAAGGCACAGAGATCATGTACCTTAACCACATGTCACAAAAAAATGTCTGGGAAGGTAACATCTTTCGGGATGTTGCCTCTCCAGCTGACCACTTCACTTCAGGGCTCCTTGAGTCACCTGCCCCTACTTTCGGAGTCACAGAGTTCAGGCTCCTCATCTCACAGAGGGGGCGGTCTTTCTCCAGCATTTTAGGCTTGAGGGAACCAGCACCACAAGCTTAGCAACGCTGTTCCTAGCCTGACTAACGGTTTTGACACAAATAAAGCCAGGGTTCAAGAGGCAACCTTCACAAGTCCAAATATTGTTTAAAAATATATATATATATATGGTTATTATGAATCTATTTCAAGACTAATAGAGGTTCAAATGAGACCTACATGCTGCCTTGCCATTTCTCAATATAAAAGCCATGTAAAATGACACAATGAATCCACCCTCTTTTTATGTGGGAGCCTTTAAACTTCTTTAGGGATAAATTTATTTCCTGAAGCCAAGTGTTAACACCAATAAATGGAAAATTAACAAGTAATCCCTAAATGCAGATGGGCAGAAATTACCAACCATGCTATCTGTGACTTTTTAACTAGACATTTTATTTAACCACACTCATATAACTGGGCCATCTAAAGGGTGCGATTTAAAAAATAAGATATAAGCTTTTATCTTATTTTTAAGCAAACTTCCCAGGATTATGTATTCAAATAAATGTTTGGGGGGGTTTTAGTGTCTTTTTCCCCAGAGTAGTCACCAGAAGTGACTAAACACCTGTTCACTAATAAATACTGCAGCTTCTTGAGAGCATTTTGTACCACACATCTGAGAACTTTTCCAAAGTTGGATGATAAGCTATAGCCTTTAAATGCACCATAGACACTGCTCTAAGGAAACACCCACTTACTCACAGGCCAAGCACAGCACAATGAACAGGCTATAAATGGTGAGACTCTCTGTTTGTGTCCACTGCTCGCCGGTGGCCCGGCAACCCAGACCGCATCCTCCTTCCTGGACGCCGTCAGCCTGTGGTCAACGAGATCTACCTCTCTGATAAGTTTTCTTTAGAAACAACAAATCGGAACTTGAAGACAGAATGTGTATTATTGCAATCATTACAGCCAGTCTGTGGTGATCTGCATTGCCACGTTATCAACACCATAAACTAAGAAAAGTGCATGCCCTTCAGAAAAATGGGTCCCTCTGTCTGATCACTACACTCTACAAATAACACACTCTTTCATAAAACAAAATGACGGTGGCAATATACTAGGTCTCAGCTGAATAAAGCAAAAGGAAAGACCATTAAGAGCCATAAGGAAATGCATCTCATAATTAACAGTTAATGTTTACGATAAATTTTAATCGAGTAAAATTAATAGGACCACTTAAGAAAAGTGAAGGAGCGGAAAACAAAAAACTCTATATGAGTCAAAGACTCAACTATCCTAACTTGCTTTCACCAATCAGTAATATTCTAGTCCGCCAGGTACTAAGCCAGATGGCTGATGTCGCGTACATCGTCATGTTCCACTTGACCTGATAATCAGGAGGAAGCTGTTTACAGACCAATCTGTGCTTTTAGGCTCAGCACAGCTCGGCCAGCTCTCAATGTGCCCCTTTTAATATTTTATCTACAACTCGTGAGAGATAAGCAAAAATAAGAAAAATAATAATTCCCTTCATAAGCCAAACATAAATGAGTACCAATAACATTTTCATGTATTAAAATGGTCACTTCTAAAGCTTCTTCCTTCAAGACACCCCCCTTGTTTATTCCGCCTCTTCCTCCTAAACACTTCAGCATGGAATCACCCCGATGACCACGGTGCTGCCACCACAAACGCTCCTCTCTGAAGGCGCTGAGCACGGTGGTATTCTTGAACAGAATCCCTTGAACGCCCTGGTGAGCAGCAGCCCACCCCACTTGGCCTGCACATGGAGGCCAGCCCACCGCTCCTGGCTGGAGTGCTGGGATTACCATGGAAACCGTTTCCACTGGACCATGCCGCCTGCAAACCATCACTTACTGTGCCCGGCATATGACTCCTCTCATTCTTCCCATTCTGAGAGCTGCCATTCTTGAGTTTCTTTTTTTTTTTGGCTGTTTCTTTGTGCTCTTTCTGTTTGTTTTGCACTTCAATGAGAACAGAAATAAAGCTGTTTTTCACTTCCTTTTCAAACTCCAGTTCATCTCGCAAGGCCAACTGCTGCACCAGCTCTTCAGAGTATTCCTTAATGGCAGTCTCGATTTCTTCCAGGAGCTCATTTAACTCAGATACTGAGAGCCTTTTTACTCCTGTGACCAAGAGCAAAGCACAGCAGATACTAAGACAAACACGTTTCAAGGGAGGATCAGAGGGTGTTTCATGCTACAGAGCAACACCATATTCTAGGCAATTAACTGGTTTGTGATCTCGGAAGCCTAAACCTTCTGGTGGGCAGGTCCACGTGGGGGTGGGTGGGTACGGTTACTTCTCAAATGGCTGAGAAGTGTAACAATTATTTTACTTGTCTAAAGCAATCATCCCACAAATAATACTTCGGTCAAGGCTTTCAAAACTATACAAAGAAAAAAACAAACACGGGGAAGAGCAGACAGTACAGAGACTACCTGCTGACAAAAGACAGCAGGCAGTTTAACAGAGTTCTGGTGCACATCTGGAGAGAGAAGTCCTCTCGAAAGAATTAAACTAAATGCATATTTAATCACGGAGCCCAAAGCATGAGTTTTCGGACTGTGAGGATGACAAGGAAGACTGTGCACTGTAAGCCCCGCTCAGTTTTTCTCAGCCTTCCCTCAAGGGAGAGGCCGGACATCACCCAATTCCTCACCCCCGTACCTCGGAAAGTGACTGTTTGGAGGAGGATCTTCAAAGAGAGAACGGAGTTAAAATGGGGTCACAAGGGTGGGCCCAGATCCAGTGTGACCCATGGCCCTTACGGAATGAGACGAGGGCCCAGATGCACACAGAGGAAAGTCCATGTGAGGACAGAGAGAAGACAGCCGTCTGCAGGCCAAGGAGAGAGGCCTCAGGAGAACCCAGCCCTGCCGACACCTGGGTCCCAGGCTTCTCGCCTCCAGAACTGCGAGGAGACGGGTGTCTCTTGTTTAAGCCGCCCAGCCTGCGCACTTCGTCACAGCAGCCCGAGCTGACTAATGCAGGGTTCAGAGGTGAATGTGACAGAGTGCCTGATCCAAACGTGTCCCCAGTGTCACTGGATGGTGGGGAAGGGCATGCAAGCCAGCCAGGGAGAATCAAAGACTTCTGGTGACAGGCACACTAGATGCTTGAGACAGATAAAAAAGCACAAAGAGCACTGATTTAAGTAAGGTTCCTTACTCTCTTCGTAACTGCTCGTACTAGACCTCTTAAGAGTCTGAATCTCCTGGGAAAGCATCGAAAGCCGATCTGACTGCGTGGGCGTTTCATCGTCATCCGGGTCAGGGGATTCCTGCATCATTTCTTCAATTTCTTCAATAACCTTCCAAAACATACACACCACTGTTAATCACATGCATGTGGAAAGCGGCCCGCCTGGGACACAGCATTCACGAGGCAGCCAGAGCCGGAGCACACCGGATTCTCCATTAATCGACAGTGTGCGGAGAGCATGCTCTAAGTGATCAAATCTGGACCGTAAGAGTGAACAGTTTATCCAAAAGAATTTACAATATACTGAATACAAACTTAAATAGAATGGGATTCAATACGGCCGCCATGATTCAGCAGGCCCTATCAGATCTCACAACTGAGAAACGGTGCTCTAAACACACGTGTGATCTACTTCAGACGTGCCGAACCAGACCACAGTTACAGTTACACAGAAGGACAGAAAATTTATACCCAAGCAAGTGCTCGGTGTGAAGCCATTTAGTCAAACTGACATAAAATTTAGAAAATATAACAATTAAAAAGTTACATATAAAGCAAGAAATTACCTCAATGGCAGCAAAATTCTCTTTTAACAGCAGAAAAAATTCCATATATTAGTTCAATGGAAGATTAAGGGCTATTCAAAAATTACTCAAAATATGGAAGCTTACAAAAAGTCGCACGAAAGTAGTAAAATTTCAGAAATACATCTGCCTTTGTTTAAACAATGACCCAGTGTCATATGCAATGTTGCTCAAATTTGACAACAGCATCTTGCCCTGGTCCAGATTCCGAAAGTTGAGAAGGATATAGAACTCAGAGAAAACTTAAGGAAAACCAGAAAAATTACAGTAGTTAGAAAATCAGACCTTAGTTAAAAAAAAAAAAAAAACCCTATTAGAAAAAATACAATGTGAGTCAGCAAGCTTAACATGTGACACTTACAATGAGGAAAAACAAAAGTAAACCCGAAGGAGGTAGGGATTATGTCAATTAGCAATACGATCTTCCAGGCACTGAAGCACAGGACAATGAGGCACCTGACCCAGGCCATGCAATCGCTTCTCTAAGTCTTAAAAGCAGGAACAGCTCATGGTAGTCAGGCCATCTACTGAGGAGACAATGCTCTCTCAGGGTCCCACATTCCCCTGGAATATCTCCCTCACCCCCGCTCAGCCTTCTAAGCTATTATCTTGCTTTGTAAGCACCTCGCTCTCCCCAGGCCCAGAACAATCCAACTTCAAGTATAACTAAGGAGCACCAAAATGACACGTTGTAAAGGGCACCCCTCCCAACCTGACCACCATATATCTCTTCACTGACCTCATTCTCCAGCCTAAAAATACAGTGCGGTAGAAGGGACAGGCCACCCAGCCATGAACTAGAGTTCTATTTCAGGGAGCAATTCTTGCATCCCATTTGGGCAACACAACAGAAGCGGGAAGAACATTCAGAAAACGAGGAAGCTGATTCAACTGGCTTTGCATGAACAGAGGGTTGGCATTACCAGAGCATTCCACAGGAATAATGCTCACTTCTTCCTACAGTACATATCACAATATGTACATCCTAATAAGCACTAATGATTTTTGCATAGGTTTCAGAGAAACTAGGTAATTTCTACACAAATATAGTATAGAGGGCCCATGTCTGGCTAAATCTAAAGAAATAATAAAAGTCACAATGTTTTTTCTGACTTTCCTGTAACACTCCCCAAGTACCTCGCTGTACTGTTCTAGCAATGCTGATCACTGTGTATACCAGAAAATCTTTCCAGCTAGCACAATCCCGCCTGCTTCAGGTGACATCCTTTCTTCCCCTCCCAGTGGAGGAGCCGACTGTTGAGCCTACATAAGCAGGAAGTAGTGGGAAGACAAGCGGACTTCCACAACCCACCACTTAACTGCCACAGGAAGAAATTGTTTCTCAGCCCAAGCTCCCTTTTCCTTCCACTGGTGAGTTTCTCCCTTGTACCTGATCTGCAGTGAAGAGGGGCTCCTCATTCACACAGGAGACGATGATCGAGTGCATGTCCAGCTGTTCTCTCAACTCCTCCTCATCTGATGTATCGAAGAGCAAGCTGTCACTTACCTAAAAACAAAACAACCCGCTATTATAAGCAGGACCTTCTGATCACAGCAAGTCAAAGTGTCTTTGGGGAAAGCACCGGCTGAGCACTCTCCGAACAGAGGGAGAAATGATCACAGTTGCTCTGTAAAGCGAAGTGCTCTGTGATGTGCTTTACGTAGTCGCCTCCAACAGAAACAAGAGGAATGCACAGAGTCTGGCACAAATAACACCCCTGTTTTATGAGCTGGTAATCTATACCACATCTTTAATTACAAAATCATCAGCATGTAATTCTGTAACAACAACATCATACTCAAGTGCGCCATATGACATTGTAGCAGAAATGTTCACATTGCTGTCCCTCTCATGTGAGACACTAACGTACCCCACCAATCAGACTCAATGCCGTTACTCCTGCTGGACCCTGCAGAATAAATACGACATTGCTACAGGGCTGCAAGCATCTTACAGACACACACTCAGCTGTTCTCTCCATGGGAAGGGTGCCAACAAGCTGACCGATAAATACAAAAATACCGGGATAGGGCGTTGGGTAGAAGTTGTAGGGAATTATGGCAAAGCGGGGAGAGGTAATGGGCAAGGTAGGAGGCAAATGTCACATAGTCAACAATCTAATAGTAAGATTGGCATATACAAAAATTCCACAGAAAACATGAAGTTAGTTATTTGCAAACTAACTTCTAACAATTTAAGTAAAACAGAAGTAATGACCTCCCTGGCAGACAGGAACATTAGGGTCACACTTAGCCCTTTCAGTTGAACATTTCTTCCAAAAGATAGTCTCTCTGTGTTGTAAAACATGTTCAAACCTAATTGCACTGGAGATTTTCCATAGCTCCATTTTCCACACTGCTCTGTGCCCTAGGAGGCTGACCTTTATGGACAACAGCAGAGGATGCCCTTGACTTCTTTCTGGCCTCCAGCTGGGTTCAGCACTGCTGGGAGACACTGGCAGGAGGCTGGAAGGTGGGAGGGTGAGGGCTGGGCCTGTATTCCGCCGTCTCCTCCACAGCTACTCTCTCCAGGTTCTGGTGACCTCTTTCCTCCTTTCTCTCGTTACGCCAAGTGGCGCAAGTACTGCTTGCTACTGCCGGCCCCAGGGTATCACACCAGGCCTCGGTGGTGTCCCCTAAATCTGTCCACACCGATATAAACAGCCCCTTTAACAATGACTTAGAGTTTAGTACTAGTACTCATTGTAAAAACCTTACCTGGAAAACTCAGCAGATTAAAACGCACTGCACAACAGGTAATGTGACGTGACTGTTTGGACGATGAAAGAACCGTAATTAGAACTCGGTTCCTCAGGAAGCAGCAGGACACACTGAGTTCCCAAAGGACACGCAGGCAGCAATGAACCATATAAGAAGTAACCATGTATTTCTAATGCACAGCAAATAATCGGAAAAACTGTATTTGACCTGGGAAATTATTTTATTTACCAACGCAAAGGATATACATAAAATTGAGGACACACGACTGAATATTATAGGTTCCTATGTCCTCCCACAGGATCGTGGGAAGTTTAACGGTGAGCACAGCCCACAGAGGAAGAAGCAAGGTGAGACGTGTGAAGGGACACCAGTGTGCTGGCTTCAGTGACCTCAGCCTGGGGAAGGGGCCGCATCAGCACACCGGAGTCTACCTGCTCCCGCCTGCGGCACCTCCACGCCCACGCCACCTCCACGCTGCACCTCAGTGAGATGGCGCATCCCCTCATTCTACTTCTCAGTGCACCATCAGCCTAAGAAGGCCTGGCCCCGGCCCTGCACACACCATCACGAAATTCCCGAACACCATGCAAGACAAGGAACCTAAAATCTTCCTGACAGGAAAAAAAAAAACCCATCACATTAAAAGGACCAGGAATCAAAATGTCACTTGCATTTTCAACAGCAACAACAGAAAGTAGAAAACAATCAATATATTAATAATTTCATTTCAATTAATTGCACCCTAGAATCCTAGCTAAACTAACGACTTGGTGGGGACTTAGAATAAAGACATTTTTCAGACATTCAAGTTCTCAAAAAATTTACCTCTCATGTGCCCTTCTCAGAAAGCTACTGCGGGATATGTTCCATTAAAACCGGGAGGGGAATGAAAAAGAAAGAAGATGTGGGATCTAGTACGTGGAAGAGGTGAAGGGAATACTCGTAATGACAGCGAGGATCCCAGAATGACGGCTGTGAGCCAAACTGGACAGCCACCGCTCGGGTGAGAACTGTTAACTGCAGAGGGCGTCAAGAGAAGCAGCGAGAAAAAGAAAGGTACAGCGCAGGAGAGACTGACAGATTATCTGGTGCACTTCAATCACTAAAATGAGTTTTAGGGCTCTGTTGAAGCTGAATTAGTGATCTAATGATAACGTAGTCACAAAAGGCAATTATTACTACCATGAGAAAAAGTTACAAGTGACAATTTAATCATAATGCAATAAAATGGGTCAACTGTGAATATTTAAGCAATCAATATAAATGATGAAGATTAAATTAGCTAAATATTTTGACATGATTATACTGGAAAGATAGGGGAAAGGGAAGTTTTTGTGAGGGTGACAGTGTTGGGGTTGGAGGGAGGACTATGAGAGAGCTAAACCTTCTATCCTCTGGGCAGAATAAGTGGATAAAGTCTAAAATTGAAAAGTAAAATCCAGTAAAATGATATGTTATCTGTTAAAAAAAAAAAAAAAACAGGTGAAGCGGTTGAAAGTGGTTGCCCCTGGTAAGTAGAAACCAAAGACAGGATAAGTGGGGCAAGGCCTCTTTTTCATGGTAAGTCCTACGGTTCTAGTATACTTTTTTTAAAGTATGGCAGTTATGCTTTTACTAAGAAAGGAGAAAGGTCAAGAGATTAGGCTCTTGATGGGAGAGGACATTTGATTTCAACACTGAAGAAGCAGAGAAGAAAAATTCCACAATGCGACCATGATGGTGTATGGATGACGTGGAGTAGACCAAACACTAACTTCACTGATCCTTAAACTTCAACAGCCCCCCTCACTCTTCTGTGTTGCAACGTGAAGGCCACAGTTTTGTTTTATTTTTCCCCTCAAAGACAAGTTGTCCCTTACAAAAAGCTTTAATTTGAAAATTACTCCCAAGTAAGATGTTATCATCTTCTTGCCGTTTCTACTTTTAGAGATATAAAGGTTCATAAACAAAGCTCAAGTCCTTGAAGAAAAGCTCATGGTAGGAGGAAGGAGATGCCACAGGTCGTGTCCCTAAGGCAAGTGACTGAGAAGCACTCTAGACAGAAGCATGGTCAAGAAAGGCCCTGGATTGGGAAGCGGTTTACAGCTACTGTCAAAACACATGGGTGACACCAGTAAGCCATAAGTTTCCATGACGACAGAAACAATGATCCCAGATCCTCATTCCGGGGAGGGAGCCAAGCCCATTCCATACAGAGAGGGCGTATGTAAGGGCTGGAATCCCTTTCAGGCTTTGAAAACGAACCTTGGCTGTCGTGGGTATCATTCACCCTCCCATTCGGCATCCCTGCGCCTTCCCTTTGCCAAGCATTCCAAACATCCCTCCTTCCTGTGCCAGGGTCAGACACACAGGGGTGATGCTCTCTCCCTCTACGGAAACAGAGCTGCCTCACATGGAAAAAAACGTGCCCGTGTTAGATTCTGGACTGCACTAGATGCCTTAAGGACCAATCAAATTTCATCCCTCATTGTCAAAGTAATTCCCTATAGGCCCTGTTTTACATTTGGGATAATCCAAAGAATGCTTCCAAAAGGTAAACACACACCTGTCTCAGTCGAGACTGCTGTCACTAAAGAGACAGATACAAACATACCTACCAGGAAGTCTAATCCAAGGACAGACCCAGAAACACATGGTTAATAAGAGAACACAGCAGTGATCTGAGACAGGACAGAGGGCTGTGGGGTCTGGCACCCAGGAGACAGTGGGGCTAAATTCTATGGAACATACAATTCAGTGAGGTTTTCACACCCGAGGGTAACGGACTCCCACAGCGAGGAGCACATGCTCCTTCCCCGCGAGGATTTAGGCCAGGGCTGAACTACCATCTGTCAGACAGGCTGTAGATGGGGAGTCCCCCCAAGTGCGAGGTTGGATTAAGTGTCCTTTAAAGTCCCTTCCAACTCTAGAACTGTCTAATTCCATGAGATCAGCAAACGCTAAAACAGTAATAGGAAGCTTCAAAGAGGAAGGGAAACTTGAACGAAGTCCAAAATGATAGCTGGGATCTAAGTAAACAAAAGACAGAGGATAAGATATTTTGTGGCATTCCTTTTCATCACATGTAGCTCAGGTCAGTCTGCAAAACAGCTTAACTGGGTTAATAATTAGAACAAACAGTGCAAATTCTGCATCTACTAGACTACTGGGAAATAGTCAGAATTCTGTATTTTACTAGAAAATAATGGCGCCATTCTTTTCTGAATCATATTTAAGAAAATCATTTTCGCAAAACATTAACAATGCTATTTAGGATACTGACAGGCCTACTGCATTAAACTCCCAGTAATTATGCAAATACACTAATGAAATATAGAGCATGCCAAAAGATCTGCCATGAGCTTACACTGCTATTTGAGGAGGAACTTACAACAGTCAGGCCCTGAGACTGACATAATCTGGCCACGTTCTTCGTCAGCTTTAAACAACAGTGCAATTTTCCACTTAAAGCAATTCTCTTCCCTGTTCTGTCCCCCTTGCTATCCCATTACTTGTGCTCATCTTCCTTACTCAAGGCATCTTCACTTTACAACACCAAGACAAACAGAGCAGCCTCAGTTGGCCAAGAACACATTTATAAGTCAAGACCTAAAATGTCTTTTAAAAGTTCCCTAACATTTACACTAATACAGTTGATGGGCAACATGCTATATCCAGCAAGTCATAAACTCAGCTGCTATTCCAGTACCCCCAATACAGACACATGCCACATAACAACATTTGGGTCAACAACTAACCGCATATACCACAGTGGTCCCCTAAGATTATAATGCAGCTGAAAAACTACTGCCTAGTGACACCTGGCGCACTACATTACTCAGGTGGTCGTTGTGACGTGAACAAACCTACTGTGCTGCCGGTCATAGAAAAGTACAGTGCTACAATTATGCACAGTACATAACATCTGATTGTGATAACAAAAAAGTGACAATACTGGTTTACATTTTTACTACAGCATACTGTTTACCATCCTTTCATCTGTAAATGTTTTACAGAGTACATCCTTTCACCTGTAAATGTTTGCTGTAAATCAGTGTGCTGTTGTTGGGACCCATCTGTCTGGTTTCAGAAGCTGCAACCCCCCCATGGCTAAGGCTGAGTGAGAGACCTTGGGACCCCAAGCCACTAAGGAGACAAAGCTTATCTCCCCGGCAGGGGCGCCGATTCTGCCCCCTTTCCTTCACCCTGCCTGGCCCCCAGTGGATGACCAGATGCCAATGACATGACAGGTAAGACTCCTCAAAGGAGAGATGACCTAGGACAAGCATAGTCATGAGGGAGCCCTCAGAAAAGGACTTGGGGAGCTATAAAAAAAGGAGGTGATGGACCCTCACCCCTCAGCTTTGACATAGCCTGAGTCCTCATTCTCTTCAAGAAGTTTCCTAATCTCTTGGCTGCCCTACTTCCCCAGCCTGACTTAAGCACAAAACAATGCTGGTGGTGGGTGGGGCCCTATGCTGGAAATGGCAGGTTCCCCAGGGTGATCGGGCCTGAGAAAGAATATATAAAATCCTGTGAAACCTGCTTTGCTAATACCCTCATTTTAAATGATAAGGGTCCAATATGAAATGAGTTTATTTCCCCAAAGTTTTATGGTCCTTTTGCTATCTGACCCTGACTCAGAACAAGCCCTCATAGTTCTTTGAATGTATATTGTTTGATCATTACTGCCTGACAATGATTGACAGCTTTACTTAAATGCCCTGTATTCCCATGCAAATGAACCCAATAAAAGTCCCTTAAGGAACAGGCTCCTGGCCCTTCTCCTTTAAGAGATCGGCGCCTTTCCTCCCCAGGCAGACCCTGTCTTGGCAGACTTATTCTTAGCCTCCAGCATGGAGGAGGTGCCTACAGGCAGAGGCTTCCCACATGCCACGTTTTATTTACTGTGTGTCTTGGTTGCCTCGTGTTCTCTTGCACTTGATTTAGTCTCCTGTTGTTTTGTGAACGTGCTGTATAGGCTTGTAGCCTAGGAGTAACAAACAGGCCCTGCTACACGGCCTACACCACCAGGTCTGTGTGAGTGTGCTCTGTGACGTTCACACGACAAGGAAATGGCTAAAAACACATTCCTGAGAACGTATCCCCATCGCTAAGCAGCACATGATTGTACTGGGTCCAGAAAAATAACGCCTTTTTTACTACATAAAAACCTTTTATTACGAAATCATCAGCGTGTGATTCTGTCACATAACAGTATCACACTCAAGCACACCATACGACATTTTAGGTGAAATGTTCAAATGGCTGTTCATCTCAAGTGAGACATCCACATGCCCTACCAACCACACTCAACGGCATTACTTCTGCCACACCCTGTATATTAAGCCAAAGGCTAAGATTCTCACCGACTGTTCTCGGCATATCAAAACTGTGTTATTTAACATGGGAAAGAAAATGCTGGTTACTGATGCTCATATACAGGTGACGAAAATTTAGCTAAACGTGAAAAAGCGAGTGTGTGCTGGGGAAGGCCTGGAGGAATGTGCTGGAAAACGGACCATGGCAAGCAGCAGAGGGCCAGCCCAACTGCTGCAAGCCTGGAAGTAAGGGGCGACTCACGAATTCTGCTTTGTCAGGAATACTCCTTTCTAGTCCATTATCAGAATCAGCAGCTGAGAAACGACTGCCTGGATCCCTGACTTACCCCTTTTTCTGCGAGGTTCAGAGTGAGCAAGTGCAAGGTCCTGGTGTGGGACGACTTCCAGTCCACGGGCATCACATTCCCATAGTTGTCCGTCAGGGCGTTCCAAATCCTGCACAGGAAGAAAACCACAGTCAGTGAAAGGGAACAGTCCAGCTGTCTGCTACCCAGTAAATACCCAGTACGGTAGTGAAAGGAAAACATCGAAGAAAAAGAAACATCAACAAAGTGGAGCCCCCTTTAGGGGAAATGACCATCCTAGAATGAGGCTGCCAAGAGGCCCCGTGGGCAGGTGAAGTGAAGTGGGAAGCTCCTCCACGCTGACAACTGACCCTTTCCACTGATACTGTGTGCCAGGCACTACTCTACACAATTCATATGCTTACTCATTTAATTCTCAAAAACAATGTTACGAAGAGCCATTACTATCCTCACTTTCCATACAAGGAAGCTGAAGCACGACGGGGAAGTTAAGTTATGTTTCCAGAGCCAACCTAGTAGCAGATACACTGGGCTTTACACTTAATTTTCTTCTACAAGTCCCGAACATCTAGAGCATTTCACAGAGTAAATAATTTGACTAAAGATTTGGTATCCTTTTGGGAAAAATGGTTCAGTCGCAATGTGAGATCGAGGTTTAATATCTAATTTGTAACGTAATACATTAAGGACTACAACCGACAACATGAAAGGGGAAAGGAGGAAGTTCACATTCCAGTGCACACAGCTGCACCCAATGCAGTTACACCACCTGATTGTCAAGCAACATTTTGATGAGGCAATGGAGCACGTGACGAAATTCAGGCAACATACACTCTGGTCTTCTTTCTTCCTCAGACAATGAGTCCTTGGTCATGTCCTTTAATCCCCCCATGTGTTAGCCTCCCTTCTATAAAATGAGAGGCTTGGACAAGGAAAATAGACATCCCTCCCAGTTCTATTATTCTAAGCATTAATTTCAATGAATTCAATTGAGGATATCCCCAAAGCACACCACTATAAGAACAGCAAACTCCAATTTCACGACCAAAATGCAGGCTTCAGTACCAAGGTAAATAACCAGCATAATAAAATACAACAATGTATGTAAAAAAAAATTGAATTCAAAGATATAAATGACATGAAACTTAGCTGAAGTAAAACTAAACACTACACAAATAGGCTACTTAATAGCTAGAGATACACACACACGTCATAAAGAAAAAACACCCTAAATTTTGTAAGGTATCTAATTGTGAATAAGCCGTCACATAATCAGGTGGGGTTTATTCTCAAGTGTGTGAGCCATTAGGATACAAAAGCAAGACCACTAGCCTCAAAATAAAGAAGCAACATACTTGGTTTAATGCATTGGGATTTGTTGCTAAAGAGATGAAGCAATGGGACTACACTGCCAAGAACATAAAATCCCAGCATGATGTCTGGCTTTGGAACACACATGAGCCTGAGTGAAAATGCAAACCCAAAGGCTCTAGAAAACTGGCTCACTTACCCACCAAATCTCCCATATGCTTGGTTCATGCCTATTCCCCTCTCTGTTGGTATCATAATTTCCTCTAATGCCAATACGCTCAAATTGGAGGCAACCCTCTGGACTATTAAATGCGCTGGTTTAAGGCCCATATCTTCCTAGGTAAAAGATTTCCAAATACTGAATCACTTACTACATATCTAATCCTGGTGGGGAATTCAGGTAGGATATTCTAGGAAGTGAAGGCAGTCCAGAGTTCTGGGGACTGCTTTTTTGCCCCTTCTTATATGAGGCTGTAATAAAAGGACAAGTGGAGTGGAATACTCCACCCAGAAAAAGTAACTGAGACTGAATTTGATCTTTCAAGAAAGAGAAGGATAACCAACAGCCCTCTATCTCCAACAAGGTCAGAAGAGTTCTAGAATTCTCCAGTAAAGACTTGGATTGCCTTCATCCTTATCATAAAGGATTACAAGCAGTCATAAATAACTGGCAAGACAGCTCTTCTCGGAGGTCAAAGTCCCTTCAACATTAAATCCTACACGATTTTAAATGAGACCCTTCTAAAGTAAAAACTTAGCAGATAAGTACAAGCTCTTTATTTAACCAAAACTAAAACTGGGGCTCAGAGAACTTTAAAGAGCCCGAAGGTAAGGCAGTATCTGAGTGAAAGAATCCTCAGCTCTCTCTGGTGAAAGGAGCAAGAAATGGACTCTTGAGCAATGGAGAGATTGATGCAGTAGAACAGGGACAATGAGGGTGGTGACCAGCCCCCATCCTGGAAAAGACAGAAATTTCTTATGCATTCTCGAATCAAGTCACATATATTACCAACATGTCTTCTACTAAAAACCATGTTCAGGAGTAACAAAAATTTTAAGTTCTTATATCAACCTAAGATTTAAACAAAGGCTAAAATACACTGCTTTCCTGACAGCGCAGGTGAAGCAAAATTAAGGAATTTCAACTACCTGTGTACAAAGTACTAAACTGTTTTGAGAAGTTACTCCTGATAAACCCAAACTCATAATAAATATGATTCAGAGTATATAAATATGCATGATATGCATGTGTGTATACACACACACACACTCTATCTTTTTTTGGAAACAGAATTTCCAAAATGTCACATAATGCCACTGAGTACATACATATCTGTGTGTATAAAATCCCAACATAAATTCTTCCCTCTACACCTGAACACTGTACAGAGATACCAATTAAGAGATAAGTAACATAGACAGTAGGTAGAAAATAGACAGAGGGAAGGGCAAGAATAGTATGGGAAATATAGAATCTAAAGAACTTGTGACACACGGACATAAACTAAAGGGGGGGAATGGTGGGGGGGGAATGGTGGGGGAGGGGTGTGCAGGGTAGAGGGGAATGAAGGGGGGGAATGGGACAACTGTAATGGCATAATCAATAAAATATATATTAAAAAAGGATTTTACAAAGATATAGGCTCCAAGCATAGCTGAGCTCAAACCACTGCTTAGTCACACTTACAGGCACCCATTCCCAACTCCCTCTTCTCAAGCTTCCTACCTTATTCCTGATAAATCTGCCTCACAGAGGAAAGGAGGTCATCAAGCTAGAAGCCCCTTTCTATGCCCATAGATCTTTCTCTGCCTCATGAGATGAGTTTTTCCCTAAACTCTAATTTCTCTATCCCATCAAAGTTCTGAGAACCCGTCCATACCCACGTCCTCAGTATTTATTCCATTAATTTCACCCCCAGCCTCTTCAGAGGCACCTCCCCCTGACATTACAACATGTTTAAGTTTTTTCACTCTCATGTTGGGCTGTTGTTCTTTTAAACCACCTTTTGGGGTAATACAGGATACATAGTCACAACCCCTATCTAACCAAATTATAGTTACAATCCAAAGTGCTTAAATAAAGTTGCCCCAATTCTCATAAAACCCTGTGAATTCCCTATCATTGCACTTAAATAATTCTGTAATAATTACCTGTTTATGCACTGGTCTCCCTACCAGGCTAGGAGAGCCCAGCTATTAACCAGGGCTCTTAGTTTTTGCCTCCGTAGAGGTCTGCGCTGTACCTGGGCTCTCAGGTGAACCCAATAAATTCCTGCACCACAGAACGCTGCTTCAACATTGGTACCTCTGCACGTGCTACATCCTCGAGCTAGAATGCTAAGCCTTTCTTCACCTGCCCAGCAAACCCCCACTCACCACTGGGATCCAGCTTTCACATTTCTTTCTCAAGTCTTTCCTGACTCTCCCCCCTCCCCACCCCACCCCTACTTTTAAGTCTCCTAAATTTTACACATCTATCCATTAGAACATTTGTCACACCCAGACAAATACTTGTTTACAAATCTAGCTCCCACCCTAGGTTGCGCCCTACTTGCAAGGGTCAGTCATCTTGGTATTCCTAGTGCGAAGCAGCCTCTGGCGCTTAACGGACACTTAATACTCGTTAAAAGAATGAATGGCTACACCTGTGCCCGAGGAGGTAACTGCCTCTGACTGCCGGCTCTACAAGGAGATTCCTCGTAATTCAAACCACAGTCGTCTCAAGGCAGGAGAAAAAGGGGACAGAAGTGGAGGTTTAAGGATCCGCAGCAAGGGAGTGAGGGGTTTAAATCGCCCAGCACGCAAATGCCGAAAGCCCCAAGGAGGGAGGCGCGCGAGCGGGGAGGGGCGCGGACTCCAGGGCCATCGGAGACGGAAGGAGGACGCGGGGCGGGGCCTGGGGACCGAGGGCCGGCAGACGGGGCGAGGGGCTAGGGAGGCTCCCGCCCGCTCCCGGCCGGGCCCGCACTCACTCGTCCCCCTGGAGGAGGCTGCCCTCCGTGATGGGCCGCACGACCGCTCTCGGGGGCTCGGCGCCCAGACCCGAGGGGCGGAAACACAGGCTCAGTTTCTCCTCCAAGCTGCGGGCCAGCGCTGCGAAGCCGTCGCCTGCCCCGCCGGGCCCTGCCCCGGCCTCGGGACTCGCGTTACAGTTCTCCTGGTCCTGGAGGGTCCCGGCCGGCTCCTGGAACTCGTAGAAATCCTGCCAGTCCCCGTCCGCCGCCATCGCCGCCCGCAGCAGTCGCGAGCCCCGCCCCGCTCCCTCCTCGGGCCCCGCCCTCGGAACCCTGCCCCGGCCGAGGCCCCGCCCCTCCCGGCGCGGCGGCTGTGGTCAGTCTTGGGCGGATCAGCGTGGGTCTACCCTTTTCCCGAGTCTTCGCGGGATCTTCGTGGATCCCCTCAGAAAGGAAAACTTCATCTGCGTTGAGTCATTTCCTGTAGTGTCTATGATTCCGCAGTAGCTTTCCCTCTTAGCTTTTCTTAGTGGGAACCTGGCCTAGATGTGGCTGAAACAAAGGGCTTCTTTCAACTTTTGACCTCATGTCAGACTATTCTCGAAGTCACTGTACCAGGGTAACCTGCTTCTTTTGCAACTTTCCAACCAGAATAGCAGCCAGAGTTAGTTGGAAATGCTTAAGTGATACCGAAATTCATTCCACAAATACTTAAGGGCTCCCTCGGGAACATACAAAAATGAATAATTATGTAGGTTAATATTTGCAAAGCACTTAGAACAGTGCCTGACAGTAAGTACCCTATCTATACCAGTAATACATAGCTGCTCCTTACAAGGGGCTTACAATGTAGTTGTAGTGATAAGACCAAAGGAAATCGTGTATACGAAATAAAAAGTAGGTATGATTAGGAGTAGAGAGTTACTGATGATTAACGAGTATACAGTTTCAGTTTTGCAAGATGAAAACAGTTCTGGAGAGAGATGGTGGTGATGGTTGCACAAGAATATGAATGTACTTCAACATCAAAAAACTAGAGACCAATATCATCAAAACTGATGATATTGATACTGGTCTCATCAGTATCATCAAAAACCAGAACCATCAAAACTGATGAAAGGTAAAAAAACAGTTTTGATGATATGTCTCATCAGTATCATCAGAACATACCAAAATAAATAAAATGTTAAATATGAAAAAATATGAATGTACTTAATATCTCTGAGCTGTATACTTGAAATGGTTTAAGATGGTAATTATATGTTATGTGTATTTTACCATAGTAAAACAATGGTGGGAAAAGTAAGTGTGATTATAAGGCAGTGTGAGTATGTAAAGACAATAGGTACCTCAGGCTGCTACCAGACAAGGGTCTGCTGCCGGACCGGAGCACGGCACAGAGCAGCCAATCTGTGGGTGAGAACACAGGAGGTAATGCTGAATCTGTCTTCCTGATGCAGGATCCAGGATGGGGCTTCAAGGGGCAACACTTGTAAAATTCACAAGAGTCACTTGTGAGTGGTGTATCCCAGGTTTAAACTTTGTTTCTGGGTCTTGTTAAACAGGATGGTTTGAACTGATCTACAGTTAAAGGAGCTGGTTTGTAAAATATGTGAAAGAGTTATCTTTGGACTGTAGTACTCATACGCTTCATTTAGGAATGGGATGTCTTTGGGTCATGAAGGCTGAGTTTGTGTTTTGAAATATTAATCTGAAGTTAATAACAGAAAATAAGATTTTCTCAGAATGCTTTGTTTGTGTCTTGGAAAGCTATCCTCAAGAATATATGTTAATACCAAAATTTTGTATTTACTATCGTTAATGACTCATTCTATGTTAAACAATATACATCTGTAATTGACCTAAGAAACCGTTGATGAGAAACTTTAAAGGCAACAGTGTTGAAGGGAGCAGATGTTGGGCTCTAGTTGGCATGGAGTTGCCGTGTGTGGTGATGTAACAAGATACTGGGTTGGCCAAAAAGTTCATTTTGGGTTTTTTTGTATGATATTCTTGTAGTGCTTCATTGCCTTTAATTTCATTAAAAACAATTTTCTGCCCTGGCTGGTGTAGCTCAGTGGATTGAGCGCATGCCTGCGAACCAGAGTATCGCAGTTCAATTCCCAGTCAAGGCACATGCTTGGGTTGCAGGCCAGTTCCCAGCAGGGGACACACGAGAGGCAACCATACATTGATTTTTCTCTCCCTCTCTCCTTCCCTTCCCCTCTAAAGCTAAATAAATAAAATCTTAAAAAAAAAAACAATTTTCTTACATTCTATTGTGATAGCTGTCATATCAGTGTGCATTTTTTAAAAACTTAACCAAAATTGGTAAATTTTGTGTAGCCATTTTTAATATTGAAGATGGAAGAAAATATGCAACATTTTGAGCATATTATACTGGTTATTTCAAGAAAGATAAAGACACAACTGAAATGCAAGAAAATATTTGTGCAATGTATGGAGAAGGTGCTGTAACTGATCGAATGTGTAAAAAGTGGTTTGTGAAGTTTCTTGGTACTACTGACATTTTAGCCAAATACTTCTTTGCTGTGAGGCCGTCTCATGCATTGGAAGATGTTTAGCAGCGCCCCAGGCCTCTACCCACTAGAAGCCAGTAGTGAGAGGTAGCTGAAAAACTCAAAATATCCAAATCAATAAAGTTATTGATGAAAATGAAAAATGTGTCTGTTATTATAGAGGGAAAAAGTAACAGACTTTTGGCCCAACCCAACACTTTTAAAGCTCTAGCATCAGAACAGAGCATTTGCCAAGCTGCACTGCCACCCTAGTCCTGACTTCCCTGGAAAAGTATTTCTCCTGTCATCTTCAATCTCTCCAAGAAGCTGCTGCTACTTTCCCAGCTCTTGGTATGTCAGTACAACGTTCTCTGAGAAGTCCTCAGAGTAACTACCTCCCCACTTGGCTGTCTGACAGAGAAATGAACCTCGTTACTCCCCAGTATTTTTCCACCTTGTGTGCTCCCCTAACACACCCACACATGCCTTCTCCACCAATTTTTCATCTGAAAAGCAATTCTTACTCTGAAACAGAGAACCTAACTGTATACATTAAATTCTCTAGAAAACAATGTCTTGAGCTGTAAAGCCAGCGACTGCTGGTGATTTTTTTTCCCCTTTTTACTGTTAAACTTGGAACTATGTTGGCTTTCGGAGAAATGTCATAAATTACTATTTTGCTGAGATTTAAAAACAGCACCAAATCTTTGGTCCCATCATAAAAGTGTGATGGATGAGGGATATTAACTACTGAAAACCACAGGAGACACAAGACGCCAGTTCTACAGGATAAAGGAAGTGGGAGAGGAAGTTCAGTTCAGGTGAAAGTGACAAGGTCACCTTATGCCATGAGGTGCTGTGATTTGGGTTGGCACATGCATTTATCATTCCTACCTCAAAGCTTAGGACTTTGGTATTTGACAAATAGGGACACTTTCTCCTTTGCCAAATACTTGGTTTGATGCTAACAAATCATTTTTATTTGGCAAAATATTTTTTAATTATTTGTTTTCTCTGCTTTGTGATTCAAGTTTGCTTTGTCACAAGCCTCAACTGTCCAGCCCTGGGAACACAATTCCTTGAAAATGTTGATAGGTAAAAAATAAGTCAGAGTTTTCTAAAGCCTCTCACTCCCGATAAAATTTCACTCCTTCATTCAATAGTAACTTTCCCTAATGGAGTAAAAACAGCCAGAATTTAAGAAGCAACAGAAACCATTTCCTGTCTTTAGCACCTGAGACACGTTTTAGGTCACAGAGAACTGAAAAGCTCTCTCCAATTGTCCCCATAAAATGAGTAGAAAAACAATAGCACGTGGAAAGGTTCTTGCATTCCGAACAAAGGAGAGACAGTGATAAGCCTGTATTATTATGAGCAGTGTCCTAACTATGAGTAGTTCATAAAAAGGAATGTGTGTCTGTGAATTGTTTTGAAGATCAATTTGTTTCTAGTTTTGTTTTACATCTAAAAGTGATATTAAAATAGTCTCCTATAAGCAAAGGGCAACATAAGCTAAAGACTTGGCTTTTAACACTCCCTGGAGCAGCCATTGATTTTATGAGTGTTTAATAATAAATGTTAAGTGACCCTGGAAGCAGAGACTCGTTCCCAGTGTAAAAATAACATAAACAATACTTAGTGCTTTGAAATTAAATTCTTTAATCGGAGATCTGCTAAAAGGAAATATGTCAAGTATGTCTTCCAAACATGTCAGAAGTGTGAAGAAGAATGATCAAATTAGTAACTTCTTCAATGTACTTATTGGCAAATAATGATGGTTATAATGCATCAAATTATTTCTCAAAAATAATTTAAAACTTACTTGTAAAATAATATTTTCATTTATATCCTTGGAATTTTTAATTAGGCTTTGAAGTTCTTTGAATCACAGAAAGTTCTCTCGTGGTTGGTAATTATATTATCATATTGCTTGTTTTGACAATTTGCAAATAACTGGTTTGAAAATAAATGATGGGTAAGCACACCACTAGATGCTGTGCATGATTTAAAGCCAGGCATTCACTCATGCAGCTCCATAGCCTTCAGATATTATTCCTTACCCTAGCTCCCTACCTATGTACCTTATCTATCCCCTTCAAATTTTTCTATGCTATTTGTAGCATTACTTATCTACAATTATTTTTAACTACTTTCTACTTTTTCATCTCTCTCTCTCTATTCCTTCATCCTCCTCATTTGTTCCCAATGACTTTCTCCACCCTACAAAATCATGAGCTTGGACTCAAGCCAGACCTCTGTTTAGAACAGCCTGTTCCCGATTACTCCAGTATTGCCACTGTCATTCAGAAAGACATTTGGAACTCTCCTGTACAAACAGTCTTTTCCAGCTAACCCGAGCCTGATCCTAAAGGACAGTCACCACCCATGATCCCCCCACCGTCATCTTACTGTCATTTCCAGTGATGGGGCTGAAGGGGGCCGAGCCCACCCGTGCTAACAGGATGGACACACCGCGTGGGTGCAGGGCTCCATCAGGCCTAGTGCGCGCCGCGGTGGCAGCTCTGTGCTGTTGCTGCCCGTTCTGATGAGGAGAGGCCCCGCTTCCGCCAAGCCTCAGCCCCTTCACTGGAGAACCATGGCTTCTCGCACAGCACAGCCCATGGTGTGTGGCCATCCACAGGCTGCTAATGGGACAAAGTGGTCTCTTGGGAAGGTGGGGAGAAATGCCTCTCAGTCTTCTGTTCCATGCCTGTTACACTCTGGTGTCTTAGTAAATTGTTAAAAACCTCTGGTTTTTCCAATCCTTAGACCTAGGCATTCATAGACATGAATCTGTGGAGCTGGGCCCGGAGCACATTTGAATTATAGGTAGGTCATGGCCCTCAGAAACATCACTTCCCTATCACTCTGGGATTTACTTTAGCACATTTGTCCTGGCTCTGTCTGTTCTTAGGGTGGAGTCTGTTCAAGAAGACACCTCGGAACATCATGCAGAGAGCATCCTGTCGATGCCAGTCGACCAGGCTTGCTGGGATCCCAGCTCAGGCTCAGACTTCGTGCGCCTGGACCACGCATCCAGCTGGTGAAACTACTGTCTATATATCTAACCCTACAAGGGCACAGACCCTTCAGTATTCTTCATGTTTCTCTGATTTTCCCTGATAGTAAGTCTGGGAAAATGAAAGACCCTAACATAGTGAATTTAAGAAAGATTTTAAAGCATAAAATATTCTTTGAAATAAGACTAAAGTTAATATTTATTTTACTCTATTACAACTAAGGGCCATTTCTTAAAATTGAGGCTTTGGAAAGAAAAAAAAAGAAGGAAGGGAGAAAGGAAGAGAGTAAATGTGAACAGATGCATAGAGGCTATTCATTGATTTACTCTCTCAATCACTTAGGGGGACAAAGTGAAGGAGGGAAGGGAGAGAGGGAGGAAGGAAGGAAGGAAGGAAGGAAGGTTTTCTTAATTTTCAATTCTTTTAGCATTTCTCACACCCCCCAAATTTTGAGCAACTATTATAGCTTAATTCATTTGTTACAGATTCTGAATCCAATTCTGATGCTTTAAAATGACTTTTTAAAAAATCTTGACATTCTTATATGTATTCCTCTTCCCATGTATATGTGTATTAAAAGTGTTAGGAGTAAAGATAATCTGAAGTATGAGGGGATATGGACTCTTACAATTCGCTTTGAATAATGTATACAAAAGATAACGTTGGGTAATTTATTTCTTTAGTGAAACGACAGGTATCAGTACTAAGGTACAGTGTTTGAAAGAGGGCTGGAGAGGTGGCTACTGTAGCACATGAGCCACTGGTGCTTCCCCAAAGAGCAGGGCTGTTATGGGGGGAGAAGGGCTGTTTACGAGGAATAGAGGTCGGACAGCTCCCACCTGTGATGATGAGTAGATTGTTGTGGGCTGAAGCAATCGGCAACTTCTCAGGCAAGACCTTGACTGGCCTCGTGGTTGCTCTCCACTTCACCTCTAAGACAAAACAGTACCACCGTTAACATGCAGTCACAGAAACCATCCTCAGACTGCAAGACGGTGACCTGGACTCTTTACAAAGAAGAGGAGTGAGCCCTGGGTGACAGCAGTTACAACCCCCTCCCATCACAGCAATAACTGACATCCATGCTGAACTGGTGAGATTCAAGTGGGTCCGCATTCCTAACTTACACAAAAGCAAGCAACCAAAATGGAAGGCTTCATCAATCACATTTACCAGATTACCTCCTTCCGCGGCACTGAGGATAAAGCAGGAGTCTGCAGTTTTTACGGGTTTGGTAAATAAGGCTTTACTGGAACATATTCATTAGTTCACACATTGCCTTGACTAGTTCACACTACATATGCAGAATTGAGTAGCTTCGACAGAGCCTGTACCACCCACAAAGCCTGAAAGATTTACTATCTAGCTTTCTAGTCCAACCTTGGACCAAAGGGATGGAGCTGTGGGGCCATCACTACACTAAGGAAGTAGTTGCATGTGATACTGAGAAAGAGAACTGTGGACACCCTGTCCAGCCATCCCCTTTTATTACTGGGCCCATAGCATAGTCTCCAGGAGAGAAATGAAGCAAAACAGATCATTGGAAAATGATGGTTCTGTAATGGAAAAAAAGTATCCTCAGGGAAGAAATAGCAGAAAAATATCTTGTTATCATTATTATTTGTATACCAGTTACTGCTGCTTGCTACAAAATTTATCTAGGGCCCAACCTCTATTCACTGGTCAGAGTAAACACTACTTTCTCCAAACTAACAGAAAAGGTAGATCAATGGTTTTTTGATCTTGGGATGGGAAAGTAATTTCTAAAATAAACAAAAAGAAAAAACTGATAGAGAAGAAAAATGACTCATCCTGCAGTATAATACTGAGTAGAAAGTACATATAAAATTTTACAAATTATGAATACATATTCATTCAACACATAATTTCATCTACTAAACCAGCTGAGAGAAGAGCATCAGCTAATGCTGAGCACAATCTGGGGTGTGAGGCAGGCCCCAGAGAAGTCTCCGTGTACTAATGAAAAACTGCTTTCAAGGCAGGGAACCCAGAGTAGAGAGATGAGGGAAGCGGCTGCTCTGACAGAGGAGGAGGGTCAACCTGCTGGGACTAGAGGGCCGAGCATCTGGCCATGACTTCTCCAGCCACAACGGTACCCACAGGGGAGCAGCTTCATGGACCACATTCCACTGGAACCGTGGGCGGGGCTGCCTGGCCAGTGAGAGCAGAGCTGAGTGATTCTGTGGGAAGCAGCTCAGCTCACCAGGCTGTCTCCGCACCACCCTCTGTGCCCTTTGTGCAGGCCTTTGTTGTCCAGATCCCAAGAGGTGTGAAAAAGGAAAAATAGTAAAACCACTTGAGAAGCCATGAATCTCTCATTTTATTATCTGTTATCCCCAGAACAGATACTAGGTTAGAACAATATTTTACACAGAAAAATTTAAAACCTTGATTAGCTCTTTAAAATCTTATCGCAAAGCAGAAATCATGTTGCAAATAAGTAATAGAACTGATTTAAAGTTTAAAACATTAATTTCTTTGTTATAAACCACCGTATACAGAATTAAAAAGCAAACAATAAATTGGGATTATATTTGAAACACAAATAAGAGACAAAAGATGAAAGTCCTTAACATATAAAGATCTTTTACAAATCAGTGGAAAAATAGAGATGGCCCTACAATCAGTGAAGATAATGAATGAGCAAATCGCTAATAAACAAATTAAAAGTTCGGCCTTAATAGTAAAAAGGGAAATACGAATTAAAATGACATATTTAGTGCCTATGAAATTGGAAGATAATGTTTAAATGGTAATATTAAACATATTATTTCTGGTGAAAGTTAAAAGGGAGAAGTACTTTCACTTTGGGACTAAGTATAAATTAGCACAAACTTTCTAGGGGGCAATCTGGCAATACACGCTGTCTCAGGAATTGTCTGGTCACACGTTTGAGACAGGGGAAATTTAATACAGGGATTGATTAGAAAATTGTTAGGAGGCCTGGAGGTAGCAGAGAGGAAGATGATGCTACCTAGAAGTCATTAATCACAGGGAACTAACTCTACCCCTTGGGCTGGAGAAGCAAAAGGCAGAAGGCGGTGCTACCCAGAGTTCACTGGCACCACCAGGGACTGAGCAGAGAGCCCAGAGACGTCCGTCCTCCCGGTTTCTGGGCTGGCTGCTGCTGCTGGCGCCTGTGATCACCTACTGGCTCCCCCGTGTCCTTGTGTGTCCTCGAGGGAGCCAGAAGCAGGGGGTGAAACATGGCTTCTACCAGCAGATAAAGGAGTCTGGGAAATGTAGTTTACAGCTCCCAGAGGAGCATGTAAAAGGGCAAGTATGGGTCTCAGAGCCAAAATATAAAATTCCAGGACATGCATCGGTAACATAAAAATATTTGTACTGTTTCAACAACTTTCCTATAAAACTTTAAGGAAATAAGCAGCGAAATACAGAATAAGATTTATATACAAAGACATCTGTCATGGTGTCGTATTCAGTAATGTTTGCCATGTCTGGTTCTGTTTCCCCTTCTGGCCCCTTTGTGGTTAGGTGAGACCTCGCCACTAGCTTTGACCAATGACTTCAGAAGTGGCCATGTGTCACTTCCAGGATGCATTTAATTGCCACTGTGAATCTCTCCAGAGTTATCTCCTCCCCCTGGCACGACGACCAATGACATTTGAGACGGTGCTGCTCTGTTAGACGTGGTCCCTAGGTGACTATGATGTGCAGAGGTCCTTCGCTAACCCCACACAGGAGTGAAAAATAAATCTCTGTTATTTTAAGCCACTGAGACTTAAGGGTTGTTTGTCATAACATAGACTAGAAAAATAGGACTTACGCACACAGAATGACTTACGAGAGCAGAGAGCTGCAAACAGCCAAAGTGTTCAGTTATACGGGAAAGTGAAATAAATTACTATACATATATATTACAGAATATATTGTTGCCAGTGAAAAGTGATTTTGGCGAATATTGAATAAGATGAGGAAATATTCACCACAGAAAATTAAATTGGAAAGAAGAGAATTTAAAACAATATACAGGGTGGAGCAAAAGTAGGTTTACAGTTGTTTGTATGGAAAACAATACAATAATTCATAATAATACAAGAACAAACTCTTGTTTCACATACTCACAACTGTAAACCTGCTTTTGCCCCATCCTGTGTATTATGAGATTCATACATGAAACTATATGTAAATTGCTTTTTGGAGTAAATGCTCAGTGGTGTTAGTTATTATCATGTAACCAGACACCTGTAAATGTCTTTGTGCTGAGCTCAGCTGACAAGCTGCCCCAGTAATGGGAGACATGTTTTCCATTCTGGCAGAGGGGACCCTAAGCAGTGGGGGTCCCCCGTGGCTGTGGCATCAGCCCATGCTTCAGTCCCTTACTGAACTTCCCTCGTGGTACTGGGACAGGAGAGGCTAGGGACTTTCAGCTAAATGATGCTGTGAACCCCTTGGGCACCCATCCAGCAGCGACTATGAGGTTGCATGTTGCAGGCAGGGATGTAGGAAGTGCCACTGACTCACATCTACCCTCTGGTTTGACCTACAGTCTGTGGCTTATGCTGCAGATGCCACAGTTGCTATCTTGGATCTAGCCTCCCTAGAAGCTGACAGAGGGACCAGGCAGAGCAACCTGGAAGTGTGGGGAATAACACCCTGCAAAGCAAATTTTGATCAACTGGAAATGGAAGCCAGAGGGTAATTCCTCTCCAAACATCCCTGGAATGAAGATGTAATAGCCTCAAACCATCTGTCTGAAGACATCCTGTAAAACTGGGCAGTCAACAGCACTCATCATCAAGATGTAGCCAGCTTCACAACCCACTCTCGCTCCTCCTTCGCCTCCTCCTGCTTCAGAGAATTGCACTTCCCAATAAGTGTTTTAAGGGTTAGCCTCAGGCAGTGTAGTCTAGGGAATGGGCCCACACTCCCACATCTCATGGTTCCAAGTACAAGAGCGATGCTTCTACAGTAGCTCCCGTATTGCCGTCTACCTTGCTGCTGCCCACAGCCATGTCTCCCTCCAACATCACCTCCCCAGTCTCTTTCAGGAAGAAACAGGAGTGAGAACAGGATGCAGACAGAATATACAATGGAGGTGTTAGTGCCGTGATTGCTTAAATCTTAGCAAAGCTGTACGAATTCTGGGTATTTATTTTCAAAATGCAAAGAAAAAAATATAGCAACATTCCATTTCCCAGGAGATGAAGCAGATGCAAGGCTTGCTGACACAAGCATGCATAGCTTTTCTGATGTTTTGCCATCAGAGGGTTCCATTACAGTGTGTTTTGCAACCATCATGGAAAGTTTATTTCTTCCTTTTTTCTTTATCTGATCTAACTTTCTGCTGCCTCATTCCCCTACTTGTACCTGGAGGACCTAGCACAGGCTCCCCTATGTTGGCTTCTGACCCACACGAACCTGAAAGAGATTAAAAACAGCTCTTGGCCAAATCTCCTTGGCACAGAGGTAGGTGCCAGTCCCCCTGGGCCCCTGGCTGCTTACCTTGAACTTTAAGACTTCAGATCATGCCTTGGTCTGAGCCAGCTCTGGGCTTGAGCCTTTCCATGGTGTGGAGCCAGGCTCCGGGGTCCTTATGACTTCTATAATTTGGGTGTCCTGTTACCTGTGAGTCATCCTGTTTGTGGACTCTGGCCTGCTTTCACTTCCTGACACCGGAGCTGGTGCTGGTACCTCTCACCCTTAGGCACTGACCATTGGCACTGGGCAGATGCTCCTGGTCCCAACTTTTGCCTTGACTAGTAACCCCTAGCTTCCCCTATCTTCCCCCATAAAATTTGGTTCCTCACTTTTAAAGACTTCACAACTCTCTCTTGTTCATACCAAACAGTACTAATTATTTATCAATGATCTCAGCTGGTAAAAGCAGAAGCCAAAAGGAGTTATTTAAAATGTGATTATATGGAAAAAAATTTTTAATTAAAAAAAGAAAATTTCAATATTATGAACACATGGAAACAAGTTTCCCCTTATTCTATAATTAATGATGTCTAAAATCCATGCATTCATTTATCTAATAAACATTTAGCAAGTTTCTAGTAAAAAATAAAATAAAATATGATTATGAAAGCTAAAAGAGGGCCCTTTTATAAGAACAAATTTCCTTTAGAAAATATCAGTGATATTTTACTGAGCACTTACTATGTGCCAGGTGCCAGTCTAAGAGTTTTAAACCATTATCTTATTAAATCACAAAAGCCCTATGAAGTGAGTACATTTTATTTGTACATCTTTCCTATTTTATTACCTTGCATGTTGTATAATAGTTAGTCAATATCTTTCTTGAATTCTCTCATTAGTCCTATTATGTCTTCCATAACAAAATTAGGATTCAAAAATAGATATTAATTTCAATGTGGCCTCAATATCTTAAATTTTAATTTCTGTCATTGGTCATCTTCAAAGCCAAGCAAAGTTCTGAGGCCCATAGCAACCCAAAAGTACCATTAGGTATCAATATTGAAAATGGCCATCCCTTTTCTTTTCAAAATGTCACTTCTAAAAAAAAATACAAGAAATTCTCATAATAGATAAATATGTACATTTATGTACCACAAAAACTGGGAACATCATGATTATCCATCAGCAGAAGATTAATTAATTCAATCAGAACATACTAAATACTATCCATCCCACCTCAAAGGAGAAGCTAGATCTATAAGAACTAACATGGAAACATGTCCAAGATACAGCGTTGAATGAAAAAAAGATAAGATTACAGGTTCTAGTCATGCACAAAAGAGTGCATTTATAAATTTAAATATATGACATATTTATGTCATGTCTCAACACTGAGTCATTAGTACTAGTGATTTCTCTGTGGCGTGAGGCCAGTCCTGGGGCAGCCATGGGGTGATAGAATGCTTTTACTTACTGTTCTACATACAATTGTGCTTTTTATGTGTCAGAGGCATGTATGACTTTTATAAGAGGAACATTAAATATACCGATACCCATGATGAAATTAAAATTTCTGTGGAGCACAAAGTTTACCCTGGCAACAGACACCGACTGTCTTCATGAAAACCTCAGGCCTTTCCTTTGTGTGAACGCTGCAAGGCTGCCCTCCTGATTCTTCAGTCCTGCGCTGGCTGCACGGTGTTACATGAATTCAGCCTTTTATGCGCAAGTATTTAAGGTTTCTAGCGTATTTTGTTACATATTTTTACATCCCTCTGTTTTATTACATAGTTTTTTGTCAGGTGATGCATGTTGGAAATTGCACTGTGCTGTTCATGTCACATAAATAGAGAAGCATATCGAATGCCATGGATCACCTCACATTAACCCAGTTAAACCAGGAGCTAGTAGTGTCTGTGCTCGACTGTTCGCAAGAGATGTTTCAAAACTCCTCAGTACAGTTTCGGACAATGAAACCCTCGTCCCTCATACACGCCCACGCGGACGTGCTAAGTAAGGAAGGACAAGTGTGGAAAGACACACAGGGAGGAAACACACACTCACCCCGTGAAGTCAGCCTTGTTACCCTCAAAGGGCTTTTTAAAAATTGTTGTACAAGTACAATTGTCTCCATTTTTTCATCATAAGAATAATAGTTGTGCTTTAATTCACAACTGGCTCACAAGTTTATATAATAAATTAAATTATCTAAAATTTGGGTTATCAACTTAATACATTATTCCTAGCATTTCCAGCCTTAGAATTCTAGCTTATTTTAGGAAATGCCTGACTCTCCCTTCTGAGATATAATCCTCTCACTATGAAAATGGTGAATATTGGCATTTTTATTATTGTACATATTTGTATAGTACCTTGCATTTATCATTGCTTTCATAAGTATATACAAATTCAAAACTTACAGAAACCCAATTTTACAGAGAGGTCCATACTGACCCTTAGTACCAAAGAAATCCACAAGGCAGACCTTTGCATAGACCTGAAGATAATGTTAAAGTAAAAAGTTGTGGGTATAGTTTCAAAAAATGGTCTAAAATAAATGGATTTCTCTTCCAGTGCCAATATCATTGAAATTCCTTTGGAAAAATAATAAACAATGAAACATGAGTGATATTTAAAGCATTACTCAAAGCAAGAAAGTATGAACCAATGATATTATGTTAATCCCAACTGCCCCTCAAGCGCTAGGCCCAAGACTCAGAGAGTACTGGACCCTGCACGCTCATTTGGGACCTAATGGGGGCAGGCTTCACCGACCGTGAGATGACCGGGAAGCACTGGCAAAGGAACTGGTGGTGAACATAACCATAGTTAGAAACAGGACTAAAATAAATGCTGATGGATGGGTGGGAAAATAATATGCAAATGCTATATGCTCTGATGTTATAGAATTAATGCATCTGACAAAATTGGGGAGGAAAGAGGAGAGAAAATGGATTATGAACCAAAATGTAAAAGCTGAAACAATAAAGCATTTGAAAGAGGGCAAAAGAAAATGTCTTAGTGACTTAGGCATAATCAAAAGCACCATAAGTCACTAGAAGCTATAGTTACAAAATGTTTAAAATAATCAGGTAAATGTCATCAAACTAGAAATACCTCCTTATCAAAAGATATCACTATGAAAATAGATAAGTCACAGACTAGAAGGAAATATTCACAAAGTGTATATTTGGAAAATCACTGGTATTCAGGATACTAAAACAAACAAACAAGCCTACAACTCAACAGTAAACAGACAACACAATTTTAAAACAGGCAAAAAATATTAACACACTTAATAAAAGAATATACACAAATAGCCAATAAGCAAATGAAGCGTGCTCAAGATCATCGGTCTCCAGGGCGATGGAAATTAAAACCTAAGTAAGACGCCACAGCATGGCTACCAGAATGGCTAACATTTAAAAAGATGGACAACACCAAGGGTGGGTGAGGATGTGGAGAACCCACAGCCTTATACACTGCTGATGTGCAGACAAAATGGTTCAACCAATTAGAAAATGACTTCAAAGTTTCTCATGAACTAAACACACACGTATGTGTAAACATACACTTAGGTCATACCCCCTGACCCAGTAATTTAATTCCTGGATAGTGACCAAGGAGAAATTCTAAAAGGTCACAAAAACTTTTTTAAGTCTTCATAGAAACTTTATTTTTCATAGCTCTAAATTGGAAATAAAGTACACATTAATAAGAAAATATATAAAAAGTTGTTCTAGGTTCTTACAATGAAACACTGAGCAATAAATAGGACTAAATCACAAATCTCAAAGAAATTACACTGAGTGAATCAAATCTAAAAGAATACATACTGTATGATTTTATTTCTGTGAAGTTCTACTGTAAAACAGGTAAAATTAATTTATGGTAGAAAAAAAGCACAAGTCTGCCTCCAGGACATGACTGGAGATGGACTTGGAAGGAGCAAGAGAGATGGTCATGTTCTGTACTTTGTGAAGGGTTAGGTCACACAGATGCACATAAGAAGGCGTGTTGAAGATCTGGGTATTTTACAGCATGTAAATTTTACAGCAAAAAAATAATGTCAATAAATGTTAAGCTCTAGTTAGTGATGTGTACTGACATATTTGAGGGTGAATGTGCTACTGTCTGAAATTTATATTAAAATGCACTAAAAAACGAGACAGACTGATGGATGGACAAATGGACAGCTTTGTTAAAGGTGGCATGTAGGTGGCATGTACAGGGGTGTTCACTGGAAAAATTCTTCCCACTTTGCTGTAGGTTTGGAAATTTTCATAATAAAATGTTGAGGGAAAAACAGGGAGAAGTAATAAATAGAATCACATTAATTACATCATGAGTCGCTGGAAGGAGTCATAGGATATCATCTGCTGCTGACAAACAGAATTGTAAAAGCCGAAGAAACAAAGATGAACACTAAGACGGATAATATTATTGACTAAAATCAGAAAGCAGTTGAGAAATTATTAAACAAAGAGGATGCAAGTTAATTTTATTCTGTTCAGAATATAAAACCAGTACATGTGACTAAGGAGAGAACTATAGTACATATTTTTGAAATGAAAGAAATGAAATTAAATATAGAGGTTGTGTCGATAAATATAACTGGGCTTATCTAGGATAGAAACTGAATTCAATTCTGTTCTCTATACAAGAGACTTGCCTGAAAAACGGTGATTCGGAAAGGTTAAAAATAAGAGGTTAGAAGAAGTAGTGCCAGTCAAAGGCAAACAAAACAACAGCAAGGGCCAAGGCTTTGATATCAGGCAAGGTAGAATTCAAGCCAAAAAGTATTAAGCAAGACAAAGAAAATAATGTATATAACTGTGCTGCCCAATTCAGTAACCGATATGGGGGGCAATGTCACTGAGGAACTGATTTTTTTTATTTTATTTGATTAATTAATTGTGAGTAGTGCAGAAACCATTTCCAGCACCACAGAAATTTTATTAGTTTTCACAGAAAGTTCCGTTTCCTAGTCCTGCTTTATAATGTTAAAGTCTCTAAATCAATGATGTAAACAATGATAAATATCTATGTACCAAATAACATAGCATCTACTTTCATAAAGAAGAAATGATGGGAAGAGTCACACTCACTATAATAAAAAACTTAAAATTTCTTCATGTAAGACAAAACAAGTGGAAATACTCAGTGATATTAAAACTGAGCACTTAGTGGGCTCATTGTTCTTTCAACCCTCAAAATGTCTCAATACTTTTCTCCCCCAGCACAAGGTTTGTGTTTGCAGCTCTTGAAAACCTTTGGTGGTGGTACTCGATCAATTTTGTTTTCCTTATGACTAAATATTGATAAAAAAGGAGTTATGGGCATATATGCAACTTTTCTAAAAACATACTTGCATCATAAGTTGACTAACCTTCAGAGTTGTGGCAAGAACACAATTAATGGAAATTTTTGAAGTGTTCTGAATTTTTAGGAAGAAGGTCATTGCATAAACATTTCTGTTTTGGCCTTTGAACAGAGTACATTGGGTCCCCAAGGAAAGACCATTTTTGTCCTGCTTCAACCATTTACCCCAATTAAATCCTTCAAGACCCAGGTCCTTTTGAGGAACAATGCTCCTGACTCAGCTGACATTTCCTCTGATAATAAGCTATTGAACATTTGCAAAACATTTCTTGAGACTTCCTGTCTTAAGCCTACAATGATGACCTGTAAAATAATCCAAACTTTTAGCACTTCATTTAAACTTTTGTGGGGGCCAGGCAGCAGAAGGGAGAGTCGTACTGATCTTCCCTTTAAATTAAAGGCCTATCAAGGTCCATCCACATCAGCTTCCCAGCAAGTACAGGAACAACTATGGGGCAGAATGAATGGTTCACCAGGGGAACGATATAACACTAGATGCAACCTCAACAAAGTCATAAAAACCACTCTACTCCCTTCTCTGACAATGACTGTGTCCCTCACAAATGCTATCCCAAAGCTCTAAGGCCAAAAAACAGTTTTCTTCAACCAAAAGCTGGTGTAACACAGTAATGTCCACACCTATTCCAACTGTGTTTAGGGCTTCATAGTGTATGGGATTGCTTATAAGAGAAGGTTTCTCCTATCCTTTAATTATTTTTTATGGGCCATAAATAAAGGTCTTTATTTCTATATTTTTAAAGATTTGACAAGAAGGCATTTTGAAGGGTTTGCAGATTCCCTGTTTAGCAACAAATAGGACCTGGCCATCAGAATACCTGGTTGGCGAGACGCATGGAGTGGCTTGTGTTGCAAATGATGTTTCTCATTTCGACTTCCTTATCATGATCTGTCTTTCTAACCCCCATATCTTATTGTTGCTCACAAGACAGCATAAAGATGGGAGTGGCTGAGACTGAGGCAGAGAACACCGAAGAAGTCCCATGGCCTGGAAGTGTTTGCCCATCTTGAAGACCCACTGGATGACTTTTCACCCTTTTCTCCAGAAGCAGCATGAGGCCACCAGTCAACTGTGAGTGAGCAATGTGGTGTGCTTCAGCTTGGCTGCAGATGGTCCCTTTTCAGAGCTTGATCAGTCTGTGTCAGCTGTAGTTGACGATGACGAGGTTGTTCTTGCCGGGTGGGAAGTAAACATGCATTATCCACGCTGAGGTACCTTTATCATGAGCAATGGATTTTTCGGCACCCAGGGCACCCTATTACTTGATTATCTTCCTGTGGCACATGTCAGAGGAGAAGGTCAAACTCAGTCTATCTTTGGCAAGACTCCTACAGTGGTATGAAATCTCAGAATTGGTGGGCGTCAGGAGCCTGGAAGGGCAAAGATGCCCTTGAGGAAGGTGACCACATGTGTTAGGTCACAGTGAGCCCTCAGGGCCCACTGGGAATTCAGTAAACTCCTAGGACAACGTCTGGAAGTCAGGAGATGTCGCAGTTCTGCGTTAAGGCAGTCTCTGTGGAGGGTTTCCTGTTCACTCACAGAGGTTGTTGACTAGAGGACTCCTCCACCAGAGAGACTGAAGCTGTTTTGTCTAAAGAAACACAGCAAAAGCCTAAAGCTGTTCTGCTGTCCAACTCTCTGTGACAGCGGTGACTAAGCAGCCTCCACATGCCAATGGCATGTGCTTCAGATGGACATCGAGGGCATCTTCAGGCTAAAGGAACCCTCATCCACCCAGTGTGCAGGGTGAGTTAGCCTTGATAGTGGGGGCGGATGAGCCCAGGGGAGAGAGGCCCTGTTTGGATCACTATGTTTATGTACATGGGTGTTTGGTTTTATTTCTTTTCTCAGGAGAGAAAATTCACTGACTTCACTAGTGAAGCATCAACAGAGTTCTCCAGTGTAGAGGGTCTGGAGTATTTTCTTTTATAACTTTGTAATATAGATATCCAATCATTCTGTCTTACCATCTTTTTTGTCAATCCTAGGTGGAGAAAGGAATGTGTTCAGCAGGTTGTGTCTTGGAATCCTGGATGTACTGCAAAGGCAAACTTGGTTACCCAAAGCTGCAGACCAAGGAACTGGCCAACACACAACACAGGTCACAAAATCAGAGTCTAGACACACGGCCCAAAACGCACCTGCCAATCCAAGGGGCGAGATAGAAAAACCCTGAGTATCGTATTTTTTGTTCATTCGTTCAAGAAAAATTAATTGGTCATCAAAGAGATACCAGACACTGTTCAAGAAGTTGGGGATTTACCTATGGATAACAACAACAAAATACCATCCTTTCAGCATCTAATGTTTGGTATGGAGAGGACAATGTTGAAGGAATATAGAACTTTGGAGGAGAAATGAGGTGGAAGGTGTCCCAGAGTGAGGGGTGAGTAGCTGCCGCAGATGAACATACCATTCTGCCCAGGTGACAGGGGTATATTTGTGGAGCCTGAAGCTGGACAACAAAGCCAATGGACCTACAGCAGGTCTTTGTTCCTATTTTTCCATTTGTGAAACAGGGATGAGGATATCTGTTTTTACACACTTTGAATTCCCAGTGTGAAAATGATCCCTGATGTGAATGCAAAGTTGTTCTCACCCCAGCTCAAAAGTTCACTGGGCTTTCTGATCCTGTCACATCTCTAAGGCTGCCTGCTCCAGTAGGATGGCCCCTGGCATCCAGTCAGGGGACCTATGTTCTGGTCCGGCTCTGCCAGCTGGAGATGTGTAACCTTTGGCAAGGTGCTTTCTCTCTTAGAATCCCAGCCTCTCTACCTGTGAAATGACTGAGTTCTGGACCAAGTGATCTTTAAGCTCAAAATTTTTCTGGTCTCTGATATACTTCAAAGAAATATCATCTCCTAAAACAGTCTTACCAATATAAACAGCACTCCTGATTAGGAAAATTCTTTGTTGGGGATTGTGGCCTGAACTAATATTTGTTCATTTAGTGCAACAATATTATTCTTATTTCATTGGCTAAAATGATATATTTTTCCTACTGCTCACTTTTCTCTTTGTATCTAATTTGCTAAGATTTAAGATCTCTCTCAACATGTGCCATATCATTTAGCTTTTTGAACTTATGAATTTTTCTCTTTTTTTCTGCTCCAAATAAATGTTCTTGATGTTGCTTATGCTATATGGCCCTGCATGTGGGTGATGTATAACTGCTTACACTTACCAAGTGCCTACAACAGGCCATGCACAAAAAGCTCACGTGATCATCACACCAACTCTAAGGAATATACAGTCCCCTCTTTGTTTTATAAGGGGAGAAACACATGCACTGAGGGCACAAAAATTACAGACTGAGAGCCCAGGTGGGACTGTTGGATTCTAGAATTCACACTCCAGGCCTCCATCCCAAACTGACTCAGTTGGTATCTAAAGACAGGGGAGAAAGAAAGAGACAGAAGGATGGAAAGAAAGTTAAATTCAGGGGAAAAAATTAAAAATGTTTATACTATTTTTCATTCTAAATAAAAAGAATTGTATTTAGTCACATCAAAAATGTGTCATATTGCAATCTAGATTATGTGCTATATTGAAAACTGGACTACAGATGAGAAAAATTATACTTCCTCTAGCCACTACAATGTTGCTATCTGGGTTCCACTTAGGAAATAACAAGATAGAGGCAGCTTTTCTGTCTTTTACTCTGAAATTAGGTCCTGAGCCCCATGTCAAGGGTAAGACCCGCAGCAGGTGGCCCAGCCCAAAGACTGCCCAAAACCAGCCTGAAAGCTTATGTCCTGAGGAGTGAAAACAAATCCACAAATTCCATAATACTAAACAGGGACTCTTTCTGAGCAACTGAATAACCCAGTCTATTTTCAAGTAAGGTTAACCCAGGAAGCTGAGTTTAGAAGAACTAAGGGCCAATAATAATACTCTTGGCTGGAAAGCCTGCCGTTCACTAACAATTGCAAGTGTGCAGTGCTCTGGCTCACATAAATTCATGACCATGTGCGGAAGGATATGGTGTCTCACTAAAGCCTCATCTGTGCTCACAAAGTTCTGCTGCCCACCACAGCGTCGCAGGCAGTGATCCCCCTGCAGAGATGGCACATTGCTGTGCGGGTGGGCCAGCAGCACAAGCACAGCTGTCGGCAAGAGGTCTGTACACTCGATCACATCTATTGACAACCTGCAGCCTGCTCCGTCATGGGCTGGATGCTCCACTCAGTTTATTTATGAGTCACTGTAACTTCAGGGTTTTTTGTTTCATGAAGAGATCAGAAGTACAAAAATAGATTAATTTAATCAGGGAGAGCTAGACAATAACTGTCTTGTATTTGTAAATTCTTTATTTCTACAGATCAGCAATCCCTCCTCACTGCCTTTAAAAAATTATTGATATAACTTAGTTCAATTTCAAGGAGATGTATTTGCTTGTGTAAGCAAATACATTTATGTTTCACAAAAACTTAACAAACATGTATATCTAGTGGATACCAGTCTGCGTTTCATTTCTTTAAAACATGTTTGCCTAAAACTAGAGAGAAATAGTTTCAATCAAGGCTATAAGATTTTTAAAACATTTATTTTTTTATTTACCATCTTAAGCATGTTTAAGTGTATAGTGCAGTCGTACTAACTATACGCACATTGTTATGCCGCATGCATCTAGAACTTTTTCATATGGCAAAACCGAAACTCTGTTTCCATGGGATGACCACTTGCGTTTTCCTCCTTCCCCCCTGTGCTGGCAGCCACCATTCTGCTGTCTGTCTCTGTGATTTTGACTATTCTCCCTTTGCGCACATCAGTGGAATTGTTAGGTACAACAGTAAGCAGACTAAGGCAGGGAGGAGGGAGACATGTCTCACCCATGGACTCAGCGGTCCTGAGCCTGGTCCGGTAACACTGCTGGGTGTTCCACACAGCATAAGCAGGGACCGCGCAGGGGAAAGGGGGTGCTTGAGACTCTGTGCTGGGAAAGGAAGTCTCTGTAGCAATTTCACTGAGTAAGACAAAAAGTCTGCACTAGCTGAGAAAGAAAGCCTTTGTAGCTGTGCATTATTCCCAAGGTTTACAAGGGGGAGAGGATAAATGGGACCCTCTAGCTGACTACTGTATATAATCTCTGAACCCCCAAAATTGGTGCACTCAGATTAGCCGAGTGCCCACTTATAGCCTCAGCTCAAGTGTATAGAACATACTAGCAAACTTATTAACAGCTTCATTTCCTCTACGCTTGGGGCATTTAGACCAGCTGGGTGCCTGCCTGGAGTCTCCTACCTGTGTGTGTTTCACAAATAAACTTGCTATCTCATTTCTACTATATGTGTTTGTCTCTTAACTGAATTGGTCTCTTGTGAGCAAGACAAGAACCAAGGAACAAGCTTGGGGGAAGGGGACCCCCTGATTCATTTCTCTCCCCGGTAACAAAATCACCCTTATCCTTTTTGTCACCGCCTTTTTTCACTTAGCATACTATCCTCCATGCCCATCTTGTTGTAGCATTTGGCAGGGTTTCTTTCTTTTTTCTTTTTTAAAGGCTGAATAATATTCAATTGTGTGTATACACCACATTTTCTTTATTCAGTGTCGATGGACATTTTGGTTGCTTCCACTTCTTGGCTCTTGTGAATAATGGTGAAATGAACATGGGTGTGTAAATATCTCTTTGAGATTCTGTTTTCAATTCTTTGGGATATACACCCATAAGTGAGATTGTTGGATCATATGTTCATGGTAATTTTACTCTAAAGTTTTTGAGGAACCTCTCCATTGTTTTCCATAGCAGTTGTACCAGTTTACATTCCCCTCAACAGTGCACACGGATTCCAATTTCTCCACATCCTTGCCAACTCTTGTTACTTACTATGCTTTTTGATAATTAGAAACAAACTTTGCTATCGATTTAATCAGACATTCTGACTTCTGTCCTCTGTGCAGAGGGGGTTAAATAAAAAGTTGCTCGCAGACATATTTACTGTTTTTTTTTTAATAGCGACCACCTTATTGGGTGTGAGGTGATATCTCATTGTGGTTCCTTACTCTTTTATAAGAAGGAAAATAACCAAGCAAATAATTCCAAGTAATGTAATTAAACAATCAAATTATTAGCATGTGATCAACAAACACTATTTTCCCTCTGGCACCAATTTGTTCTTCGTCCACCAGTATAAAGTACTGTTTATGCGACAAGCAGCCATCGTGCACGGTCCTGCCGATGCAGCCCTCGTCCTCTGCATCCAGTGTCAACACAAGTGAGTCTGCATGTCCACTGACGGACTTGTGTAGGAATGCTTATAGCAGCTTTATTCATAACAGCTCACAGCCGGAGCCTACCAAAGTCCATCACCAGCACAAGGGATAAATCAGGTGTGGTATATTTACATAATGGAACACTAAATGGTGGTGAAAAATGAACATCTGTTGCATGGGACAATGTGGATGAGTTTCATGTGCATAATATTGAGTAAAAGAAGCCAGATCCAAAAGATTACACACTATGTGATTTCATTTTATAAAGTTCAAAAATAGGCAAAACTATGAAGCTGCTAGACAGAATATGATTCCTTTCCATTGGTGGCATATTGACTGGTAGGCTACACGGGTTAGTCGGGGTGCTGTAAATGTGCTGTGTCTTGATCTGGGTAATAGTTACATACATGTATATGTATGTGAAAGTTCATTTATCTGCATAATATATTTAAATCTGGTAGACTTTCCTTTATATAGGCTATGTCTATCAGAAAAGTAAAAAAAAAAAAAAGAAAGAAAGAATCTTAGCAAAAGGACCCATTTCTATTGATAAGATACCCCCTTTTTTTGTTTTGCTTTGTTTAAAGAGAAGTTACCATCCCCAAATCAAATAGTAAGTATGTTTGGGGAATGTTGAACAGGACAAAAAAAACCCAAAATACTCCAAACTTAGTGTTGAAGTGAGCTTCAAAAAATGGTAAAGAGACTTCCGGCCAAGATAGAGGCGTAGGTAGACACACTGTGCCTCCTTGCACAACCAAAATTAAGGACAACAAAAATTTAGAAACAAAAAAACAACAAGAAATGACAGAAAATTGAACTGTGCAGAAGTCCAAAAACCATTCATCTAGACCGGTAAGAGGGGTGAAGTCAGCAGCTGGTGGAGAGGGGTTGCACAGGAAAAAGCGGCAGTTGGCAGACCCAGTGAGGGTGCAAGGAGGCTGGCTGACCGTGGTCACACATTCTCGTGCAGATAAACCGGGTGAAAAAATGGACAGTGAGACAGACTGAGCAACCCAGTGACCCAGCACCAGGAAATAAAGGCTAAAAGCACCAAAAACACCTGTGGGAGTTGAGAGAATCCCAGCCTCACAGGAGAGTTTGTTGGAGAGACCCACTGCATCCTAGAATGTACACAAGCCCACCCACCCGTGAACCAGCACCAGAAGGGCCCAATTTGCTTGTGGAAGGCGGCAGAGGGGACTGAAATCTGAGAGCAGAGCAAGCGCCACTGTTCCCTCTTTGACCCTGCCCCCACATACAGCGTCACAACCCAGTGACATAAGTCGCCCCACCCTGGTGAACACCTAAGGCTCTACCACTCATACATAACAGGAGTGACCAAACCAGGGGGAGAAAAAAAAAAGGCTCAAATGGAAGAACAGATCAAAGCCCCAGAGCCAATACATCTAAGTGACCAAGAGATAACCAACCTATCAGATGCACAGTTCAAAGCCCTAGTGATCAGGATGCTCACAGAACTGGTTGACTTTGGTCGCAAATTAGACGAAAAAATGAAGGTGACACTAAGTGAAATAAAGCAAAATGCACAGGGAACCAATAGTGATGGGAAGAAAACTGGGACTCAAATCAATGGAGTGGACCAGAAGGAAGAAACAACCAAACAGAAAAGAATGAAGAAACAAGAATTCAAAAAAAATGAGGAGAGGCTTAGAAACCTCCAGGACATCTTTAAACGTTCCAACATCCAAATTATAGGGGTACCAGAAGGGGAAGAGGAAGAGAAACAAGTGGAAAAATTATTTCAACAAATAATAAAGGAGAACTTCCCCAATCTGGCAAAGGAAATAGACTTCCAGGAAATCCAGGAAGCTCAGAGAGTCCCAAAGAAGTTCAACCCAAGGAGGAATGAACACACCAAGGCACATCATCATTACATTAGCCAAGATTAAAATGAAGGAGAGAATTTTAGAAGCAACAAGAGATAAGGGGACAGTCACCTACAAAGGAGCGCTCATCAGACTGTCAGCTGATTTCTCAAAAGAGACCTTACAGGCAAGAAAGGGCTGGAAAGAAGTATTCCAAGTCATGAAAGGCAAGGACCTACATCCAAGATTGCTCTATCCAGCAAAGCTTTCATTTAGAATGGAAGGACAGATAAAGCACTTCTCAGATAAGGCCAAGTTCCGGGAGTTCATCATCACCAGGCCCTTATTATATGAAATGTTAAAGGGACTTACCTAAGAAAAAGAAGATAAAAAATATCAACAGTAAAAAGACAGCAAACTCACAGTTACTAACAACCACACCCAAAACAAAAGCAATCTAAGAGGACAGCTAAATCAGGAGCAGAACCATAGAAATGGAGATCACATGGAGGATTAGCAATAGGAGAGTGGGAGGAGGAGAAGGGGGAGAAGGTACAGAGAATAAGTAGCATAGACAGTAGGTAGAAAATAGATGGGGGGGGAGGGCAAGAATAGTATGGGAAACGTAAAAGCTAAAGAACTTATGACACATGAACATGAACTAAAGGGGGGAATATGGGGGAGGGGTGTGCAGGGGGAGGGGAATGAAGGGGGGAAATGGGACAATTGTAATAGCATAATCAATAAAATATATTTTTTAAGTGGTACAGAAATGGGAGACAGATACAAAATAGTAAAATTCATTCACTCTGTGCCTAAGTCACTCTCTGGCATTAAATTAGAAAAATATGTTAACTTGGAGGGTATCCATAGTTCTCTAATTTACTATGGTGTGTCCTTGGCACTAGAATGTGTTAATTTTTAAATGGTAAAATCCATCATTCAGTTGTCATTTGCAACCATTAATTGGGAATCCTCTGTGAGCTTAGCTTTGTTTATGTGCAGTTGTTGCCTCGCGTTGTTACCCGCAGTTAGTTGGAATGTGCTCCTTATTGCAACACAGTAATCCCTTCATGTAAGTAGAGGACTGAAAATCAAGCCATTGCTGAAAGATCAGTGTTCTACATAACTCGGGTCTAAATAGAGTTCCATCAGCTCTTCAGTATTAAAGGAAGCACTGCCTCATGAAGTCATCTTAATTTATAGCCAGGATTCTTTATTAGTAATAATAATATGGCAACGTCTAGATTTTGAGATATAAAAATAAACCATAGAATAAATCCTAGTTTAATTAGCCTGTGTTTGTCATTGCAAGACGTCATGGCAATTTCAGTAGCAATATCTATTCTGGGATAGACAATTAGGTGGTACTGTATCCCTCCAGAATTAGAAACACATTCAATTAAAGACAAATCCTCCTCTTGTGTGCTGAGCCAAATGAAAAGTTACATTTCCTATCACCACCCAGTCTACCCAAGGTCATCTCTCTCCTGCACAATTGTAATGACATCCCACCCAGTGTCCCTGCTTCTATTCTTGCCCTTAGTCTACTGTCTACCCAGCAACTGGAGTGGTCCTTTGAAAACCTGGGTCAGACCAGAACCCTTCTCATTCAGAACACCTCACAGGCTCTCCATCTTACTCAAAATAAAACCCAAAGTCCTCACAGTGAATTACAAGCCCTTACATTATCTGGCTTCACCAGCCCTCTGACCTTCTCTGTAACAGCCTCCCCTTTCACTCGCTCCACTCCAGACAGCGGGGCCCTTCTTGACCACTCCAGGCTGAAAGGCCTTGCACTTGTTCCCTGCACACCTGCACAGTTTGTTCTCTGACTGCATTCCTGACTTAGTTCAACTCTCACTTTATTGTAGAGATCCCTGACTATGATAACCCCTTCAAGCAACACTTATTTCCTAACCTGCATGCTTTGTTTTTCTTCATAGCACTTGTCAGCACTCAGCATGTTACAAATGAATGTGCTTTCCTTGGACTGTCCACACTTCTCCTCTAGAACATGAGCTCCCCCTACTGGAGAGGATGGGCTTTGTTCACTGCTGCATTCCCGCAGTCTAGTACAGGGCCTGTTACCTACCAAGGGTGTTCAACAAACACTTGTTGATTAATCATGTAATGAATGATCTCATGCATATTCAGACCGAATGCAATCTGTAGGTAGTTTTAAGTTAGGAGTTAGAAAATCACTTCCCAGCTCTTTTGTCTGAGCTATTAGGATGTTATCAGCATTCTTCTAACAAAGTTATGTGTGGATGACTTTATGTTTATAACACTTAAAAAAGCACTGAGATATACCCAAAACACTGCAACTTTCATCCTGGCAACATGACGTGGAGCATAACGTTTATGATACTGACTGTATCATAATATTTGACCGTCAAACTCAGTGCCCAGCAGCAAACCTATCGGTATCAGCATTGCTGAGCTGTGGTAGTCATTGCTCAGATGTAGCAAGATGTCCCTCCCAGTTCCTTGATACATGCCATCAGGTGTGGGAGACTAATTTCCACTCCCTCACTATTCAGGGGGAATGTACAGACACACAGCACCATTCCTTAAACCACAGGATCTGCACCAAATGCAGCCCAGGAGATTGTTTTTGTAGTCTGAAAGCGAACAATAATTGTTACATTTTAAGGGTAAAACAAACAAAAAAAAGCATGCAACAGAGACCAGACATGGCCCACAAAGTTTTTGTAGTCTGAAAGCGAACAATAATTGTTACATTTTAAGGGTAAAACAAACAAAAAAAAGCATGCAACAGAGACCAGACATGGCCCACAAAATATTCGTTGCTTGGCATCTTACAGGAAAACTGTGCTGACCCCTACTCTGCAAAATTGCATGGGAGGCCATGAATTTGGGAGAGAGGCAAGGGAGACTTGAAAATGAATACTCAGGACATAGATGGTGCTGACATATCAGGTGTGGCTTTCTCTATCAGTCCACATTACGACAATGAGTTTCCTAACACACGACAGAGTGAACAAATGTTTTTTTCAGAGACTGGGGGAACTGATACTGTCAAGAAAAGTATAACCCTCTCTATAAACTTTGACTCTTTTGAGTTTCAGCAGGGGGGAAAATCCACATAAAATTACTTTAAAAAATAATGTAAGGCAAAACATAAATAAGAAGAAAAGAATAAAGTGGCATTTATTGGCATTCAGTGGCATCGGCCAAATGTTTCTTTGTGGCAAGGACTCCAAGATGTCCATCAATAATTATACTCCAATAATTATTTTAATAATGGAACTACTAAATCTGAGCTTGGGATAAAGCTGTCCAACTAAAGAATCCGTTTCCGGCCTCCCAACCCCCATCCCTTGCAGCCAGGCACGTTCCAGTAAGTGGAACAGGGACAAAAGAGAGGCATGACCCACTCATGTGATTAACCTCTGGGTTGACTGTAAAATGAAATAGTTTGTGTTTCCCTTTATGCCCCCTTCTTCCCCTTGGCTCAGAAATGGAAGATGCAAGCTGAGGTCACAGAGTCACCTTACCAACCTTGAACTGCTTAACTCAGCAACTTTTTAAAGAGCAAAATAAGCTCCTATCATGTTTAAGCCATTGAGTTTGGGGCAGTTTCTGTTACAGCAGCTTATATTGAAAGATGAAGGACGGTGATGCTGCTAGTCACATTAAGGTTTTATATAAATCAATTTAAATATATATTTTAACATAAGATGGAGTGATTGAACATTTTTAACATGGCAATTTCTTAGATATCACCAAGATCTTATAAAATCAGACTCATGTATTAGTTCACAAGTTATACAAAGAGTCACTTATGGCTTTGGAATTTAAATGTAAAACTTTGATGAGCCTTAAATTTGTTTTTGAGTAAGAAAATAAAAAGTTAGTGCTATTTATATTTTGTTCCAAAGGGCCATCCTATTGCTCAAGCATCACTTCCTGAACAGCCCACTGATTTGACAATGTACCTTTATTATTCGCTTATGTGTGCATTCCTTCTTTAATTCTACAAATATCAACTGAATACCTACTGAAGGAAGTCCCACTGAATTTAAGCTGGAGCTCAAAGAACGAGACTGAGCCAGCCTCCCAAAAGAGCCAGAGGACAAGTACGCCCTACAGAAGAAGGACGATGTACAAGGCTCCAAGGGAAAAGGAGAAAGCGGGCCAGTGTGTCCCAGACATGCGAGCATGAAGAGATGTGCTGTGAGGTGAGGCTGGTGAGACCAGTGGGTCCAGGGACCTGGGGCAAGAATATGGGTTTAATTCCAATTGCATGGAAAATGTTGTGGGCTTTTAAGCAAAAGGTTTACATAACTGTTATGGTTTTAGATGATGACTCTGGATGTTTCAAGCAGGAAAGAGAGAAGGAGGCTAACCAAAGAGGTAGGAGGACTATAATAAAAAGAAACTGGGGAATTACTGAAGTAAATTTGGGGAAACAAAAGTTTCATATTCCTCGAGGTCTAGTTCAGATTTCTATTCTGTTCCATTGATCTGATTTTTAATCCCACACCAGTAAGACATTAAAAACATTTCTACAGCTTTATTATATACTTGATAATGTAAAGTATATATCATTATATTATGTTACATATGTAACATAAATATAAATTAGAATTTCATAGCACATTTGTGTTAGAGCAAGTTTTCTCATCCCTCCTAACTCAGAACTTCCTAACTACCCCTGCATGTTTATCCTTCCATTTGATCTTTGAAATCGTATTGTCAAAGTCCACAAGTAATCCTGATCAGATTTTGACTGGGACTGCAGGAATGTTACAAATTAATTTAAGGAGAATTAACATCTTTGTAAAATCAAGTCTTCCTATCACCCAAGGTATGTCTCCACATTTATTCCTATATTCTTGTCTAACCCTTAATAGTTATTTTATAATAATTTTCTTTATGTTAGTCCTGGACATTTCTTTGAAATTAATTTCTGGATAATTTTTGTTATTGCCATTATTATTGGGATTTTCCCTTCATTATATTTCCTAACATGACTTTTGTTACATGTCCTCGTATTGGTAGTGGAAAGAGGAAAAGATATTGAGGAGAGTTGAGGTGATCATAAATGTTCCCCCGATCCCTCAGTCTCACAACTGGATTAAAATTTTGAAATTGAAAAACAAGAATTTACACACTTTGGCCCTGGCTGGTGTAGCTCAGTGGATGGAGCACGGGCCTGCAAACCACACGATTGCGGTTCGATTCCCATTCAGGGCACATGCCTGGGTTGCAAGCCAGTTCCCAGCAGGGACCCACGAGAAGTAACCATACATTGATTGATATTTCTCTCCTTCTCTCCTTCCCTTCCCCTCTAAAGATAAATAAATAAAATTTTTTAAAAAAAGAATTTACAGACTTTGTTAATCTGCTTGTACCATCACAGCTTCCTGTGGAACAAAGGTCTCCTGCCTCCTGGCCCATCTGGGGAAATGTTATAGGAGTAAAAAGAAGGATGGGGAGAAAAAATAAATCAATTAACACTTCACAATATCACCCTATCATATTACATATATAAATTATCATACATATTTGTAGGAAAACATAATGTTGAAAGGGATTTTTTTATGTTGCCTCATATTCTGCCAGTTCCCAAAGACAAAGGTCTGCACTCTCAAGGCCACGTACAAGGCATATTCTCACTCTCTCTTACACACACACACACACACACACACACACACACACCCCGAACTGCAAAATGGAATTCTCCAAGGGATACAACTACAAGTTGTCGTATTTTATTCTCAGTACTCTTCTGTATTTTCCAAATATTTGCCTATGAACCACATTTACTTTTATAATCAGGAAAAACATTTGCTATCTAAGAGAATTTCAAATAAATCAGAAAAAAGAGGGGGAAGATTCAATGCCTAGCTATTCTCAGAGTATGTGGTTTCAAAGTAACATGTGCATCTACAAACTGAAATCTGACCATGAGATCCTCTGAAGGGCTAAAAAAGGAAACAAAGAGAAGTGGATGAAAGGGAGAGAAACAGAAAAAACATAATGAACTTGGCGTGACTCCAGAGGATCTCTGATGGCTGGGAAAAGCCGAGCCTATCCGGTACCGGTTCTTCAGTTAAGTAGAATCTTTTTCAAAATGGAAAACACGCCCTCAACAGGTAGGAGAAGGTAATGGGCTGAATGAATTGATCTCAAGCTTAAATAACCTGCGTGCAGAAGAAATCCATCAATGTGATAGCAAAGCCACTTCAGGTAACTGTTACAAGAACACATATAATGGAGGAATGTCTTAGGAAACCTGAACTTCATAGAGGAAAACAAAATGTTGTACAGAAACAACATGCAGATGACCTTAATATTCATTCCTGGAAGAGTCTACTTTGGATTATTAAATTGGCCATCATCTTTGGAAAGTGCTAGCATTTCAGCTCTTAAACTCCTGTGAGAACTCAGGCTCTCTTTCTACCCATTAAATAAGCTCCAATTGGCATATTAGAGCTTATTGTGATATTCTTTAAGGAACAGTTCCCTTGTGCTTTGGTAAGAATGTAACAGAACAGTGATGGGAAGACTGGACTCACAAGCCATTCCTATCCTCAGGAACATGAATGCAGCAGCCAACATTTCTCCCGTGGCTGTTACTTTCCAGGCGCTGCGCCGTGGATGTGATAATGACCAATGCACCATCCTGTCTTCCAGGAGGTCATGTTCCATACAGGAGAGAGCTGGTAGGGCTATTACAACTATGATGGCACCCGGAGACCATCCCATCCGAAACAACTCATAAATGACATATAGTCTTTCAGGGCCATAGGGACAAGACTGTGAAGAATTCGCCATTTGAAGAGGCTGCCCTGAAAATTTATATGGAACCATAAACGAGCTCGAATAGCAGCTGCTCTTTTGAGAAAGAAGAACAAAGTAGGGGGGATCACAATACCTGATATCAAACTGTATTACAAGGCCACTGTAATCAAAACAGCCTGGTACTGGCATAAAAACAGGCACATAGACCAATGGAACAGAACAGAGAGCCCAGAAATCAACCCAACTCTACAGTCAATTAATATTCGACAAAGAGGGGGCAGTAACATAAAATGGAGTAAAGATAGCCTCTTCAACAAATGGTGTTGGGAGAACTGGACAGCTACATGCAAAAAAATGAAACTTGAGCACAGACTTACACCATACACCAAAATAAATTCAAGGTGGATAAAAGACTTAAATGTAAGTCATAACACCATTAAAGTCCTAGAGGAGAACACTGGCAAGAAAATCTCAGATATTTCACGCAGCAACTTCTTTACTGATATGTCCCCTAGAGTAAGGAATGTAGGGGAAAGAATAAACAAATGGGATCTCATCAAAATAAAAAGCTTCTGCATGGCTAAAGAAAACAGTATTAAATTAGCAAGACAACCAACTGTATGGGAAAACATATTTGCCAATGATACCTCAGACAAAGGTTTAATCTCTAAAATATACAAAGAACTTACACGACTCCACTCTAAGAAGACACCCAATCCAATTAGAAAATGGGAAAAGGACTTGAACAAACACTTCTCCAAGGAGGACATACAGAACATTCAGAGACACATGAAGAGATGCTCAATATCATTAGCTATCAGAGAGATGCAAATTAAAACCACAATGAGATACCACTTTACACCAGTCAGGATGGCTATCATAAACAAAGCAACAAACAACAAATGTTGGAGGGGTTGTGGGGGAAAAGGGGGCCCTTAGTTCACTGTTGGTGGGAGTGCAGACTGATACAACCATTATGAAAAACAGTATGGATTTTTCTCAGAAAAATAAAAATCGACCTGCCTTTTGACCCAGCAATTCCACTGCTGGGATTATATCCTAAGAATCCTAAAACATCAATATCAAAGAACCTATGCACCACAATGTTCATAGCAGCACAATTTACAATAGCCAAGAGTTGGAAGCAACCTAGGTGCCCATCAGTAAATGAATGGATCCAAAAATTGTGGTACATATACACAATGGAATTCTATGCTGCAGAGAGAAAGAAGGAGCTACTACCATTTGCAACAACATGGATGGAACTGGAAAGCATTATGCTGAGTGAAATAGGCCAGGTGCTGAAAGACAAATACCATATGATCTCACCTTTAACAGGAAGCTAAACAACAAAACAAACAAGCAAGCAGAAAAAAAAAAAAACAAAGACACTGAAATAGAGAACAAGGGGATAGTGACCAGAGGGGAGAAGGAAGGGAAGTTAAGGGGGAAAAAGGGGGAGGGATTTGGAGGAACAAATAGGAAGGACACAGGGATGAGAACTAAGGGGGGGTGGAAATGGGAGGGAGGTGGGGAGCAAGGGGGGGGGGCTGGGACGGGAAAAATAGACAAAAAACTGTACTTGAAAAATAACTAAATAAAATTTAAAAAAGAAAAAAAAAAAAGAGGCTGCCCCAATAGGCACAGCACTGTCTTCCCCTGGGTGTAGCTAAGCAGAAGCCAAATGGCTTTCTTTCTGGGACCCTTTAGATATTTCTGGACGCAAGTTTAGGTTGAATATCCTCTGAAATTCCTTGTGTTCTCTAGATGTCACACTCCTGTAAGAGCAGTAAGGACTGAGTGAGTAGAAAAGGCTTATGAGAAAAAGGGAGACTTAACAAGTGTTTGCACTGGTGCAGATTTCTGCAATGCACTGGCCATTGGGTATGTGATCCTACCAACAGACTACGGTGGAGGAGCAAGAAGCCACCAGAGTGCACGTACCCCCGCTCTTAGTAATACACAGAAATGAAAGTATATTTTTATATACACATTCATTTCCCCCTTCTTTTCAAAATTTCTCTTATGCAAGAGCTATTTATCCAAAAAGAAACAAAAACATCAATAAGAAAAGTAAATATCTGAGTACACTACTCACAACAATAAGAGATAAAACAACAATTGTAAAAGAATATAGAACCAATAAATTACTCATTTCATCCACATATGCAATGCAAAATAACCAGCCTGTTATCTTCACTAGATTACCTGAAATCACAAATTATTTGTGTATCATACCATCTCAGCCTAAATTGGTATATGCATTACATTTGAAAAGACTCAAAGTTGATGAGACTTCAGGGCCTTTAGAATATTTAACGATAATCTAATAACTGAAATAATTCTTTCCATATTCACAAATGTAAAGCCCAGAAGAAAAATGTTAATACAGCACACCACTTAAGTATTTTAAAATGTCACTATACTTGTTCACATCTCCGAAGAATTCAGGCCCAATTGAAACCATTCAGTAGGAGATTATGGCACTTTTGAAGTGAGATTAGGCTATTATATAACCAACATTTTGGTAAGGACCTGTTATCTTCACTTCAGAAAAATACACATTACATAATTCATTTATGAGAAACCAAAGTATTGCCTTAGGTGATCATTTGTATCAAGGTTCCCTTTCTGCCCATTGAAAGGGCAAGTTACAAAACTCAATAGCGCCCCATTGTGGAACTGTGGGAAAAGTGACAGCTACCCAGGGTTTTGCTGTTTTTTTCTTTCTGCTTTGTTTTGTTACAAGGGTTTCTCTTTACAAGAGAAACTTTCTCTGGTTTAGAAGCTATAACTAAATTCCTTAGGAGCTGAACAAAAGCAAGGAATGGATCATTTCCATGAATTCATTAACATATACATATTATAGATGAATATGTATTTCTTAAAAACAAAATACCCTTCATATATCCTTAGATACTGTGACTATTCCAAAGAGTATAGAGAAAATAAAAGATACTTGTTCAAAGTGCTGTCTTATTTTTTCACTTGATGTCCTTAAGGTAAGGATATTTAAATCATAAAAAGAACATTAGCTACATCATAAATTCTCTTACCCTAAAGGTAAGAGACAAAAATGGACATAAAATATAATGGCACCCTATTTCCAAGCTTCATTTCATAATTATATCAATTAAATTTTATGAGAACTATGTATATAACTCACACATTATTTTTGCCTTTCTATTGCGGAAGGTATATTGCACAGATCTAAAACAGAGCCAAGCCTGGGCCCTTGGCCTTGAAAACTGTGCCTGTTCCTTCAAACCCCACTGACCAAAAGCACCTGGTCCGCAATGTGGTCCATCTGCTTGATGCTTGGTTCCAATTAACATTTTTTCTGCATATTAAAACTAGAACTTCTTCCCTGTCGATTCCTCCTCTTCCCATTATTCCACCATTTGGGGCAGCCTTTAAAGGCTTTCCCGGTGAATCTACTTTTCAGGTGAATTTTCCTCATGGTCTTAAATGCTCTCTCCCAAGACATGGTTTCCCTGCCTCTCACTCCCCTCGTGGCAATTAAAGGACTCCTGTTGTGAAGGACACCACCTCCAAGCTTAAACCAGAACATAAAAGTGAAGTTATTGGAAAGAACAAAACAAGACTATCCAGCCAGATGAGTTTCTAAAAGCAATGAACATGTCTTCCAAAAATTAAGTTTCCATTAAAGAAGCATAGGTCGGCCCTGGCTGGTATGATTCTGTGGGTTGAGCACCAGCCTGTGAAACAAAAGGTCACAGATTCAAATCCCCATCAGGGCACACGCCTGTGTTGTGGCCCAGATCCCCAGTTGGGCGCATATGAAAAGTAACCAATTGATGTTTCTCTCACACATGGATGTTTCTGTATCTCCCTTCTCCTTTCTCTAGAAATGAATAAATAAAATCTTTAGGGGGGAAAAAAAGAAGTACAAGTCAGCAGAGACCTAGAGCAAAAAAAAAAGTTCAAAAGCGGGACAAGTCTCATCACAACAATAACATACATTTTTCCAAGTCTTGAATCAATGGCACTCCTTAAAAAAATAAACAATGATGTTTAAAGCAGGAGGTGCTGAGATACCTGAAGAATGTGCAATATTTGTAATCACCAAGGAGAAACTGAAAGCATAGGTTGAGAGGATGCTGCGAAGAATTACAGATAAACTGAGGGGCACTTACCAAGCCAAACTGCCATGCAATTAGTCAAATTGATGACAGCAGTTCAAAGAAGCTGATAAACAACAGGCGTCCCAGTGACTACAAGAATGGGGCAACCACAAAATACCAGCAATGAAGAAAATATAAGCAGGAAATTAAAAAAACAAAAAACAAAAAACTATCTTCTGACCTGGAGGACAATTTCAGCAGGTTCTGGTTCAGTAAATAAAAAGAGCCCACTCAGCTTCACTCAGAAACCATCCTCACTGACACGTTTGTCACAATTTTACACTTTAACCAAGGCAACATTTCGAGGCTGCCAGAAAGAAACAAGAAGAAACACTTAAAGATGAAAGTGGTAAGAATGAATTTGGATCTTTTATTCAGGGTTTTGAAAAATAAAGAATCTTGTGTTAGAAACCCTATGAAGTGGAAGAAACAGACCTTGAATTGTGGATCGTGTGCTTATCTTCCTTGAACTCGATCTGATGGTGACCTGTGCATTCAGCCTGTCAAGCATGTGCCCCAGAGCAGGTGGCTTTTCTTCTGATTGGCGCCCTGGAGCCTCAGGCTGGGAGAAAATATTTTAAAATTTCCTCTTGAACTCAGACAGTATAATTTGGGCCCCAAACCTACATAACTTACAGGTCCACGATTACAAATGCTCAAAAAAATTTATTTTTTCTACCCAGAGATAAATCAAGACAGAGAGTTCCACATCGTTTCTGCTACTGAGTGGGAGTTGCCCTAATCCGCCCCCTTCCTAAGGTTGTAGTTCAAGGAGTTTCAAGGAGTCTGGCCACACACTGGGTAGTCATTTATCTTTAGTAGAGGGGTTGGTGGAGGTGGAAGAGGGCATAAGGGGGATAAATAGTAATGGGAAAAATGCAATAAAAGAAGCATCTTTAGTAGACCCTAGCTCCTATCCCGTCCCCATGTAGATGCCAGAACCTTGGTCCCTGGGTAACTGAAACTAACCGCTCCTCCCCGAGACCTCCTCCCAGACCAGCTGACGCATCGGCTCACCTGTTTACCAAGTTTTCGTTTCTTTCTTTCTTCGGGCCCCTGGAGATTTTCCACACTTCCTGCATGTTGCAAAATAAACACATTTGTAAATAATTTAGATACATGGCTGGGTTTTTTTATGAATGCTTAATAATATATCTACCTACCTATTGAACTATTTTATTTGTCACAATTGGAAATAACACTTGGGTAGACATCCCTGCACTAAACTTTTATGGAAATGCTCAATTATTATCCCAAATGCCCAATGGGACAGATTTCTAGTAGTGAATTGCTGAGTCAAAGGGCAAGTATACACGCATATTGAAGGTTTCACTTCAACCATACATAGCACACTTTCATGCTTTTCTTATAATATTTATTTAATTCTTCCTTGTTTTATACTTATTTATGGACTTGCAGTCTCCACTAGATTGCAAGCCTGATGCTCAGTAAATCCATATTCCACAAGCTTGAGCATAAATACCTCCAAAGAACATAATAAAAGTCTACTGGCTTGAATTAAAGCAAAGTTAATCATTTTAATGGTTCAAAATCAGTAGTAATGAACTTGTCCTTGAGATTCGTTGAGAGAGGACCTTAGCACAGAAAATGGCCTCTCAATGCATGCCCCCTGGCTGTTCAGGTTTTGAGGTAAATTTCCAGAGAGGGGATGGAAGATGAGAGAATTCAACCCAGCTGGCACAAAGAGGGTATCCACGACCATCATCTGGGTGCCATTAAAAGTGGTCTTCGGGAAGACGTGGATGATCTACAAGCTGTTGACTTTGCTTCATAATTAGGTAGTCCATCTTTGCCATCAAACTGGCTAATTCTTATCCTGTGAATTGTTAGTTACCTGGGACGCTGGCTTTCTGGAGTTTCTGCTCAAAGTCCCAGACCTCTGTGCAGCGGTGCTTCCAGGCTGTAGAGCTGCTAACACTTCCTGGGTAGTGGCCTTCACTGTGGTCACCGCCATGGCTGGGCAGTGCTCCACATCCCAGCTCGCGTGTCTGTTGCAGGGGGGACTTACCTAAGTCACAACGAGATCAGGTGAGGAGCTGATTCATCAAACTTACTGCCCCTAATATAGAGTGTTATGTACTGCATTTTTGTTTCTCACTCCGATTTTGTACGTTGAAACCATAATCTCCAATGTGTTGGTATTAGGAAGTGGGGCCTTTGGAGGTGATTAGGTCATGAGGGTGGGGCCCCCATGATGGGATTGGAGCCCTTATCACAATCACAAAAGAGTTTCCACGCTCTGCTCCCCACCAAGTGAGGACAGCGAGAACATGGCAGTCTGTGACCCAAATGAGGTCCCTCCCCAGGACGCCACCAGGCTGGCACTTCATCTCAGACTTGCACCTTCCAGAACCATGAGGAACCAACATCTGCTGATTAAGCCTCTGGGCCTACAGCGTTCATTATAGCAGCTGAGCTGCCTGAGACTGACAGTGCCCAGCAGATACATATGTGTCCTGACCAGGACAAGACCTTCTCTACCTTTCCCCCTCGGCCTTCACGGTCAGTTGCGTGGACTATACTTCGGCTTGCCCGTGAAACAAGACATCAAGAGAAGTTTCATGCTCTTGCTCTCAAGCATCTTCCAAATTAGTGCTGGCCCTCATCTTAGCAAAATAGGAGCACAGATTTCAGTACCACATTTCTGGGCATCTCTCTCCCTACTCTTGTGTTTTGTTACTGACATCATGCATTTTCCATTGCTATTATTAGAAAAGATACAGCAAACTCTTTGGAATATAAGTAAGGTCCCTATGGTCACAGTGCCATGAACATGTGTGCATTTCCTAAACTGTAAATGAGAAATTATGGTTTTGAGTTATAGTAATGTTGTGATTGATTAAAAGTATCAATACTCACCCCTGGCCAGTGTGGTGCAATGGATTGAGTGTAGGCCTCAGGACCAAAGGGTTGCTGGTTCAATTCCCAGTCAGGGCACATGCCTGGACTGCAGGCCAGGTCCCCAGTAAGGAATACTTGAGAGGCAACCACACACTGATGATTTTCTTCCTCTCTTTCTCTCTCCCTTCCCCTCTCTAAAAATAAATAAATAAAATCTTTTTAAAAAGAGAATTCTAAAAAAGTATTAATAGTCAACATCACTAATCACCAGAAAAATGCAAATTAGAAACCACAATGAGGTATCGCCTCACACCTGCCAGAATGGCTGTCATCAGTAAATAAACTAACAAGTGCTGGTGAGGATGTGGAGAAAGGGGAACCCTTTCATGCTGTTGGCGGGAATACAGATCAGTGCAGCCACTGTGGAAAGCAGTATGGAGATACTTCAAAAAATTAAAAATGGATCTGCCTTCTGAGCCAGCAATCCAACCTCTGGGAACCTATCTGAAGGAACCCAAATCACTAATTTGAAAGAACATAATCATCCCTATGTCCGTTGCAGCACTGTTTACAGTCACCAAGATATGGAAGCAGCCCAAGTGTCCATCAGCAGATGACTGGCTAAAACCACTATGGGATATTACACAATGAAATACTACGCATTCATAAAAAAGAAGAAAATTTTACCCTTTGTGACAGTATAGATGGGCCTGGATAGCATTATACGAAGTGAAATAAGCCAGTCAGAGAAAGCCCAATACCATACGATTTCACTTATATGTGGAATCTAATGAACACACTGAACTAATGAGGAAAATAGGGACAGACTCCATAGAGAGCAGGATGACAGCTCGTGGTTGGGGGTGGAGAGACTGAGCAAAAAGGAAAAAGGGCTCATGGACATGGTGATTGCTGGAGTGAGGGTGTACAGGGGACTGAATAGTAATGGAAAAAGCACAGTAAAGTTTCTTTAAAGCTGTGGTACCTTTATACAATGGAATACTATGCAACCCATAAAAAGAAGGAAAGCCTACCCTTTACGACAGCATGGATGGACCTGGAGAACATTATGCTAAGTGAAATAAGTAAGTCAGAGAAAGACAAATACTATATGACCTCACATATTTGTGGAATCTAATGAACAAAACTGAAACAGGGGCATGGACACATGGAACAGACTGAGCTGTCAGAGGGGAGGTGGAGGGGGGCCTGGATGAAAGGAGGTGAAGGGATTAACCAAAGGACATGGATGCATGACCTGCGGACACCGACAACAGTGTGGTGATGGCCAGAGGAAGGGGGAGGGGTGACGGCTGGGTGGAGCTGGGCAAAGGGTGGGGCAGGACTGTCTGGCTCTGTTTGTTCTTTGAGGCTAGATGAGACCCACAGACTGGTGAACAGCTGGTCTAATACCAAGAATTAAAATAGGGGTAAAATATGAAGGGTGTCAAAGGGAACTATGTTGATTAGCGAAGATGCAAATGACAACATTTGGGGAAAGTCTGAATCTAGAAACAGTGAAGGCAGGTGTTAGGGCAGGAAATGGGGGCTCTCCAAGGGGTTATCTGGAGATGTACCCAGAATGTAGGGGAAGGTGACGGGGTCTCAGATATAGGTGACACTGAGGAGCTAAAGTGTGTCTCTGACAGCCAAGGAGACACGAGGGTCTGTGTGTGCACGCCAAGCCCAGGAGCATAGGTTAGAAGAACATTATTACCTGTTCAGGTTGCTGGGGAGACACCTTGGGACCAGCCAGGGGGCAGTCATAATACTTATGGGAAACGGTTTACTCTGGGTGGGATTAGAGGAAACCAGAGGGGAGGAAGCGGAAGAGGACAAGGTGACTGTGGGCAATGGAGGGAGAGAGACATCAGAGATGAGACCCATACAAGCAACCGGGGACCTGCTCAACTCCTTCTGTAACAACAAAGATGCATCAGAATTTAGTCTTCCCCAGTCAGAACTTCACCCTAGAGCCTCCTGTTCCCAGCTGCAAAACACTGGTAATTGACACTGGTGATTATGGCCAACACTCAGAAAAAAGCAAGTAAATTAGGTTCAATAAAACATCAATTTTACTTATGTTCATCTGGTTTCTAACTTATTGATGAACACTATGGAAATTTCCATCAGCCGAGTGCACACCCCACAGCCATCCAGTCACAAAGGGTTTCCTAACCCACTTTTAAAATTATAACCACAAAACCAGCACCCTGCATGATGTCAACTGCTCTTGTATATAAATCAATACCTTCCCCCTGGCCTTCCCTTCTATAAGACAGAATTCTAATTTATTTTTCTTTCCTTCTGTGGATTAACTAATTTTTTCTAGTTATAAAAGAATACTAATTTGCCGCCTTGGAACCAGCCAAAGAATAGACCTGAATCCTCAGAGCGGAGATTATGAAGTTCGGCTGACCTCCTGCCACCAATGAAGCTGCAGTCCACTTAATCTGCCAGCAACAATAAATTAAGTTTCTCTGCTTAAAGGACTGGGTTGGCACTGGGCAGGGGGGAGGGTCTGTCACTGAAAAGCACGCAGTCCCTCACTCCTGCTGCCATCCAGGGTGAGGGGGCTGCCTCCTGCCTGTCCCTGCAATTCGTCATGGTCCGGCTCCCACTCGAGTATCTAGGGAGGTGCCCCAAGGAGGTGACAGTTTGTCTTTCTCTGCTCTTTTGACAGCAGGTTGGGAGAAAGGGTGATAAACTCAAACGAATAACATTAAGATGTTCTCAAGTGAGACCTGTGTGTAGTCAGAGGAGGACTGACTTTCCAGACACGTCTGTGAGGGCAGATACTATTTTTCTTTTAATTGGAGGTCATTTTGTCTGACATTTTCTATCCTCATAGGCCAGTAATGGTTTTACTCACAAAGTGACCCAGCGCATGGAGCAGGGGTCCCACGGAGGGGGAGCAGAGGCCAGCAAGCCTCAGAGGAGTTGAAGGCTTTGTGAGCTGGTTAAATATGCCATACTCTATAAATGCCTCATATACAGTGAAATCTGGTAGAAAAGTTGGACGAATTACGTGAAGCCCACATGACATAAAAGCAGGGGGCCACAGCTTGATTGTATTGCAGGAGCGTGGATTTAGTCACAGCATCTCCACATTTACCATCTGAACCGGGAGGGTCGGTGGGCCATCAGCAAGGACAGGCAGACCTGTCTGACACACCCAGTTAAAGGCACAGAACTGAGCCCGATCTCCCTGCTGGGGCACTGAGGTCAGGCTGGGCCTGTGCACTTGTTTGAACTCGGTGTGAATTAGCACCTCCCTCCCCCAGCCACACCTAGGGCAAAAAGTTGCCTTTCACTTATGTGTACCTTTCAGACCAGAAATTTAGTCTTTAACAGGAAATGCAGGAAAAAAACTGAGAATGCAAAGAAAAACAGATTTATCCACAAAACTGAATTTGTTTTGGAGTTAAAATCCAGGGTAGGGTGGGTCTGCAGGCTGGGGCTCCAGAGCTCCGGCCTTCTTCTGCTCCACCTCTGTGCCTATTCAAACCCAAGTGTTTTCTTTCTCCAAAATTTGGATGAAGCTAGTGATGTGCTTCCCTTACCAGATAGGGTTCCATAGCCTGTCTTCCCACCACTGCAGGGTGGGGGTTAAGAGACCACTGTTTAAGTCTGTGAGAACATTAAGTTCAGAACACAGTTCCATCTCAGCATCTGTAGGGGTGACCTCGGCACCAGAGTGGCAGCGAGCCCGTGCTGGCCTCCAGGGTGCACCCCCAGTGGGCCCAGCTCACGGTCAGTGTGTCTTCTCCTGAAGTCTCTCCCACCTTCCTGATCCTCTGGCTAGAAGCTCTGCTCTTTCAGAATCTCAGGTTCCTCTCCCCGCATCCACTGTGTTGCAGCTTCCATGCTGGGTGGTTTTCAGGACAAACTGGCAAGAGAAAAATAGAAAAAATAAGCAAGATTCCCCAAAATTCTTTGGAGAACAGGGGCCCATTTCCCCAGGTCCTTGCCAGGGACAGGCTGCCCTCAGCCTTTCAGGAGCTTACATCCTAGTGTGGCTGCAGCTTCAGGGTAGGAGCAAGGCCAGGAGAGGAGAGAGAGGGAAGGGCCCCAGGCAGTCCCCCACTCTGGCTCCCACAGGCCCCTTGTCCAGTCCTCTTTATGCCCTTCCCTCCCTGCTCGTGGAGCAGTGCTGAGACTCACCACCTTCAGGACAAAGCTGAGATCAAGGAGGGAAAACCAAGTAGGTCGCCGCCATGCTGGTCATTGGTCAAGTTCTGACTTCTGTCTCCAATCTGCCCACTGCTGCTGTCTTTTCAGAGTCCACAGATACCGGCTATTCTGGTCTGTCCCGAGCTCGTGGCTGTCATCAGTGGGGTTACACTTGGCTGAAGACCTGCTCCATCTTGGCTGGCTCCAGAGTCATCTGTTCTCTTTTTTAAGAAGAAGAAAGGGAAGGAAGAAAGTGAGTCTGGACAGCAATCAAACTTTCTTTAGAAATAAGAGGACAGTGTTTTCTTTACTCACAGGCTGTTGAAGTGCTATGTCAGCTAGCAGAAGGTAGTTTTATTTTATTCTTCACTCTGGATATTCTTCCTGAAGGTGGATGAAGTTGGCTGCACATACATTGGGACAGGAAAGTGGACATGCTGTCCTGGGTCCTGAGATGCATGGCATTCTCACTGTTCTGCATTTCTGAGCCTCTCTCACCATGTGGCTGAGGTCTGGCTGGAGGTAGGACCAGCAGTGACTGGCCCCCCAGGACCTTTCTGACACAGTCTGTGCCTCCATCCTGTACAACATTGGTCGGTGCTCATTGCCAGACAAATGCAGGTCAACAGGGTTCCAGGGCACTCAGTGGATTCGCATGTTGGAGAAGCCCTGGGTCCCTGATTCGCTGCATGGAGAGGCTGCCTGGCTCACATCAGACTGAGACATGAAAAACAAGCAGGATTTCACTGGGTTCAGACACTGAAAGCTCCGTTATGACAGCTCCATGTTATTACCGTAATGGATACAGTCTTTGATGGGCACTTAGCATCTCCATGGCTTGGCCACTTGTAAATGTCAATTTTGATGAGTCACTTTCTGTCTCTCATCTTAGTTTAACCTCCTGCCCAATGGGGTGTGTTAGTTTCATCCACCAGCATTACTTTTCCCTTCTTGCAGGTATGCTGAAAGATAAATTGGAGCTATTTCCGGAAGGAGAGAGCATATGAAGACAAGGCACTATTACCACCACAATTTTAAGTTGTGCCAAGTATACAGAGAAAAAATTATTAATTATTCCTTACCTTTAACAGTGTAAGTATCATTTCTGCAGTTGCCATGACAGATAACTCACCCAAGGATGGTGTCACCTTCACTTTGATTAGCCACCCCTCTGAGTGTCACGAGTCCTTGAGTGGTGGCACTCATGGGCACTGTGCCTCTGACAGTCACCAAGACCCAACTGAGGTGCTAGGAAGGTCTTTTACATCCTTGGTTAAATTTATTCCTAGTTTTTTTGTTTTTTAACAAATGTATATTTATTTTTATATTTTTTTACCAGAGTGACACAAAAGAAGTATGAAATTTCTGTAGAGTCACACAGTATGCTTCCAATATGAAAATCCCCATTATGTTTTATTTATTCTTTTGCTTTAGGATTTTCCTCTGGGTGTCCAATGACACCCTTGTCCCATATAATTTTCATGCAATTATTAATGGGATTGTTCTCTTATATTCCCTTTCTGATAGTTTATTACTGGTGTCCAAAAATGTAGCTGATTCTAGATATTAATTTTGTATTCTGCTGCTATACTGAATTCATTTTGCAGTTCTAAAAGCTTTTTGGTGTAATCTTTAGGGTTCTCTATATACACTATCATGTCATTTGCCAATAACGACAGTTTCACTTCTTCCTTTCCAGTTTGGATGCCTTTTACTTCTTCATGTCTGATTGCTGTGGCTAGGATTTCCAGTACTATGTTGACTAATAGTGGTAAGAGCAGGCATCTTTGTCTTGTTCTGATTTAAGGGAAATGCTTTTAGTTTTTCCCAGTTGTATATGTTGGCTGTGGGTTCGTCATATACGGCCTTCATTGTGTTTAGGTGTGTTCCTCCTATTCCCACTTTGCTGAGAGTTTTTATCATAAATGGGTGCTTTATTTTATCAAATGCTTTCTCTGCATCTATTGATATCATCATATGGTTTTCATCCTTCATTTTATGTGGTGTATCACGTTTATTGATTTGCAAATATTGTACCAACCTTGCATCTCTGGAATAAATTTCACTTGGTTATGATGTATGATCTTTTTAATGTATTGCTGAATCCAGTTTACTACCATTTTGTTGAAGATTTTAGCATCTATGTTCATCAGGGATATTGGCCTATAATTTTCTTTCTTTGTAGCATTTTTACATGATAATGTAAATTAGAACAATGCTGGCCTTGTAAAATGGGTTTATGAGTCCCCCCTCTTCTTGACTTTTTGGAATAGTTGAGAAGGAGATGTGTTAGGTCTTCTTTGAATGTTTGGTAAAATTCACCTGTGAAGGCATCCAGTTCAGAACTTTTGTTTTGGGGGAGTTTTTTTTTTTTTTATTATTACTGCTTCAATTTCACTAGGTGTAATCAGTTTATTCAAATTTTCTGCTTATTTCTGATTTAGTTTCAGAAAATTGTACATTTCTAGGAATTTATCCATTTTGTCCAGTTTGTCCAATTTGTTGGCATATAGTTGTTCAGGATATTTTCTTACAATCTGTTGTAGATCTGTGGAGTCAGCTGTTTTTTCTCTTTCATTTCTGATTTTATTTATTTGGGTCTTCTCTCCTTTTTTTCTTGATGAGTCTGAATAAAGGTTTGTCAATCTTGTTTATTTAAAAAAAAACTGGATCTTGGCTTCATTGATTTGATTTTTTGGTATTGCTTTTTTAAATTCAATTTCCTTTATTTATGTTCTGATCTTTAACTTCTTTTCTTCTACTCACTTTGGGCTTTGTGGTTCTTTTTCAAGTTTCTTTAAGTGCAAAGCTAGATTATGTATTTGATCTTCTTGTTTCTTGAGATAGGCCTATAATGCTATGAATTTCCCTCGTAGGACAGATTTAGGGTGGCTGTGTTCTCATTTACATCTGTTTCAAGGTATGTTTTGATTTCTTCCTTGATGTCATTGTTAAGCCATTCATTGTTTAGTAACATGCTTGGTGTGCTTTTCAGTGTTCTTCTTGTGATTGAGTTTCATACCATTATGGTCAGGGAAGATGCTGGATATGATTTTACTCTTTTTAAATTTATTGAGACTTGCTTTGTGTCATAACATATAGTCTGTCCTAGAAAATGTTCCATTGTACTTGAAAAGTATGTATATTTTGCTGCTTTGGGGTGAAATGCTCTGAAGATATCAAATAAATCTGATCTAGTGTATCATATAAGGCTGCTGTTTTTTAAAAAATTTCTTTCTGGAAGATGCATTCACTGAAATCAATGAGGTGTTAAAATTCCCTATTATGACTATATTACTTTCTCTTTTTTTAATTTTATTTATTTATTTTTAGAGAACAGAAAGGGAAGGAGAAAGGGAGAGAAACATCAATGTGTGGTTGCCTTTCATGTGTCTCCTACTGGGGATCTGGCCTGAAACCCAGGCATGTGCCCTGACTGAGAGTTGAACCAGTGACTGTTTGGTTCATAGGCTGGCATTCAATTCACTGAGTCACATTAGCCAGGATGTATTACTTTCAATCTCTCTATGTCCATCAAGATTTGTTTTACATATTTAGGTGCTCCTATGTTGGATGCACAAATGTTTACAAGGGTTATATTCTCTTGTTGGATTGTTTCCTTTATCATTACTTAGTGTCCTTTGTCTCTTACTATAGTTTTGTTTTTTGTTTATAGTTTGTTATCAGATATAAGTATTGCTACTTCAGCTTTTTTTCATTTCCATTTGCATTAAATATCTTTTTCCATCCCTTTACTTTTAGTCTGTGTGTATCTTTCATTCTGAAGTGGGTCTCTTATAGACAGCACACAAGAGGCCTGTCCAGAAAGTATCCAGCCATGTACTATGAAAAATAGAGACATTTATTTAAGATACAAGAAACTTCGTAGACAGGAAAATGATGCCTCAGTCCCCTTCAAAGTAGGCACCTTGGGACCTCACACAGTTCTCCCATTTGCCATCAGGTGCTGTTGTATTTTCCTGAATCTCATCAACAGTCTAAAATCTCTTCCCTTTCAAAGGTGATGTTAGTTTTGGGAAAGCAAGAAGTTGCAGGGTGCCACATCTGGGCTGAGTTACCTGGGTGACTTTATGTTTTGCCAGAAGACTCTGCAAGAGATGTGATGCATAAGTGGACGTGTTGTCATGATGAAGCTGACAATCACCAGTTGCCTGTAGCTGCAGCCTTCTGAATCATCCTAATAGTTTCAGTGGAGGAATGTTCAAGCTTTAGGCAAAATTTGATCCAGATTCATTGTTGTACTAGCTCAGTCATTTTGAATGTGTTGACCGCACAGTACACATGCTCACTCAATGGCATCTTCTGCCTCCACTGACCAATACAGTGAAGTCATCATTGTTCATGCATGTGTATTCCAGTCCACTCTCCTTGGCTGCCAGGTTACGTGGATGTTGTGCAAACCATTCTTGTTGTGCTAACAATGACTGGAATTTTTCTGGCATGTGGCTTTTTTCTTATCTATTCAGCTATCCTTTGTCTTTTGATTGAAGTATTTTCATTTATATTTAAAGTGATTACTGATAGGTACACATTAATTGCCATTTTATTTTTTAACTTTGTTCCGGTCTTTTTTTTTTTTTCCTTTTTTAAGAAGACCCTTTAATAGTTCTTGTAATACTACTTTGGTGATAACAAACTCTTTGGCTTTTTCTTGTCTTAGAAGCTCTTTATTTCTCTTTCAATTTTACATAATAGCTTTGCTGGCTAAAGTAGTCTTGGTTGGAGGTCCTTTCTTTTCGTCATTTTCAGTATTTCATGCCAGTCCCTTCTCACCTAAATGTTTCTGTTGAGAAATCAGCTGACAGACTTGTGGGAGCTCCTTTGTAGGTAACTGTCTTTACCTTGCTGCATTTAATATTCTCTGTCTTTAAGCTTTGCCATTTCAATTATGGTGTGTCTTAGTGTGAGCCTCTTTGGGTTCCTCTTGTTTGGGTCTCTGCACTTCCTGGACTTGTGTGTCTTTTTCCTTTACCAGGTTAGGGAAGTTTTCAGTCATTATTGTTTCCAATACGTTCTTCAGTACTTGCTCTTATTCTTCTCCTTTGGTACCCCTATGATGCAGTTGTTGTTATGGTTCATATTGTGCCAAAGGTCCCTTAAACTATCTTCATTTTTTTAATTATTTCTTTTTGTTGCTCTGATTGTTTTCTGCTACCTTGTCTACCAAATCCCTGATTCAATCCTCTGCCTCATCCAACTAACTGTTTCTTCTAGTGTATTCTTCATTTCATATAACATTTATTTTTGACTGGTTCTCTTTTATGGTTTCTATATCTTTTTCATGCCTACCATCTCTTTGTTTAAGTACTTACTGGTTTCATCCATTCCTCCCCTAAGCTCCTTGGGCATCCTTACAAGCATTGCCTTGAACTCTGTATTTGGTAGATTGCTTGCCTCTACTTCGTTTAGCTTTTTCTCTGGAGGTTTCTGTTTTTTTTTCATTTGGGGCATGTTTCTTTGTCTCCCCATTTTAACTACTTCTTTGTGTTTGTTCCATAAGTGGATATGCCACCACTCCCAGGCTTGATAGGGTGGCCTGTGGTACCTAGTGGCACCATCTCCTCGGTCGCCTGAGCCAGGTACTCCAGGAATCTCTCTTGTGTTGGTGATGTGGGCCCTCCTATCATAATTGAGTCTTGATTGCTATTGGCCTGCTCGTGCATGGGGTTGACCTTCAGGCTGGCTGGCTGTGAGCAGCAACCCCAACCACAGTGTATGAGTTGCTGTGCAGGTACTGACCACGTGGAGTGGAATTCCTCTCAGTAAAGTCTGGGGCCTATCCTGATCCCCCTCTGGATATGCCACTTGTGAAGCTAATTGGATCCTGTTGTTGATGTTGTCTGAAGCTGTCCAATAAGTGCGTTGGCTCTGGGGCCTCTTGGGAGGAACTTTGGTACTGGCCAATGTCAGATGCTTTCTGTGACTGGCCCTGGGCAACCTGTTTTGAGCTACAAAGCGAATCACAGTTTATGGTCGCCTCTTTTACATCTATGTGAGCACAGGAAGGTCTGAGCAATGCACCAAGACTGCCTCTTACCAGCACTAGGCCCAGGGGCAGGTCAGCAACAGTCCCAAGATACTTCAAGACCTGTCTCCCCATGCCACCACCTGCTAGCTGCTTATGAGGTTCAGTTACTGAAAGGGCCTCTGGCAGTACTCAAGTTGCATGAGGTAGGTTCTTAGTGAGTCAATAGGTAGAAGCAAGTGAACAGAAGCAATCTGTTCACCAGATTGAAACAGGTTTAAATTCGGTGTCAGAGCTGGGTTTCAGGCCACTCAGCACATATTCCAGGGAATACCAGTTCTAGCTGTCCCCCACTGGGTGCTCACACATCTTTGAGCAGTGAATGAGGCACCCAGACAAGGCTTTCTTTGTAAGAGTGGAATTAAAATGTTGAAACAGACCACATCCCAGGACTTCAGATGTCCAGGATCCATAGTCTAGTATCAGCTGGGTGAGCTCAAGGGCTCCTCAGAGGGTCCGTGGGTTCTCAGAGGCCAGAGAGCTGCTTCCTGCTGTGGGCAATCCACCATCCCCTGGGATATGGTAATGGAGTGACACCCGCATGGTGGGGTCACGCAGCTGCGATCCCGCCACTGTCACAAAAAGTTTGGTCTTCTCCTGTGTGGTTAATCCTAGCAGATGCCTCCTCCATTTCCTTCCTAAGAGAACTGCAGTTCTGTTTGTTCATCCGGCCAAATGCATGTTTATTGGGCAGCACCCTCCCAGCCTTCACCCCCAGGGCTGGGTGAGTCAGGATGACTGTGGTGCAGGAGAGAACAGGTGGGTGAATAACGTTTTCCTGGGTGGGTTTAACATGCTATGACGACCACTAAAACTTTAAAAAAGTGTGTGTGTGTCTTCTCCCATTCTAGAACTAAGCAGCCAAAGCAAATGCTTAGCACACACTCAAGGAAGCACAGTTCTGCCTTGCACCAGCACCAGATGCCACCAGGACAGTGACAGAGGCACCTGGAGGAAGAAGACAGGACAGTCCTCTCCCAGCAGTGTGACACCATCCCAGCGGTGAGTCTGTTTGCACAGCTGACTCCTACTGGGGCCAGTAAGGCTTTGGACATGAGACGGACGTGATCAGATTTATACTCTTTAAAGATCACTCTGAGTTACATTTATATGTTTATATTTTTACTTTTTATTTATCTTATTTCACTTATTTTTATATTTTTAATTTTTCTAAATTTTTCCATCAGAATTGATATTCAATATCAGTTTCACTTGCACAGCATAGTAGTTAGATTATATAACTTACCAAGTGATCCCCCAATAAGTCTAGGGTGGGGTCTCCTTTAAAAGGGTGTTAATCCCATTCAGGAGGCCTCCACCCTCATGACCTAATCACTCTCAAAGGTCTGCATCTTTTATCTAGTTTTAATTTAATTTATTTGGGTGACTTTGGTTAATAAAATTGTTCAGGTTTCAGGTACACACTTCTACAATGCACCACCTGTATAGTGTGTGTTCAGCACCCCAAGTTAAGTCTTCTGTCCCCACTTTTTCCTCCTAGACCCTCTTCTACCTGCCCCCACCCCACTCCCTCTCCGGAGGCCACTCCGTGATTTGACATTTGAAATGATATTTGAGATGTGTCTTGAGGGTAGGTGGGATTTAGACCAGCGATTTTCAACCGGTGTGCTGCAAGAATTTTTAAAACATGCAACAGCTGACTGTTTAGTCAGGGGCACTGAGCTCTTTTCAAGGCTTTTATCATTTTTTCTTCTCTTTCTTTTGTTCTCATTTCTCTTTTTTCTCTTTTTTACCTCTTTCCTTAGATGTTCCTAATGAATTGACCATTACATTTCCCAAGTTTTCTGAAATGGCCAACAGACCTAGAAAGACATTTCTTTAGGCTCCTGCTTGAAACCATGCTGTTATTTTTAAAATTTGACAATCTAAGGGAAAAGGGTCAGTGCCCCAACTAAATAGCGAGATATGCATATATAAAAATACGTGTGGCACACCGGATGAAAATCGCTCATTCAGACTGATGAAGAGGGCGCGGTGCGCCTCGGGTACAGAGAGTGGGAACGCGGCCAGGAGGCAGGAGAGATGGAGACAGCGGACGGGAGCACCGCCCTCAGAGGCCCGAGAGTGAGGGGACAGGCGGGGGAACCGGAGACCCTCTATGAAGGGGGGGGGCAGGGAAAGGGGGCTCCACAGAAGAAGCAGGGCAGGGGAAACAGAAGGCCGGGAGAGGGGCAGAGCGGGGGTGGCAGAGGGACAGGGGACCCTGCGAGAGGCAGGGCAGAAAGTACAGGGAATCCTGGAAAGAGGCAGGGAACAGGAAAGAGGCCACCCTCCACGGAGGGGGCAGTATCCCCTTCCACCTGTCCCTCATTCCCTGGCCTTCCTGCTCTCCCCATCCATAAAAGGTCCCCTGTCCCTCTTCTCTGCCTGCTCCATGGAGGGTCCCCTACCACCTCTGCCCTGCACCCTCCATGGAGGGTCCCCTACCCCCTCTCCCCTGCACCCTCCATGGAGGGTCCCCATCACCTCTGCCCTGCACCCTCCATGGAGGGTCCCCTACCCCTCTGGTCTGTCCCCACCATGGAGGGTCCCCTACCCCCTCTCCCCTGCACCCTCCATGGAGGGTCCCCTGCCCCCTCTGCCCTGCACCCTCCATGGAGGGTCCCCTGCCCCCTCTGCCCTGCACCCTCCACGGAGGGTCCCCTACCCCCTCTGCACTGCACCCTCCACGGAGGGTCCCCTTACCCCCCTCGCCCTGCACCCTCCACGGAGGGTCCCCTACCCCCCTCCGCCCTGCACCCTCCACGGAGGGTCCCCACCACGTCCGCCCTGCACCCTCCTTGGAGGGTCCCCTACGCCCTCTGGCCTGTACCCTCCATGGAGGGTCCCCTACCCCCTCTGCCCTGCACCCTCCATGGAGGGTCCCCTACCCCTCTGGTCTGTCCCCTCCTTGGAGGGTCCCCTACCCCCCTCTCCCCTGCACCCTCCATGGAGGGTCCCCTGCCCCCTCTGCCCTGCACCCTCCTTGGAGGGTCCCCTGCCCCCTCTGCCCTGCACCCTCCACGGAGGGTCCCCTACCCCCCTGCCCTGCCCCCTCCATGGAGGGTCCCCTACCCCCCTCCGCCCTGCACCCTCCACGGAGGGTCCCCTACCCCCTCCGCCCTGCACCCTCCACGGAGGGTCCCCTACCCCCTCCGCCCTGCACCCTCCACGGAGGGTCCCCTACCCCCTCCGCCCTGCACCCTCCACGGAGGGTCCCCTACGCCCTCTGCCCTGCACCCTCCACGGAGGGTTCCCTACCCCTCTGCCCTGCACCCTCCACGGAGGGTCCCCTACCCCCTCCGCCCTGCACCCTCCACGGAGGGTCCCCTACCCCCCTCCGCCCTGCACCCTCCACGGAGGGTCCCCTACCCCCTCCGCCCTGCACCCTCCACGGAGGGTCCCCTACCCCCTCCGCCCTGCACCCTCCACGGAGGGTTCCCTACCCCTCTGCCCTGCACCCTCCACGGAGGGTCCCCTACCCCCCTCCGCCCTGCACCCTCCACGGAGGGTCCCCTACCCCCTCTGCCCTGCACCCTCCATGGAGGGTCCCCTACCCCCTCTGCCCTGTACCCTCCACGGAGGGTCCCCTACGCCCTGCACCCTCCATGGAGGGTCCCCTACCCCCTCTGCCCTGTACCCTCCACAGAGGGTCCCCTAACCCCTCTGCCCTGCACCCTCCATGGAGGGTCCCCTACCCCCCTCTGCCCTGCACCCTCCATGGAGGGTCCCCTACCCCCTCTGCCCTGCACCCTCTATGGAGGGTCCCCTACCCCCCCTGCCCTGCACCCTCCATGGAGGGTCTCCTATCCCCCCTGTCCTGCTCCCTCCCTGGACGATCCCCCCACCCCTGCCCCGTCCCATTCATGGAGGGTCTTCGGTCCCCCTGCCCTGTCCTGTCACTCACGGGCCTCTTACTGACGTGCGCTCCAGTCTGTGGTCTCCGTGTCTCCTGCCTCCGGGCTGCGTCCCAGGTCTCTGTACCTGAAGCACATCTCTTCCCCTCTTCATCTGTCTAAATCCCCCCTGTGCTCTCCAGTCACATCTCAAATTTAATTTCTAATGTCAAATCACTGTGTGACCGTTAAAAAGTATAAATGAGATTATGTCATTCTCATGCCCAAAAGCCTGATGGTGTGATAGCATTTTCAACCCACCCGAGGGCCCTTCATCCTCCCACCCACCCTGCCCTGCACCCCAGCCGGCCTCGCTCTCCCTGCCCTGGGGGAACTTGCTGTCGCTCTGGGGGTGGCTCCCCCAGTTCTCCACGTGGGCAGCTCTGTCTCACAGCCAAGTCTGGGTTTGAATATGATGAGATGTTGGCGAGCCCTTCCCTGACCCTGCGGCAGTCACCGCAGAGGTCCCAGCCCAGCACTGTGGGGTGTCACAGGGCAGCAGGTCACAGAATGAAGACGGGTCACAATGGTGAGACTTGTCATAGGTATCCTGGCAACCGTCCCAGGTCAGCCTGGTGGGCCAATAACCAGTTGAGGCTCGATGAAGGGACCACGGGCCAAAGTTTCCAGGGCCCCTGGAAGCTGGGGTGGCTTTGGCAGGGACATGGAAGGGAACTGCCCTGTAAGATAGGATTCAGCCAGCGCCCCATGAGCAAGAGACGGGGCCTCCCAGAGCCTGTGGGGAGGAGCGCAGCCCGATGAACCCGCCTCGGGTTTCTGACCCACAGCACCTGGGGTCCCACACTTTGTGGTGAGGGCCACTCCGTCCCAGGTCCTGTGTTCGGGCCACGGTGGCAAACCAGTATCGTCCCCATCACTCCCTGGTCACATCACCGAAGTCTGTTTTCTTCACGGCTGTTAGTATCTCCTGAAATAAAGTGGGGTTCTGGTTCACCTGTCTGCCTCTCAGCCCCCTCAGCACCCGAAAGGTTCACCCAGCGACCCAGGCCCAGTGAGGAGTGGATGGCACACACGTTTCTGTTTCATAACATTTTATTTTCTACTAAAACATTAACATGATGCCTTAAACCTCTTTAGGACATCCCCCCAAAATAAATTTACAAAATTTTAAAAAATCTTTTTTTGGTCAAAACCTGCATCTCAGCGTTTGGTCACAGATGCAGTTGCCGCTTTGTGAGCTGCCTCGTGGAGGCGGCGGGACTGACAGCAGACCAGGTCACACTGGGATTTGCCTCCTGTCCCCCGCAGGCCGGCCCTTTGGTCCCCGGTGGCCAGTGTCTGACCCTGGTGTTGCTTCCGGCAGGGCCGGGGGATATCCATCCCAAGGCTGTTACGGCCCTGGTGATCCTAGCTCCTCAAATTCTCACTCATTTCGTATGAGGGACCAGGAATTGTGGTCATCGAAAGTAGGGGCAGTTCGGGTGCTGTGTGCTCATGGCTGCAGGCCTGTGTGGTGAGCAGGCGGTGTGGGGCAGCCCCCCCGAAGCTGCCCACTAGCTGGCCCGTTGCCTGGCTGTCCCCTTGACAACAACTCCCCTCTGGCTTTGTTTGAGGTTCCCAGGGGCAGTTTCAGAGACAGTGATGTTGGTGTCTGGACGGTCTCCCAGGATTAAGGAAGCAGGAGCTTTGGAATCAGGAGGGGCAGACACGGCAGAGTGCTGTTTCTTCCCAGGAAATGCTTCCCATCAGGAAACGCCAGCAAGTCAAAAAGCAGTTCTGCAGAGGGATGAGTTTTCCTTCCAAAGATGAAATCACAAAAACTATGAGACAGTGTGTGCTCTGTTGAGAAAACCCAGATAAAACTGTTCTGTGGAATGCGTCTGTTTGGTGAGCTCTGCACCGTGTGAGTGTGTCCAGGAAGCAGGAATGACGGGCACAGTGGCAGATGCCAGGCCCAAAAGTGTCTTCTTCTCACTGACATTTCAGCCATGCTGTGAAGACCCACAAAGAACAGCAGCCGTTGGGGGGTCCCTGTGGTGTTTGCGGGGTTCCAGTCACTCCCCTGACTCTGGTAGAAAGGCATTTGGATGAGACTCTGTGACCGCAGGGCCTGAGGGCTGCGGGCCCAGCACTGATGGGAGAGGATGCCCCGCCTGCCCTGCCCGGGGTGTGTGTTTCTTTGTGTGGCTGGACCTGGCTGGGAAGAGGCCCCAGGCCCTCAGTTGTCCCCATGGCTGAGCAGTTCTTCAGCACTGAGCTCAACCCAGAGTAGTGCCCAGGGCCACCTTCAGACATTGTTATTGTCCAGAAGTCAGTCGGCCTTTGTTTTAAATTAATCACTTCCCCACAGCAGCCCAGGGACTGGGCCCTGTTCCCTCCCCCAGGCTGGTAACAGTAGACACTGATTTCCTGCCCAAAGCCTATTACTGCAGTGAAACGAAGTTGTATCTGTAGGAAAATAATATTTTAATCTCACTCAAACCCACCTCCAGCAGGATCAAGCGTTTTATGTTTCTGGTCCTCTTGACAGCTGGAACAACTTTCTACTTCCTCTCTGCCTGTTCCTGTGCCACCACGCCTGTAAGCCAGGTTGTGATGGTCACGAGCCCTGTCCGTGTATGACCTGCACAGCCTCCCTTCATATGAACCACTTCTTCATTAGGAAGAGACAACAGTAGTAACATGGGTGTGTGGGCAGCAGCCCATTTTGCAGATGAATGGTTACAATAAATTTACATAATTCAGCTCTGCTGGGGTCTTTCGATAGCAGTGGAAGAGACAGGAGGGAACCTCAGGCTTTTTTGTCCAAATTCTTTTGACACAAGGACACACAACTGTCCCCTCTCCCTCATTCTGCTGTCCCCTAGAATTGACACCATGTGCAGCTGGAGCCTTGCCTGTCTTGTGCCATGGGACAGCGCCAGCCCTCCTAGTCCCAGGCCCTCCATGGTCCTTGCTGAGAGGAAGGCATGAAGCAATGACTTTGTCATCCATCCACACTGCCTCGGCCCCGATGGTCCCTAGTCTACAGGGGGGTCCTGATAGAGGACGGAGAGAAGAGTCACGTTTGGGTGGGGGACAGGTCCAGAGCAGGGGTGCAGGTAGGGAGGCGGGGGGAGAAGATGCGGTCATCACGGGAGACTGGGGACGGTGACGGTGCTGGACTCTGGGACATGGGCTCCTATGCACTGCCACCATGATGGGGGGCTGGGGCCTCCTCTCCGCGGCCCTCTGACTCCTGGGCATGGAGCCCAATGTGCATGGGACAGAGAAAGCTTGGAGAGGAACATACGATTTTTATGAATTCTACCTCAGTTGTCAGCTGGGTGACCAGTTATCCATCTCCCCGATGGCCTTCCTTAGCTGGCTGCACTCACACGGGTGCCTGTGGAAACCTGTGGTTAGGAAGATGAATCAAGCGTGAGGCACAGAAAAACAGAAGCAGCAACTCCCCAGTATATAAAGGTTTCTCAACAGACCCACAGGCCCTCAGAGGCAGAGACTTCGGTGGCTTGGCGCAGGGTAGTAGCGTGGAGGTGGAGAGAAGACCACACATCTGGGAACAATGGTGGTGGTGGAACCAGAACAGAATGGTTGAATATTGGGGTGAGACGGAAGAGGTTGGAGGGGACACCAGGTTCCTGCTTCAGTGACTCCGTGGGAGGTGGCGACATTGTTAAACTGGGTTGGAAGAGGAACACATGACAGTGCCTCTGAGACATCCAAGTGGAGATTCGGAGGTGACACCTGGGTCAGGGCGTGACTTGGGCATTGTTGGCATGTGTGTGGGGTAAAGGAGGGGTCGTGAGAGAGTTGGCTGCAAGGATGCCTGAACTGAGGGAAAATACAGAAAGTACAGGTGTGCTTTTCTCAGACTTTTGGAGGCCAGAGGAAAGAAGGACCCTGTGGCCCTCAGAGAGGTATTGAGAGAGGACATCGTGCTCCAGGATGCTGTGTCAGAGCAGAATTATGTGGGAGATAGGATCATACGTCCTGGACAAGCAGGCTGCAGTCCTAAGAAAGGCATGCGAGTGTTCAGGAGGAAGTGGAACGCTGGGGCAGCCGGGGAGGGTGTGGCAGATGAGGAGAGCACAGGGCAGCTACACACTCGCCCATTTCCCAGCCTGGGGCAGTTGGTTCATGGGTTACACTTTTTCGAAAAGTGCAATTTTAATGCATGTTGCAAAAATTCTTGGACCCTTTATGCCTGGTTCTCCATTAGGGCCAGAGGGTCCTATGTCAGCAGAATCCCCTTTTTAACCTGAAGAAGAAAAGCAAAGTCAAAGTCACCAAGCAGAGACGGGACATGTTTCCTGAGTTCAAAACTGTCCAGAGTAACATGTTATGTGTGCAGGGTGTAATGCCCTGGGGATTCCCAGACTGAATTAGGGGTTGAACTAATCGTCCAAAGAGATGATGGTGAAAAGTACCCAGCAACTTCGATTCTGTAGATACTGGGAAGCATGGGGAAAGCCTGCTTTTTATTCTTACCAACCTATTCTGTGAGATGCTGAAAATTCAGCTGGCATGAGAACAAAATAGATCAGTTTACTTTTTTTTCCAGTAAACTCTCACAGAGCCCTCTCTGCTATTTTTATGATTTTATGCATATGCTTTGATATTTTTCTATTTCTTTTCCCCATTTTCTCTCAAGAGCTTACTCTTAACTGGGAAGTGTGATGATAGGAAACATACATTTGTTCAAGATAGCATTGAGAAGCGGTTTACATTTTTGCTTCATTTTGCCCAAAGGGGAGTTTTTCTCCCTTTTAAGGTGTTTCCAACTACAATATTAGGGAAAGAGCGAGGCAGACCACCCACAGAGAATTTGAACTCTGGTTGGCTTGAGTTTTCACTTTTAAATTTAGAGCCAGAAAGCCTGAAACCAAAACAAACTGCGATGCATTTGGCTATGTGTGGCAGGAAATGAGCTTTCCAATGCTGAAATCATAAAATAATTTATCATAAGAAATCTTCTTTAATAATTAATAGCCTTTTAAACTCATAAATTCTACTTTATTTTTTCCCCAACACAGATCCTATTTTCCTAACTAGGCAGAATAGCCATTGTCACGGAAAAGGGGCCGCACTCCAAGTGAGGACCACCTGCCCTGACCCTGGCATCAGAAGTCTAGCACTTGGGGTTAGGTCTATCCAGCAAAGTTTTCATTTAGAATGGAAGGACAGATAAAGTGCTTCTCAGATAAGGCCAAATTCAAGGAGTTCATCATCACCAAGCCCTTATTATATGAAATGTTAAAGGGATTTACCTAAGAAAAAGAAGATAAAAAAAGTTGAACAGTGAAAGGACAGCAAACTCACAGTTATCAACAACCACACCTAAAACAAAAGCAAATTAAGAGGACAGCTAGATCAGGAGCAGAACCATAGAAATGAAGATCACATGGAGGGTTAGCAACAGGGGAGTGGGAGAAGGAGAAGGGGGGAGAAGGTACAGAAAATAAGTAGCATAGACAGTAGATAGAAAATAGAGAGGGGGAGGGTAAGACTAGTAGGGGAAATACAGAATCTAAAGAATTTGAGACACGTGTTCATGAACTAAAGGGGGAAATGGTGGGGGAGGGGCATGCAGGGCGGAGGGGAATGGAGGGGGGAATAGAACAACTGTAATGGCATAATCAATAAAAAAGTTAAAAAAAAAAAGAAGTCTAGCACTTGGGGTTAGGGACCCTCACATGCAGAATAGAGGTTACTGGCACATAGAGAAGGGAAAACCCTGAGAACCTAGGAGGGGAGTGATATAGAGAAAAGAGCCTAGGGCTGAATGTTGGAGACACCAACAAATACAGGAAAAGCAAAGGAGGAAGTTCCAGCAAAGAAAATGGAGAGAAGGAGTCAGGGAGGCGGATAAATCCAAGAGGGTGCTGCAGCGCTGAAGGGCTACGATCTGCCCTTGAATATCACATACCTGTGAACCTGTTTGCCAAGTCGACTGACTTCACAGTTCCATCTTGATCTAAGAATTCCAAAAGGACACATTCATACTGTTGCCATTAATGAAAGAGAAGAACTCTACAAAACTGAAATTGTTTTTGAATCTTCAGAATGATTAAACACAAGCCATGGAATTAACTTCAGTATCAGAACAACATGTAGACTGCTGATCAGTTCAGCGAGAGGCAGCCACTCAACGTTCTAAAGAGAAGGAATTCTATTTCGGCATCTTAGAGTTAGTACAGTTGCACATTGAAATGTAAAAGCAGATTCTTTCTATAAACCAGTAGTTTACTGAGATCTTTGAGCTGTTACTGTCAGAGTGAGACAGAGTGCTCAGCAATTGTCTAGTGAATTTTTGAGAAGTTAAACTGTTACCAGAAAATAAATTTCTCTTATTTTTAATAGCAGCTTTGCTTTTTAATTTTTTTACAACAGTCTGATATTTAGTAACCTCAGTTACTACACAAGTGCTCAGACAAAAATATTCACATTATTTATGACTTTGTAAGCTACTAACAGGAATATCAATAATATTATATTTCTATTTCTAAGCATATAATTACTTAACAAACATTGTCAAGTTCTGCCTGTATTCCAGGTTCTGCGCAAGGCCCAGAGGATAGTGAGGAGCAAAACTTAGCTTCTTCAAGTTCACAGATATTCACAAATAATTATAGCAAGTGACTCTTACTCTAAATTGCCTTCAAGGTGCTATGGAAACTCAAAATGGAGAGGATATATATGTAGAGAAAAATGAGCAGGAGCGTGCTGGGTGGAGTCCAGGAGAAAGGACATTCCTGGTTGAAGCGCTGCACCTGCAAAGACAGGAAGGAGTCATACCACACGGCACAAACAAAGCAGACGGCCCCTTCCGGCTGTGCCAGGGCAGGAGGAGAGAGGTGGGAAAGGGGCTGGGTAAGTCAGTGGATGTACCATGGAACAGGTTGCCATGCCCAGGAGTTGAGACTTCCTCCTGCAAGGACTGGGGAGCTACCAAAAGATTATAAACAGGATGTAATCAGATGTCTGCTTACAGATTCCTCTGGAAGCAGCACGGAGAAAGGACTGGAGGTGCTAAGACAAAGAAATTAAAAATGTGCACAACTGTCTAGTCAAAAAATGATGAGCATGGTAGAATATTATTTAACCCTAAAAAGAATTCAAGTACTGGTATATGCTACAACATGATGAACCTCAAAAACACTATGCTAAGTGACAGGAGCCAGTCACACAAGGCCACATATTGCATGTTCCATTCATGTGAAATGTCCAGAACCGGCAAATCTATAGACATAGAAAGTAGATTAGTGGTTGCTGGAGCTGGGAGGAGGAGGGGTTGAGAGAACGGCCAAGGGGTGCTCCTTGTGGGGTCGTGAAAATGTCCTAGAATTGATTGTGATAAAAGATGCACAACTCTGAATATACTAAAAGCCATTGAACTGTATACTTTAAATGGGTGAAATTTATATGTGAATTACATCTCAATAGAATATTTTTTAAAGAAAAACAATGAGACTGGAACAAGAGTAGGGACCATTCTCTGTTTCTGACAGAATCACAACTGAGTGAAGTCAACCCAAATCAGGACAGGAAATTCAGAAAGATGACAAGCCCCGTTCTAAACATTTTTGGACATTTGGTTTGTGACATCTGTGAAGTATCAAGATGATGAGGAATAATAGCTAGAGGAACTCATGAGAGTCCAGAGATAAGGATTCGAAAGAATTCAGCAAATATATTGTATTTAAATCTATGGAAGTGAATTCAACAAACTCAAAGGGCACCTCTAAGGATAGTCATTTTTAAGAAACAGAAAGAAGAGGTGCCCTCCAAGGAAGGTGAAAAGAAGCTGTCAGAAAGCAAAGAGGTAAATAAATACCCTAATCCACTTGCCAAGTTCAGTCAGGTCACTAACTGTCTCACTGTCTCAAAATACTGGTTTGGCCAAAAGTTCATTTAGTTGTTTTCATGCAATGGCTCTAGTAGTGCTCACTTGTCTTTACCTTCATTTGAAGCAATTTTGTTAGATTGTATTGGGACAGCTATCACATCACCATGCATTTAAGAAAACTTATCGAAATTGGTGATTTATTGTGCAGCCATTTTAATATTGAAGATGGAAGAAAATACACATTTTCAGCATACTATGCTGTATTATTTCAAGAATGGTAAAAATGCAACTGAAACACAAAAATATTTATGTAGTGTATGGAGAAGGTGCTGTGACTGATCAAACATGTCAAAAGTTGTTTGCAAAGTTTCTTGGTACTATTGACATTTTGGCCAAATGATTCTTTGCTGTGGGGCTGTCTTACGCATTGGAAGATGTTTAGCAGCACCCCTGGCCTCTACCCACTAGAAGCCAATAGTGGGAGACAGCTGACATACTCAGAATACCCAAATCAATACAATTATAGGTGAAAATAAAAGATGTGCCTTTTATTTTACAGAAAAAAACTAAATGGAGTTTTGGGCCAACCCAGTACTAGGGAGCATCTCTAAATACAGCTGTGCTAGGTTAGGGAACCTGGTGGTCAAGTTTGCTCCTCCTGGACTCTGTAAGATGGCCCTGCCCCATGACTCAGCCCAGCAGCTGATCACTGACCACTAGACTTCGGCACTTTCATGATGCAGAGTGTACATGCCCTTGCTCACCTGGCACCTGCTTGGGAACTTCGTACTCTCCTAACTGTGCTGTTCTCATTTTCCTGTTCTGTTAATGAAGTGGGTATGTTCAGCTGTCATCATAATTAGCATTCATTTAATTCAAGTGTTTTATCATTAATCTTTTATGCTAATTAGTCTCTTTATATGTTAATATATCACAAAATATGTGAAAGCAAACCATTTTCTTATTAGAAAATTAAAAGCCTCTTCAACATAAAAGCAGGGTGGAAGGAAATCTAGCTAGACAGATCAGTCCAATGAAAACTTCCCTTTGCTGGAAAACTGACTCTCCAGTCTGCATGAAACTTTGCATTCAGCAAACTGGAAAAATAACTCACCCAGACCAAATTTTTTCCCATTTTCTTCTCAGTTAGCAAGGCATCCCTTCTCAACTAACTAGTGGTTTCAAATAAAGATTTTTCAGTGCTCATTTTCACAGCTAGGTGGGATTTCTTCATCAGATTTTCAAATGCAGAATTATCAGCAAAGGCAGCCAAGACAGCTACTCCCGATTATGTCACCTTTCCAGCGACAAAGAGGCCTTCAGTGTAAGTCCTAAATTATCATTTTAAGCAGTCTCTTTCATATATTTTTTCTGTCCCGATCCTCACAGCAGCCTCGGGTGGAGACAGCACAGTCAGGTGAGAGACCACTTGGGTTTAAACCCTGGCTCCATTTCTTAGCTATGTGGCCCCAATGGATAACATTCTTATCTGTTGCTTTCTCATTTCTAGAATGAATGATGCTCATTGGGTTGCCTGAAGATTCAATAAATTCATATGTGCAAAGTGCTTAGAACTGTGCCTGATATACAGTAAATGCTCAATAAATATTACTAATACAACATGCCCCCTTTTCCCCCTGGGGATACTTTCCCAGGCACCCAATGGATGACCCTACAGATAGTATCAAACCCTATATGCGCTATGTTTTTTCCTATACATGCATACCTATGAAAAAGTTTAATTGATAAATTAGGTACATTAAGAAATTAACAATAGTAATAAAATAGAACAATTATAACAACGTACTGTAATAGAAGCTATGTGAATGTAGTCTCTCAGCAAACTAATGCAAATTTGTTTTTCTTCTTCACAATTTCATGGATACAAGATTCATTTTTATTGTTAGCAACCTCAGCATATGATACTTTTCTTACTGTGCAGAGAACTTGCACCTTCTCGTTGGAAGGAAGCACTTTACAGCTTGTCCCTGGCATATCCGAATTGCCAGCATCACTGCCCTTGTGCTTTGGGGCCATTACTGAGTGAAACAGGGTTAGCCAAACATGAGCACTGGGATACGTGATGGTAGGTCTGGTAGCTGAGGTGACTATTAAGTGACTAACGGTCCCGGAACACATGTAGCACAGAGACGTTGGACAAAAGCATGATTTTTATGCTGAGGGCACTGCCTCACGAGATTTCATCACACTACTCAGAATGGCACGCAATTTAAACCTCATGAATTGTTTCCTTCTGGAATTTTCCATTTACTATTCTCAGACCATGGTTGACCACGGGTAACTGAAACTGCAGAAAGCTAAACCATGGATAAAGGGGAACTTTTGTAGTATAACAGATACCATTATTAATATTTCCCAAGACCAGAGGCATAGAGAGGCAAAGCCACTCAACACAGCAGAACTTGAACTCCAGGCCCCACCTGTTAGGATTTTGGACACTTTCTCCTCAACCACTATGCTAATAACAACCCAGGCTTTGGGGCACAGCCCTGTGCCTTGGTGAACACCCCAGGAGTACACTGGGTGGTGCTAAATCGTGGAGGGACTCTGAGACCAGAGTGCTGGAAAGACCCCACCCACACCCCTTTTCCCGTGGGAGCCAACTAGCCAGCGGTGTTGCATAAACTATCTGCTTGCAGTCAGACCTCTGTACTAGGAGGTTCCATATCTGCTGATTCAAGCAACAGTTGGTAAAAAAAAATTTTTTAAAGACACATTACACTGTTGCTGCCGTGTATAGTGGGCCAAAGATAGTTGTGTCTCTGCTGAATGTGTAGACTTTTTTTTTCTCATCATCATTCCCTCAACAATACAACAAATAGTCACATGCCATTTACATTGTATTAGGTATTCTCAGTAACCTGGGGATAATCTGGAGTCTATGGGATGATGTGTGCAAGGTTATGTGCAAATTCTATGCCATTTCACACAAGGAACTTGAGCATCTGTGGATTTTTCTAGCCATGGGGGATCTGGAACCAGCTAAAGGATGACATCATTTGTCTTGTGTCTGGGTACAACCAAATGCATCTCTGGTTTTTCTCTGTAGGATACATTTCCAGAAGGCAAGTTATTAGGTCAAAGATTACAAACTGTTTTTGCCAAATCGTTTTCCAAAATTTCACAACAAATTTGTTTGCATCAACTTCTACTGCTCCCTATATATAAGTAGTACCTGAAAATGCTGCTCTCCGTCCTTACTAATGTTAAGTATTTTCTTGAACAAATCTGTGTCAGGTCAACATACTGAAAATAGCATTTCAGTGTCACTTTGATTTGCATTTTTCAAATGTCCAGACAGGTAAATGGTTCTTCCCACACATTTATGCCCATTTGCTGTGTGTGCACATTTGTTTCTATCATTGGTCCGATTTTTCCACCGGTTGGAATTATTTTTTTAGGTTTTCTTATTGACTTTAAGTATTCATATTTTACAAATCTTAAACATTTGTCATATTTATTACAAATACATTATCCCATTTGATCATTTGTCTTTTAATTCCTTCACAATGTATGTATGGATTTAAAAACAAAAACAAAACCATGTCATAGGTTTATTGGTAATAATCCTGTTAAACCTATTGATCTTTTCTTTTGTGATTTTTCCCATGGCTTTTATACCACTTTACTTGGGGCCCATCTCAGACTTTTCCCTGTCAAACAGAAACTCTGTTCTTCATACTTCTGACGGGAACTCACAGGACCACCTTCCTGCAGCGAAACTCCCACCACGCGGCCACCTCCACCCAGAGGCGATCACCTGCACATGCTTTTCCAAATGGTAATCTGCTGTCCTTCTCTACACGAAGACCCAAACATTTTGACAAACACGCTGATCTGTGACCTGGGCTTTGTGCAGGCATCCGTGGGGTCCCTTCCACAGAGAGAGCCAGGCCCCTTTGTTGTGTCATGTAAAGGGCACTCTGAGCACTTCCTTTATGCCCGTGGTGGGAATTGGGTTTATCTCCAGGGGCATCGCCTGGATTGCTCCCTGTCAATGCCCGGCTTCAGCTTCTCATTCACATAGATTTCACGAGCCACCACAGTTGGGTACCATGGAAAAACTGTAAAACTTGCTGTATCCTTCTCCTCCAGAGCAGCTATACAAAGTAAGGAAAGGATCTGATTCCTGAATACTCTGATCTTATCCAGAACAAGGTTATATAATAAGAATCATTAATAATAATTTGTTTAGCAGTTTACAGATAACAGGGTGGTTTATTTGATCAACTTTACTTCATTCAATAGTCAAAATGGTCAGGCAAATTATTTTTCTCATTTTACAAATGAAGCGTCTGAGTGTTCAAATGACTTGTTCCCGACTGAAGAGTCAAAGATATGAAGATAGGTCGCCTGACACAAATATAATGTTATTTGTACTAAAACTTACCTATTTCTAATCCAGTTTTCTATTCACTACATCATTTGCCTTTTTTAAATTTATTTTTTATATTGAAGTGACTTCAGATTTACAAAAAATGCTGTAAAAATAGTATGAAAAAGTTCTGTATACTTTTCACCCAGCTTCCCCAAATACTTACATTTTACATAACTACAACTCATTATCAAGATCGGGAAGTTAACATTGATTCAACATCATTATCTAATCTTTAGACTGCATTTAAATTTCACCAGTGTTCTCATCAACACCTTTTTTTCTGGGCCAAGACTGAACGTAAGCACATATTGCCTTAATGGGAATATCTAGGCTCCTTTAATCTGTTAACAGTTCCTCCGTCTTTGCCTTTCATGACCTTGGCACTTTTGAAAACTATTAGCCTACTACATCTGCAGACTGCTCCTGTTTGGGTTTGTCTGCTGTGCCCTCATAATTACAGTCAGGTGTGAGTTGTTTTAGCGAGGATGCCTCAGAAGTAATACTGTGTTTTTCTCAGTACATCATGTCGGGAGGCACATGATAACAGTTTGTCTAATTACTAATAATGTACGTGGCGATCACTAGACAAAGTGGTATCTTCCAGGTTTCTCCACTGTCCAGATATTATTTCCCCTTATTCCAGGAATAAGTGGCTCCAGGGTAGACACTTTGAGATTACAAAACTAGCCTGTTTTCATCATCTTTTCACTCACTACTGTGTTATTTGCGCAACAGTAATTTTCTATTTCATCATTCTTTTATCATTTGTTAAAATTCTTTTGTAAAGAAAAGCTTTTCCTCTCCCCATTCAGTTATTCAATTATATATTTATATCAGTACAAACCCCAAATTGTATTTTATTATGTTTTAATTGTTAATATCATCATCTGGTTTGTTTGAATTGTCCCAGATTTGGTCACTGAGAGCGCCTTTAAGTTAGCTACTACTGCATCCTCTTCACACCATCATTCTTCTCACTCACTGGCTCCAGATGTTCCAGGCACATAGTCTACTTTCCCATGCCCAACCCTAGAGTCAGGTATTTTTTTAGGATATGCAATTCTATTCACTGAAGAATAACATTTAGAAATCAAGTTTTTGTTCTACATATGCTCACCAAGAGTGGAGTTTCATTGTATCTAGTCATTCCCAGCAAACAAACCTAAGAGATAAATGTATGTACACACACCTATATCAATTTCTCTTTCGGTAAATGGGGATAGCGCTACCTGCTTTTTACTAATTATCTTTTCTTCAATAGATTCCTCAAGTTGAATTGCATCAGCTAACGTCTCCACTGCAATGTGAATGGTAATAGAGACAGTAGGTATCTTTCTGAGTTTCTGCCTCTAGAGTTTCCCCACTAAGATGATAGATATTAGGACAAAGACATGTTTATTTTATTATGATAAAGTATCTATCAATTCTCATTCTCTTGAATACGGTTACCAGCAAGAAGAAACCTGAATTCAGACAGCAGACATGGGGAGAAAGCCATAATGGCAAACATAGACACTGATAAAATATGCCAGATTATGAACCATAAAAACCTTCACTCCTCTTCACTCACACCCTTGCCAGAGCCTCCCTGTGGGTGGAGTCTCATTCCCTGCCCCTGGACTTTGGGCTTAGTCCTAAAACTTGTTTTGGCCAACGGAATGGGCCAGAAAAGACAGCGTGCCAGTCCTAAGACAAAGACTGAAGAGTCCTTAGATGTCTCCTGTTGCCCTGTTGTGACTTTGTCATTGTCCTGAGAAGCTTTTTCCCAGTACAGCTGTTCTCCTGCAGCACAGGCACCAACTAAACACAGGTAGGGTAGACGTTCCTTGGCCAGCCACAGCTCTGCGGCAGTGAGAAGCAGGAGTGCGCAGCTCAGCACAAGTCTCACACCAGCAGAGCCCTGGCTGCCCAGTGTCCAGTGAACCAGTCCTTTATTTTAGACTCCATTTGCTTACCTGGCATAAAAGGGAGACACATAAGGCCTATAATCTCCTGCCAAATACTTTAAGCCCTTGTTTTGAATAAGGTACTTTTGTATTATTCTAATCTGCCAGACCAGCAGCCTTTTTTATTGCTAGGATCTATGTTATAACCTCTAGTTCCCAATATCATCCTCTTGGTCTTTCTATCTTTTTTATGCTATCGCAATCACAGTGATTTATTTGTACTTACTGTTCTGTCAGTTTGGCCTAGAATATCATAGGTGTTGTCTAACATTTGATGAGGTCTGTCTAGAAAGTATCCAGCCATGTAATGTGAAAAATAGAGATATTTATTGAAGGTACAAGATACAAGAAACATTGTACATAGGACAATGAAACCTCAGTCCCCTTCAAAGTAAGCACCTTGGGATCTCACACAGTTCTCCCAGCATCTCTTCCACTGTTCAAAACACTCTGCAAAATCCTTTGCTGGAATCGCCATCAGCTGCTCTGTCGTATTTTCCTGAATCTCATTGACAATATGAAATCTCTTTCTTTCAAAGGTGATTTTAGTTTTGGGAAAAGCCAGAAGTCTAAAGGCACCAAATTTGGGTTGTAGGGGGGCTGAATCACCTGTGGGGTGATTTGATGCTTCACCAAAAGACTCTGCATGAGACATGATGCATGAGCGGGCCTGTTGTCATGGTGAAGCTGCCGGTCACCACTGACCCATCACTGTGGCTGTTTTTATCATATCATATCTCTCAACTGACAAAGAACACTGAGGTAGTACTCATTAACTGTTTGGCCCGGAGGGGCATACTTGTGGTGGACAACAACTTCACAATCAAAAATGGTCTTGATCTTGCTATGACTTGGCTGCGCCTTCTTCAGGCACGGAGAACCAGGCAAGTTCAATTGGGACACCTTCCTCTCCAGATCATAGGCCCATGATTCATCTCTGGGTATGTCCTTCTTCAGAAAATCTAGTTCACTGGTAGTAGTTTGAATAGAGTCATTAGCAACTGCAGCACGATGTTCCTTCTGCTCTGGTAGCAGAAGCTGTGAAACGAATTTTGCCATGACACATTTCAGGCCAAGATCCTGTGGCAAAATCTCAGACTCAGTAGTTTTTGGAATTCCCAGATCAGCTTCTAGTTCTCACACTGTCAGTCGCCAATCTTTGTTTATTGTAGTTCTCACACTGTCAGTCGCCAATCTTTGTTGATTGTAGCCCATACACATTCAACATTCTCAGGTGTTGTGCTTGTTGCAGGCCTTTCAGAATGTGGATCACTTTCAACAGATTCCCAACCATCTTTGAAGCATTTATGCCACACTTTTATTTGTGCTGCACTCATTGCAAAATCCTGAAAGCCTTCTGAATCATCAGAATAATTTCTGCAGAGGAATGTTCAAGCTTCATTGAAAATTTGATGCAGATTCATTGCTCTACTTGCTGGTCATTTTGAATGCAATGGCCACACAGTACACATGCTCGCTCAACAGCATCTACTGCCCCCACTGACTAGTACAGTGAAGTCGTCACTGTTCATGCACGCACATTCCAGTCCACTCTCCTTGGCTGCCAGGTTTCACTGATATCACACAAACTGTTCTCGTTACATTAACACTGTCTGGACTGCTTCCAGACAGACCTCATACAGTGGTTCTATCTCATTTCTTTCAGGGAAGCATTTGGAAATAGTAATATTCCCAATATATATATTTCTTTAATTTTATTTATTTATCTTTAGAGGGGAAGGGAAGGAGAGAGGGAGAGAAACATCAATGTATGGTTGCCTTTTGTGCATCCCCTGCTGGGAAGTGGCCTGCAGGGAACCGGCCTGCAACCCAGGCATGTGCCCTGACTGGGAATCGAACCTCGATTGTCTGGTTCGCAGGCCCGTGCTCAATCCACTGAGCTACACCAGCCAGGGTATTCCAAATATTTTTAATAGCCTGAGGAAAAAGGTGAATTCTATTGGTCCACTATCTCCTTTGTACCACTAAATTTACCTGTCGTAACAACACCTATCAAATTTCTAACTAACTTTTCCCTCTGATATATATTCAAGAAATCTTCTTTATAGCTTTGGAGGCTCTTTTATATTCCTTTGCAGAGTCTCTTTTGGCCCCTATAGTCTACCTACCTGTTTGTAAGCCATTGGTGTGCTCCGTTTGGCTCCATCAAGTTGTTGAAAGATACCCTTTTCTCCCAATAACCTCTTTGCTTCACACAGATAGTGCTAACATAAACTGAACAAAAGTCAATTATGTCAGCAGATTTTTCATTCACCTTGACACTACACAGAAGGTGCATTTTCAGCAGTAACATTCAATGGTGGCCGGGGAACTGCAATGCCACCTGCTTAGTGCAGGAAGCTTCTCCCAAAGTGCGTGGAGAAAAAAGCCTCCAGAGTGTTGTAGAGGAGTTCAAAGCAAATCATATTTCTGTGCAAAAACTGATGTAGCACCAAATACAATATCGCCTCAACATTTCAGTGAGCTTGTGTCATAAAAGGTGTAGCTCTTGTGTTTTAAACCAGCACAAAGTGAATGCATCAGGGGTGTCTGAAAAGGCTACCTCATTATTTAGCCTCTTAAATTGCCATCTTGAATTTTTTAAAAGTCACAGAAAAGAATGGGTTTGTGATATGAAGAGCACATTTACTTCCCTGAGTTCCATCTCTAGAGTCAAAAAAAAAAGATGAGGCACTATTTTAAAGAGCCACCAAGTTCAATGTTTATGAAAATAACAAAAACCTTTAATAGAGAGTATTCTAAAAGAGATTTGAACTTTTGTACTAAACACAGTACAAGACGGTCACACTAAGTTTATATAGTGACAAACAGCTGTTTCAGAAAGAACTGATGTTTTTGAGCAGCCATAAGTGATTTACAAACAAAACAGAACCTCAAGTAGTAATGTAGGAAAACTGAACATCACAGTTTCTCTTCTCCATTAGAAATAATCTAGAAGTTCAGTTCATGCCATGTGACAAGTTCAAGGTCACTTACCAGGAAGCCGTGATTTTGTGTTAGATAAAGAAGTTAGATTTCCCCAAGGCTACCAACTGGACTGTTTTATAGGTAAAATGTTGCTGCCACCGACTTAGGGTATGGAGGGATGAATCAGTTCTCAGCATGACTATCACTGATAGACTCCAGGACTTTTGCTTTAATGTTTTTTATTCTATTTCATCCCAATTCTCTTTCCCCATAGGCAAGTATTCTAATGTACTTGTGATCATTCATTAAGTTAATATTTTTATATGTGCCTATTAGGTGTCTGTTTTGAGGGCCAAGGACACATCAGTGACCAAAACAAATTTTTAAAATCCTTCCTTCCAGGAGTCTACATTCTAGTAGGAATGCATAATAAAAAAAATTAAGTAGCAAATATTATTAAAGGGTAGTAGGTACTATGAGGCAAATAACACGGATAAGAGGGAGAGAAAAATGCTAGGGGGTGTAGGTGCCATTTTAAACAGGGCAGCCAAGAAACGCCCTACTCAGGAGGTGACACATGAGCAAAGGCATGCAGAAGGTGAGCGTGTAAGCCAGGAAGGTGTCTGAGAGAAGCCCTAGAACAGCAAGTGCAGGCTCTGAAGCATGTGGGGTTCATGAGCACTCATTCACTTATGTGTTCCTGCAAAACATACTGTTTTATGTTCATATATTTTTTATAATTGTATTTATAACTATGTGGGTTCTCCAGAGAATCAAAACCAATAGGAGACTAGATAGATGAATGGATGCATAGACAGACAGATTTACTATGAGGAATGACTAGTGTGATGATGGAAGCCTAGAAGTCCAAGGTCTACAGTCAGCAAGCTGGAGCCTCCAGAGGGCTAGTGGTGTGGTTCCCATCCAGAAGCAGGAGAAGAACAATGTCCCAACTGGAAGGGAGGCAGAGAGAATTCTTTCTTCCTCAGGCTTTCATTCTATTCGGGCCTTCAGTGGACTGAGTGAGTCCCACCCACACTGGGGAGGGCAATCTGCTTTACTCTGTCCCCAGATTCCAATGCTAGCCTCATCCAGAAGCACCCTCACAGACGCAGCCAGAAACTGTGTTTATCTAAATACCTAGGTCCTGGTGATATAGCGAAGTTGACACATAAAATTAACCATCCCGATGCTGTACTGTGTTTCTCATCCTGTTTTTTACTTTCCTCCAGAGTAATGTTTTTAAGATCAGTAGTTGTGGTAGGCAGAACTGTAAGCCAACATACATGTTCTTCACCCCTAGGGCAGGATGATGTCATGTTATAGGTCAAAGCAACAATGAGGATGTAATTATAGTTACTAATCAGTTGACACTGAAATAAGATTATCCCATTGGCCTAAGTAATCCCAAGAGCCCTTGCAAAGCAGCATCTCTGGGTTGTTGAAAGAGGAAGTCAGGGAGAATCCAAGCTTGACTAAGAGGCACTATGGGTAGCTGAAAGATGGAGGGAGCCACGTGGCAAGGAGTGGGGTTCCCTCTAGGAGCTGAGAGCCGCCTTTGGCTGGTAGGCAGCAAGAAAATAGGGACCTTAGTTTTATAAAAGCAAGTAACTGAATTCTGCCAACTTAATGAACTTAAGGTAGATTCCTTTCCAGAGCTTCTGGATGGGAACCCAGTTCAACTGCCACTCTGTATTTGGCCCTATAAGACTCTGAGCAGAAACTCTGACCGACAGAATTAAGAGATAATAAATGGGTGCTGTTTTAAGACAGAAATTTTGGTAATTTGTTATGCAGCAAGAAAAAATGAATACAGTAGTATTGATGCACATTTTATTTTAAAAAATCACCTATTTAGCCTTGGTTTGTATAGCTCAGTGGATTGAGTGTGGGCTGTGAACAAAGGGTCACTGGTTCAATTCTCAGTCAGGGCATATGCCTGGGTTGCAGGCCAGGTCCCCAGTGGGGGTCACATGACAGTCAACCACACATTGATATCTCTCTCCCTCCTCTCCTCTCTCTCTAAAAATCAATAAATAAAATCTTATGAGGCAAGACTCTAAGAACTTTATAAGTATTAATTCATTTGTCATAACCTTATGATATACATTTTACTCTTTTTCTCATTTTACAGATGAAAAAAACTACAAAACAGAGATTAGGTTACTTGCCAAATGTCAGGTGTCAAAACCAACAGTCAGACTTAGGTGATCCAGCCTTGGGGTTGATGTTCAAACACCACATCTAGTCTTCTGCATTAGGCTGAGGCAAAATATGTCCTACTTGTATCTCCCTCACTTAACCCATTAATTTTCCAGGGAGGGGTTTCTCAGGGCACGAAGCTGACCAGAGGGTCCTGGGCACACACGGAATGGGACTGGGGACGTCTGGGTGAATCTCTAGAGCAGCCACACTGGTCCACAGCCCTTCTGGGCCACCGCACGTCTGTCAGGGGCACGTTCCAGCTTGTTAACTTTTGCCATTTGAATGAAAATAAAGACATTTCACCACTTCTTAAAAAAGGAATTTGTATTTTTAACTACTTTTTATTGTGGTGTGTGTATGTGTATATATATGTATATATGTGTGTATATATGCTTATGTATGTTTATATGTCTACATGTTTATATACATATATAAACATTTACCACTCTAACCATTTTAATTTATTAGCATTAATTACATTCAGAATGTTGCGCAACCACTGCTATTTATTTCTAAAATTTTACATCATTGCTTTTTCATTTTCATTTCTCTTTGAGCATCTCTTCATATGCTTTTCAATAATGTGCATCTGATTCTACCTTATTCAACATAAGAATACAAGTTAAACTAATAAAAGAAGTTCTAAGTCCTAAAATAGCACCTTGCTGTAAAATGAAATGGCAGTACTGAATCCTCTACATTTTTCTAAGTATTAAATGGGATGATACATGCAGAGGGCTTATCACCACGCCTAGCAAAAGTAGGTATTTGATAAATGGCATTCAGCATTATTATTAATATTGCTATTATATTAATTCTCGGATTGCCATTTCATCTGAACCTTCCCTAACTCAAACAGTGGGACAGGCCCCCTTCTACATGACAGCACCGTCCTTACCACCGAGGGACCTGAGCTCAGGATTTTATAGAAGAAGAAACAGGATAGAGAAATAATTTAAGTGCAGAACAAAATGAAGAAAAAACAAGATCAAATAACATTCGAACTGTAATCTTACAGAAGGAGTGATGGCAGGGCGGACAGATGAGCGTGGGAGGGCTGCCGGCGGGGAGGCGCCAGGGCTGCCGCACGGTGCTGGCTCCCCAGCAGGAGGAGGCCTGGCTCTGCGCTACTGCCCACCCTGCTGGAAGGAAGACGTTGTGACCCAAGGACACACACACTTGAATCTCCAGGAGCACCAGACATACGCTTTTTTCTGGTCGGTTGTTATAATGCTGTGACATGCAAATGCATATTTGGGGTCCGAATCCCTTCAACTTAGTTGGTGTCACTGATACATAAATTACAAAAATCAGCAGATTTCACCTCTGATGTGGGCTCTCCATCATCAGGTTTTCTGAAACATGCATGAGTCAGGTTTTGCTTCCTACTATCATTATCTTGTGTCCGGTCCCTGGCAGCAAAGACTACAGTAAGCTTGCCAAAATGCAGAGGGGACCGAAGCAAACTAAACCAAAACAGAGCTCTGACATGTAGGAAAAGTAAGCATTTTCGCTCCAAAAGTGAGAGGCCAGTAGACTCAGCGAGGTGGTGTTTGTAGTTGTCTTTCTGCAGTTCAATCCAGCTATTCACTAGCATTTGAAAAAGAAAGAAAATTGAATCGCCCTGCTGAAGTTGTCTTTATATTATATATTTTTTCATTTTATCTGGGTGCTTCTCTTCTACTTTTTAGAATTTCTAACTGTAGCATTTGCTTACTGAAAATGTTTGCTTTGGGCTAGAAAAGAATATTTAGAAATCCTTATCCCCCCACTAAAGAAAGCAAGTGGGAGTGGAAATTTGAAAGAGGACCGCCTAATTCAGCACTAAAACCCGTGTGAGAAACCGTGTGTGTGAGTGAGTGTGTGTGTGTGTGTGTGTGTGTGTGTGTGTGTGAGTGTGAAATGTGCTTTTCAAAGTGCTCAGAGGTGGATGGGAATGTTTGATGAGCTCCTCTGAGAAGAAAAGGTGCCTGGACCTCTTGTTGTTTCTTCTTTAGAGTAATTTGGATGGGATTTGTGATGCAGAAAAGCCTAAGGAAAACAGGATATCCATTCTGTGTGGTGGAAAATTCTTGAAAAAAATTGCTTTCTTCAAACAAGGTATGTCTGATGAATTATTAAGCTATGCAGCTAGTTTGCTTTCCATTCCTTATGATGAAACCATTAAAATGTATTTAGTGCTAAGAAACTATAATACATGCTTTGACCAAGTAACCAGCCTGTACAAATTTCAGTCTCAAGAGAACTGCGATGGGAGTGGGTGGTAGTTGACATCCTTTAAACAACTAATATTAGATATGTCAACTATAAATAAATTGTATGAGGTTTTCACTGTATCTTTAAGCCAACTTGATTATAATTAAAGTAGGTTGAAAAGTATGACACTGTGTAGAACTTTAAAGTATTTAAGGCTCTTTTATACCTTGCTTCCTATATGTAATATAACAGCACTGTAACAATTTGCTTATAACAATGTATCAAAAGCAGCATGAGAAATGGGCACATTGGTGCCAAATTAAAAGGGAAATTATTTAATGTGGCTCTCTATCCAGACAGATGTCAGTGGAATGTGGCTAGATGGGCAATTCTCTATCTTGTTTACGCTGGAATCTTAGGCTAAATGCTTTTTCACTGATAAGCCCGGGAAAGAGTTGGCATTGTTAAGTCTACTTTTGTGGCTCAGCTTTGCGCAGGAAAACAGGGTACAAAATCTCTCTTAAGCATGATTAGTGTCAAACCAGTATAAACATGAAATAAATGCCTCAAGTATAGATTAAACAGAGGGTATAAGATTGAATTATTAGACTTGGTGGTTTGCTTCTGAAAAACCCATGGCATCTTTGCCATCTCCAAATCGAGAGTGAATTCAAGATTTTCTTTGGGTTTATTATAAAAATAAAACAAGGCATTCTTGGCCATGGTGGTTATTAAAAAAAAATGCGAGCACTAAGAAAATAGCATTTTACCATTATGTTGTGTTGCAACAAATTCGGAAGTCTTGGTGGTAAAGTTCTAAGGCTGTTTTTCCCTCCGTCTCTTGAAAGATGAAAACACCCCGCAGCCAGGCGAGATCAAATGCGTTTGTTTGTGTATTTTCTCTGTTGTCTGTGTCAGCTGCAAGCGGTAGCTCTGCACTGGTAGGAAGGCTGGAAGTGCCTGGCTTTTGTTTATTGAATTAAAATACCCACTTTTGTAAAAGGGCTTTAGACAAAGAATTGCATGGTTACAAGAGCAGCATTTTAAATTGCAGGATGATGGTTTCCCAGACCAAGCTTCATTTAAATATATCTTACACCTCACCACTGAAAGGAAACATCTTAGGAACATTGCAAATGCTTAATTATCTATCCTGAAATAGTGTTTACTTTATGAATATAGTTTAGGAGATCTAATTATCCTTTTTTCCCAAGTTACTGATCACATGTAGAACAGTTTCTTTCAGAGAAAATACACTGGGTTTGAAAATGGTTTATGCACAGCATCAGAAGAACAGAAACGCTTGTGCTGTTCTCATCTGTAATTCCTGTGAGACATAGGAAAGCAATGTTGTCCAGTGCTCTGTCTCAAGCCAGGAGTCCTAAATTACAGGAACAGCTCCGCCAGTACCTAGCTGTGTTACCTTAGGAAGGTGTGTAACACTTCTTGACGTTTGTTTCCTCATATAGAAAAAAGAAATAGTAATGCCTGCACACACCCTCTCTCAGTGTGGTCGTGTGGCCCAATGATGATTCTTGGTTCCAAGAAGGTTTTGAAATGTGCAAATTCTATAGAAATGTAATCTTTTTCTGCACTTGTTTACAAAAAACATTGTACTGGAAGGAGCCATTGGCCTTCAAAGAGACACTTCCTGGACCCCACAATGCTCCTGTTACCCGTGCCTGCATGGGTGACTTCTCTCCTTGCTCACTGGGAAGTGTGAGCTCGGTATCAACAGCAGGAGGTGCAGGATAAAGCACACTGGCCTCCCTGTCTGTAGAAGGGCACTCTTTGCTGCGTGACCTTGGAGAGGGTACTCGGCATCTCCGTGTCTCCATTTCTTCACATATGAAATGAAGGTGGACAAGATAGTCTCTAAATTTCCCTTCTAATCCTGTGATTCTGTATATTAGGACCTCTCCAATGTGAAGACATGGACGGGCCAACTTCATTGTTGGGACTCTGTATGTTACAAAATGAAGAAATATCAAAATGGAGTTTTAGAACTATAGCATATTTAAAATGTTTATATGCTTACCTAACTAAAGACTTTACCATATACAAAATTGAAATGCGTGTGCCTGTGCATCTCCGTACCGTACTGAGGACAGTGTGGTCCAAATTTTGAGAGATTTCTTTCAGTTCTCTGTTGTACTTCTGTGACTGTCTATAACCCATCATAAGGAAGTAATACCAAATATCTAAATGTAAGGCCTGCCAGGCAAGGCCAAGGCCAAGTGGCCCTCCAGTGGTGCTATGAATCCCATGGGAGTTTGTCAGGCAGGAGGCTCTGCTACTTCTCAAGTGTATTAACTTTTGCAAGTTATTTAAACTTTCTGAGCCTCAGTTTTCTCATCTCTAAAAAGGGTCTATTATTAGTGTCTCTGTCATAGGATTGTGCAAAAAGCCTGGATCAGTGCTTAGCACACTGTCAGCATCCAAACATTACCAAGTCTTTTCTTTATTATAAGTGACTAGAATGGAGAAATCAGATCAGCTGTAAGGCAAAGCAATAATTCTCTTCAAAACTTTAAAATGTTAAGTCTTTGATAAGGGAAGCAAATTGACTTGTGGAATTATGTGATATCAATAGTTATTATAAATGTGTAGCAATATCTTTATTTAGCAGATCTCAGCTAATCCATCAATCAGCAAATGATAAGCAAGAGGCAACTTCTGTGATGTCTATAAAAAGAGAAATCCCAGGGGTCCCCCTCTGGTGGTCTAAAAATGTGTCTCTCTGTGGTTTGAAGAAGGTGGTGGAATTCTTGGCCCCATGAACAGACACAGTGTGGCCAGAGAAAAGTGCGAAGGAAACCTGCTACTCTTTGCAAGTATGAAAGGTCCTCCTTCAAGTGGCAGTGAGCAGCTTCTGTTAGTGCAGAGAACGGGGCAAAAAGGAACAATAGGCTAGGCATCGGCAATGCCTTTTTGATAACTCAGACTGTCAAATTCTAATCAAGCTGCAGCAGTACACCCCAACGGCTGAGGCTTCCACAGCCACTGTTGGCCTGTCTGCGGCTCTGACTCCTGTCACTAGCCTGTACCACGGGCATCACCTGCAGCTAGCCATTCCAGCTGTGCACCTGCACCCCGCTGGCCCAACTCCCAACACATTTCGGAGCTATGCACAGCCTGAGGTGAGACCCTGAAGCCACAGGAGCACACGCTGACAGTTAAGGGCACTGAAGCTGTGAGGGCCCCTGCAGTTAGCCCCGGCCCTCGCTGCTGCTCCTGGCTCTTGCTGCTATATGTGTGTCTGCAATTGGCCCCTGCCACTACAGGACACAGGCATCTACAACTGGCCTCTGCCTCCAAGTGTGTGCATACCATCAGCTCTGGTCCTCACCCCTGCCTGCTCTGGTCCTTACCTACTGAACCCTGAAGCATCACTGAGGACCCCAACAACCCTTCCAGCCACTGCAGACCCTCCACAGTGCTCATCAAGTGCTACGCAGTTGGTGATATGAACCCCAGCAGCCTGAGCTGTCTAGATGGCATGGCTTTCTGGACCTACGGCCACCACAGCCCCCGTATTTGGTGCCCTGCACCACCAAATCCAGGGTCCCAGCACACCCCAGCATGCCTCCACCCACAAGTGAAGGTCTTTCCTACCTGAAGTCAGTCCACAACATCTAGAAGAGGCTACAGGGATCATGAAGAACCGGGGGAAACATGACGCATTGAAGGAGCCCAGTGAGCCTCCAGTACCTGACCCCCAGGAAACAGATGCATGAACCACTGGACAAAGGATTAAAAAAAAAACTGCTCTGAATATGCACAGAGAGCTACAAGAGAACACAGATGAACAACTTAATGAAATTGGGAAAACAATTCAAGAAAAAAAAATGAGTTCAACAAAGAGACAACATAAAGTAGGACCAAATGGAAATCTTGGAACTGAGGAACAAAATTTTAATTAAAAAATACACACACACACACACACAGAAACACAAAGTTTAAGTCAGTCTGAGATTTTCTAAGTGAGTTCCTGTTTACAGTCCAGGAGGTGAAAGACCAAAATCTGAGGAGGTTCCAAGAGCCCAGCGTTCACGATGGAGCAAAGGCTATTTCAGTTCTGTTGACTGCATTTTCCTCCGGTTACCTCATTTATAAAACAAACAGTTGTGGATGCTGGATTCAGAATTTGTTTCTAATCAACTAGAAAACTTTTCTGCTTCAACAGACTGCAAACCTTAAAGAAATCCTTGGAGACTGCCTAACAGAACTGCTAGGGGCTGCAGGGGGAAGTGCACAGAGCAGGCACCAGGGAATGCTGGGAGTTGAGACTTAGGAAAGCTGCATGTCATGTGGCAACCTGCAAAAGGCCAGTCACAGCAGCTGTGCCTCGGCTGAAGTCCATTGCCACATTTCAGGGCTTGTATCCTGGGGGAGAAAGGTGAATTGAGACAATGATGCCAAAATCCTTTCTTGAGTCAAGTCCACAAGCCACGGTCTTGGAACAAAACAAATACATATTAGTTTGGCTTTGATTCAGTTTAGAAAATATTTCGGTGTTTGTATTTTTATTCTGGCTTACAATTTAAAAAATGTTGAGCCCATTTCTGCTTCATATTACTTCACTACATGTTTTTTTTAATTATTATTTTAAAGAATGCTGGATGTCACTTTTCAGCCATTTGATTGGGCCAGTTGTCCTAGAACCATAGAAGATTTTCATGGCAATGGGCCAAAGATCCTTACAAACCTTGGAGCAGAAGGGGAAGGAATAAAACTGTAGAACTGCTGTCTTGCTGGGGTCCTAGAAGAATTTAACCAAGTGGCAGTCACAAACCTGTGTGGTTCCTTCATCAAATAGTCTGAAAATCAAGCATGGCTAACCCTGAGCAGCATCTTGTACAGAGAGATTCCACTGGTGGCTTTACCTCTGTGAAGTCCTCAACTAGAATCTAAATGTCGATGTTTTGCAAAGGATGGTGATGAGAATGATGATGGTGATCGTGATTAATCACCACCCCAACAATAAAAACAGCTAACACACACCTATTCTTATGTGCCAAGCACTGTTCTAAGCCCCTTCCACATATTAATTCACCTAGAATTAAGCAACCATGTGGGGAAGGTTGTTACTGTCCCCAATGTTCAGATGAGAAAACTGAGGCCCTGAGAAATTAAGGAAATGTTCTGAGGTCACACAGCTAGTAAGTGATGGAGCTCAACTTCAAACCCCAGCAGAGTTCCAGAGCTCACACTCTTAACCTATCAGGCAATAACTACACCAGCCTGGTTTTTCCCTCACTGCCCCAAATTAATCTTTGCCATCCTTGAAAACATTGTTTTCAAGCCAAGTCGAATTTCTAAGAAAACTGTTCTTTCTCACAACTATAGACACAGCACTAGTAATGATGGAAAGGACTGAAGGCAAGGAACTCCAGGAGAAGGGCCGCTGGGAAGAGGAGGGGGTAGTTCTGGCATTGTTGGACAGTCTCCCGATTTAAGAATTGCTTCTCAGGTGTGTTGAGAAGACATGATTTTCAGGATGAAAGCCAAGGAGTAGGCATCATGATCAAGGCCTTCGAGTAGCCAGTCTCAGAAAGGCACCCCTCACTGTCCCTCTAGGGTGAAGTTCTCAGCAAGTCACAGAAAGAATCTGACTTCCCTATGACTCAGATTACTTTAAAAGAATCACTTTTTCCTGATAAGGCTCTCTACATTGACAAGACTCCCATAGAAATTTCTCAAATTCTTTCCCTCAATGAGAGAAAGGCAAAAGTTTTGTGTGGACATGTGGTAAAAATTCATGAAAATCACCCTTCAGGCTATAGTGAGATGAAACTCTGTTTCTGCATTCCTTCGTCTCGAAAAGAAAAAAATCGATTCCTTCAGGGAAAACTAATGTACAGTTTCCAAGGGAAGAGGTCGCTGACATCTCAGCACTGGGTGAATTCCCCCCTCTGGGTTCCTTCGTGTCCCAGACAGAGGAAACATGCTTTGGATACAAAGGTGCAAGTCAACTTGCCCAGACTAGCTGCCTTGTATAATTTGGTCAGTAAATCTGTACTCCTAAAGCTAAAAAAAATTTAGGGAAGCAGGGGCAACATTCAATGGCAGCAGCAACAAATATTAAAGGGGCTGCCACCATGTTTCATTCATAATTCTATGTGTTTGGGAAGATGAGTGAACAAAATAAGTTTCCATGCTTTCGGAGCTGGCAATCTGTGGGCACACAATAAATAAATTCACACCCGAGGTCTGGCAGTGATCTGGGCTATGACAAGCTTAACGCAGTAGGATAAGGGGGCTAGACAGAGCAGAGAGGTGTGGGTGATGAATTACACTGCATGGCCAGATAAGTGTCTGCCGAAGGTGTGTGGGAACAGAGAGAGAGATGAAGGAAGCCAGGGAGCAAGCCCTGTGGCTTCTTGGGGAAGAGCATTCCAGGCAGAGGGAAGAGTGGATGCAAAGGTCCTGAGGTTAGACCACACTTGCCAGCATTTCTGGAGCAGGCTGAGAGCAGAGGAAAGGAAGGGAGACCCGGGGAGCACTTTGGACAAGCAGACAGAGTGTGCCTTCTTAATGCTCTTCGATTTCCCCCAGCCACCCGCTCAGTATCTGTGGGCAGTTCTTGCCTCTACCCAGGGTGAAATCTGAGTAGGTCCCTTAACATACAGATCAGAGTTCTTTTTTAAGACCTCGTTCTTATTATATCTCCAAACAATCTTAGTTGTCATTAACATAGATATAATACTTAGGTAATACTTAAAAACTTTAAAATGGCCTTCCCAGTTTAAAGCATCATCCTCCACCTCCAGGCTTGCTTTCTGCAGTGGGAAGGGACGTAGCTGGATTCTCTCCTTCTCTGCCTGTGCCTTTACCCCACGTCTCCTTGGCTGCTGCTGGTCATCACTTCATGTCCAGAGTGGAAGTGGGGGCAGAGAGGAAAAGCCTTCCGAGTTACTACTGTTTTTGGCTGGCTCTCACAGCCATTTCTTGTTCCTACGGGGCACTTCCCACTTGGTGGGGGACCCCTCATCCACATTCTCTGGGTGCTGATACATGAGAGTCTGTTCTGGCTGGGTGTTTGTCCTTCCTCCATCTGCCCCTGAGCAAGGGGTGATCGAACTCCAGCTTCTTTCTGCTGTGGGCTCCTCTGCCCTTCACACACAACTGGTTTAGGAGAGACCTAAAGCAGCTCCAGGCTGACTCTCAGACAAGTCATCTCATCTGCCACAAGCTACTCTGTCTCCTGTAGATGTCTTAATCCTGAGTCAGACACCAGGGCACTATGCCCCAATCCCAAGGAACACCACCACTCAGCAATTTCAAATGGGATGATTGGGCATCCAAGCTGGGCTTCTGAAGGAGGTAACCAAGAACCGTGACCTTCAGCTGACTGCCAGACTCGCCAGAGGTTATAGAAGCCAAGAGGATGGCTGAGAAGACTGGAAAGCAAGAACAGCTTTGGGAAGAGCTGCTGGCATCTCCCCTCCTGCCCCTCCCCACACTCCCACCCACTCCAGGCAAGAGCGAGAAGAGCCTCGGGACCACTCTGGAACGTGGAAGCAGTTGGCACTTCATCCAGCTGAAGCTAAGACAAAGGTTCGTCCCATTTTAACATCCACGACACAGTCAATTACAATACACTCACATGTCTATTTAGATGGGTGTGTTATGCCTGGTTAAGCTTAAAAATATGCCTGATGCATCACTTTACCCTAAATAACATTTGTGTGTGAGAGCGAGAGAGCTGTGAGTTCAGGCCCAGATATAACTCAAGACAATCTCTTGACCTTAGAATTAAGACAACTTTACTATACAATATATATACTTTACAGTGTATGTCTTAACTATGGTCAACAGTGTATTTCAAAAAGCCTAAGATACATGTGTCAAGCAAAAAAAGAAGTGAAACCATCAGCAGGGTGGTCAGGTGGGTTTACCGAGAGGGGTTCAATGTTTGAGGCCTGGGATGGAATTCTGGTTCTTCTACATACTCACTCTATAACCTCAGAGAGCTTACTAAGCTTCTCTAAGCCTCAATTCCTACTCTGAAAAATGGGCATAAGAAGACTTACCTGATAGGATCGCCAAGATAATTAAATGAAGTCACATATGTACAGTGTGTAACATATGGTAAGCATTCAGTAAATGATATTATTGTTGGGGTGGATCTAAACTCCTGAAACTTTCCATGAAGAAGAACAAAGGCACCAATTCCATCCTGTGTAACAGCCCACTAGACAGCTGGGCCAATAAACTGGCCAGAGAGACATGAAAGAGGGTTCAAAGGCTCTGTCCGAGCTGGGCATGGTCCAGAGAGGGCCTCCAGAGCACAAGGCCGTGTGGTTTCCTTCGGAGAGAGAGAAATGACTTTCTGCTGGTCCCTACCAACTTCTGGGACTGTGGTCTGTGGACTAAATGGACTATACCCTCCATTTTCCCAGCAGTTGCTGGGGTTCAAGAATGCAGTTTGACCCACAGCCCCACGCCTGCCTCTCAGCAGCTTGGGGAACAGTTTGAACCTTGTGCTGTCCTGACACAAACCCACTCTTTACCAAGAGGCGGACAGGAAGATACTATGGATTTTACAGACACACCCTCATCCTCCTTCCTACCTCAGCTGGAAGGCTTTGTCGGATGCGAAAAATGTTTTTCTGTGCCTCAGAATTGAAGGCAGACAGAAAAGAACAGAATGTTCAGGCCAGTCAAGCCTCTGGGGACCACAGTTGGACTGAACCAAAGACCCAGCTCCAAATTCACAGCGGACGGCTCCTTGGCAACCACAAACCTCACTGCCCAAGGGAACGAACTCACTGGGAGGAGGCAGGACTACTCCAGTGTCAAACACATTAGGTAAAGGAGCTTGAGATGAGAGAGACTCATCTTCCAAAGCTCCATGAGAAGCTTTGAAACCATGCAGTTTCCAGAGTAACTAAGAGGGGCAGTCATGGCCCACCTCATCTTTTATGAGGCCCTCCCCTTCCCCCAGATTTACTGCTCCTCCTGCCCTCTTCCATTACAGAGGGTAAATAACTCTTGGAAGGAGTTCTTTAGAGCTCATTTGGGGGCATGCCTGCAAACTAGTATTTTTTTCCCACTGGCAATATAAGATCTAAACTACCACTTCAGAAACGTAATTACTGTTTGCAGCCTCACTAGAAATCACTATGGGTTGAAGCCTTGGTGGATGTGGTAAGCATTACCATATGTCAGATTCTTAACGAAGTAAAAATGATGGTCTGAAACACATGCACCAAAACAGGCTTTCCCTTCTTGGCTTGCTGACATGTAGAAACATGCCACATGGATCAGTGAACCTGATGGCATAGGCATATATCTGCCATTGAACACATGTAAGCTCTTTAACCTGCCCGACGGCGGAGGAGTGAATATCTTTGCTTTAGGATATATATATATATATATGGCTATGTATATAGGGCAATTAAAAGTGATCCTAGATAAAGGGATTCTGAGTAGTTCACATTTTAGAGATCAAAAAATCACCTATAATGTTTCTGGAAATTTTGGGACATCAATAAACATAACACTCTTATATACATATATGGTGTACCCCCCAAAACCAGAGTTATCTTCTGTAGGATGGGACCCTTGTAGTACAGGCTTCCCTACTAGGTGAGTGTTCTAGAAACCCACCTGTATCAGTGTACCAGCTGGTGTTGTGTAAGAGGCTGTTTTCAGCTTCAGTGAATTTTTTTTGAAGATTCTTTTGATGAGTTTGCCCATTATGGTTGATTTATAAGTGCACCTGCCCACACCATGCTGAGTGTTCAGCAGTTTTTGACTAAAAATGGCATCACCCTGTGCCCCACCCTCTCTATTCACCTGATTTTGCCCCAAGTGACTTTTTTCTTTGCTTCCTGGATGAAAAAAGTCCTCAAAGGGAAATGTTTTGCCCATGTGGAAAAAGTGAAACAAAAAACGGCAGAAGCACTAAAAGGCATCAAAATCTCCGAGTTCAAAAACTGTTTTGAGCAGGAGAAAAAAATATCTCAATAGGTGTATTGCATCAAATGGAGAGCATTTTGAAGGTGACAGAAGTTTAAACATGTAAGAAAAAAAACACAATTTCTTATAAATAAATTCCAGTTTTTTGGGTCCCACCGTATATATGCCGTGCCAGGTAATTCTTGGTTGTGTGGCCTGTGCTGTTCATTACAGGATATTTAGCAGCATCTCTGGCCTCTGACCACTACACTCCAAGGGCATTGCCCCCAATTTTGACGACCAAAACTGTCTTCAACATTGCCCTTCTGCAGAGAGGGATGGGGAGGCAAAAATCACAGCTGGTAACGAACCCTGACGCCACAGTGACATTCTTACAGCATAGTTTCAAGTTCACACACTCCCCCTTTCCTCCCAGAGCGCCCCAGGTATGCAGGCTGTATTTCTCCTTCTTGGTGGCTGCCGCAGCAGAGTCTTCTCTGCCTGCACTCCGGCCCCAGAGCTGCACACAATTCCTCCAATCCCTGTCTTAATCCTAACCAAAAACCAAGTATCTGTGCCCCTTTCATTTGAAGTGTTTTCATCTTCCTACTAATGGTTTCGGGGAAACAGGAGACAAATACAACAACAAAGATGAAAAGGTTTTAATCAAAGCCTCAAGGAACAGAAACTAACTCAAACTGGCTGGAGTAAGAGGGCCAGAAACATCTATGACATGCATAGGAGACCAAGTCCAGCTGGACTTCCTTCAGCCTGGAAATGGAACCTGGGAAGCGGCCAGAAAATGAGGCATCTGCTCTCTCCGATTTTCCCAGGGACACAAGCTTTCTCTTCTCCATCTCGCTCTGCCCTCATCTTCTACATCTTATTCAGGGCCCCACAGGGCCTTCAGCTTGGCTCCCAAGTTTTCAAGGCTTTCAGTGTTCCTATTCCAAAATCCCGGAGAGAGCTTGATTCACCCAAGTTATCTTTTTTTGCCAGACCATTAAGTGACCAGCTTAGTGACTTAATCTCAGCAAGTGTTATCTCTGCATCTGAGCATAATATTTGAGACCCTTCAGGGGTCTTGTGAGGTTAAAGTTATATGTGTAACCAGGCTTTCAAAAGTGGAAATACTAGCCCTGGCTGGTGTGGCTCCGTGGGATGAGTGCTGGGCTGAGAACCGGAAGGTTGCCGGTTCAAGTCTGGGCTGTTTGACCTTAGGCAAGTGACTTCACTGCTCAGAATAATAGGAATGAAAATGTCCATTCTTCTTCAAGAGGTTTGTAGGTGGTCCAGATAAGAGAACCATTGAGAAGATACTCTGCAGGCTCTGATATAAACCTATCTGCTCTGTAATGACAGGCACTATAAGTTAGTGAGCAGTCAGGAGTCACCTTTCAGCTGCAAGTCCAACTGAAAGGGAAATTGATCATCTCATTTAACAGAGGTAGGCCCAACCTCTAGGCATGAAACAGTCAGAGCTCCAGCTCCATTTATCATGTGGCTCACTTAGTTGCCTGCCTGCTTTTTGTGTTGGCTTTTCCTCACATCGACCTGTCTCATGGTTACAAGATGGCTGCCAGCAGACCTAGAACAATCCTCCCCTTTGTTCATGTCCAACAAAACAAGTAACCTCTCCCTGAAAAACATGGGAGTAAAGTCTCCCCATTCAGTCTGATACAATTCAGGACATGCCCACCCTGAACTAGTCACAGGCTCTTGGAGAAAACCCCGGGCTGAAGTCCTAAAAAAACCATCAGCAAGGAGGAATATGTGTATCTATAATTACCCTACCCTTGGCTCAGCCTTGAATGGACCTGCTTCCTCTGAGTCCTTTGGCTGCATTTATTACCTTTACCAAATCGGGGTTGTGTTAGCAAGGAGGAAGCAGAGAAGTAAGTGCTCTGCTTAGGCAACCCACAGTGTCCAGTCCATACTGCTTAGCTTAACATGCCTCTTCAAGTAGCCCGGTGCATCCTTAGGAGCCAACATTTTGAGGAAAGGCAAAATTTCCCTTGTCTTTCCTGCCTATTCAGCTTGCACTTTGCACTTGGCATTTCTTTAAGATAAAAGAAGAAAGGAACTAGAAAGAGAAGAAAAATAAGGAAAGAAAGAAAACCTACTGTCATCCCTAACTCACACTCCCCTTCACAGAATCCCAGGGGATTATAATAGTGACTTCTGGTATCATAGCAACTGGAAATGCAGTGTTTCAGACCCAGCCCAGAGCAAAATGATTTACGTAAAGGTTTCTATGGAGATTGAGGCCACCTCCACATTGTAAGGCCCCTCTTATCGCCTCTTGGCCCTTTGGCTAAGATCAAGTATAAAGGCCCCTCTTAGTACCAGCCTTCCTTGTTTCATTTTCACCAGATAAACTCACACCCACTGACAAGCAGCTGAGGCTTTACATCAGGCCAAGATGAGGAAAGCAAGACTGCAGATGTGGCCTCTCCCTGTTCAGAGATGTCTGTCCTCAAGGGATTTTTGGCATTTTGGAAATACAATGCAAGCTTCTCATAACTATTAAATGTTTCCAGATGGATAATGGCTCTCTTGGCCTCATGGACAAAGAGTATTGTTAGGTGTTCCCCCACATAGCATCATGGATCAGACAAACACCAGCATTGTATAAACCCTACACGTCCACTAGGACACATTTTCTGCAACTGAGTGGCTCAAGTAAGTCTCTAGGGGGCTTATTAAAAATGATGAACGAGAAAATAATTTTTAGGCCCCCTCTGTCTTCCTATGGCCTAAAGGATCAACTCTACATTCTTTAGGAATGACATTCAAGGCTGACGTGGCCCCTTCTTTGCTCTCTAACAGTCTGGTTCCTCTCCCAGCCTGGCCAAGCAGATCCCAGTTCTTGAAGTTGCTCCGTTCCCCATACCCACATGTCCCTTCTTCACAAATCACTGTTTTCTAACCCGCCAGTTAAATTAATCCAAGCCTCTTGCAACCCCCATGCTCCAGGCCTCTTTGACCATCTACCCTTTTCACCATCTCTGTATACTCTACAGTAGAGGTTCTAATTCTGGCAGCACAGTGGAGTCACTTGGGAGGTTTAAAGCAATATTAGTACCAACTCATACAAATTAAATCAGAATGTAGATGATGGGAGTATCTTGCTTATTATAACACAGTTATGGCAAGTGGTAGAATGCAAACACAGAGCCTCTGGATGCAGGATTCCTGGTCTAAATTCCAGCTTCTCTTCTCTCCAGCCTTGTAGGTAACCTTGGGCAATTTACCTAACCTCTCCATGTCTCCAATTCCTTACCTCTAAAATTAAGGCAAGAAAACCACCTACCTGATCAGGTTGTTGTGAAGATTACAGGAGTTGATATACTCCTGACACTTAGTATGTGCTCAATTGATGTTATTTATGATGAGTGTTCATCAGTCTCCCTCTAAAAGACTCAAAGCAACTTGATGATAGAACCTGCATCTTGTTCCTGTCTGCCTCGCACAGAGAACATGCAAAAATTTTTTTCTGAATGATTAAATAGATATATGAATGAAGATGAATTTTGACTTGAAAAGATCAGGAAGATTTACATAGAAAAGATGGCCTATTAGCTCAACCTTGAAAGATGGATAGGCTATGAGAGGCAGATGGGGAGTGGTAAGGTATTCCAGCTAGAACAATAATAAGAGGATAAGCCAAGGCACTGATTTGCAGGGGGTAGAGAAAAGACCAAAATCTTGGAGTGTGCCGAGGTCAGAGGAAAGGTTTACAAAAGAGAATTACAGTGAGATGACTTGAAAGATACGTTGGACCATTTTGTGAAGAATTTTTAATGCCTCGCTAAGGAATTTGAGTTTTATTCTGAACAGAATGAAGGGACTGTGAGAAAGAATTCTGAGAGGGTAAATGCATGATCAGAAATGTACTTTAGGAAGCTGATTCTTTCCAGCTGGAGAGAAGGGTGACCTGGAGCAAGGAGAGCAAGGAACATGGAGTGGTTTAAGAGATTACTATGGCTCCTCATTTGATATCAATTGTCTGTGTATGGTTAATCTTCCCAAGGGATCATCTTATTAATTTCTGATTTATTAACATATGTGCAGAGAGCAAAGATTTAAATAAAACAAACCTGTAAGACACACTCCCGTCTCTGATCACCACTTACCCAGTTCTCTTTCCCTGAAGCAACAACTGTTACTGAATTAAAAATAATTATAAGAGAGTACTATGAACAATTTTACACCAACACACTGGATAATCTAGATGAAATTAACAAATTCCTAGAAACACAAAACCTACAAAAACTAATTTGTGAAGAAATAAAAAAATCTTCATGGACCCATGCATAATAAGAAGATTGAATTAGTAATCAAAAATCTCCAGAGAAAAGCCCTAGACCTGCTGGCTTCACTGATGAATTCTGTCAAACATTTAAAGAAGAACTGACATCAGCCCTTTTCAAACTTTTCCAAAAATACTAAAGATGGGAACCTTCTTGATTAATCCTGTGAGGCCAGTGTTTCCCAGATACCAAATCAGACAGAGACCCTATGCCAAAACTACCATTTTCCTTATTGATATCATCTCCCTTATGAACACTGATGCGAAAACCCTCAACACAATATTAATAAACTAAATCTAACAGAATATTAAAATAATTATACACCATGACAAAGTGGGATTTATTCCTGGAATGCAAGGATAGTTGAACATATAAAAATCAATTAATGTACTATGCCATGTTAATAGAATGAAAGAGAAAAAATACATACTCATCTTGATGCAAAAAAAGCATTTGTCAAAAGTCAACACTCTCTCATGATAAATAAAAACACCCAACAAACTAGGAATAGAAAGAGACTACCTCAACATAATAAAAGCCATAGTGAAAAACTCACAGCAAACATGATTCTCAATGGTGAAAGGCTGAAAGTTTTTTCTCTGAGGTCAGGAACAAGGTAAAGATGCATACCTGTTTTTACCAGTTGTATTCAACATTGTACTGGAAGTTCTAGCCAGAGAAATTAGGCAAGAAAAAGAAATAAAAGGCAATCAAACTGGAAAGGGAGAACTAAAATTACCCTGTTTAAAAATGATATGATCTTATATACAGAAAATCTTGGGGATTCCATAACAAAATTGTTGGAACTAATAAATAAATTCAGCAATATAGTAGAATATGAGGTTAACAGACAGAGTTCAGTTGCCTTTCTGTACGAATGATTCAAAAAAGAAGTTAAGAAAGAATTCCATTTACATCAAAAAGAATAAAATGCTTAGGAATTAACCTAACCAAGGAGGTACAAGTCTTGTACAATGAAAAATACAAAACATTGCTGAAAGAAGCTAAAGGACACCTAAATAAATGGAAACATATACCATGTTTACAAAGTTGGAAGATGTAATATTGTCAAGATATCAACAGCATTCAAAGCAATCTACAAATTCAGTGCAACACTATCAAAATTCCAATGATGTTTTTTGAAGACATAGAAAAACCCATCCAAATATTTATATGGAATCTCAAAGGACCCCAATAGTCAAAACAACCCTGAAGAAGAGGAGAGCTGAAAGACTGCTCCTGATTTAAAAAACAGACTGCAAAACTGCAGTAATCATAACAGTGTGGTACTGGCATTAAGATACACATATAAACCAATGGAACAGAATAGAGAATCAAGAAACTGACCCTCATGTACATGGTCAAGTAATTTTTGGCAAGGTGCCAAGACCATTCAGTGGGCAAAGGCAGTCTCTTCAACAAATGGTGCTGGGGGAGTGGATATCCACATGGAAAAGAAAAAAGGTGGACCCTTGCCTAACATCATATACAAAAATTAACTCAAATAAATCAAAGATCTAAAAATGAGGCAAAAGAACTATAAAATTCTTAGAAGAAAACACAGGACAAAAGCTTCACAACATTGGATTTGGCACTGATTTCTTGGATATCACACACAAACCAAAGATACACAAAAAATAAATAAATTGGACTTCATGGAAATTTAAAAATTTTTTGGCATCAAAAGATACTATCAACAGAGTGAAAAGACAAGCCATAGAATGGGGAAAACATTTACAAATCATATATTTGATAAGGGATTAATACCCAGAATGTATACATAACAAAAATTCAACAACAAAACAAGATTAAAAACTGGGCAAAGTGCCTGAATTGATGTTTCTCCAGAGAAGATATACAAATGGCCAAGAAGTACATGAAAAGATGCTCAACATCACTAGTCATTAGGGAAACACAAATGAAAACTACACCCATTAGAATGACTACTATCAAAAGAAACAGAAAGTAACGAGTGTTGACGAGAATGTGGAGACGCTGGATCTCTCGTGCAATGTCACCGGGAACATAAAACTGTACAGCCACACTAGAAAACACCATACGGTCTAGCAATTCTCTCTGGGTAAGCACACAAAAGAAAGCGGGGTCTCAAAGAGATATTTGCACGCCCAAGTTCATAGAGCATTATTCACTGTAATTAAAACCTGGGAGAAACTTGAGTGTCCATTGACTGATGAATGATCAACCAATGAATGAATAAAAAAAGGGGGGTTATATACATGCAATGGAATATTATTTAGGAAAGAAATTCTGACCTGTATTACAACATGGGTGAACCCTGAGAATATTATGCTATTAGAAATAGTCAAGTCACAAAAATAAAAATACTTTATCATTCCACTTAAATGAGGTACTTAGAGTAGTTAAAATTGTAGTGACAGAAAACAGACTGTGGTTGCCAGGGCTTGGGGGAACAAGAGAATAGGGAGCTAGTGTTTAATGGCATAGAGCTTGAGTTTTTATAAGACAAAAAGAGTTCTAGAGACGGATAGTGGTAATGATAGCACATTATGAATGTGTTAAATACCACTGACGTGCATGCTTAAAAATGGTTTTTAGACAGTAAATTTTATGTTTGTGTGTTTTACCACAATAAAAAAAAATTAAAAGAAAAATACTGTGAAAAACCACATAAACATAAGGCCATTTTATTGTTTACTACCAACTTGTCCTTTTCTAGCTCTGGGCAACAAGAGATCTAATTAAATTGGCTGGCTACTCTACTTACATTAATATATGTTTTTACTTCACAATCAGGCTTCATTTGCCTCACCAGGACTTCCTGTTCAGCACTCTTTACATTACATCTCACGGCACAATCCATAAATTTATGAATCAGTGACATGTTTCTGGGAAACCCCTGTTGTCCTGTTTCTGTCAGAGCCCTGGTGAGCACAGAGGAACTGAGGCTCCAACGTTACCACTCTGTACCCCACAGCCTTGTGACACGGGTCCACCCATGGGAACCGCATAACAGTGCTGGTGGCTGTCCTCATCCCCAGCCTCTTGAATAGTTGAGAGAGGGCTGGAATTTTTTTCCACACATTTCAAAAGGCACGTTTACATTTTAAGTGTATGAGCAAATGGACTAAGCAAGGAGAGAAACTGGTGCTGTAAGGAGAAAGACTCAAAACACTCTAATTCCAAGAGACCAGAGTGGTTCTGCTCGGGGTCCGTTACCAATGAGTCAGATACCACTGGGGTGGTATCTCCTCCAGGCACATGGTGTGCTTCCTGGAATTCTACTCTTTTTATTCATCCACCAAGGTCAGGTCTATCGTGTCTTCTAAAGCTGTGGGATGGATCTGAGAGCACTGCTCTCTGCAATTTGTCTTCCCTCTTGATTTGTTTGTTGACTATTAATAAATAATACTTACGGAAATGTAACTTACATACCACTAAATACACCTTAGAGAATGTACAATTCAGCAGTTTTCAGTGTATTGACAAGATTGTCTTCCCTTTGTTTTGCTTCCTTTTTTATTTCCTAGGGAAAGGACAGAGTCCTTAGTCATTGACTCAACACGTATTTGATGAGCACATAAAAAATGAAATAAAAATCCCTGACCTCGTGGAGCTTGCATCCCTCACGGAAAACAAAAACAATAAACAAATAGAATAAGCAAACTATGGAGTATGTCAGAGATGACACAGCAGAAAAAATGTCACAGTAACATGGGGGAAAATGGCAGGAAAGGGATACTGGCAGGAGAGGGGTTACCATTTTAAGTTGGGTGGTTAGGGAAAGTCTCAAAAGAAGACAATTAAGTGAAGGTCTGAAAGAACTGAGTAAATTGTGTTTTTATCTGGGGGCAGGCGGTCTAGGCAGAGTATGAACAGTAAGTGCAGAAACCATGAGGTGAAAGGTGTGTTCCAGAAACAGCCAGGAGGTTTGTGTGCCTGGAGCTTAATGAGTGATAGGGGAGAACAGTGGGAAGGAAATAAAGTTTGGGCTGGGGGGTGGGCAGTGACCAAACCATATGGGGTCTTGAGCCACTTGTGAAGACTCTGGCTTTTATTCTGAGTAAAACGGGAACCACTGTGGAGTGTTGACCAGAGGAATACCATGCACTGATTTTCTCTGAACAGGATCATGCTGGCTGCTGTGTAGACTGTAGAGACAGACTAGTAGGAGACTGATTATGATAGTCAAGGAGAGAACAGGAATGGCCTGGACCAGGTGGCAATGGAAAAGATGATGAGAACAGGTCAGATCCTGGATATATTAAGAACATGGGGCCAACAGGCTTGGCTAATGGAAAGAAGTGGGGTGTGGAAGACGGAGAGGTGGAGACTGACCCAGATGAGAGCTGCACTGCTGAAGGGTGACAGCCAGTTGGTGGGGCTGGTTAGGCGGGTCTGGAAGGGCAGCTGGACAAGCTGCATTTTCCCCAAAGGAAAGTTAAATGTTTAGGCCTGAAAACATGTGAGTCATCATTCTAGAGCATCTCATATTAGTAAGGAAAAAAAATTATATTTGTATCACACTATTTTCAAAATATGACCTAGAACTTTAAGCATCAAACTTCCAAACAGATTATGTGTATAATATTTTCTACTTTGAGGTGAAAGACCATTATTTGCCCATTGCTTAACCAGAGGTCAGCTTCCTTAACTGGGAAATTTAACACGTCGCAGCTATTGCTGGAAATTGGCAAAGGATTGGTTCCATTTGGGATTCCTCTTCCTGCCTAATTTAACTGTAATAAAACCTTTCATATATGAAATAGATTAATTTAAGTTAACCACATCGAGTACTTGTATTACTACCGCAACTACCATCTAACAGTTTCTTTTTGTTAAGAAACTCTGCATGGCGCTGTATCTAAATATTGGATATAAGCTTGCACTGAACCCAGCTAGTACCAGGTTGTGTTTCTTTCCTTCCAAACCTCTATTCAGTGACATCACATTGGTGGCTTCGAAAATCAGCCACGGTAGGAGGATTCACACCACAGAAATAGCCAAACACTGCAAGTCAGGGCTCCCACTGCCCCCCTCCCCCTTCTCCAGCAGGTTTACCAGCATGCCACAGAGTTTGGTAGGGTATAGATTGTGAATGCCAGCTTTAGGCCACATGGTGGTGGCACTGGGGGAAGGGAAATGAAAGCCATTTGTCCCAGGAGGGAGGAATTCTTTATCATTGATATTTAGAATTGCTCGTTTGTAAGGATCACCAAAATCAGATTGGCTTTAAGTCTTTAAATTCTCTGGGGGGACAATGCTTATCTTTATTGCCTGGGCGCAGGGCACACCCTTCCCAACCACTCCCACCTCCATTCTTTCTAATCCTCCTCACTGCCTGGTCATCATAGGTATGACATTTTACCTTACAGAGCCTTAGTTTCCTTATCTATTCAATGGGGATCATAAAATCTACTGCCCTGGCTTACTGTGAGGATTTGAGACAACATAGAGTCCATAGTATATGTTCAATTAAAGGTAGTATGAACGAACCTGGGCTGGCTTCCTTATAGCCCTAAGAGAAGGGGGAACCCTTTATTGCTCATCAGCATCTCCATATCCACTGAGCCTCACACTCTCTGAGCATCTGTTGATGCTGTTGCCCCACTTGGGCCACTGCCCTCCCAACCCGTTTCTGTATATTCACACTCTGCTCATCTCTCAAAGTTGACCCAATTGCTACCACCTCTATGAGGCTTTTTCTTATTCCCCTGGCTGACATATCTCCCCTTCCTCTAAAATTCCTTGGCCTCTTGGGGGAATCTCTGGCACTACCCCAGATCCACCAGATTAGAATCTGCATTTTAACTAGATTCCTGTGATTGGTACACACATTAAGGTTTTGTAAGCCTTACTCTACACCACTGGTTCTCAAACTCAGCTGCACATTGCAATAACCTGGGGAGTTTTTTAAAATGCTTAATGCCTGGACTCCATATGCAAGAATTCTGATTCAGTTGGTCTGGGGTGCAGCCTGGGCATCAGAACGCTTTAACACTCCTAGATGATGCTAATACGCAGCAGAGTTTGAGGACCACTGCTGTATAAATTCCCCCTATCATCCTTACAGGGCCGGCACACTCTAATGTGATGATGTTAGATGACTTGTTACCATGTGTGTTTTTCCACTTCTATTAAATTATGTCTTTTAAGAGCAAGAATTCTTTTTAATAGCATTTCTATAATCTCCTACCTAACAATACCTAGCCAAATAACAGGAATTTAATAAATATTTATTAAATGAATAATGAACAACTTATTTATAAACTAAAAATGTTCTCTCAATACCATCAGTGTGACTTTTGTCCTGATTTGGAGACTGGTTGAACATATTCTTGAAATTATCAGGTGATTTCCTCTTTAATTCCAAGACCAAATCTCTGAAGAACAGAAGGCTTGTGGCTAGAATGGGTTTATGTAACATTTTTTAAAACTTGTTCTTATTGATTTGAGAGAGAGAGACATCTATTTGTTGAGTCACTTATTTATGCGTTCATTGGTTGATTCTTGTACGTGGCCTGACCTGGGATCAAACCCACAACCTTGGTGTATCAGGACAATGCTGTAACCAACTGAGCTACCCAGCCAGAGCTAGAATGGGTTTTCTAAATAAGAACAGACTCTCTGGGTACCAGCACACTGGCCACTCCCATCCACATGAGCTCTTATAGGAAGTTGCAGCTTAAATCCTAAGACTCCAGAGGGCCCCGCAACATGAAGCAGCCCCGCCCACATGCCACGCATCCAATCCAGAATTCTTGGCTGCAATATGATGATGTTATTGTTTCTTCCTCTCCAGGGTGCCATTCTGATATTTATGGGGATTATTGTCCTCACTATGAAGGCATCTGTTATTGAAATGTTCCTTGGTAAGTACTGTTATACGTGTGTCTGGATACACTGCTAACATTCTCCTAAGGTCCAAAGAATCCTGCCAAGAAAAGGTTTAAACAGAGTATATAAACAGCACAGAGTATCTTTTGATAATAAACCTTTTGGAGAGACGTTGAAGTGAGAATGTCAAGTACAGATAAAATTCAGGGTATATGCGTATATATATTTTTATATATAGCAGGTACACTCATTACATTGGAGTGTGTGCACATATCACACACACACATATCTGTGTGTATATTCTTTAGCAATTAACAAGTAGTCCAGATAGAACATATTTACAGATTTTGAATTTAGAGATCTGCTTATCTCCTAATCTCTCAAAAATTGTATCACTGACAATGGCTTCATTTGTACCACTGGTAACTCATATCTTCAGAGATGAAACCCTTTACATTTATCCATTATCACCACAGAAAGCAATTCCAGGTAGGCCCTGAAGAATCAGCAGGTCAGCCAGAAGAGGGAAAAGCACTGATGGGTTTAGCAGGAAGCTCGAGGGTAATCTTTTGTTAATCTTGACCCCATTGTGCTGAGGATTTCTCAGGTCAGACTGTTGCCAGGAAAGACGTTCAGACAGACTCTGTACTAGAGTCATAGGGTGGCAATAACACCCAAACTGGGGAGCAGGGGCCTAGAACAAGGGAATTTTATTCTCTCACGACCCTGCAGACCAGAGTACAAAATCAGGGTGTTAGTAAGGCCGGTTTTTTCAGAGGGTAAAGTCTGTTCCATGCCTCTCTTCTAGCTTCTGGTGTTTGCCAGCAATCTTTGGTGCTCCTTGGCATCGGCCCGCCTCTGCCAGCATTTTCACATGGCATTCTTCACCTGTGTGTGTGTTTGTATCTGTGTGTGTGCCCACACTTCCCTCCCCTTTTTATAATGACACCAGTCAGTCATATTGGATTGGGGACCCAACCTACTTCAGTATGACTCTGTCCTAACGTTACTAATTACGTCTGTGATGACTATTCCCAAGTGAGGTCACATTCTGAGGTATTGGGGTATAGGGCTTCAACACATGAATGGGGGGCACAAGTCAACCCATAATACAGTCAGAATGTTCAAGGTCTGTGCAGAGGGAGTATGCAGGGCTGAGTTGGGGATGAGAAAAGAAGAAGGTGACACAGGCTCTGGCATGTGGCATCTGGACTGGGAGTCAGAGGGAGCATGTGGGTCTGGTCCTGTCTCCACCACCCGCTTGCTAAGGAATATCCACCTCGGAAGCACAGGGTCCTGCATTTCTACCTGGCCCTTCTGAGAGGCTGTCTCCCCTCCATGCTGACCTACAGGTTCACAGGTTTTAAGCATAGGGCAGGATAAGGGAGTTGGGAACAGAAAGGATTCAGCTACTACAAACCAAACCACAGAAAGCCTGAGGCTATTTCACAAGCTGCTACGTCCAGGCATCGCAGAACCGGGAAAGGAGCCTTGACTGTCCCTTCTGGTGCCAGCCTCTCCCAGCCTGCCGTTCTGCAAAACTCTTTTCCCCCCAGGGCTGTTCCTTCAGAAAGCAAGAGATCAAAGTAGGAAAGGGAACTCCTATCACAAATTCCCTTCCAACATCTTCACATCTGCCTCCCAGTCATCTCTCACATTTGTCTGCTTGTTCCCACCCCAGGGCCACTCCCTTAAGTTCCCCATCACCTCTCCTTAGCACTGTGACAGCCTTCCTGCCCCTCTAAATTGCTCTCTACTACACTCTGATTAATCTCCCTAAAACCCACTTCTGATCTCTTGCCTTAAATTCCTCAGTGTTTTCCCTTTGTCTTTACAATGAAACCTACATCTAGCTCTCCCTGGTATGGCTGTTACTATCCTCCTGCTCCCTGCCTACCACATGCCCCCCCCTGACTTCTGGGGTTTGGGAAGTACTGATCTTCTCATTCCCCCGAGGGTCACATCATACCTCACCTCCTAGCCTTTGATTCTGCTGTTCCCTTTCCTGGAATGCTTTTCCTCTTACTACCAAGCCCCACAAACTCTGCTGGTCCATGGGAAGTTTCCCTCTTCCCCACACTCTATCAGGCCACCATCCTATGTGATTCTTTGGCACCTGAATTGAACCTCATCATAGCCGTGTGGCATTCACTTCGCCATTGTTCTGGCTCCCCACAAAAGCTCTGTCTTGCTCATTGTTGCATTTGCAGTGCTCAGCACATCACATAGGCATTCACGCAGTGCCTTAAATAAAGAAACTATTTTCCTTAGGAATGCTAGATGTTTAAGGTAACAGAGCCCAGTTCTGCCCCTGTTTTGTTTTGGGTGACAAATTATGATCAGAGACTGAGTTTGTCTTTGCCGGGAATGCACTGAACACAGGTTCACTGCAGGAATTTCACAAGCCAGCCACGTGCAGGATAATGTCTTTCAATGAGCCAATAAAGAAATAGCGTACTCAAAATAATGATGAATTAATTACACTCTCTTGCCAGGCAAGGAGAGAAGAAGTCCAAATTTAGATGAGGTGTATCTTTTTACTGGGTTGGCCAAAAAGTCCACATGTTTTTTTCCCCCATAAAATAAAAGACACATTTTTCATTTCCACTGATAATGTTATTGATTTGGATATTTTGAGCATGTCAGCTTATCATCTGTGTCAAATAACATTGATTGTTCTCAATTAATGTCTCGGTTTGATCACTATCAACTTCAACTGGTTTACCTGCTTTGGAGCATCATACAGAGAGAAATCTCCACCATAAAACTTTGCAAACCACTTTTGACACATTTAATTAGTTATGGCACTTTCTCCACACACTGCACAAATCCTTTTTTGTGTCTTTTGTTGGCATTTTTATCTTTCTTGAAATAATAAAGCATAATATGCTAAAAATGCTGCACATTTTCTTCCATCTTTGATATTAAGATGGATACACGAGACTTCACAAATTTTGATAAGTTTTTTAAAATGCACGTTAATATGACAGTTGTCACAATACAATCTAACAAAATGGTTTCTCATGAAGTTAAAGACAACTAAGTGCTACTAGAGCCATCTTACAGAACAAAACAAACAGACCTTTTGGCCAGCCCAACGTGTGAGTAGGCACTCAAGAGAGTCGGCTTAACCAGCTGGCAGCTGCCCTACAGCTGGGAACGAAAGAACAAAAGTCACTTGTAGTCACAGTGCTTTTCTAGGGAACGACGGCACTGGTGCTGCCAGGCAGCGTGGTCCTCACCAGGTAGACGTGTGGCATTCACCACTGTCTTGGAGAAGTCCTCTTGCCATGACAAGAGCTAATGTCCCACCAGTTTTCCAAGAGTTGTTTAGGTCAGCAAAGTGCCTCCTTGCCCTGGCTGAAAGTCTTGAACAGTCCTCGCAAACCCTCAGTATTTATAGTTTAAATGTCTTCTTGTCACAGTTGTTGCTCCACATGTTCTTGTGGATAAGCCTCGGCAGGGCCTCTCAGAATCTGGGTTGCTAACTGGGTATCAACAACAACAAATGAGATGATGACATCCTGACACACCTGACTTAATTCTCACATCAAAGCAATTTTACTACTAACCAACTTTTTTTGTCTTTCCCATAAACAAATGGGTTAAAACAACTTAAGTCATAAACCAGTGGATTTGAAATCCTGTCAGGTCAATCAATACACAACAGCACCCAATTTCATCGTGGGTTTCTTTTCCCCACACCAAGCGATGCCCCAACACCAGCTGAGTGTCCTACAATTTATCTCAATTCTGACACTACCTACCTGGAAACAGAACCAGGATGCAGGTTAAGGGCTCAGTGCCACTAGATTGGCATCTGCCTTCAAATGCCACTCATAAGTCCAGGTTATTACCCATGCTTCCCCAACCCTTTTTGGATTCAGTTAATTTGCTAGAGTGGCTCACAGAACTCAGGAAATGCATCCACTCACTAGATTACTGATTTATTACAAATAACATTAACAGATGTGATTCCACAGCCAAATGAAGAGATGCTGGGTGAGGTCTAGGGGGAGCTTCAGTCCTCATGGAGTTTAGGGCCTGGCTCGGTAGCACACAGAAACATTCTGGTTTCCTAACCTAGACACTCCCAAACCCCATCTTTTTTTTTTTTTTTTTAATATGAAGACTTCATTAGATAGACATGATTGATTAACTCATTGATCATGGTGACTGATTCAACCTCCAGCCCTTCTCTCCTCTAGGGAAATCAATCAAGGGAAAGTTCCAACCCACTATTCATGCTTGGTTCCCCTGGCAACCAGCTCCTTCATCTTTAGGGGATTCCCAAAAGTCATCTCATTAACATAAACTCCGATGTAGTTGAAAGGGACTTGTTATGAATAACACAACACCCATTTCACCTTTATGACTCTGAAGCAATTGCAGGGACTAAGGACAAGATACCAAATACTATTTTTTTTAAAAGATGCTCCCATTGCTCCTATTGCTCAAGAAATTCTGATGTTATTCGGAGCTATGAGCTAGATTGTGACCGAAACTGTGGCCAGAAGTACAAAATATATATTCATTACACATCACACAATCACACAGTGTCATCCAATGATCCCCCAAAGCCCTCTAAGTTGATTAATCTGTGTCAGAGTCAGCACGTTGGTTCGGACAGGTTTAGATTTATGATGTAGCAGAGTTTTACGCTGCCTGTTGTCACTGGAACACCATGTGTAATCAACGGCTGCTCTTAGAGGAGCAAGTGGAAGCCTCTGCAAAGGCTGTGGCCAGCAGACTTGCATTCAGGTTCCAACTTCACCCCCAAAGAACTACACCTTTAGCCAACATGTACGCCCTGACCTTGGTTTCTTCTCTGTAAAATAAAGAGATGACGTCCAAAGCTCCTCCCAGGTTTAACATTCTATTATTTAAAGCACAGTTTTGTGATTCATATGATTGTAGAGAATGGTGTCCAGCCTTTGCTACAAAGCTCTGATTTACATGATGCTAGATGTTTCATTGAGTACGTAATCCTGAATTGAAGCATGGGGGGAATTTGAACTTTTTAAAAATGATCTGCTTTTTAAACCAGTTTTCAGGAAAATATTGTGGACACTGTTAAAGAGAACCAGAGCTGGACAGTAGTAAAAACAGACTTGAACCAGACACTATTGCAAATGGGGAAAGGAGACCTCAGTATGGAATTGGGCTCAGTTGCAAAGACAATGATGGAAGTGGGGCTGTGCAGCCAAGGGGAGGTTGCAGGGCTCAGGGGATGGAAATTTCTAAGAAGAGACATCAAAGGAAGGGGGATTCTTGCTGAAGCAACTTGGGAGAATTCTTGCTAAAGGCAGACCAGGGTGATCAGACCTCATGGGGGAGGGCTCCCTCTGACCAGGATTCTTGCTAAAACTGGGCAGTGCAGTGCAACAAGGATGGACATTGCAGCCCAAGGTCCAAGCATAGGTGAGGAGAGGGCTTAGAGGAGCCTGACTACAGTTAGGTCAACACCACTTGAGTTATCTTTAGGTCCTAAACAGATCTAACAAGAAGTTTATGGGCTAGAATGAGGCATTTCTTTAAAAGTTCCAGACATATAATAAGTGTGTCATAAGTACTTACTGATTTGATCATTGATTATATGTTCTGGCACTTCATGTCTTTTCTTGAAAGTAAATGGATTCAAATTATAGTTCATTAATGACAGGAAAACCAGAACACAAGTTCCTATGAACTGTGTCAATGATTTTAGAAAGCACTTTTTTAATTATAAGTCCATATGATTTCAATATGGACAATTGTTAAAAAACAGTAATATTGGCTTTTTCTAATTGTAAAAGAAATATATTCTGAATAAAATATAGAATATATATGAGAAATATACTACAAAGTGGGAAAACACAGAAATGTAAACTAGAAATTAGAAATTATAATTTCCTCATTAGCATGCGTTGTGTTTGTTGTTTCTCCCTACATATATTCTTATTTTGTCATAATCATTTAAAAATTGTTATTTTTCAATTACAGTTGTCCCCATTTTTCCCCCATTACTCTTCCCTGCCCTACCCACTCCCACCTCCCACATTCAGTCCTCCTCCCCATCATTTTGTCCATGGGTCTTTTATTAAACATGCTCCTTGACTTGACCCTTCTTCTTTTCCTCCCCCCCACCCCCGTTATCAGCCTTCACTCTCCCCTCTGGTTACTGTCATCTTATTCTTTATTTGCATGTCTCTGGTTCTATTTTGCTCTCTGTTTCATTTTGTTGATTAGGCTCCACTTATAGGTGAGATAATATGGTATTTATCTTTTACTGCCTGGTTTAGTTTACTTAGCATAATGCTCTCCAGCTCCATCCATGTTGTCAGGAAGGGTAGGAGTTCTTGTCAGGACCATTCTTAAGGTTAGAGCTCAGCACGTCCCAGGTCATTTAATCTTCTACGGATCATGTGTAATAAATGCTTAGAAGTCCCATATTGTTGGAACATTTGCAATATTTCATTATTTCCAGATTGCCACTAGAAATGATGCTGTAATGAACATCTTTTACATAAATCTTTGTCTACAGCCTTGATTATAACTTGAGCTATATTCCTAGGGGTATTTATATCTTTTTTCTAATTCTAGGAATTAGAAATATTTTAAGGTCATTGATATGTATTAACAAAGGTTTTCCAGAATGACTACCTTTTTAGACTCTAGCAATAGAATGCCCTGACCCCCAACCCAATCCAATCCAATCCTTAAACACAGGATTAAGTCTAATCTTGTGTTTAATCAACATTTACTGATGTGCTGTGGGGAACCATCTACTCACTTTATTTTAGTTTGCATTTTTAATCATTAATGAGACTGTGTGTAGTTTCAAGCTAATTCATTTGTATTTTCTTGATCTATAAATGATTTAATCGAATTTGAAAACAATCATACCTCAGCTATGATAACTGTACTGATAGCCACACTAGAGAGGAAGAGACAGGAGTGGGGAGAAGTATTTTATTGGGAAAACAATGTCAATATTTCATTTATTTTGAAATGTCTAGTGCTACTAAGAAAGGTAAGAACTTTTCATGCTATTCTAAACCAAAACACTTAATTCTGAAAAACTGAAAGGACTGCTACAGAGTAGGCAAATCATGATTGCCTTGGAACTCTGGCGTCTAGACACAATTTCCTCCAGGCTTCTAGACACTAAGGGCCTCAGTGGCCAGATGACAGCCTACTCCTCCAGGAGGGACTGGCTTTAGCACCTGTGTTTGCTTTGTACTTTGACGTGAGCATCGCCATCTCAGCACTCTGACTGGTTTCCTAAGAAAAGGAACACAAGATGGATTTTTCCCTCATCCAAATTCAACACACAATTCATCATTTGCAATGTGGCAAAAGAAGTCCTGCTGAGGAATAAGGACCTGCTGCAGGGCACAAGCACTTTTGCAGCCATACTGACGAGGCCTCACCTTGAGGAGTAACTTCTGGGGAGCTTTAATTGACAAGTACCAAAGACAAGGGGATGCCTGTGTGCCACTGAAAATTGGGACTTTACTAAGCACAGCTATAATGTAAAACCGAACCCAGCTACACACGTTTTCAGCCTGGCAGGTCTTGGCTGAGCAAATGCGAGTGATGGGTGGTCTTGCTGGAATATTTGCAGTCCTAGCGACACCAAGGCTTATAAACCACTTGCCACAGACACACAGGCTCAGCACAGGACTTGGTTTTTCCACAAAAATGAATACCCAAATTTACCACTACTTTATTTGCTCCATCTACTTACCTTGTGCCATTTTCTTTCTGTATAATATTTAGCACTTGTTTTTTAAAAATATTCAAGGATAATATTTATTTATTTTTGTCTACAAAATGAAAATGTGGTCTTTGCAATGTTAAATGACACAGAGGCTACTATAAAAATGAGACCTCCTAAACCCTCACACAGGTCCAAACCCCAGAAGTAAATAACACCTCAAAGCGTCTGCCTTCATTCTACGGGCTAGACTGCAGGTTCTCGCCAAGTGCTCTTTCTCGTTTCTGTTCTTACAGGACGTGGTATGTCAGCTGTCTCAGCCTCGGCTGATGCTAGCAGTCAAAACCGGGCATAATTCAGAGCCTACACCATGGCACAGATGAGCTAGAGAATCACAAGACAAACAGAAAGTTTTTATACAAACATTTGGTGACACTGCCACTTTTTATTTTAAAGATCGCTGGCAATTCAAGAATTTCTAAGTCCATTTATGCCTAAATCAAGCCTCTGTGTTCTGTTAAAAAAACAAACACATAAACTAAGAAGTAAAATGTCTATTTTGATTATTTATTGCCCCATGTTCACGACCAGAGTCCCAACCCTATGCAGAAAGTAGGTTTCTCAGACAAGTGGCTAACATAGAAGTAAGTGAGGGCAGTACCACCTTTGGGTGGGTAAGGACAAAGGATGCCTGGAGAGGGAAGAAGAAGAATAGAGAATTGACTGGACTAGCCTTTTGAAAGGAAAAACATTGCCTTTCGATCTACTGGTAGAATTAGTATAGGTACAGAGAAGTGAGCATTTTGCCAATAAAAAAACTTCACAATATAAATCAAAATTTAAATGGGCATAGCTTTCAGACAAGAAGTCATATTTAGGGATTTATTTTAAGGAAATGATCATGGATCAGTGCAAAGATGGAGCTATTTACATTAAATTGGAAATTGGCCAAATTATAATATACGCATATAGTGTACATATTTACAGGCAATTAAAATTACAGTAAGAGTAACATTTAATGACAAAAAAGTCTGTGTATATCCTTACATAGAACTAAGTTCTAAAACATTGTAAACAGTATGAGCATGATTATTTGCTTAAAAGTACCCACATGAATACACACATATAGAAAAAATTGAAAATATGCTTTTGTGTTCATCCATATTTTGTGTACTGCTTTTTGTGTTTTTTATATTTTTCTACAAGGAACATACATTATTTTGTTAATAAGAAATATCATTGTTACTTTTTAAAACACAAGACTTGAACTGGTAATGTGACATTGAATTAAAAAGAATAAAGAGGTCCCCTTCTTCCCCTATTGTTCCACTTTCTGCAGAGGAAGCTCAACTACCTGCAGCTGGCCTTTTTTGGGGGGTGGAGGGTGCAGAACCTGGTGCCGCTGAGTGGACCACCTGAGGATGTTCAGGTCACACTTCTGGGGCTTTTTACATGTCCCCTCCCTCTGTCACACTCACATGCACACAACACACATGCACATGCCATTTTCTGGCCATTTGGAAACTCAGTGTGACACAGAAGAAAGTCCACAAGAAAGGCCTGGGTGCTCATCCACCTCTATTGTTCACTCCCAGGACCAAGCAAATCACATTCCCTCTTTTGTAAAACAGAGATGATAGGATTGGTGTGTTGAAATTTAAAGATAGAAAAACAAATGATAGGCATTGAAAGGTATTTCTGAAGAACCTTTCTCAACAGAGGCTAAGTATACAAAAGATATATCTTTTTTCCTAACCCTAATATAAGGGGGAATTAGTTTCACCATGAGAATACTTCAATATGTGATCAACACAAATATCAGGGTCAAAAGAGAGAAAGTGTATAAGTGAAATAACATTGATTAGTTATTTTGTATTTTCTTCATGTAGTTTTGCTGGTGACTGGAATACATTCAAATAAAGAAATGACAAAGAAGATTAAAAGGCCTAAATTCAGTAAGTAAAACTGTAATTCCTCACTGTCATAAGGCTTGTGTCTCCCATGAGGAGAGCTGTTACACTTGTTTTAGATAATTTGGAAGGTTGTTTTGGTTTTTGTTTTTTTCCTTATCTCAATCACTCTGCACTTAGACTAAATAGTTATGACTCTTAGTTATCACCCACTCCATTCCAAAGAGCAACTGAGATAGGAGGCCTGAGTTTGGGGTACAGGTATGCAGCTCCACTACCCTAGGAAGACTCAAAATACACACACAAAGGGCAACACTACGTCCCTGTGGCTAAGCTGTAGCAGGCAGTATTTTCCTGCCAGTGAGATGATGTCTCCAGTCCCCATATGAGAAAGTTCAGTCTGGCTAATGCAAAGGTCGAGCAAACCTGCCCACCTGCCAGCCCGGCCTGGAGTCAGGAGGTAAATTTCCCAGAAAATCCCATGAGGTTTCACATGCAACCCATGGAAAGAGGAGAAATCGGTTTCATTTTGGGGGGTATATCAGTTAAGATTAGATAACAGAAAATCTAACTGTTCTGATTAAGATAGAAGTTTCTTTCTCCTTTAACATAGTCAGTCTGAGTTTCTCAGGAAGCTTCACAATCTTCAAGGACCCAGGCTCCTTTGCCTCGTCGTTGCACTTTTCCCCACATGGCTCCCGACTCATTGGCTGTGATGGCTACCCCAGCTCCATCCATCAGGTTCACATTTTAGTTGGCAGGAAGGGATGAAAAGGGGCACATACCCACTCCCTTTTTTTTTTTTACTAATTTTTTAAAATATATATTTTATTGATTATGCCATTACAGTTCTATTTCCCCCTTCATTCCCCTCCACCTTGCACACACTTCCCCTACCATTCCCCCCCTTTAGTTTATGACCACCTGTCTCAAGTTCTTTAGATTCTATATTTCCCACACTATTCTTGCCCTCCCCCTACCTATTTTCTACCTACCATCTATGCTACTTATTTTCTGTACCTTCTCCCCCCTTCTCCTTCTCCCACTCCCCTGTTGCTAACCCTCCATGTGAGCTTCATCTCTATGGTTCTTCTCCTGATCTAGCTGCCCTCTTAGTTTGCTTTTGTTTTAGGTGTGGTTCTTAATAACTGCTGTCCTTTCACTGTTCATCTTTTTTATCTTCTTTTTCTTAGGTAAGTCCCTTTAACATTTCATATAATAAGGGCTTGGTGATGATGAACTCCTTGAATTTGATCTTATCTGAGAAGCACTTTATCTGCCCTTCCATTCTAAATGAAAGTTTTGCTGGATAGATCAATCTTGGATGTAGGTCTTTGGATTTCATGACTTGGAATACCTCTTTCCAGCCCCCTCTTGCCTGCCGGGTCTCTTTTGAGAAATCCGCTGACAGTCTGATGGGAACTCCTTTGTAGGTGACTGTCCCCTTATCTTTTGCTGCTTCTAGGATTCTCTCCTTCATTTTAATCTTGGCTAATATAATTACGATGTGCCTTGGTGTGTTCCTTCTTGGGTCCAACTTCTTTGGGACTCTGAGCTTCCTGGATTTCCTGGAAGTCTATTTCCTTTGCCAGATTGGGGAAATTCTCCTTTATTATTTGTTCAAATAAGTTTTGCTCTTCCCCTGCTGGTACCCCTATAATTCGGATGTTGGAACATTTAAAGATGTCCTTGAGGTTCCTAAGATTCTCCTCATTTTTTTGAATTCTTGTTTCTTCATCCTTTTCTGTTTGGTCATTTTTTTCCTCTTTCTGGTCCACTCCTTTGATTTGAATCCCAGTTTCCTTTCCATTACTATTGGTTTCCTGTGCATTTCTATTCATTTCAATTAGTTTAGCCTTCATATGTTTCTCTAATTTGTGACTATAATCAACCAGTTCTGTGAGCATCCTGATCACCAGTGTTTTGAACAGTGCATCTGAAAGTTTGGCTATTTCTTCATCGCTTAGATTTATTGGCTCTGGGGCTCTGAGTTGTTCTGGAGCCATGTTTTGATCTGTTCCTGCCTGTTACCTACAAAGAGATGTTCACAGGGCGGGACCACCCAGGTCGCTGGTTTGTGATGCTATATGTGGGGGTGGGTCAGAGAGAGGCCATCCAGGTCGCTGGTTTGTGATGCTGTGTGTGGGGGCGGGGTCAGAGAGGGACAATGGCAGTCCCCTCTGCCACTTTCCCCCACTGGGGCCTGCATGGTCAGTCTCACCGCTTTGATCCTTCACTGGTTTATCTGTGCTTGAATGTGTGACTGTGGTTAGCCATCAATGAGTCCACCACCTGGCGCCCTCAGTGGATCCGCCCACTACTCCATACCTGGGATCCACCTACGGCTGCCGGTGGGCCTGGGTTGCGTGCCCAGGTAAGTCCCGTGGATCTTTTCTGCCTGACCCTGCTCCGCTGCTGGCTCTGCCCCTCTTACCGGTTTGGCTGAAGGGTTTGTTATTGTCAGACTTCCATGTACTTCAATTTTCTGTGGTTTGGCTGCATTTTTGTTGTTAAAACTTTGTTGTTTTTAAACTTGGTTGTGTGAGAAGGCGCAATGCTTCCACCTACCCTCACTCCCTTTAAGAAAAGAGTTTGTTTGTATCTCTCAGAGCAGCTGCAACCTCCGTGGGGTTAAAGAGGAGTTCGGGCAGTCGAATACATGCCATTGGCCCTTGTTGAGGAAGGTGGGAAATGTCTTGATTTCAAGCCTCCACATGGCCAGGACAGAAGGGAGAAGGAATGCCGGGAAATAACCAGCAGGACGGGACGTGGACAGGAAATTGCACACTCAAATGCAGTGAGCACGCTGAGATATCTGAGTCCAGATTTGTAGGCTTGCTGGAGGCTTGTGTAAAGGCATGTGGAGAAAGGACCATAAAAGAGAGGCTTTAGATATAATCAGTGTCCTGTGCTCTCCTGTGTCTTCATAGGCATGGAATCATTTAGGTGTCTTGACATCACCAAATTAATAAGTTGAAATAGAAGAGATTTGCTTCACACACCATTCTCTTTTTTTCCCTGCTCTTTTAAACCCTCCCCATGGGATTTCTTGTTGAAATGAGACCAGAAGGGCAGCCTTCCACAGCCTCCTAGCCTGAAACGCTAAAAAGGAATCAGTTGTTCGTTTATTCCTGTCAGGACTGAGAGCCAAGAGAATAGGCCCAAGGGCAGATGTGTGTTCAAAACAATGATTGGGTTAATATGGAGACAAATGCACACCCAAGTATAAATTCCTTTGAGTTGTTTCCAGTATCTTCATTAGCTCATGTACAGAAATCATGAAAGGTGCCATGACAACAGCTTCAGTGACTGTGAAAATCTGCGCCGAGTGACCCCAGGGCAAACCTCTTTGAGAGATCGCAAATAGATTGAATTTCTGATATGCTAAACTCCACTCTTATTCTTGAAATCTCCCTAGCACATTTGAATCAATAAGTGCATGAGGCCTTTTTCTCTAATTAGAAACTGGCACGATCATTAAACAAAGGGGGAAAAAAGATACAATGAAGGTAATAGGATATTCCCAAAGCATGGCTGATATCTGATTCTTTACCTCAGGAGTATTTCCAAATTATAGTCTATAGCTTGAGGCCAAAGAGATTTTCATTTTTTCTACTCAGTGTGATGAATCTGCCACAGGGGTAAGTGACTGATGGCAAGGGAGCCACATCATTCATTCATTTGACAAGCATTTATTAGGGGCCAGCCAAATGCCAGGTACCATATTTAGATGCCAGATACAATGGCAATGCAGACACAATCTTTGCCCTAGTAGAACTCAAAATCCAGGGAGGAAGAAAGACAAGTCAGCAGGCAATTATAATGTATATACATGTAAGTGCTTGGACTCAGGAGCTAAAGTGACTCCGAGAATATGGAGAAGAAGCTGTGTATCTGGGAGGGCTTCCTGGAAAAAGCAATGCACACACACTGACATCTGAAGGCCAAATAGGAATTGGCCAAGCAATACAGAGAAAAGAGTATTATGAACAGAGAGAAAATATCACACCCAATTCCTAAAGAGTAGAAAGAACTTTTTAAAAGTAGCTAAGTATGGATGAAATATAGAGTAGGAGGTCAGCGTGTTGAGATAAGAGATGGAGGGGTAAGCAGGTGCCAGATCCTGCATATCTTGTTACCATGTCCAGGCATCTGGACTTCATCATGAAGGCAATGGGGAGTTTCTCAGTGCAGGTTATTTTGGATGCAACTAGCAGAAATCCAAAGCCAATTTGCTTAAGCAATAAAGAGGATTACAGCAGGATGTGGGGTAGCTTGCAGAACCCAAGGCAGGGATGACAGCTAGAATTCATTTGGACTGTCCCCCTGTTATAAACACCTCAGGAATCAGCACCTCTGCTTCCCTGTGTGTCTGCCTCACTGTCTCCCGCTCTCTCCGTGCAGACCATATCTCTCATCCAGATGCCAAATTCCTGGCAGGGGATAATCTGCTTGCATCAGCCTGTGCTGTGACAGCGGTTCAGAGAATAGTAAAGTGGATAGAGCTGTGTTAGGGAAATAAAACAATCCTGGCAACAACAACAACAATAAAAAAATCCCTTTGTACCAACATATAAAGACAGAAGAACGAGAACACAACTTATTAATGAATAAGCATTACAGATTTATACCCAAGTACAGATGGGATAAAAGTGTCTACCAAGAATTTCACAATAGTTCTACTCAGAATTTACCATGCAAATTTACAGTGAAGCAGAAAACAGAATAGTTACAACTTCTCTTATCTCCCTAAGAGATGAATGCACACATCTCACAGTTGTCTCTAGTATACCTAGACATCTCTGACTCCTCTGGGGTGTTTATGGATCCTTTTACTCTTAGAGTTGACACCTCAAAATATATCTTCCAAGGAGCTACTGAGGATGTTAAGCAGAAAAGCAAAATCATAAAAGCAGGGCTTTAAACAAATCACTGGCTTCAGTCAGTGGTTCTCAGAGGCTATGCCTAGACCAGCACCATCAGCCCGTCCTGGAATCTTCTGCCCACCCACCCCAGACCCCTAAGTCCAGACCTCCAGGGGGAAGGAGAGGGCAGCAGTTCGTGTCTTAACAAGCTAAGTGATTCCAATGTCCAGTAAAATTCGAAACTGGTGGGCTAGAGAGAGAACCAAAATCAGGGCAGCTTAAGGATAGGAGTGTGAACGTTAGTGTGGGCAGGTCCTCTTCAGTGTCCATTGACCTCTCTTCCAGCCAGCCCGCAATTGCTCCAGGGGCTAAAAAAAGTCAAATTCCATCATTACAGAAAATTTCTCCTTCCCTGTCCCAGTTCCCAGATGCCTCATGCAATCTAGAACATTCAAGGAGGTCCCCTGAGAACATGAAAGCCTGGTTACTTTCTCAGAATACTAATGGGGAAAATACAATAGGAATAAACATAAATTAATGTCTTCATAAATTAACCTGTTGAATAGTCTGTGGAAAAGTTTACCTCACTGCACAAAATGACAGTTTTATCAAGTTTATTTTTACTGGTAACTTTTTCCAGGCTCTTGTTTTCCTGATACATTTTGCAACCATTGACTGGACCTCACCCAGTGGTATCTCAGTGGCAGACTTGCTCAGCACAAACCCACTCAAGCAGTTTCTAACAAATGACCAAAATAGGGCTGCATTTCTCTTGAGTGTTGAAGGCTACAAATAACCCGGGAAGGTTTTAGGTGTGTTCATAACACTCTACTCCTAAAGCAGTCATGACACCTTATGAATTTTAAGAATTAACTTCATTTATGTATAGATTACACGTTCAGAAAATGTCCTACTCCAAGTCAGAAGCCTCTCAGCACATAATGTAATAAACCCCATCAAATGTTTCCACATAAATTATGTCATCCAAGGACTCTAGAAAACCCCCTGCCTGGCAAAGTATCTGTGCTAGAGAAGGAAAAACTGTTAAACTGTAAAATCTCCTCAACAGCTTTTCTACATGTAAGGAAGTCTTGGACAAGGCTCAGAAGCACTGGCCTTAGTCCAAAGCGGGTTCAGATGAGCTGGCATTACACAGGTGAGAGCCGTAATGATTAACTCCGACACGTTACTGTCAGTCCATCCTGAAAGTCTCTGACTTCAGCGAGCATCCAGTCTTGCATAAGATATAATAAATGCACGCGAAGGAAAGTCTTCCTGGACCCAGCTCTCACGGCCAACACACACAATCACACACATAAAACTAGTTTAGTGTGCCACACTTCCTCTAATACACACTTACCATGCATTATTATAATACTGTTTTCTGTACAGCCTATCTTCCCAGCCAAACCAGAAGCAACATGAAGTTATGTTTAGTGCTCATTAGGTATTTGTTGGATGGATGGACAAAGAACAACAACTAACTATTACAAACTACAATGGGATTCATACTGGTTTCGTGAAAAAGCATCCAAAGAAGAACATGAAAAACCAGTAGAATTTTACAGGCATAGGCATGAGGGAGGGCTCCCTAGGTGGACTAAGCCCAGATATCACAGGTAGAAGGTGACCTCAGGAGACAGTGAGTGGTGCTCGTTTTGTTTGAGTGTCGGGAGTCTTGGGAGATGCAGCTGGAAGATGGGTTCAGACCAGATAATGCCAATCTGAGAAGCTTTGTTCTCCATACTTTAGAGGGCGGGGACTCAGAGTTTTCTGAACAAAAAATCTAGATAATGAAGACAACAATCAGCAAGATTTAAAAAAGCAAGATACTCTCCAAAGGCAATGAAGCTGCATTCTGAAATATTTTCATTATATTGAAGTCTGTTGAAACAGTCTTAACCTGGCATGAAATATACAACATTAATTCACATAGTTCTCCCAAACAAGTTAACCTTAATACTTTGTATGGCATGGGAAGACTTTTGCAATCAGCCTTGAAAGAGGATGATTCCCAGAAGTACTGAGGTAGAGGTCATTGTTCTGGACTTATTTTGTGCATTGCACACTGATGAAGAGACATACAGCTCTGTGGTGGTAGAATTTTGGTTTAGCACGCACATGGCTCCCTGAGCAGGTTCACATGTGGCTGGCTGTAGCAACTTGTAAGTAACCCCAAGTGTTGCCTGCTTCTTAGACAACTGGTACCAATACCAGTATGTTCTCCATACAGAGTGGGGTGTGTGCCCCACCCCAGACCATGGGAACAGAAGGAGGATAACTTTCTAGCCTTCTTCTGATGTGCGGATGAGAACAGAGGTGGACTCTCTCAGTGCTGGAGATTTTTAGTTAAGTAAATTCTACCATGGCCATGCTTAGAGATAACAGGAAAACAATGTAAGGAGAATTACACCAGAAGAGTTGCCTTGCAGGTATTCGGTATGAATGCACAGATACACACACACACACTCATACACACAACCTATTTATAAGACATATCTTTCATTCACCCACAGGTGACCTTCGAGTTCAGAAAAGCCTTTGGCATTAGAGTAGGGAAGCAGCAATTTAAGTCCTTCTCTTCAGTTTTGGAAGAGGCAGCCAGGTAGAGCTAGCGAAACTTTGGGTTTAGAGTCAGAGGATGTGAGTTCAGATCCTGCACCTGCCACTTAACTGGCACCTGAGCTGGAGCTCAGGAAAGGCTTCCAGGCCTTTACTGGCTGACATTTAGCTCTCTGGAAAATGAGGACGGTATGCCTCTCAGGATTCTCTAAGGGTCAAGTGAAAAAATGTGTATTTCAGTGTTTTATAAACCAAAAATAAGTTATTTTTAGAGTCACAAACTTCTGAAGCTGTCCAAAAGCTATGATGTTACCGAAAAGTTAACCACAGTTATCCAATAACGCTTCCATGGAGCGTGGATATTTTCTGAAACTGGGAAAAAACATTGCTTAGAAGGACCAATCTTTACAGAATTTCTGAAATGCTTAAAGCTTGAGCTTGGAGTTATCCGCTGAAGCAAATGCCCTTTGCCAGGTTTGTCTTTTTCAGTGATTTCCATCACATCTCTTATGGTTTCCCCAACTCTCTGTATATATATCCTTCTTGAGAAATCTTTAATTACCAAAGGAAAGTATTTCTGTAACCCCACAATGCAGCACATCTTCTTGGCAAAGGCTTGTTGGCTCAGGTGAGAATGCAATGTAGTGTTAGAATCAGATATATAAGGGTTCAAATCCAGCCCCACCATCCACCAAAGCTATAGCTTTATCATCTGATGTCATCTCAAGCTTAGCTTGGCCACCATGGCTCCTCAGATATCAGATTACATCTGTGAAAATACCAATTTTGTAACCTTTCCAAAAGTCTGGAGCTCTCCCCATGATTGCGGGAGAATCTGAAACATTCCTCAGTTTTATCTACCAAGTCTCTCTTCTGTTCCCATGACTTTCCTGTCCTGCTTTGCCCTGTGACTCAGCCACTTTACAAACTCCTCAAAGAAACTTCCTCTCCTTGAACATTTTATCATATCTTGGAGCCTCTACTAGAGATTTGCAAGGATCAAAAGGAGGAGTCAACTCATGGAACACAAAATCTTCCACCAGCACCTCATTCCACGGCCCCTCTCTTCTTTACCATTTCATGCCCAACCCTCTCTCTCCCATATAACAAGCTCATGCAGGCCCTTGGAAGCTCAGCTTCCATCCGAGTAGGCTTATCAAGAAATTCCTACTGGAAAGAATATCATGCAGTCTTGAAAAGTTCTAGCAAAACCAATTGTCAACATTTTGGCCACAGTAGGATTATCAATTTATCTAGTCCCCATGTGATTTGATCCATGCTGACCTCCCAGACCTTACTGTGGACCTCCCTCTCTCACTCACTGTGCTCCACATACACTGGCATCCTTTGTGTTCACTAACCACCAAGCCCATTCCCAATCAGAGTTTTTGTCCTGGCTCTTCCTTCTGCTTGGAAGGCCTTTCTTCCAGGCCTTTGCTGGCTGACATCTTTTCATCATTCAAGTAACAGTATTAGATTAAGTAGAAAGGAATTTAGAGACCAAATCCTTGAAGGCCTCATAGACATCTTAAGGGCTTGGACATTACATTATCCTAAGAGTAATAGAAAGCCAATGAGGGGTTTCAAGCAGGAGAACAATAGAATCAGATTACATTGTTAAGACATCATACTGGCTGTTCAATGAAGAAAGGACTGGGGCAAAGGATGTGTAACATGAAAGGGAGAAGACAAGACAGGAGGTGACTGTGTTAATAGCTGAGAGAGAACATGTCGGTGACTTGGACCAAGGTGGAGGTAGAGAGAAATAGCAGATCTGGAAATAAAACCAACAGACTTGCTAATGGATTGGTTTCATTCATTTATTCAATCATTCAGCAGTTTGTTGAGCAACAAACAAAAATCTCTGCCCTCCTGAAATACATTTTCTAGTAGAAGGATGAAGAAATAAGTGGACCTGGGAGATTGAAAAAGTCGTAACGTTTAAACACATGAAGGGAGAAAGGGTTCCAGGTGTGAGAACGGATACAAACCAAGTCTGCGAGGTAACATTCATTTGAAAACTACCAGTGTTCAAACCCAGCAAGTTCCATGGAGGGGAACGTGGGAAGGCCTTATGGATTCTGGAATTCCTCATCAAGGCAGTAGAAAGCTAAGGATGGTTTTTGACCAAAGATTCAAATTTAATTGAGTCAAATGATCAGTGACTGCCTAAGAAAAATGGGAAAGAGTGCTTTGCAGAAGAAGTCCTTCAAAATCTTCCTACAAAGGAAGAATTAACATGATCTGGTTGCTGGGAGTTGGGATCAAGGAGAAGAAATCATTCATCTTCCAATTTTATTTAATGGTCATTTTTATTTGGTTTAGCTAACTTTTTTACGTAGTTCTCTTAAAATAGGATTTTACTCTAGTTGAATACCACAGTCCAACAAAACCATTTAACGGCAAAACTATTTATGCATAAGTGCTTTTGTGTTATAATTCCTCTTCACTAACGTACAGTAGGCAAACTTATAATGGCCTTCTCAAATTGATTAGGAAATTTGTTTTCCAGAAGCAGTGTGGCTTGCCTAGGATCATTGAAAAGATAAATGGCAAAATAAAAAGTGGAATACACAATTGCATTTGGCTTGCTGCATTAGTGGCTGACTGAACACGACATGCCCCAATCATTACTCTGTTGCTAGACCAGGCCAGAAACCCCATGCAGAACAGAAACACCTGTAGTTCTGCCTCTAAGATCCCAGTATTGCAAGAAAATAGTGGCTCAGACAGTCCCAGTTTTTCCCAGGAACCCTCTGAGATCAATACAACAGACTCATTACCTCAATGAGTAGCAACAGAAGGAAATCCTACAGTTCTAGCCATCTGAGAAGGAATCCTTGGCAAATTCTAGGATGCTCCAATGTGAGGTCTGTCATGAAAGTGACCATGACCTTGAGAAGTCAAGGTAACTTTAAAAGATCACATAAGGGAGAAGCAAAGCAAATGGCCAAAGAACAGGACTCTGTGCAAAGGCTCCAGTGAAGCAGTTCTGGGCTCCCCCAGGGTCTCTGACTTTATCTCAGGGTTCCCTCACTGCCACCAGCAACTGTCCACGAACAAAGAAATGGGAGAGTCTCTCTTCTTGTTTTCTCCAAACGTTGCTGTGAGTAAACCTTTTTATGGCTTCTGAGTAAGTTCTCACCTGGGGTTAGAAGTGCGGACACAGTATCCCCTCAGCACCCGACCCTCTGTTTTGTCATTTGCCAAATGTCTTCCTGGGAATGATACTTCTTGAGCTTCCTAAATTTTGGCCTGTCCTCTTAAAGAGGCTACTTTCTTCACTTTTAAGATAAAACCCAGAGAATGGGGAAGGGGGATACAAAAATGAGCCTAAGCAACAAAGGAGAAAGACAGAGGAAAGGAAAACCTAAGCTCTCAGATGGAAGAGCTTGAAAGTAATCAGAGGAAATGCAAAAATAAATCATGTTATTTGGGATTAAGGTGGATAAATGGAAGATTCTTGGAAGACTACAGGACAGCACACAATTTCACAAATCACTGTGAGGAGACATAAAGAAACCATGGCTTCCATACACTCGCAGACGAGCTGCCCAGAGGATGCAAGTGGCTGCCTCTTCCCAGCTGGGTTTAGACATTATAATTTCCAGTGATTTGGGCAGTAATTCTGAAATTTTTAATTAGCTCTCACTCTCCAGCTTGATATTCTGTACAAATTTAACAGGTATTTGACCTTCAGCTACACTTTGCCATTGCACCTTGTTTTTCCAAAGTGCACGAGCCTATGAGCTCGGTTATGTTTCCCCACCCCCCTGTGGGATGAGCTGATCCACCAGTTTTGCTATTCCAGTTGGGTGCAGATGAAGCAGATCTTATTTAAGATACTTCTCAGGCCTATATGCAAACAAGTCAAAACAATTATAAATAACAAATGCCCCTTAAAGGAAGGGGTGGGGGAAATTGATTAGCAGGAAGCAAAATATTCCCCTGTGAAATTTTTCCCCTTATCTTTTTTAACCAATTATTTCATGGAAAATCCCACTGCAAGCGCTATGTGCACAGTGAAGTCTTTCAATAAATTTAATTATCACATAAAACTCATACAGTAAGCTTCTAGATATGGCCTCAACTTCAGAAGATTTGGGTTGGTCTGCCAGGAAGTCCAAAATCTTAGGGAGCAGAAGTTACAACCCAGTTCAAGCCCAGTTCAAGAAGTTTGTCACTTCCTATTTCAAATAAATAAGAATGAAGGAAGAATACTTTGCTTTTCTTTCCATCTAAGGGAGTAGATGCATTTGAGAGTGGGAAAGTGATCTGCAGAAATGAGGAGACCTGAACACATTCAGTTACACCCAGGGATCAAACAACTAACTAATTTAAGGAGAGACTACACTGGCATCTTCAGCCCCCAAAATGCCTTTAAAAAAAATACTCTAACTCAAAATAGTAAATGCAGCCTTGAGTACTGGGGTTTAAGAGAATAAAAGATAAAACGAAAAGAACTTTGGAGAGAAGGCAACCTGTGGTGGGAAGAATGAAACCACAAAACTGTTTTAAGCACAGTGCTCTACTTCTTAATGTAAACCACAGATTGTTTGAGCCTGTGATCAAGCTCAGCCCTTGGGCTCCCAGGAGCAGGGCTTCCATGCTGGCCCAGCCCTGATTGGCAAAGATTGTCTGGGAGGGGTGTTTAAGAAAAGAGTAGGAGTTCTAGCTTCATTCTCTCTGGTCTGAATGAAATGCAACTCTGTTCCATTCAGGTGTGTAAGGGTTAAGAAAACGAGTGCACATTCTGGAAACAGCTGGAAGCCATTAACAGCTCTGAGACCATCTCAGTGACCCAGTTAGAGGGTGGGTGGCCTGGCAGAGATCCTGAATCCATGCACATATACGTAATCACAGACTCCTAGCACTGGGCGGGGCTTTATTTCTACCTCCCACCCAATGTGGAAATTGCCTCTCAACTGTACAGACTCTGCTTGCATACTTCTAGCCCATTCACTGCTCGTGGGGCAGCCCATTCCTACAAGGGCAAACTCTATTACCAGAAAAGTTCTTCTTGGCCAAAGTTGCCCCCATAGCAAGACTACCCTTTAGTGCTAACTCTGCCTCTGGTTTCACAACACAGAACAGTCCTACTTGTGAAGACAACTATCACTTGCTTCCAAGTTCTCTCCTTCTTAGGGCCAAATCACCCATTTCTGCCAGCCACTCCTCACATTTGGTAGTTTCCAAACCCCTGCTGAGCCTGCTCACTCTTTGAACGGTGCTCCTGTTTCAGAGTCCTTTCTGAAGAATAGGGCCCAAAACAGAAAACACTCCCAGCTCAAAGGGCACCAGTATAGTGTCATCTAGGAGTTTTTGCAGGAAGCATTTTTTTCAGGGAAGGTGCAGCTGTTCTTTGTAGGTCCTGCCATTAGAGCATCTACCCACCACACCCCCAGGCAAGCTTGCAGCTCCAGAAGACTTGCCTAATACACTGCGCAGGACTAGCCTGGCAATTGCTGTCACAGAGCCAAAAACGAGGGAGGAAAGAGGGAATGAAGATTCCTCTGGGTGCTCAGCATGGAGTTCCAGCTTTCCACCACATTGAGGCAGATAAGATCACCCCCATCTTGACCACAGGTCTAGGACCCATCCTCTAGTACCAAGACAAAAGATCACTTTCATTTTCTATCACCCCTGTCCAAAGACCTTGGTCCCACAGCCCACATAGAACACAAGCACTCAAGCCTCCTTCGCCTGGCCTGGCCCTACCGATCTCAGCCCTCCCACCAGGCTCCTACACACAGCCTCTGCTGCAGCAGGCCACCCTCGACGGAGCCAGTCCTGAGCCCTAGGCCCATGCTCCCCTGCTTGCCTTTCCTGGAATAGCTTTCCTTCCCCCTGTAAGGTTGTCTGAGAGTCTTCCCTTTCCCTGGGCTAGCTCCAGGGCACCTGAAAAACAAGGGCTCTCCAGCCATTGACTCCAGATAACATTTCTGGTCACTGGAAGTGGATCTCTTCTCAAAGTTCTCTTCAATTAATCGATTGTCTAGAATAATACAGGAATGAGCCTTTTGTTTTTGCTCTCAGCAGTTAAATTCAGTGGAAGGTCTTTGTCAGTTATTTGGTCTGAGGAGTATCCTAATTAATTACATCTTTGCTTTCATTATATGGAGGGTATCTAAGGTCAGCCCAGGCTCTGGCTTTCATAGATTACCTAAACGGACATTTATGACCTAACAGAGTCACCCCATACATATGTAAGCTGACACCATAAGGTGTAATTCTGACCTAATTTTATATCCTCAGCTGTGCCTCAGATCAACTGTGATGTCAAAGCTGGAAAGATAATCAATCCTGAGTTTGTTGTGAAATGTCCGGCAGGATGCCAAGACCCCAAATACCACGTTTATGGCACAGACGTCTACGCTTCCTACTCCAGCGTGTGTGCGGCTGCGGTTCACAGGTGGGCAGTTCCGAGCTACTTAACGACTAGCAATCAGGGTGTGGGCAGGGAGCCAGTGCCGGCTTGCCTGACTTAGCAAACAAAAATGTGCACATTTAGCTGAGCCTCCTGATTTTATCCAGCAACCCTATCCCATGGGATTCTGCAGGAGCCGTGTGTTGTCTCAGATGCCTTTCCCAGTGCTCTGTGGATGGGGCAACTGGCTTCTTTTTACACTTTAGTGAAGATGGGAGGAAGACTCATGTTTGTGACAAGAAAACCAAAGTTCTTGATGATGTAAAGCATTTTTTTCTACCTGTATGTGCTGAGCAAGGAAATACTAGAGATGAGACTAAGGAAGGCCCAGAAGCCTGGAGAAGAAATGTCCCAGCCATGGTGATGGCCTGAGACAAATGGAACTTGAAAAGTGAGAAGGGGACGGGAGGTGGCACTGTTCGGTCAGCTGTTGGTCTGAGGTCCAGGCCGGAGGACAGGAGGCAGGCCATGCTTCGGACTAAGTCACTGCCTAAATGAGGAGCAGCAAAAGTGACCACCACAGAAACCTCGAAACTTTTTTTTTTTAGGTTTAGAGTCAAAGCACAGGACATGTCTATTTATTTAATATTTTTGATAATAAGGTTAACGTGTGTGTGTCAAGCACATCACCTGTGATATCTTACTTAAACCTCACAATCCCCCTATGCAGAAGGTACTGCTATCATCTACACCTTAAGGATGAAGAGAAGCGGGGACTCGAACACAAGCCTGCACCCCTAACCATTGCCTGGCACTGCTTTGAGATGTAGCTCTGGAGTCAGGACTTGGATGATGGATACTAGGTGAAGTTTCTGAATTATTTAGGCTTCTGGTATCTTTTTCCTTTTTCTTATTTGTATACCAGTCATTTGATTGTTCAGTTGTATCTCTGCCAGAGAGAGGGGAGAAAATGTAAAATTCATTCCTCTCTAAGGTTTCTAGCCAGTAGCTTCTCTGAAATTTGGAAAAGCAGCAAGCAAAAAATCTACGTGTAAAATAAGAATGAAGAATTACTAGTAGATTTTTCTGGCCACAGACCTCTTTTCCCCCACAATGCAGACAGATGATGAGCTAACTGATTTTTTACCGTGGGCATGACTACAAAAGCTCTATCAAGGATGAGTAGTGGAATATTTTTTAAAAAAATACTAAATGCTGTTTCTTAACTCCAGACTATGGAATAAAAATATTTTGCATTCACTCTGAAGTCGATTTCATGCAAAAAGGAAAGAGGTATGTAAATCGACACCCACATGCATGGGCATGAACACACGTGTGTGCCTCCCACACATACTTGCACACGTGCATGCGCACACCATCCCTGAGCACACACGTGCATGCCCATGCAGCTCCGCCACATCCGCACTTTCCAGTCTGCAATTCAAGATGGTTGGCTCAGGCTCCCTCTGGCACTGCCTGGCATGTCTCCTAGACAGGACAGAGCCACATGAGTTAATCTGACCTCACCAAAGCTGTCATCATAATGGCACTGACCCCTTACACTGTGATTCTCTTTTTAGCATCATCTCAACCCTACAAGGGTTGAGCTGTTAGCATCCTCATTTCTCAGAAGAGAAACTAAGGTATAGGGAAGTTAATTAAATTGCTAGTGAGTTGCACATTCAGGGTTAGCACTCACATTCATGACTTCCAGCCCAGACCCGGGTATGCCTTTCCATAGGAACAGGGTGGCCCAGAACTGCTTAATGTACAAAGTGAGGGTGTGAGGGGGAGCTGGACCTTGGAGCACGAAGAGCTGGCAAAGGGTTTATGATGGATGGACTCCCCTCTAGAGAGAAAATGAAAAAGGCATTGACAGGGACCAGAACTCTGGAATTGCAGCATCTGAGTTAGAGTCTAGGAATTTGCTGGGAAGAACACAGATGAGGGCAGAGGAGCAGAGGGGAACAGCTTGAGTGTGTCAAAAACAGGATTTGCTCCTTGAGCAACTGAGTGTCACTGCAGATTCAGGGCTAGTGTCTCATAGAGTGGGAAATTCTATTTGGAAAGAAGTATCACTGCCCATGGGGCTGATGAACAGGGGTCTTCAGGAATAAAGATACATTGTTGTGGATGCAGCAGCAGGAGTCTGTTTTCCGAAGGCAGGACTTAAGACAGAAAACATAAGCAGAAAGTGCTCAAGGGGGCCCCTGCCATTGTCCTGCCAGAGCCCGCCTCCCATGTCTCTTGTGGTCGTCAAGGGTCTGGTGCAGTTGGCGCCTCCTGTAGGTTACAGACCACCGCACTCCCCAGGAAATGCCCTTCTCTAAGAGAATGTCTGGGAAGCATCCGCATCCTCGGTGAAGTCCACAAGATGAGGCTTCGCTCTCTTCTACGACGACTGGAACATCGCGTGGGAACACAACAGTCTACACCCTCACCTTTCCCAAAGTCTAGGTTTTCAGTCCCACATAACCTTCTCAAGGGAGAGCGGCAGCCAGGCTTGAGAGCCCCCTGGGCCCTCCACACGCCTTTCAAATAGGAAGTCCCCTCACTCGGAGCCGCGGCGACAGTGCGTGCTCTGACTTAAAACAAGAGTGAGGGTGTGCCCATGCACTTGCACAAGCACGCGCACACACACACGCTTCCTCAATACAATAGAATATAAAACCAAGAGCAGAATAGTTTCTCTGGGGGGAAATAAAAAGCTGAAAGTTATTTTTATTTTGCCCATTAGTCATAAGTAAAGGGACCATGGGGCAATTCTTTTCAATAATGAGAATTATCTGCCTATGCCAGTGGTATGCTGGTAAACGTGGCTGATTTACCAATTTTTGTGGTATAAATACTCCCGTCACGTCTGATTCCATGCTAGTGGTGTAAAATGAACCAGCTCCCACAATCCCGAAAGCTTAACAATTGGCTTTGGGAAGCAGAGGCTACACCCCACTGACAAGCCTTCTAATACAGAAGCATAAAACACGGTCCTTTCCACCAGAAAATTTCCAGTCTATTTGGGAGACAAAATTAACTCAATAAATTTTTAGGAAATAGCACAAGACCAAATAAAATCTCAGTTGTGAGACAGAATTTTAAGGTGTTGTTAGGAAGGGGCCTAGCAGAGTCCTGTCTGAATCTCTGTGGGGAGGGCGTTAGGGACCAAGTGGGCACAGAGACAGGTGAGTGAGTGAGAGTTGTGTGGCCTGTGGGGCAGCTGAGACCAAGCTGTCTGCAGCTGCGGGGGGGGGGGGGAGTGAGGTAAAGGCTTCTGAGAGCTTCTGAGAGAAAAGAGGGCAGGATTGCAAAGACGTCAGGAGTTAGCTTCTGGAGGGACCTGTGCTTTTGAACCCCGAGAGGCAACTGTGACCAAGTGGAACAGACCCAGGATTCCAGGTCAGCTAGACCTAGATTCCAATCCCCATTGTGCAATTTAGTAGTCACAACCTCTGGAGTCACCCAACCCATCCGAGCCTGGTCCTGGGAACTGGGAGTGACAGCGTCCACCTCATTCCACAGCTTGTGGGTTTGCCAAGGGGACCCAGAGACAGACCATGTGGGAATGATTTTAAAGCAATTCAGTGCTTTAAATGTCAAGTACTATTATTGCTTTCTTTTCTTCTAGACCATGGGGAAGCTGAGCACTGAAAGTTGTTGATTCACCGCAAAGTAGGAGAGCAGGAAATGGCAACTCTCATTCCTGAAGGGAAGGAAGGGTGTCGATAAAAACAAATCGAAGTACCTTTTTTTTTAGCTCCCTGTGCCATAGATTACAGATATCTCAAAAAGCCGCTTTAACCTCTGAGGCAAAGAAATGGCACCATGAACATGATATTCAAGAACCAGAACGGAGTCTCTGCCTCACACAGAAGGGAAGGGGTAGTTTCGCCACATCAGGATCTAAAATCCTAGAAATTAAATAAACAATTCCAGTCTTTGAGGACTCTTTTTGATGAGTTTAATTTAGTTCCTTCCCTGGCCTAAAATAAAAGCAATAATTTGCTTCTAAAAACGTCATTCCTCCAAAGGATCGCTGGTTTGATTCCCAGTGAAGGCACATGCCTGGGTTGCAGACCAGGTCCCCAGTGGGATGAGTGAGAGGTAACCACACACTGATGTTTCTCTCTCTCTCTTTCTCCTTCCCTTCTTCTCTCTCTAAAAAAATTAATAAATAAAATTTTTTTAAGTCTTCATTTAAAAAAAAAACATCATCCTGCACACACCCTGTGAAATAACTGGAGTCATTCTGTGATGTTGCTAAACCAAACTGGGAACTGTCGGGAAAGAAGTTTCACTTAAGAGAACAGTAGGAATGAGGAAACCACGGAGAAGAAACCTGAGGCATGGTGGCAAAGAGAAATCCCTGACGGACTGAACAGTCTGGTGCTGTGATGAGCAAAAGAAGGACGTCTGAGCTGGGAGGTGGGGGCTGGGCTGAGGCCTGGTTCTGGGCTGGGCTGCAGGGCGGCTGCAGGTCAAGGGAAACCTTTTCGTCACCTCACTGCTTTCCTATCACTCAGTAAAGATGGAGGCTGGTTTGATACCCTACTGATCAGCTCAAATAATATTTCTTCTGTTCCCCCTTCAAAAACACTTTGTTTCTCTCCACAGCGGTGTGCTCGGTAACTCAGGAGGGAAAATACTTGTTCGGAAAGTGGCTGGGCAGTCTGGCTATAAAGGGAGCCTTGCCAACGGTGTGCAGTCCTTATCGCTGCCGCGCTGGAGAGAATCCTTTGTCGTCTCAGGTACACGCACACCCCGGAGGTGCTGCCACACTCAGGGGCTAAGTGATCTCAAGGGACAAGATGTGCTCTTTTCAAGGTGCCGTTAGTTTTAATTTATGGCCCACCTCATTTCATGAAAATCTGAAGCATTAGTTCTTCTGATAATTAGGATCATGAAACAATGAATTATAATTACAGTGATAAATCACTGCGGAGTCTGGATGTTTTAAAAGGCTCCAATTACTCATTTGAAACACAACTGCAGCTATCTATCTGGAAGCCCAATCAAACTTTTTAATTAAGTGAATTTAACAACTTGGGTTTTTAACTGCTCCTTTTGTTAGGCCAAATCAGTCTCATATCTAGAACCTTATTCCCTGAGATTTCTGGTAAACAAACAGATAGGGACAGGGGCTCTTAGGGAACTGAGCAGGAGTTTTATTTGAGATTTATTTTTATTTAATAACTGTTTCACTAGTCAATCAGTTCTCACTGTGTAGCCTCATTGGATCTTTATCGATAATCATTCTCACTTTTTTCCCCCTTTTTCAAAGAGGTAATGTCAGTGAGCCAATAATGACTAGTGTGATTTCACAGTGAAAAGGTAACTAAGTATCTTCGTGTTGTTATGACCCCCCCTTTTTATATTTGGGAGTTTTCCCAACCTATATTTAATTTACAGAAACATTCAAAGATTATTAGAGTGAATACCTGTATTGCCTTCACTTAGATTCACTGGTTTTTAATGTGCTGCTACATTTGCTTTAACCACTTATCCCCTTATTATCTGCTCACATTTGTCTGAACCAAATATTTATCTTCAGCACACATTTCCTTTAAAAAAACCCACAATGCCAACACCACACCTAAAAAATTAACATTGATACAATATTATCTGATAAACAGTTCTTATCCAATTGTATCCAATTATGTTAAAATAGTCTTCAGAATAATATCTTATTTTTTTGGATCCGCAGTCCAATCAAAGATCATCCATCCATGGCATTTAGTTGTTATGTCTACTTAGTGTCCTTTAATCTACACCTATCTCATCACATCACCTTTTTAGTCATGAACAACAGTGACATTCTTGATTCTGTCCCATAACCTGGACCACAAACATGTCCAATCATATCCTCATTATTGGATTTGGATTAAATATTTTGGCAAGGATGCTACCCCACAATATGCCTGTTACATCACATCGCAATGACTGTATCGGGAGACACATAATGTCACCATGTCTGACTACCGGTGAGGCTAAATTTGATTATTTGAACATTTTACCTTATCTCTCCACAGTGAAGACACCTTGTAATTAGCAAGCAGTTTTTGGGTGATACTTCAAAACAGCATGAATAGCTTGTTTACCAGCGAATCACCCATGGTTTTGACATCTGATTGATGATCCTTGCCGTGGCAAGAACTACATTAGTAATTGCAAAATTGTAGTTGTTCTAATTCTATCACTTATTCCACATTCATTAGCTACTATTTTTGTATAAAGAAGAAACTACCCCCCGTCTGCACACTTAGGGTTCAAATTAGACTGGTTTCTAAGTCAGAGAGTGGAAAGTCATCAACCACAGTACAGGTTTGTCTTGGAACAAAGAATTTAGAATAGGGGGGTTGTGAAAATGCTAATGTCTAGAATACAAATTTGTTGAGCCTAGAGAGAAATATATCTCTGCATAGGTGTTTACCAAGTAGCTCCAGGCTAAATAAGAGTATTTTGATCTAAAGTACTTCACCTGCAATCCAAAAATCCCAACAGAGGCTTAAAAGAAAAATTAATTCCACGAGACTACCAATTTGCTGAAATTATTGCCTATAACTCTCGACTTCCACATTACCTCATTCCATGTACTGACATTTAACCAAAAACCTTTTTGCCAACAATAAACATTTGTGCTTCTGTAGCAGTGAGGAGTATCTTTCGCAGGGACAAGTTAGGAAGTGCCCTGAAACAGAGGAAGGGTGTCGGCCGACTGGGGACACGGCACTCCCCCCACAATCCATTGCTCAGAGTCTCAAGTTTTGCAGAATCATGTCAGAATCCTCAGATGGCCCAGATGCCTCCAAGGCCTTTCTCTGGGTTTTTATTTCTAATTGTCACATGCCCTTGCACTCCTTTACTTAATTTGCATTAGTCTGGGAGGGGGTTGGAAAGGGGAAGGTGCATTTTTGGTCAGCAAAATCTTTGGAAAGTCTAGGGATGAAGAGGTCAGGGGGGACCTCCTAAAACTGCCCATTTGTTTTTGATCCACGTTTCAGGAAATGGGGCTTGTGCTCCTTTCCCTTCTGAATAGACATGGAAAGGACCATGGGGGTTTTGGAAGGAGAGGAAATAGAGACCGTGTCTCGGCAGCACTCTGTTGCAGCCGGACCTCAGCCAGGGGCCCTCCCTGCATCTGAAACAACCTCCATTGTTGTCTGTTTAGATCAGGCCCTGACAAGGGCAGAGGACCTGGAGATGCCGAGCTCTGCTCCCAGGTGACGCTAATGACACGCAGTAACTCCTCTAAGCCCAAACATTTTGCTCCATCCCCACTTTGAGTGACATTTATTGGTAATACCAGATAAAATTTTTTTGCATTTCTACGGTGATATGTAGTTCCCAAACCTTTAACTCTGTTTCCATGAGACCCTACGACTCTGTGTAGTAAGCTGATTTACATCAGGGTGCCTATTTTCTAACGGAAAAAAACAGGAGTCTCAGAGGTTGAGGCAGTTAACCAATGGCAAAACAGAAAAAAAAAGTGTATATATTTCTTAATCATTCACATAATTTTTGATTATAGTTTACATTCAATATTATTTTGTATTAGTTTCAAGTAAAACTTAAACTTTCTTGCTCCCAGTCCCAAACTCTTCCTGACACCCCATTATTTTGTCTGCTTCATGACCCTATAACCCTTGGTGACAAAATCATGTACTAGATTCTGTTTACCCACCCCTGGGCTCGCCATTTAGCAACCCTCACCATCTTCTCCCTACCCCTACCTTATAAAAATATTCCCTCACACTGAGAATTACAATGTTTTCGTTATCAAATGGAAATATTAGATAATGGGTATTTGAATTTTAACAGAGATCTAAGCATTAAGATAGCCCTTCACTGAATAAATATTTACTGAGCTTCTACTATGGTCAGACACTGCCATAGGCACTGGGAATTCAACAGTGTGAGACAAATTATCTGCCTTGGGGAGACTCTATTACATTCCAGAGACACTTTCTGTTTCACGGTGAAGCTTCCGTCAAGACCTCATGGCGGGGGAAGGCTGCAGGTAACAGACAACCTTTCAGGCAATTGTCAGTCCTGTCCGGCTTGGTACTTGCTCACCCAGCCCCTATCCCTAGACTGCTCTTGCTTTTCATGCCTCCATTATTTCCCTGATACACATTAGCATTCCCTCCCCTGGAATGGCATCTATACTTCCTCTTTCTGGGTGGGCAACAAATGCGAATGTTCAAAGCTGATCCATATTTAACCACTTTCAGGTGTCCCAACAGATCCCACAGGGTCTGTGAAAGAGAGAGGTGGCCACTCAGGCACAGCCAGCCTGGGACCAGAGCCTTCTGGCATCTAAAGAGGAACATGGGGAATGTTTTCACATCCATCTCCTGACCTAATTAAACATTCAAAGCCATGTGTATGAAAAACTCAGCTTCCACGTCCCATCTTCATGGGCAAAATACCATTTGCTAATGCTAACTCTAAGTCATGGAGATTTTATTGCTTCCTTTTGAATACTAATAAAGCACAGGCTACCCCAGAAAACAAAATGCCATTTGACTTTTGTATTGTAATCAACAATTCGACATGGGGTAAACTGATCTTATTGAAATCGAGAAAGATCAACCGGAAGGAGGGAATCAGCTTATCAGAACAGAGCCATCTAAAACCTCTAACCCTAGAAATAAAATCTTTTCTTTTTCTCTTTTTGCAGAAGGTAAACCCCCAAAGGGCATAACCTATCCATTGGCTCTTACATATTCATCAGCTAAAAGCCCAGCTGCCGAAGCAGGCAAGTGTTCATGAGTGATTTCATCTAAATCTTCTGAGTCCGTAAACATGCATTTACTGTGTTTTAGGAGATAGTGTAGAAATTAACATCTTAACCAGTCAAGGCCCACTGACTGCAGGGATATTTTAACTGATGCCAGAAGAGGGGCCCAGAAATCAATGGGATCTGATGGCTGGGACTGAGGGGCAAGGCTTTATTTTTAGTTTTCTGTTTTTTGCAATTCCAAGATTGTCTCTGTGTCTGTGTCATTTTCATTCAGATTTCAAGACTGTTTGTTGCCTTGAATGTTATCGCATTGTTACTTTAGAAGATAACATTCTGCCTGGAAATATTCCCTGGCAGCTGAAAAGCAAAAGGCTATCTGTACTTAGGTATGAAATGAAGGGAAGCAAAGAGAATGATGTGGTTTATGAGATAACAGCACGCAGCTAATCTGCATAACCCAGGCCACAGGCATGCAGTCTCTGAGGTTGTGCCAGCCTAGCATCATGTGGACCACAAAGGTGGTGCGGGTACAGGTAGACCTCAGGCCAAGAAAATACCTTTTTCTAGGCTTCTTCGTTAAAGTGGAAAGAGGGCTATGCAGTGTCGTGTCTCCGGGAGCACTTTGATTTCCCACACAAAGGGAAGCTGTGAGTCGCATTATAATGAGATTTTGTATTGCTTCCAGAAATTTCATGGGCTAGCTGATTTTGTTCATGCACTTCAGGAGGACATGGTTTAAGAATAGCAATGGAAGCCAGCATTTATTGAGCGTTTGCTATGTGCCAGACACTGTTCCAAGAGCTGATTAATGCAGTACATCACCCCATCAGCACCATGGGTGTGTACTATTCTTAGCCCTAATTTTCAGTTTGAGGGAAACACAGCACAGAGAAGTTTAGTAACTTGCCCTTTGTCACACAGCTAGTAAGTAACAGAGCTTAGAATCAAACCCAGACATTCTGGCTCCAGAAACTTCTCTCTATACCATCAATCTGTATTTCTATGCTAATAACAGTGGATATAAAGAGTCCTGATTTGAGAAGCCTTGGCATTCAAATAGAAAATGTTTCTCATTTTTCCCCCTAGTTACTTCTCCAACTGTATCTTTAATGATGTCTTAATTATTCTGTAATGTAGACTTGTTTGGGTTGAAGTGAGAGGTACAGCTGCTCTCCACCCCTACCCCCAAGCCGGCAGCAGATGATGGTGGCTCAGGGACCATTCCTGAGATGCCTCCTTTCCTCTTGGTGTGGGCACAGAGAACAGGAATAGGTGACAGAGGTGCCCTAAGTGGCCCGTTGATGGAGGGAGAGTGTTCTGGCCTCTCTGTTGTCTCATGTAAGCCAGCAGTTCTCAGGGATTTCTGAGCAGGCAATAGGTGTGGGCATATCTGGAGCCAGGGGTCAGTGTTCAGATGCATCCTGGTCTCCTCTTGTTAGACCAGGGAGCCACGCCCCACCTCTTTCGCTGAGTTAGGTGTCTGTTCCTTAGCTCAGCAGCCTCTGGGCAACCCCTTTACACAGAGCCATGGAAATGGCTTCTTCCCCTCAGGGGTTAGAGGAGAACAAGAATGCTACTTATTTTCTGTACCTTTTCCCCCCTTTTCCTTCTCCCTCTCCCCTATTGCTAACCCTCCATGTGATCTTAAAATATATATTTTTAAAAATAAAAATAATAAAAATTCTATAGGAATCATTTTTAAAAATATAAACAAATTTTTTAAAAAAGAATGGGGTAAGGTGTCCTTTCTCTTCGCATCTCACTGCACCTTTGACTTCTGAGCCCTGCACCCCTCCCCACTTCAGAAAAAATCTCTATGTTCAGGTAAGCCCCCCAACTTCAGGGGTTATGTGTCAAGTACCCCCTATTTTTACACAAGAGAGAAAAATACTTCCAGACTCCAAAAATGCTCCCCCAAATTCAGCAAGCTCTGTTTCTGCACTGCACCAAGTGGGCCCTTGGGTGCTGTGGCTCAGAAAGATGGGGGGGGAGAGGCCTGTCTCCCCTCCCTGCAGGCCCCCGTGGTCTTAGTGAGTGAGTCCATTGAAGCCCCTTTTCTTGGCTTTTGGGGAAAATAAGGCTTGAACAAAAGGAGGAAAGATTCTTTCACCCTGAACACTGCCGTCCCCAAACGGTGGCTACTAACCCCTTCTTTTCTTCTGGTCCTTTCCCTCTGCTGCCTGGCCCTGGTGAGGTGGGGTCAGTAATCATGCGGGTTCTACTCAAATGGCCCTCAATGTGGGAAGTTCGGTGGCTCCCCTCCTCCTTTAGAACATGGTACTGGCACCTTCTGACTTCAGCTTGGGGCCTTAGCCAGAATCCAGACAACAGGGAGAATCGGGACAACCTCCTGCAACTGCAGCTCTCGATGGTCGATGGAGTTTTTTCTCCATGCCAGATGCCTGTACGTCACAGTGACCCTGAGGCAGAGTGCCAGCGGAACTCCACTTTCAGATAAGGAAGCTGACCCTCCGATATGCTGAATCCCTTGCCATATGAAGGGCACCACTCCGACTGGCCCACACAATATTCAAATGCTGATTGTGTCTCCTCAAAAGGCGGTAAAGTGTGGGGAGAGACGTTACAGCCAAAGAAGAGCTTCTATTATAAAATCCATTTGGTTTCTACATTCTCCACATCAGAGATCATTCCCCAAACTTCTCTATCCACCCCAGGCACCATGGCCCAGCTCACCGCCATCCACCCCCGGCAAGTACTTGTTCCATGTGCCTGCATCACTGACACCAAGAAGAGTGCGGGGACGCCGGGCAGGCTTTCCTGCACATAAATTTCAAATGAGCAAAAGCCATAGTTAGAACCTCAGATCAAGTATTGCTAGTGATGTCACTTGTCCCTCCACCAAACCATCTCGACCTTCAACAACACTCTTATTGGGCATTAACTATCCTACTAGGAGATCATATACAGTTGTCATAGTGGGAAAAATTAAGTTCACTCATTCCTTTATTTATCCATTTATTCAACAACCAGATATTGAGTCCCTTCTATGTACCAGGCACTGAGATAAACTACAAGAATTCCAACAAAAAAGGATACTTGGGATCTTGCTCAGCTTCAAAATACAGGGCCATCTCTATAAAGCGGTAGTCCCACCATGGGGTAAATTTCACCAACTCAGAAAATTCCAGTGTGAACTGTAAAAGGAGGGCCCCTGTGTTGCTGCTCTTTCTTAGGTGATAAATTCCTGTAGAAAGTGGGGGAAAGCAAGAGAGTTGGAAGCCAGCGGCCTCCCAGGTCTCAGCATGCCCCTATAACATGCTTCCTGATCCCTCCAGGAATGTGCATTAACAGGTAGATCAGGTAGGGATGACCCCACAAAGCATAACCACCTCCACAATAGAAAGTATCTTGATTTGCCCTGGGCAGCTCCTGCTGAGGACAGACATTCCTGAAATGTCAATGCTGTTCGCTCAGATGCAAGGGACCAGAGGTAGCCAGTTATTATTTAGCTGGAACCTCAAGCTACTCCGAGCTAAATAAAAATAGGCAAGTGTTTGATTGATAATCTGCAAGTAAGGTGTACTGTCAGTTTATTTACATATTTCTCTCCAAATTAATAAATAAACCCCATTTCATAAAATACATAAGTGATCCTATTAAATGGCTTTTCCCCATACAAATGAGGGAGGTTGAACTTGGGGCTTCATCTCCCTAAAGAGGCATTCATGCTGATAGCATTTACCAGAGGCTAAAACAGAAGAGGATTTCAGAGAAATCAGAAACTTCCCCGAGACTTGTTATGAAAACTCAAGTCCTTTAAAGTAATGGAAATGCCATAAATCACAGGTACGGCTTTGCCCAAGGACGGTGTGAAGACTGGCCAGACCCCTGAGGCTGCTGCCAGCTCTTCAGCAATTTGTCCGGCAGAGTCCACAGGCCAATTTTAAGGTGGAACAGGGTAAATGAGGGATCTGTGTCCTGCCTTGACAGGCCAGTGCCCACAGGAGCATCCCCATAGCAGGGTGCTGTTGACTGACCTGCTCCCCCAAGTCAATGCTTCGACTGCTGCAGAAGGTGAGGGTGTCAGGGTGAGGGAACAAACAGGTGCCAGTGCTGGGCAGTGGATCTGAGTACCCTGCCTACACATTTCTCTGCAAAGTTGGTCCAGGGCCACAGTAGACACAGTTTTCCCAGCATGCTGAACAGTGTGAAAGGGGAAGCTGGATGGCTCCCACAAAGGTGCAGCACCTTCTTATCGCAGGGGCTATCCTCTAGGCCTACTGGCCTGTGTACCAGAAATACACCCGCCAGAACCAAGTTAAGGCTGGAGCTGGGATGCTGTGGTAGGCTGAATCATAGCCCCCCTCACCCCTAAAACATCCATGTCATAATTCCTGGAACCTGTGAATGTTACTTTATATTGCAAAAATGGCCACTGCAGGTGTGACTAAGTTAGGGATCTTGAGAGGGGGAGATGATCCTGAATTACCTGGGTAGGCCCTAAATACCATCACAGGTATCCTTGTAACATGTGACAAACTTTAACACACACGCAGAATGGGTCAGCGGAAGATGGAGCAGAGAGAATTAAGGACACTGGCCTTTAAGATTGGAGTAGTATGGCCGCAAGCCACAGTGTGCCAGCAGCCACCAGAAACCACAACAGGCAGGAAACAAATTCTACCCAAGGGCCAACCAAGGAGTGCAGGCCCGCTGACACCTGCAGTTCAGCCAGGTGACACGGATATCCAACTCCTGGCCTCCAGAACTGTCAGAGGACACACTTCTGTTTGAAGCAACCAGATTTGTGGTAATTTGTCACGGCAGCCTAGGAAATGAATTCAGATGCTCAGATATGGAAGCTGGCAGAACCTGCCTCCATGGGGTCCAGCCGGCATTTGTGAGGGGCCGGTTGCCCTCCCGAGGCTGGGCTGCTCTTCCTTTGTGGGGCTGTTTTGTATCTCCTTCTGGCCCAAACCCACAGTCCTGAAGACAATCCCAATGCCCAGTGGGTAGCCACTTGTCCCCTTGTCCTAAACCTTCAGAGATACTCTCAGGGCACCCAGAGTAGTAACAAACTGAGACTCATCTACAATTTCAAAAGCAATCTAGATTGTTGAACATGGACAAAGGCACAGTTTGGAAGCAGAATCAACACGATCCTTACAAGCTAATTAGTTCTGTTACTTCATTTGACAGATGAGGAAACTGAGGCCCAGAGGACTTAGTTGACTAGTCATGAACCAGCCTACACTAGAAATCTAGAATGCATTCTCTAAAAGTAAAGTGAGTCATAGCAAAAGCCAAGAGTACCTTCTATCTGTGAGCCAATGCTAATTAAAACACCAAAAAGTTATGTTCATGACCCACTGCTTCTAGCATCTGGAAGATTAATTTGGCGATTAATCATGTTGCTGCCTTGTCTACACTTTTGAGGCTTGAACCATCTCTTAAGCACTCGATTGTTTGATCTTTGGTGTGTATCGGTTTATTGCTCCATCTAGATTGTGTATCCCTGCAGGGCAGGTGGGCTTTGTTCATAAGCTAGTGTTCAATAAGCACTTATCTTACTTCTGTCCTGAAGAGCCTCCTCGCTAATTTCACTTTCTTACAGGTGAGACCACAAAAGCCTATCAGAAGCCATCATCAGTTCCAGGGACAACCGCACAGCCAGTCACCCTGACGCAGGTACTGGGGACCACCCCAGAGGAAGGCACCCACACCACCTTGCCAAAGCCACCCCTCTCTGCAGACTCTACCACCAGCGGCCCCAGACCACAGCCCGTAGGCCACAGGAGCCAGGAGCCAGGTCAGTAGGTAGACCGTTTCCACACGCAAGAAAGTGGGAGGCTGGTTTCTAGATTAGCCCCTCTGCTGAATGCCTGTGTGTAGTGCCCTTCTCCCACCTTTAGAATTGAGTGAGGGGGGAGGATGCCTGAGACCTGGGCCAGGGATATATGGTTGTATTCCTCCAAATTTGAGGGGTAAACCTGAGCCCAATAATAATAGCTCGGGATCAAGCTAAGAGCGAAGTGAACCATGTAGAAGGGGCTTAAAATAGATTCAATAATAGGAACTTTGTTATCATACTTTTGAAGGTGAGATATCGCATGAAACTTTCCCATTACAAAATCCTCATTTTTCCCAATACTCAGTCAAAGGGACAGGAGGTTTCTATGCAAGTAGTCTTAAGTTCTGTTTTGTTTTAAGAGACAAATTATAGACTCCTGGAAGTTTTCAAGATTAGAAACAAACAAAACCAAAAGAATCCCTTTAGGAAAAGCCAACTAGCCAAAACTTTTCTTCCTTTTCTGATTACTTTTTGTCTGACTACTTGTATGCATTTCCTAAGTCATGTTTTAGGTTTTACCAAAGTCCAGTTTATGGAATCATTCTCAGTATTACCTCGAACAGAAGCTTAGGAGCTCATCGATAATCCAGTCTTCAGTCTCCGTGTAAGCCACCCTGGGCTAACGAGTGCCTCCCTCACTCCGGGCAAGGGAGTGGAAAATTCCACCCCTGAAGTGCCACTACTGTCTCGGCAATTTGCCCCAAACATCTCCCACCTGGTGCCACTGTTTCCTTCAAGGAGGAAGTGCTCAGAACTTGTTCTCTTCAGCCTCACCTCCATCTTCTAAATGTTACAGCCACACAGCAATGCCCCCCACGTTTGTGTCAGAGCTAGCTCTCATTCCATTGTTTTACTTAACAAACATGCATAGCATTCTTGATGTGTTATACACTCTCCTGTCTTACACATATTAGCCTATTAAATCCTCAGAAGGACCCTCTCAAGCAGATATATTACTTTCAGTTTGACTGATCTGTTGTAGCGACAAGGAAACCAAAGAGGAGGATGGTGAGGAAACTAGCCCCAAATCCCACAGCTGGGCAGAGGCTGGGATTTGAACCCCAGCATCCCGGCCTTCCTGTCACTCCCCTTGCAGGAGGCGTCCCTGCTGTAAACCAACACCTAGGCACTGATGAAGTGTCACAGATACAGGGCCTGACCCACCTCGACATGGAGGGGGTGGGTGGCAATATTAGAGGGTATTAGACCCCATCAACTCCCACCAGGACTAGGAATAAATAATGGACCGCAGATAGTCCATACTTTCTGTGTACCAGGCAACCTGCACACATTATTTTATTTACTCTTCCCACAAGCCTATGAAATAGAGATGATTATTAGTCTAGTCGATGAACAACTATAGAAGAAGCTATGATATGAAGTCCCCAAATGAAAATACCATAAAAATAATTTCAGAAATACAACAGACACTCTCCCACCATCCTGTTCTTGTTCATCTCAGGCCAATATGAACGCAGGCACTCCATGGCTAACAGCAAAAGAGAAGACACTTAGGAAGCATGCTGGGGGGCAGGGGTCCCATAGGCAGACATTTTCCTTTCTCTTAATTTTAGGCTGTAGACTTTAGGGCCCTTGATTCTTTCAAACACTTTTGAGTAGCTGAGTAAGTTTTTGTTTGCTCTTCATGCCTCCTTAGAGGACATCAATTTTTGCATAACACATATAATTAAACATGTGGCATATTTGCTTGGCTACACTGGAAGCTTGGAAATCCTGTTACAAGTTGGGCCTGTGCTTATGGAAAACCTCAAGCAACTTGAAGCAGTGGCTCCCAACCTGGCAAAGCTTCATTATTCCTGGCTTGGGAACAGGAGCCTTGGACGACAGCCTCCCCGCCCGTCAGCGTTCCTTCTTCATCCTTGTCCAGCGCCCACACCCCTCCTGCCCCACAGACTTCTGGGCAAGGACTCCCAGAGCAAGCATCCACGCAGCATACCCTGGAACTGCTAAGAAAGGAGCCAAACCAGGGAGGGTGCGGGGAGGAAGAGAGGACTTTTAGCAACTTGTATTGCCTACTCAAAGGACCTTCTGTAGGACTGAAGAAAAGTGAAAATTGATGCGTGAAGACCTACATCTTTTTATCATAGCAACTTTACTGAGGTACTTTTCACATACCATACAATTCACCCATTGAAAGTGTAGAATTCAATGGCATTCAGCATGTTCACGAAGTTGTGCAATCATTACTACAACCAATTTTAGAACATTTGATCACCCAAACAAGAAGCCCTGGACCCCATCACTAGGTCACCCTAATCTCTCCCCGCTCCAGCCCTAGTTTGCCACCAGTCTACTTTCATGTGCCTACCTTAACCTATGGCTATAGATGTTTGTTGTAATATTCTATGCCAACGATATGAAGTAATATTCAGTTTACAAATAACCCCTTTGTGTCTTCAAATGAGCTGGAAATATTCTGCCAGTTATAAGAGAATAACTCTACTGCTGATAGCAAGGAAGTTGCTATTATTGTATTTATTGAGAGTGTTTTTTTTCTCTTATTTTGACTGTAGTCAGAAGATTCCAGAAGTGACTTGGATGAGGGTGTTCTAATTCACTTATTTATTCAACCTATATTTATTGAGTGTCTGCTATGTGTCAGGCACTGTTCTAGGATCTCGGGCTACTTGGGTGAACACACCCCACCAAGATCCCTGCAGCAGGTCACTTCAGCCTAAGACATGGGAGAAGTGTGCAGCGGGAACAGGAGCCGCCTGCACTTGGGGTCCATGACTCATCTTTGCTCTACAATAAGACACAGAGCTGCCTCTCAAACAGGACACAGGAACTTGGAAGGATTCAGTAGAAAGGAGAAAGTGTAGCAGGAAAAAACAGGAGAAGAGGACTGAAGCAGTTGAAAGGACTCCAAGGAAGATAGGGCTGGACACCAAGGCCTCAGAGCCCCCTAACTGATCCGTGAATGTGCAAAGTTAACAAGATATTGAGAAAAAAACTCAAGGCTGAGGGTAAGGGATCCAAGAGCCAGAGTGACAGAGACCTCCTCTCCCAGGCAGGAGTTGGACTGTTCTTCAGGGAGAGGCTCTCTTGGCACCCACAGGAGCCAGGAGGCCACAGAGCTGTATCCCAGGGCCCCGAGTGGTGGGGAGAAAGGGGGGTGGAGGGCAGCCTAGAGAACCATATCTATACATACGCTGAGGAAGGAGCTCTGGAAAAGATGGCCTACCTACAGAGTCAGCTGAATTTACCACATGTCTACAAGGTAGAGTGGCTATTCCCAGAATTATTTTCCTGGTCAGGTTCATTTTAAAAATCTCCATTGTTGTCTCATCTGATCTAGCAATGCCTCCACCAGGAAGGGAAGACCAGGGAGGGAAGCAGAGAGCCACCTAGTGTCAAGGCATGGTGATAACTCTGATCGTTCACCTTTCTACTGTACCCTCTGTCAAAGATCAACTGGAGAGAAGGAAGTGGTGAAACCTGGGGCGGGCAGGGGACCAGCATCTGTAACTGCCCGTCCCTTCCTCATGCAATTTCCCTTTCCACCAACACTTATCTCACCTCTGAAAGTTTAATTTCCTTAAGGTGTCTGGGGAAGGTTTTTCTTACAATCCAGTCTTACAAATAGGAAGACAAACATTCCAAAAGAAAAATGGGTGAAGGTCATGACCAGGCAAGCCAGAGTGGAAGAACTATAAATGGCCAACAAATGTAACAGGAAATGGTCGACCTCACCAACAATAAGATAACTGCAAATTAAGCAATATGTCATTTTTCACCAATTCACATTGGAAATTGATAGTCCACAGTTACGGCAGACTGTGGAAAAATGACCCAGGATTTGCACTCACAAAAAACATATTCTAAGGTAATCACCAGCCACGGGTGAAAAGTAGCCTGAACACAGATGGTGTTCCTAACAGAAAACTAAATGGAAAAGAGCTCATTGTCCACCACCAGAGCAGTCAAAGAAGTTACTATGCAGCTATTAAAACTGTGACGATGACACGCACTTACTGACAGGAGAAGACTGGCCCGTGACAAATCGTGAGTTCAAAGAAGTGGGCTACCAAGCAGCGTGGGCACCAATCTCATGTTGTTGCTGTGTGCTGTGCGTGAGAACACTGCATAAAAGAGGGGATGCAACGCCATACACCAAACTGTACACCAGTAGAGACTGTGTACTCAACACAAGGGATTGCACTGCAGGTGATTTCTCACTCTCCTTAGCACGTACATTTACAGTGAGCATGTGTTGTCTTTATAATTAGATTAAAGCTATTTTGAGTCATGTCTAAATAACTGGAGCAAAGGCAAAGGGGATGGGAAATTGATGGCAAGTTGATTTGGTTGCAAGAGAAGCTGATGGTTTTCCATAACCTCTTATCTTTTCCCCTCCATGCAATTTGGTTCTTTCCCTCGGCTGGTTTTACCGGACCCTCTTTCTTCCAAAGGGATTTTGCATCTCTCTTTATAGAATCTCCCATCAACATTCTCCTTTTTTTTAAAACCTTGCTTCAGAGACATTGCCCAATGAATAATGAATGCTGAAGTGTATTTCATCCTCTCACAGAGTAATTAAGGATAACCCATTGTGTACCTTCAAAAATGACTGAACGCTAATGCTGTTTGCCTCAATGCCACGTTAACACCGTTTAAGCAAATTGCTAAATGTTAAGTGACATTTCTATTGAAGGATTACTTTAACCTCCTCAGAAGTGGCACAGTCAAGGAGAATTATTGTAAGAATGATGAAGTATAAAGAAATACAGCTTTTGTAAAGGATGTAAAATACAAGGGTTATTATTACCTGGAATTTTCATTCCATGGATTGAGTTAAATTCTTTTTTTCCCCGTTTCAATGCCTCCTCCGGGGCAGGTTCAGACCGCCCAAGGACAAGCTTTACCTTGGTTCTGGCCTCGGTAATGTCTTCTAGGTTAGATCATGTAAAGAATGAGAACAATTAGAGTAAAATTTATGCTCTGACCGGTCAAATGTTATTACAGATCTCGGGTCCACCACCATCTATGCAAACAGCAAAAACAGACCTTGTGCCAACCCAGGTAAGAACTTGAACTCACCTTTCTAGCTACTGATGAAAGTTAAGGTTGTTTACACAAGTGCAGTCTTTACAAATCCTTGCCATTTGACTTAAATTCGGACAGAGCATTAAACCAGTTATGCTAACAAAAGAGACGGCTCAAGGGCCCAACTTGTAAGGAAACTTGTAAGAAAAGTAAGGAAGCCTTAAAATAAGCAAAACTTTCACTCATCACCATTCCCAGGGGGCAATTTTGGGGAGTTGTGATAGAAATTCCTAAGGATTCAATAACTAGGTTCTTGTTAACCTGAAAAGCGATACTCTCTGGAGCTCACACTTCAGGAACTAGGGTAAAAGAAAGAGAAATTGTTATCATTTCCCAGGAAAGGGCAGAGCTAAGTTTGCTCGGGTACTTTTATGATATGGGGAATAAAATACATTCTCCTCCAGGATTTCTCCTATGAATCATGACACTCCCTGGCTTCCCCCTGCTCACTTCTGTGTGCCGCCCTGAAAGGTTTGTCCTAAGCACTGGAAATGCAAAGGGATGAAGCAAGTTCTTTTGAAGTTGTTGAAGCCTGCGGCAATTAGAAGGGAAAATCGAGTTTGCTTAGAGGCTTTCTGCTAACTCTGAGCCCTGAACACATAGACTTTATAGAAGTACAAAATTCCCTTTGCAGCCATGGGGCATTAGGATGGAGGCCAGATCTCCAAGGAAAAGAGACTAGTATTTCTTTTGCTGGGGGATACCTGCTTGTCCTCCACATGTTAAAAGATTCCTAGAAACTGTAGGTTTTGCTTTGATGCCAGATTGGAGCAGGGGCTCCCTGAGGTCCTCAGACGGTGCTAGCAGCTTCTGCAAGCTTCATGATTGTACCTTTGCTAATGTACCTGCTGTCATTCTGGACAAAGGGCTTAAGAATCAGAGCACTGGGCAGAGCCAGAACTCCAAGGCCATTTTAGGCCTTAATAGGCCCAGGGGACTGTTCAGGCATCCAAGCATGGGGCACTCCTTCCTTCCATCCCCTTGGCCAGGATCTCAGCCTCCTCTGCAACCCCCCAAAGTAGGGCCAACCACAGAGAGCTCAGCTGACTTCCAAGGAAAAATGTGAACGAAGGCATTTTCATCAGGGGGCAAAATAAGGGAAAGGAAGCAGGCTGCTGGCTGCACACAGATAGGCTGACCCTGTGTAATCCCCTCAGGCACCCCAGCGCAGGATTCTCCCAGAGCTGCTATCCAGGGACCTGCCAGAGCGGGGTCAGCCTGGTGAGGCTGCCCGCTGTTCCCCATCCCCGCTCTGCTTCATTTGCAATCACCTTCCTCCCCACCACACACTGCTGGCCCCAACTCCAGGCCACCAGAGTTTGCGGGCAGGCCAAGTTGTCTTAACCTCTAGAAAATGTCTCTTGGCTTTGTCTGTTCTGTGTGTTGAAGAGATGCTCAAAGAGATATGTGCCAGTCCAGATACCCAATGGCTTGGGTTTGCTGGAGAGGCCTCCCACCTGGGCACACTGTGCCCTCACCTTGCCCATCCCAGGACAAAGCACAAACACCCAGACACACCAGTGGGATCAGACACGACTAGGGGCATGGTTGGCAACAAGACGCAGTACTTATCTCCAGGTCCTACTTTTCACTGCCCAGAAACCCGAGATTATTTTCAGCACATGCCCACATTCTCTTCTCCTAACCACTGGCTCTCTACCATTGAATAAGTCTCTCACTGTTTTTTCTCCATTCTTTTCATGCTCCCATTAATTACGCCCTATTTCATTGACCTGTACAGAGGCTCCCAGCTCCCTTTTTACCACCAACTCCTTCCCACCGTTGCTCCCTCCACCATCCTTACTGCAACTTTGCTTCCCTTTTGCTTACCTGCAACCTCAGACCTTCCCACAAAGTCCCAGAGAGCCCTTGACTTGGAGCCTCTCTTAGTTCGGATGCCCCACCCTCAATAGGTCCTGCAGGTGGAGGGAAGCCTCCATTGCACACTGTGAATAAAGGCAGCCCCTTCTGCTGGATCCCGCCCTCCTACCAGACCTCTGGGCTGGGACTGCAGCCACCAATGCTAGCGCGGCTGTTCCTGCCATTTTCCCAGGAGGAAGTAGGAGTAGCATGCTCCCGAAGACTTCGGTTAAAACTAGGTGACTTTTCCCCAGAACCACCCTTTTGCCATCCGGTTTCATGGTACCATGAGCTACCTCTGTTTGGTCAAATAAGCTTCACTGGCCTGGAAACCTAACCATGGAGTTAATGTTATTTCCATGAAAAAAGGCTGCCAGGTCCCAAACAAACACACCACACCAAGCTCTTAAGGGTACATTTGTAAAGCTGGGCCTGTAGACTTCACTGCTGTGATGGCTCATGCCCAGGACCTCCGACTGTCCTCAGTGCTCCCATGGCCATGGCTCCCACACTGCAGCACCTGCTCTCTATGCGCTTCCTGGTTCACTGCAGCAAGAGGAAGTTCACAGGAAGTGGGCAGCCCTCAGGGCAGGAAGCCAGGACCCACAAGGGGAAGTGTGGAGAGTCTCCCAGCTGCCTCTCAGATGCCACCTCCTCCTAAAACTGTACCCCAGGGGAGTCACTGGGGATAAAACAGAGAGCGGAAGGGCCATCTGTGCTTCTGTTCCATAAATCTACAGGCCATGTGTTGCAGTTCCCACTTGGGTCCCTCGCTGGTGACTTGCAGATGTGCTGGGGACAGAAGGGGCTGTAACTAGTGCAAAAATGTCACCGGGGTCTTAGAATGGGGGTGGTTCCAGGCCCTCACATTACACACATTACAGGTGGTGTGCCAGGGAGTGAGCTCTTCAGCAGCCTGAGTGCACAGGGACTCTGGAGCAACAATGACTGGTCACGAGTGATAAACAGATCATGGTTAAGTGTGGGCTCGGAACCTGCCTGCTGGGCTTGAAGTTTACTCTGCCAGTCCCTGAGCAGGAGTTTCCTCACCTGTGAAATGGCATCATCGCTGTACCTATCTCCACGGGTCCTTGTGACCTAACCTTGTCAAGTGCATCGTCAGTGCCTGACACTAAGTATGCTCTCGGTAACAGTAAATGTTAATGGTTTCTTCATTTTTACCCTGAAAGTCATTCAGAACCAATACTTGTCTTAGACACTGACTGACTCTATGATATGGCCGAGCAAGGGTTGTCACCAAATTAATTCCCTGTTTTTGTAGGAGTGTCTCACACTGTTCAGAGTGAGTTTTTAAATACATTTACCACCAGGGGAGGCAGGGCAGGACAAGTCTGTGACTTCAGCTTCAACAAAGACGACTTAAGATCAGAAAGGGTAGGTGGGTCCCACAAGTCCCCAGCTAGTGTTTGGTAGACACTGAACAAGTCTTCCAAATCCTCTTTTCCACACCACCCTTATGCCCCAACACAAGACTACAGATTTCCTTCCTTCTCATTACAACTGAGTCCAAAAACACCAAATCTCAGCTGTCCAAATATTGTTCAGCCCTTGGCTTTTGGATAGAAGTGATTTGGTTCGACCTTGTCCCAAGTAAGTGGAAGTAGCACCAATAAGACCGGCCTCCAGCACAGGAGTGAGAGGCTTAGAGTCCCTGATGTTGGGGGACTCTCTGCTGCTGGAGCAACACGGCACCCAGCATTTTATTTTATTTTTTTAACATTTTTTTATTGATTATGCCATTACATTTGTTCTATTCCCCCCTCCTTTCCCCTCCACCCTGCACATCCCTCTCCCACCATCCCCCCCCTTTAGTTCATGACCACGTGTCTCAAGTTCTTTAGATTCTGTATTTCCCCTACTATTCTTACCCTCCCCCCTATCTATTTTCTACCTACTGTCTGGAACCCAGCATTTTAATTCTTCCTTCCATTCAAGGGTGCTAGACAGCACCTGAGATGTCACCAGCACCTTTTTTTTTTTTTTAGGGAAAGGGCAAAGTGCATATTTTTTTACCAGTAGGTGGCAACAGAGTTAAAAGGCTACAGCAGCAGAATGATAAACATATAAATCATAAACATTTTGAATGCGGCGATCCTCTCACCCAGTCTGCTAATGTTATTCACAAAGGCATTGAGGTTCCCAGAGGGCATGTGACTTGTTTAAGGTCACATGACTGGTTAACGGCGGAGCTAAACTACACTCAGCTCTCGCTGATGAACCAGAATGTGCAATGGCACAGAGTGACTTTTCAAAGAGCTTGGTATCTTAGTTGTGTGGAAAAAAATCACTTTTTTTGAGTTAATAATTCTAGCATGAAGTAACGCTGATGGTCTTTAAGAAATTGCACAGTTGATTGTGCCTCTGCTTTCGGCTTTCTGAGCTAGAGGTGGGTGAGGGGGTGAGGGGGTGAGGGAGGCAGAAAGGAGAGAGGGAAAGAAACTGCTGTTTTGGTGCCCTTTCGAGACTTCCTAACACATCTGTGCTGCCTTAGAGCCCCTCCCAGCTGTGATTTCCCCAAACAGGTCAGGGGCTGTCGGGTCCCTGAAGAATCTCCCCTTCCTGAGCACCCTTCCTACTTTATGAGCACCGGTGTGTGTGTGTGTGTGCGTGTGCATGTGTGTGTGGAGGGAGATGGGGAGCATGCAACATTTCACTGCAGATAGAATGCCAGGTGCCACTTCACTTTATTCTGCAGAGGCACACAGCGCACAGTGAGAAGCAGGGCCTTAGGAAATGAGTGCCTGGTCCCTGATGGGGCCACATTTCCACTGTATAATTTCATGGAAGAGAACACAAACAGGTGGGTGGGTGAGACAAATGTACCTAGGATGATGTGGGGTACACAGTGTGCTTAATTAGCATGGAGGGATGGATGAATGGATAAAGGTTTCAGATAGATACAATGAAAAAATGTTCTCAAAGTCTCAATACTCCAAAAAAGAATGCACTACTCTGGTTGTATGTATAATGAGTTCCCTGTCTCTGGAGGTATTCAAGCACTAGCCATCCACTTATTTGGTAAGAATGTTGTAGAAGCATGGTTAGGATTGGATGACCTTTTAGTTCCCCTTGAATCCCAGGATTCTCATTATTCCACGATTCTTGATGCACAGTGAAAGAAAGAACAGGGAAAAGATGTTTTTGTCTTTGGCTTCAAGACCTTTACATGAGAAAATCCCATGCATCCCAGGGTGCTTCACCCAAGAGGCTGGCCCCATGCCCCTTCACCAAACTCTATGCCATGACTGGAAACTGTGACCATCCTGGGAGTTCACTTGAGGGATTCTACTGATTTCATTTAAATAACAAGTTTGTTTCTTTTTTATTTTGAAAATCAGGGGATGCGGACTTGTGGAAACGCGGACTGGTGCTTTTGGATGCAGGTAATGGTACAGCCCAACCACCTCACCATGACTAGACTGAGGTGTGCAGGGCTAGAATAGGGAGTCTAACAACAGTGGGGGGCCCAGAGGCAGTTTCCACCTCCCAGACTGGGGCCTGACGGCCACACAGGGGGCATGTTGGGACACCCACAAGGAGGCCTGGGGTAAAGGGACAACAATGGATAACAAAGGAAAAGCAAACTGTAAAGACCACATGCCAGAAGGGAGTGAGTCACCTGCTCCCAAAGTGGATTTAGATCCTCGCTCCATCTGTAAAAGCTTTGCCTTCCTTCTATTCCCCTTTATTTATTTATTTATTTTTTTGCAATGGGTATTCAGGTTTTCCCTTCCCCTGAATGAATGCTGTTCACCATTTACTGCGTGAAGTGCTGGAAACTCCAATAAACACAGCCCTCCAGCTCTTGGTACAAGGGCAGATTTCACTGACGGGTGGGAAACAGAGGTGGAGCAGGGGACTCAGGCTTTGGACTCACATTTCTTCCCCTGCCTCCCACGTGAAGCCCTGGGCAGTTCCTCTGAGAGGCTGCTGGCTGAGAAATGCCAGTAGACACCCAAAGTGCATTTTTCAAATGATGTGAGGAAGTGGGATGAGCAAGCTGACCTTTAATAGGAAGATGAAATCATGTGCTTTGCAAATTGGAAAAACCAACAAGCCAGGAGAAAATTCACTGCAGCCAAGAGTGAGCAGAACCCCCAGCTCCTTCCTTCACTGCTGGAAACTGGGGGGGGGGGGGGGGGGGGTTGGGGGCAGGGGTTGAGCATCCTGAAAACAGGGAGACTCCCTTCAGGTGTGTTACTCTGCCTGTGAAGCTCATTGGCCTTACCAAGCCTAAAAGTGTTCTTATGTATTGTCTTTTAAGTCCTTAAACAATATATGTGTGATCTTGGCTCCCATATAAACAGCTTCCAAAAGAAAAAAAATCCCTGAGGCTGAAATGCAGCTCACACACACAGCTTCTCAAAGCACAAAATGCTTTTGCATCTTTACTTCGAATCTCAGAGGGGTTGCATTTGAGACCCTCTTGCTTATTTGATTTACTTGTATCTCCTCTGTTCCCCTCCAGTTTACACCCAACCTCATTAGATGGTCCTCCCTGTGTCTCACTCCTCTTTGTTTATTGACTCAGCCACCAAATGTTGGCTGAGGACCTACATGTGATGGGCACAGTGAAGGTTTATATGATGAGTGAGGCACATGCCCTGACCTCAAGACAGAGGGATAAATTATACTGGCAAAGCACTTAACGTTTCAGATAAGAAAATGAAACCTCAAACAGAATAAGTTAACAGGCATTAGGAAACAGGACTCAAGTCTTTTGACTTCAAGTCCCTGTGAGCACCAGCAGAGCACTGTGTCTTTAGTAGACTGCTAGTAAATAGTAATTTATTATTATCTCTTAAGATGGGGATAGCATTGAGAAGAGAACTGTTACCAATAAGCCAAGTCCCCCTGAGCTGGTGTGAATATCCACTATGCTCCATCCCCTGGGTAAGGCCAGATGCTTCCTGTTCTTTCCAGTCACCAAAAGTTTTACTTCCTTCTCCAGGGTTTGTTCCAAAGGAAGAATTAAGCACACAGTCATTGGACCCCATGTTCCGGGGAGATCCAAGTAAGTTAATTAACAGCGAGAAACCCAGAGTGGCTCTGATGTTTGATCTGCTCTCTCCTCTCTACCCACTCACTCCACCCAAACCCTAACCCTCCTACTGTGAATCCAGTATCTCCTCCCTTCTGTCTCTGTTCTAAGGGGAAAGGGAAATTCTGAAGGATTGACACTCTCTATGTGCATGTGGGAGGGAGGATCAGATGTTTAAAATATCACTATGGCAACAGCATAGATGGAATGGGGAGACCAGGGTAGATGAAGAGAGAAGACTTGCTGGCCAGCAGGGACGATGGTCTGATGGAGACAACAGTAGACAGAGCTCAGAATCAAAGAGATACAGGCAGACTCAATGGTTACAAAGAAGGCAGCATCTAGAGGGTTAGAAGAGGAGGTACAAGAGAGGGAGCAGTTAAAGGTGAGTTGAGCAACTGAGGTCGAGAGTACTGCCATGAGGACTACTGAGAACAGAGCAGGTGGGGGCAAGATCGCTTATGTCATCATCTGCAAGACTTTCAGGTTAGTAGAGAGTTCACTACCCAGACATGACATTAGAAGGACCAGCCCAGCCAGAAATTTAGAATTGGAAGATGAGCTATGGTTCAAAACCAAGGCTATGAGAACAGAAAATGGGACCTGGAGAGATGAGAAGAAGAAACAGAGGACTTAAACCTGAAGAACTTTAATGCTAAACAGGTGGAAGAGAAGCCACCTGAGGACACAAGAAAGGAGGGACCAAAAAAAAGGAGGAAAACCAGGAGGGAGTTGGGTGTGCAAGCCAAAAAGAGCCTCTGCAAATTCCCCCAGAAATTCACTACCCTTCAGCCACCATTGGGCTATGACAACCTCTCTGCATATGAGAATCACCTGAAGACATTTTTAAAAATTAAAGACGCCCAACTGCTGCCTCATACCTACTGAATCTGACTCTATCTAGATCTTGCTATTATTCAAAGTGTGGTCTGGGGACCAGAAGTATCGCCATTACCTGGGAGCTCGTTAGCAATGCAGAATACTGGACTCCACTCCATACTTGATGAATCAAGTAGTGCCTTTGCTCACTAACCCTTAAGAAGCACAGCCCAGAGTGATTTTCAGACGTTTTTATTTGTTGATGCTGCATAAGCAACTGATATTTATCAAGGGTTAAGAAATGCTGGCCTGATGTATTTATATGGTAAACACAAAGCATTAATCTACAAATTGTACTTTGTTGGAGAAAACCAAAGCAATTAAGAAAATTGGTAGACTGATTCCTGTAGACAATATATCTTACCTTTTCTTCCTAGTCCTTCAATGCCTACCATAACAAATCACTGACGCTAAACATTTTATAACCCAATCTACCCTTTGGCACTGACATCATCTCAATATGAGAAAGCCACTAGGTCTCAGTGAGGAGATAGAACCACTGTCATTAGAACATTCTGGGAAAGGGGGAGCAAAGGTGACCCCAATATCAGTCATCAGGCCAGTGAGTGAAGAGAACTAAGCAAATAGGAAAACACCTTGCTTTTTAAAAACCTGGTTACAAAAAGAACATGTCCATCCTGAACACAGTCCAAGACGTAAGAAATAAGGAGAAAAAATGGTCTATGAAGAACCAAAACGGAGGCTAAAAAATCCATGTATTCCACTTCATGCATTTAAAAAGAAAATCCCCTTTGGCCCTTACTCTAATGAATAGTTATTAAAAAACAGTGTTCATTTTGAAAGGCATATTGAACTACTCAGCTGACATCTGGAAGGCAAACCCTCTGCAGGAGTGCTTCTCCAACTTTAATGTGCACGTGAATCACCTGGAGATCTTGTTCAGATGCAGGTCCAACTCTATAATCTGGGTAGAACCTGGGAGTCACATTTCCAGCAAACCCTAGGGGGCCAGTGGGCAGCAAACCCTAAAGAACACCACTGCCACCTACCGGCAATAATTTGCATCGCAAGCCCAGACCTGGGAAAGGAGGAGCAATCCGTTTGGCGTACACTGGACAAGCCATAAACAGTTCTACTTCTCTTTTGCTTTATCCCAGGCTTTAGTGGCATCTTTAAACTCGACTTCCTGATTTGTTTCTTCCAATCCTCATCTCAAGGATCATGCTTAGGCATAGGCAGTTTGGGGGCAGCAAGGACAGGGGAAGCCAGCTTAACAGGAAGAGTCAGCAGGCACTGTCCGTGCAGAAAGGAAGTAGAAACTCACAAGATCTGCTGACAAGCCGAGTCACCAACTCCAGATGGAGCGAAACCAGCCCACAGAGGTCCCCATCACAGCCCACTTCTCTCATTTAGATTGCCATGAACCACTGCAAAAAAAAATAAAGCACATTCTCACATATAACTCTTCCTCTTAACCTGCCAATTCTGTAATAGCACCCTTTACTAAATATTTCTCATCAATTTTGCTTAAAACTGTGTAAATTCATGTCCATTTCTCACTTTCATTAAAAAAAAGAAAGATGGACTGTGGGAGCAGGGATGGGCGGGAGTGGAGGAGGGCAAAGAAGGAAAAATTGGGACACCCGTAATAGAATAAACAAGAATAAAAGAAAAAAGAAAGAAAAAACTCGCTGCCTACGGGGCTTCTCCTCCAGTCACATGGAACCAACGCAACATACAGTGGAAGGACCAGATGCCCAGAGCAGCCTCACGAGCTACTGTGCAGCTCCTTAAAGGGACCTGGGCTCATCTGGACACAGCACCGCCGACACACCCACAATACTCCAGCCCAGAAGTCCCTAACTTCACTGTCTCTCTTTTTCTTCTCCATCGAACTTGGTTTTGAAATATTTTGTCTCCCAAATTGCAGTTGTCAAATAATTCATTTATCATTTCTTATTAACCATAGGGCTAGATACCTCCCAATAAGAATTTTTGATCAGCACTGAAAAATCAGTTTCATTATCCTGAAATGACATCACTTCAGCCAAGAGCAAAGAAGACACTCACTTCTACCAGTTGTAAGCGGCTGTCCACAATCTCCTATAAGCATTGGAAAGATTGAAGTAGCTCACAGCCCCACCATCCTCTTCTCCTCCATCCTAACCTTCATATATTCGCAGAGGTCCAGAGGTACTGACTATAACTTTCCTAGTCATTATCACAACTAAAAGAAAGGAGAAAAATCTACCACAGCTACAAACAAGAACTGACATCTGTAGATATATGTGGGTAATTTCTATGGTTGCCTTGACCAGAGAAGTGAAGGAGAAGATTGGTAACAATTTCTCATCCTATAATTCCTGTCCCTCAGCACTGGCTTTGCAGAATTCTTCACACCTTTATAAAGACCCAATGCATAATTCTAAAAAGTCAGAATAAATGAGAAAGATTACAAGCTCCTGAGAATCAGTCCTAGTGAATTCCCATGTCTGGGGGTCTGCACTTATATGGTCTGAGCCCAGGAAACTTACTGAGGGTCTTCCCAAACTCGACTGGGAGGTCCCTGCTTCCGGAGTCTCAAATTATGGCTGATACAGAGAATTGTAAAGCAGTTACTGGAATAAGTACTGACTCATATATCTAGGACCTTGGTGCCCAGTGAAAATCTGTTATGGATATAAATGAATAAATATACTCTGCATCTTGCTACTTCTTTTACTTTCTTTTCTTTGGATCTCAGGGAGCTCTGTTGGAGAAAGGGGAGTGAGAGAATGCACAGGTAAATGCAGAGAGAAAATCAGAATAACAGGGCCTCTTTTCCTTCCTCAGACTGCAAGGTTGACTTGTCATTTTTAATTGATGGGAGCGCCAGCATTGGCAAACGTCGCTTCCGAATCCAGAAGCAGTTCCTGGCCGACATCGCCCAGGCTCTTGACATTGGCCCGGCGGGTCCACTGATGGGTGTTGTTCAGTATGGGTAAGTGCTATTCTGAATTCTGAAACCAAGTCAAGTCACATGCTTAATTTTGTGCCCCAAGTAATAGCAACACATCCTACAGCACAGATTCATTCGCTTCCATAATACTAATGTAAATGAAAGAAACCAAAGCAGTTCAGATGCCATCTGAGAGATCTGAGACTTCCAGAAGGAACAGATGAATAAACACTCGTAAGTAAATGGTAGTGGTGCTTGTGATTGGCGTAGGGTTTATGTGGGTGTTAGGAACTCTGGGTTCAAGGCTGAGCTCAGCTGTGCGGCCTTGGGCCAGGCCTTCATCTCTCTCATCACCAGTTTCCTCATCTGTAGAACAAGGTGGATGCCTTTGAACCCTGATTGTTAGAGCATTTGTTGGAGGGACTGCTCCCTGTGCTCCCACAAGTAAGTAAGACGCCTAGACAGCATGGTGCTTTAGGGTGAGCTCTCTCTTTCTCCAGATAACCTTAGGTATTTGCACTGCTGATGGGCAAGCTCCCCAGGCAATGCGGAGACTGGGTGGGAAGGGGAGTAGCCCCCATCACTCAGCTGAGCACCAGGTGTCTGTCCCCAGTCTGTTTTATTATTTTAGTTAGAATAGAAATTGAGGGTTCATTGAGTGACATCCAATCTCAACCTTTTCTTTTATTTGGGATAGCAAGTCAATTTTATTTCTGGCATAAACAAGTTTCTCCCTAAAACAGATATGCAGATATTGACAGATAACAAGCAGACAATGAAAAGGCCAGGCAAATACGAATTGCAAATAATAGGTCAACTTTTAACCAACAGACACTCAGGGCAGGATAATTATCTCCCTTTCCTCAAAGGATTATCGGACACAACATGACCCCTCCCTCCCCATAGATCTGCAGCTTTACCTTGAACTGGAAACTAACCTAGACCTTGGTGCCTCTTGCTCAGAAGCTACAACATAGCTGATTTGCTCCTCCTGAAAAGCAGCAACATTCCTACCTGACAACATCCAGGGGTCTCAAGGCCCTTCAGACCTGTCCTGAGGACTTCCCAGAGCAGCATTGGAACTGAGACTGTTATATTAAAGACACCAGAATCCTTATTTTTGACTTGTCAAAAGAAATAAGCAAAAATGCCTAATTTGCATAATAACTATCACAAGTATTTTTAGAATTCCAATAACCTATTTTGTACCATCTTCTATTCCTATGAAGAAAAATTAGTAGATGAGTTAAGAATCAAATACATGAAAAATAACCAGCTGCTGCAAATGCCAACTCTCAATGTCAAATGCTCTGTTCTGAGGATTTTATATAACTCGAAACAGGAAAATAAGTGGGGTTTTTTTGGTCATTGTTTTCTTGTTTTCAAAATGTCAACCTATTTCATTCCTGTGTCACTTTTCAAAGACAGAGAATGAGCAGCAAGCTTCTCCTGGGAGGAAATGGAAGTGTTTTAGTGCCAGATGTCCCCAGTCAACTTTATTGGGGGTTCAACGCTTGCTGTGTCATCTTGAATTAAAAATAGCTGCTTTCAGAGCTGTATATACCAAGGCTTACAGCATAATATGAAAATAAGGCGGTAAATATGTCAAGGAAAAGAAAAATGGCAGCAGAATAGCATTGTGTGCTGATGAGAAAGAACATGGATGCAAGAACAAATAGGGCAGAGAAGGCAAAATAGTTCAAGACTCTTTCCCCTCAACAAAAATTAAAAAACCACAAAGCCTTTTCCCCACGTTTTCCTAATTGATCACCATTTGCAGCTAGGAGTTTACCTCTGTGCTTTCCAATTCCTCCTTCTAAAAATGTCTTTGCTGTTTGTCTTTTTTCTTTTTTCCCTACCCAAGGGCCTTATTAATTTGGAGCACGGAAGGAAAATGTGTCTGTTTCCACTCCCTCTAGTGCTCATAAAAACTAATCGATCATCTTCACCCTCCCACAGCCACAGGGTGGCATGGGAAGCACAATGCACTGGTGACAGGCGGTCTTGAAATCTGGCCTGAGTCCTGCTGTGTGACCTTAAGCAAGTCACTTAACCTCTCCATGTAAGTGCTGCCATCTGTAAAGTTCCGGGGCAGAGCAGATGATTTATCGGGTCTCTGCCAGCCTTGGCATCCTGTGACTCAGGGGCTGGCTCTGTACTCAGAAGGTATCCAATAAATGAATATATTGGGCCGGCAGACTGGATGAGCCTCTTCTCCCCTCCAGCCTTGGGTTCCCAATAGGTGGGACGATCAATAATAGAATGATGGCAAGTACTGAGGTTATACATCCACCAGTGGGACGTGGGGAACAAAACAGTTTGGCATGCGGCATTAGAAGTGTGTGACAAGGCCAAAGGGTAAATCCATGCACCCAGCAAAAATTGCTTTTGATTGCCGCTGTCTGGTTTGCTTGCCTGGGGATTTCCCCTCTGACCCTTTCTTTACCAAATGGTCTCAGTGCACAGAGAGGAAGGCAGTGGGGCAGGAAAGGAGAAAGAGACAGAGGCAGATGCAAAAAATAGGGCCTGTGTTTCCGGAAAAGGAAAAGCAGGAAGAGCCAGTGCCCGGCACACCGGGAACTGAGTCCTCCCATTGCATTTGGGCTTCTCACTGGATTCCAATGCCCACTCTATGACCCCTGTGCACTGGGGACTTAGAAAGCTCCTGGTGCCACCTGCTCATGTTACAGTGAGAAAATGAGGCTCTAAAAGGCCACCCCCCTCAGGAACAAGTACTGGAAAGAGAGACAGGTTGGGCAAGAGCTGGTCGGGGAGGGAAGCCTCGGTACCTGGCATTTCCCCTCCTCTCAGGCTTCCCGCCTGTAGCTTCTCGTTACACTACTGAGGCCGCTGGTCCTCAAGGCCCCCCAGGAAGGTTCCTTTCCCGTGCTTTTCCTTAGGAAAGCCGAGTCAGGATTTAAATTTTCATGTCTAAATTTAGACTTTTAAATTTAGAATTGAAAATACACTGACTACTAAAGGGGAAAGAAAGGCAAGTAAGAAATAAAAATACAAGAAGTATAAATATGGTCTGATTTACTAAACGCAATATTCATTCCACATTCCCATCCCTAAGTAGCCTACACACCAATCTTTTGGGTGCGAGAAACAGAAAACCAGTCCTGGTAGCCCGGGGGAAGGGAGACTGATGTCACAGGACTGACAGGGCCTTAGTCATTCCCTCCCTCCTTCTTTCCTTGCCTCTCTCTCTCCTGGTCCACTCGGTCCTCCTCTCAGCAGACCGGCGTTGTGCTCTACCAGGCTCTTGGTTCCTGCTCCTTCTTCACTTCCCCTGGCACCCACGGCATTCCACCTCCGGCCCAGGCCAGGGCTGAGCCTCCACCAACGTGATACTAACGTACTTCCTCTGCCACGTGCCCCCTCTTTGCACGTGCAGGGGCTTGTAACCCCCAGTTACGTATACCTCTCAACAACCAAGAGTCCTTTCCACAATCATCACCTGCCTCCTGTGTGAGAAGTTTTCAAACACCTGCTGTGTTTGAAACTGACTCAGAGAGGCTGGGGCAATTTCCCAAGCACACATAGTTAAGTGCGTGACTGCTGGGGAGATGGCAGATAATAAATCTTGGGTTAATCTCTAAAATGTCAAACAAAATGGGCCTCAAAGCAGAGATTTTCTCACCTGCCCAGAAAGCTTCTGATAATGGAAGCTTTCCACCAGACTGAGGACCACAACACTGCACTTGAACAAAAGGCCAAGGATCGAGCCCTTGTTTTGCCCACACAATCTGCTTTAGAATCATGCAGCCAACAGCTCGCGACTGCACTTGATGCCAACAGGAACACTAAGAGGCTAAATGAAAGAACAGGCAGAGCGAGTAGGTCCTAGGTGAACTCGAGCAAACACTGACTGAACAAGACCCAGCAGCCTGCGCTGTAGCTGCAGCCCCGATCCACAGGGTCGATCCACAGGGTCAATACCCCCTAGACCCCCAGTGTGACCTCACGTTAGTCCCCAGGTCGGCATAAATGCACATGTTCTTTGGAACTTTGTCACCTACCCTGGGATATCAACATTAGACAACAATTTAGAACAAAGCAAAATGTTGGTGTTTCTTCATTTAAAAATGAAGTAGATTTTCTTCTTTTTTTTCACTTGTGATTCCGACAGTTTCCCTGTGTTTCAGGGAGTGGGCCTGAGTTGGGCCACATCTCCTTTCTCTCCTCTCAGTCCCAGACTGAACACCCTATGTCATACACTCACCTGAGCCTCCTTTCTTGCCCCCCAAAGCAGGAAGGATGCCCAGAGGCTGTTGTGGATCAGCTGAGCCACCAACTGTGCGACAATCAGAGTGGAGGGAAGAAGTGAAATGTCAGGTCTGGTGTGGGAGGCAGAATAACAGACTCCCTGCCCCCAGCTGGCCACATCCAAATCCCCAGAACCTGTGACGATGCTTGCCACCTCACTTGGCAAAAGAGACTTTGTAGGTATGATTCAAGTTAAGGATTCTGAGATGGGGGGAGACTATCCTGGATTCTCCGGGTGTCCCAATCTAATTATGCAACCACTTAAAAACAGAGAGCCTTTCCCAGTTATCGTCAGTCAGAAAGGGTGTGCCTGTGGGAGAATCATCAGAAATGTGACTTCAGGCTTTGAAGATGGGGAAGGGGCATGAGCAAGAGAATTTTGTAGCTTCTACCATGGCAGGTAGAAGCTACAAAAGACAAGGAAATGGTTCTCCCCAGAGCCTTCACAAAGGAACACAGCCTGGACACCTTTGTTTTAGCTCAGGGAGATCCAGGGTGGACCTCCGACCTTTGGAACTAATAAGTATGTTGTTTAAGCCACTGAGTTTACAATAGACAGCAAGTGCACCTGCAGGGAGGACCATTCTGTCACACTGTGTTAAGCCTGCACCGGGGCATGTGCAAGAGCCTGGGCAAAAACCCAGCAGCAGGAGAGGGGTCAGGACCCTAGGACCACAAAGCAAGGAGGGGCTGCCCACCCTGACTTCACGTTGGTACTTCCCAGGGAGCTTATAAAAGTGCAGAGGCCTGGCCCTCACCCAAACCTATAATATTAAACCAGAATCTGGCAGATACCCAGAAGCCAGTATTTTAACCTGTAATTACAATCTCTAGCCAAAGGTCGAGAGTCACCAACTCTCGAGAGGAGAAGGGACTGCTCAGCTTCCTAGGTACAGAGTAGCAGCGCCCACCCAGAGCACAGTCCTCACAACCCCCCTCCTGCAGGGCTGTTTTTGCCCCATCAGCCTCCTTCGCCTTCACAGCAACTAACAGATTCCAGAGCAGGTGCCGGTCTTCTGCCTGGAAGGCTCTCAGGGCCTAATGGCACCTGCAAAGACCTCACCGTGCCACTTCTCTCCTCTCTGAGACAGGCAGGCGAACCCTGAGCCACCTCCACAGGGACACAGTCTCAAGACTGAATGAGTTGTGGATACAGTTTGCGCAAAAATCTTACCCTTTTTCTACTCCCCACCATGCAGCTTTCCCAGAGGTACCAATGACAGGACTGCACTTGACTTCCCCCACTTTTTCTCAATGGCTCCCCCTGGGCTCCCACAGTGCCTACCCCAGGCCCCCGGAGACCACTCTCCCTAGATCTCTAGATCGGTAGAGAAGTGGATGGTCACTCCAATGCACATTAGAACCACTTGGGGAGCTTTTGAAAACTTCTAATGGGCATATCAAACCTCAGATCAATTAAATCAGAATTCCTGAGTGTGGCATCATTAATTTTTAGCACTCCCCAAGGGATTCCATTGTGCAAGCAGAATGTGAAGGCACAAATATCGTCTCAGGCCTGTGCTGTCTTCCAGTGAATCCTGGGCCCCTAGACCGGCCCCCGCCACCTCCCTTGGGTCACCAGTCTAGCAGGCCCCACGAGCACCATCCCCTCCCTCTTCTCAGCTCTCCTCTTCCTTGCTGTAGGCTTCTTATTCATTCCCCTCCCTTCCCCTTGTCACTGGCTGCTCTACTGCTGATGTTCTTGATTCTTACAGCATCCTCTGAGACACTGCTAAAGTACCATCAGGGAGGCTGTTAGAAAGGCAGGATCTCAGCCCTCACTCAGATCAACAGAATCAGAGCCTACATTTTAAAAAGATCCCCTAGGTGAGCGAGGATCAAATGAGTTCAGGAAGCTCTGATGCCAGGACCTTCCTGTCCCAGCACTGACCGAGGCCATGACGTGGCTACAGGCCAGACCGGCGAGCCTGCATCTCCTCCTGGGTCAGCAGGTTGCACATCCACCTTTCCTTGGGCGGGAAGAGGTATGCAGGCTCATTTTTTAATTTTTGGTGGATAGATGGAATTGTTGTTACTAATTATTTTTTTAAAAACACTCATCTAAAAACTAAATTCCCTTATAAGTCCCTGCTCTCCATCTCTGATCCTAAGAAATGTGGGAAAGGGCCAGTGTCTTTTCACAAGGGGCCACTGGGCTGCCCGTACTGCTCAGCCCTCTAAGAGTATGGGGCCGAACAATTTCCATTCCAGCCAGGTACAGAGCTCAAGGGTTGAGTCTGCCACCCGACCTGTAGCTGCCATCATGTCCAACCCTAGGACGTCTTCCTGATGTCATAGGCACAGTTCATCTCAGCAAAAAGTCCACCCATCACCACATTTTAGCCATTAAGAAAGTTAAAGAATAAATTAAATATTTAGGTTATTTTATTGTACCCTTAAGTTGACATCTTCTTGAAGGACACAATTTTGAAAGTTTCTTGCCATAGGCAATATGATTAGTTAATATGTCTCTACTAGCACAAAAATTCATTCAAGAAGCTCGTGTCGCGGAGCTGAAAGTGCTGCGGGGCAAACCAGCAGACTCTGGGACTTCAACCAGATGGGAGTATTCAGACTGGAAAGGGGCTGCAGAGGGCCTCTGGGATCCAGGGCTTCCCGAACCTTCCTAAGGGCCATCTTCAGCTGGATCCTTTGTATATTAAAAACTTCCCAGACCCCAATCCAGACCTACTGAACTGAGTTTCTCCCAGAAGGAGGCCTAGTGATCAGTGTAGTTTAATTAATGCCCCAGGCCAGTTTGATCATCAGGGAGGTCTGAAAACACTGATATCAGCCCCAATTCTCTACCCTCAGGCCCCCAAGCGTCCTGAGAAATCACCCATTTCCTACAGGTGATTCTTCAGAAGGTGTTCCTTCTTCTTGAACATTTTCTATTGCACAAATAATCCCTTTACATGCACAGCCAAATTCTAGATCTCCAGAATGTCTCTTCATTAGTCCTAATTCTTCTTCCAAACATAAAAACAACTTTATATTTTCTCTTTGAGCTATAAACTTCTTTATTTTTTCTTATTTTCAAAGGAAAGCTTTGATGGTGCTAAGAAAAAAAACTGTGTTTTCCTTTAACGAGACCTTGTAATGAAATGATAAATTGAAAGGTTATTTACATGAAAACGCGGTGGTGCACCTCTTTGAACATTTCAAAGTCTACACCTCTGAAGAGTAGCCAGGCCAGGCTGTCAGGCCCCCAGCCCGTATGTCCTGAGAAAGGGGCACACACACCACGTGCTGGGACCAAGAGCTGCCACAGCCTGCAGGTAAAAGACTTATCATTCATTCCTACGATTCCATTACAACTTCATAAAGATTTATTGAGTGTTTCCCATGCACCAAGCACCATGCCATTTGCAGGGGATAATGAGGTAAAATTAATCTAAGTGGTTTGAACACATCTGCCTGTAAGTCCCTTGGTGGATGACCTGTGGTTTTTGCCCCTAATCATAATTTTAGCAATTGGAAAGAGTTTCAGAGGTCCTCTCATCCAAACTTTCAATCCATTAAAAGTAAATAAATAAATGTGATAGAGATTCTGTTCTTCAGGATTTCACCATCGAGGATGGGAGGCAATATTTTTAAAAGAAATAACATTAAATGAAATTAAAAGCATCTATTCATTGGGTATATGAATAGCTCATGTGTCTGCCTCTGAAGATGGATTCATCTACCTCAGTGATGTCATAGAGGGAGAGCGTGATCCGTGTGGCGCTCAGAGACAGAGTGTCCGACTCCACCCGCGATGTTCCAAGACAGGAGAGGACATTTGAGCTTTCTTTCTTCACTTAGTTACACCACAATTATATCTGTTAGCCCTGTACCATTAGTACTAGGGACAGGAAATACTAAGACATAGTGCCTGCTCTCTAGTAGGTTATTGCTGACCTTCATAATTTACAGATTCCATACTTACAAAAACACCTACTCCCTAAAATTTATTTGTAACTCCAAAACCAACTCCTTGTGGCACTTTCAGTCATTTCTAGACACGCACAGAGGGGGGAAATTTTGAGTCCCTCAACACACACATTCCCGGAGGTCGAACAAGGCGATGCTCTACACTCTCCTTGCAGCTCTCATCCTGTAACCAAGTATTCTTTTCAAGGTCTGCTTAATGTCACTTTTGATTGCACTTTTACACTTTTCTGTTGGTGATTCACTATTGAAAATGGTCCCCCATGACATGGGTGAAGGTGGTCAAAGGCTGAAATTTCCAGCTGCAAAATGAATACATCCCAGGGAGGTAATGTGGAGCACAGTGACTACAGTTAACAATACTGTAATATATACTTACAAGTTGCTAAGAGACCTTAAAAGTTTTCATCACAAGAAAAAAATTGTAACTGTGTAGTGATGGATGTTAGCTACACTTATTCTGGTAATCATTTCACAATATATACATGAATCAAATCATTATGTTATGATATGTTAAAACTAATGCAATGCTATGTATCAATTATATCTCAATTATAAAAACTAAACAAATAAAATGGCCCCTAGAGTAGTGCTGAAATGCAGGCTAGGGTTCTCACTAGGAGAAGGTTGTGACATGCTTATGGGGAAAACACGAGTGTTAGAGAAGTTTCCTTTAAACATGAGTTAGAGGGTTGTTGGTCATGAGTTCAAAGTTAAGGAATCAGTGATTCGATACACTTAGAAAAAGAGGAAATTCACTGATCTGTGTGTGAGTCTGCTCTGGAAAGTGCTAAAGTAACATCTATAGTACATGTTGAGGTTATGAAAAAGTGGCTGAACTTATAATTTCATGAAGTGATAGCTGATTAAAAAGAAAGAAAACATAGTGGATAATACTGTGAGGCTGAAAGCCAAACATACTTATGTTAGCATTACCCAGCATCAGGAAAATGTTAAACACATTTCAGCTAGTGTTTTATTATACAGAAGTATTGCACATCATTAATTATTTGTAAGAAACACATATTAAATTAGGTTTCTTCAGACAGAAATATATATAAATCAAGTTTACGTATTGACCTACCGATGCAAATGTTGTAACCAGAGGCCCACAGGAACCTAACCCTGTATTTCTCCTAGGAGCAATGGCTCAGCACTTGCTAATTTGATGTTGCCAGTGACTTTATAGAACACAACTATCACACATAACAGAGACCCCATCATTTACGTAGTGTAGCAAACAGGCAAGCCATCAACAATTGCTCTACAAAGTGATCAACATTAAGGCAGTGCCCACACAGGGTCCTGGGGGGGACACCATGGCTGTGACAAGGATAACAGGTTCAACATTTAAATACCTTTTCTTTGTGAAAGAACTTGTTTTTTTAATTATTTTTTTGCTTTTTAAATTATTTATTTATGAGCAACACTTAATTTACGATTAGCTATGACTTCTTCACCATCAACAGACATACCTGGGAAATCTTAAAGTAAGGAAATCTAGACAACAAATAATTTTCAAATGTAATTAAAGTTTTATGAGTTAAAGTTTTTACAAGTAATGAAATATAGTGTTATTTGGTAGACAATTACATATATCTTATGGTAAATATCAATTTTGCCTTTTCTTATTTTGTAGCCAATATTATTTTTTTTTTCAATTTTTTTCTTTGGGGCTCTGAAAAAGTTCTTTTTTTTTTGTCACTAAGGAAAGATCCAGGCTTTATGGACCCTAAAACTTAGGCAATTTGGGGGTTTATTTAACAAAACATAAAATTACAAATACAAAGTTGGGCCCTTTAGAAGAGGTATCGGTATTATTCTGGTTAATCTGCCTCTGCTCAGCTTTGCTGGATAAAGCACCCTATGCAGAAGCCGCGCGGGGTACAGGCATACCAGGTAAGAACACTGTAACTGTAGTTCAGGAAAGAGTTAAGATGCAAGTTCAAACTTGAGAATAGAAAGGAGAGGAGAGATACAAGAGATATTCAAAAGGCCCATCTGACAGGACAGAGCCCTTGATGAAGATGTCAGAAAATGTCAAGAAGGCTCAGATGATTTAACGAGTCAGAAGAGGGAATCCAGAAGGGAACAAGGGTGGTTGGGTAGAGCACGTCTGGGAGGTGAATGACTTCAGTCTTGGAAATATCAAACCTGGGGTGCTTATGGACCACCCCCAGGTGCCACAGGGTGCATTCCAGATGGTAATGTATGGAAGTCATTGTATGTACATTTGGGGTTCGAGAGAAAGGACAGACCAATGTGCATGGGACAGCTGCTGGCAGATGAATGGTTGCTGAAGTTGATGGGATCTCCCAAGGAACAGATTAATTACAGAGGCATGCATGATGGAGACAGCACCCTGGGGAACACAAGCTTTTGAGGGGAGAGACAGATGGAAGAAGAAAGAAATATTCGTTTCTCCAAAACTTTGAAGTGTATCTGTAGGTGCCACATACTGTGCACACTGTCAAGGGCTAGAGAAAGCTGAATCAGGCACAGAAGTTGTCACCTGGGGATGGGGGTTGGGGCAACAGGTTGCTGCAGCTTAGAAGGTGGGTGATTGTGTTTTCCAGACTAAGGAACTGATGAACAAAAGCACAAAGCAAGAAAATCAGTGAAATAGTGAGTAGCTCATTTGAGTAGAATGTAGTAAGAGACAGAACAGAATACACATATAGGTGGGAATTAAGTTATGGGTGAGTTTAAAAGCTGAAATAATGAAGTTTAACAATAGGAGCCTCTGATAAGTTTCAAGCAGAGGAATTATATGGTCAGAGCTGAATGTGATGATGGGTTCTCTAGTAGATATGCACACAACTCGCATTGCAGAGATCAACACAGAGGCTCTTATAGAACCAGCAAGAAGTACAGGGACCGAGGGTCACCAGAGAAATACAGAGGAGGGAATAAAAGTCAGTGATCGGATATAGAGGAATTTACAGGACTTGACTGACAAGTACTGATAGGTTCCATGAGTAGGAAAGACGGAGTCCATGTTTTGATCCTCAAAGCCTGGGAGGCAAGTAAAGCTTTTACTGAAATTGATGTGCAGGGACGAAAACCTGAGAGCTTGGTGCCCAGAGGGAAAGAGACAAAGAGACATCACTGTGCTTCCTCCTCCCTATGACCTGCATGTGGGCTGTATTACAGCAGCCGCAGTTCACAAGGCTTCACACTGTGGGTCAATGGTGAATTCAAGTCAGTTACATGCCCATATTTATCCATTTTAGTTTTCTTTGCTATTGTTTTTTAATCTTAAACTAGAACTTGGTTTTCATCTGGTAGCATTTTACCAGATGAAAATGGTAAGTGGATGAAAAGTGGATTTTGCCCAACATCCACTTCAGTTGAGCTTGTTTTCAGCCTTCGTCTTCCCTGAAGGTGGCTGCTTTGGTTTTGTCTAAGAACCAGTCTGTCTTGCCGTATTTATTAATACAATGGAAGACCAAGGGGCATCTTTAGAATTCTCCTCTGACATAGATGACCTTGAGATAGCTAGGAAAGTCAGCAAATAGGGACAGCGCAAGGGAAGGAGGGAGGAAGGCAGAGAATGTCTCCTACCAGGTCCTTAGGACTGGATCCTTGGTGACCACACTGCCAGGTCCTCTGAAAGACTCGCCAGTTCCACTGTAGGCACCTTCGATGTCCAATCTGGAGCTGCCTAAAGCTGCTTCTTCCTGGATCCTGCACATCTGGATTTACTGCACATCTGCACTTCACCCTGGGTGTGGACACACACCTGGCAGCACCCCCATCCCACCCTGCATGCCTCCCACCTGCTCATAAAAGTTCCTTCCCGCCCACTGCTCCACGGCCCCCAGCCTGTTCCCACGGCCTCCCCAGGGGTTCTCCTTCCTCGAGGATCATCATTCTGTTTCTCCACTTAATTCACTCCAGCTGTTCTCCAGCTCATTTTCATCAGGCTTCAACAGAATAGATGTTGATCTTCTGGGTGAGATTTGAATATGCTCACCCAGTCACAGGAACTACAACATGGGAAAGTTGAAGGGATGTCTTTTGCTTGACATCGCAGTTACAATGCAGGGGTAGCCTGGGGTAACCCAGGGGTAACCCAGGGAGTGGCTAACGGCTGGGCTGAGGTTGTCTTTCTGGACAGAAGGGTTCAGAGCAGTCTGAGGACATCCTTACATCTGCAAAATCCCACCTGACAACAGTCCGGCTCTTTAGCCGTATGACTGTTATTACCTTTGTTTTTACCTAGATGAAGAAACTGAAGCACAGAGAAGTCAAATGACTACTCAAGGTCACACAGCTAAGAAATGACAGAAGTAGAACCCACCCCTTCTGAAGTCTGAAAAAGCTCACTTTCTTCTGTACACACTGGGGAGGAGCCCAGTCCCCCCTTCTCACCATTTCCTCTGTCCACAGTGGGGCATTTTTACTGAGGCAGCTTCCGTTCGACGTGTATATAGAAGAATCAACTATGATTTCTGCTTTTCTCCAAAGGTAATAACTGTCTACCTAATTTTTATTTCTTGTTCTGACTCTTCAGAGACAACCCTGCTACCCAATTTAACCTCAAAACTCACATGAATTCCCAAGATCTGAAGACAGCCATAGAGAAAATTACCCAGAGAGGAGGGCTGTCTAATGTAGGTATGTGACCTGGATTCATTCTATCTTGCTATCTCAGTTCTCATTCACCATGAATGTCTTCTAGCATTATAAATAAAAAGATGAAATAATAATAACAATTCTTCAAGGAATGATTCACACAGTATCTGTGCCTTTTCCCAAGCATTACCATGGATTTAGGGGCAAGAATTTGTATCACACACGTGTTGGAGTGTCCCAGTGTGCCTGGTTCTTCGGGACAAGCAGGACTGCTATTGGGACTGCTTCCTTACTGGATCATCAGGCACACGCTATTTACCATTAAACTTCATAACCAGTTCCACACAGGAAGCTAAAGTTGGGAATCTTGTTCTAATCTGTTTCTGTTCAGTGATGACTGTGCCAAGAGAGACCTGCTCCTTGTGTTCACCTGTGAATTCTGAGCCGTGGGAGAGGGGGAATACCAGGAGTCTAAGTTCTGGTTCTCAGCAGGGCAGGTCCAGAAACTCCATTTTATTAAGCTCACCCAGCGGTGGCTCAGTGTTAGGAAACCACTTCACACTAACCAAGCTTATGGGCTGCTAAAAAGCACATGCCAATGTGTTGATTTCTAAATGGTGGTCTCACTTTGGGGGCCCAGGGAGGGCTGATTGTCCACTTCCCGGGGAACGTGGTCTTACCATCAAAGTCCAAGGAAATGAAGAAGTGAGCCACAGTTACTTAGAATGGGAAGCGCACAGGGAAACGAACTCTAACTTCCAAAGATGGCTACTAAAAGCTTCCTGCAGACCTAGGGCTCCGAGGGCCTGCCTCTCCCGAGACCAGGAAATCACTTTCTCAATTCCGCCACCATGGTCTCTTCTAGAATCTGCTTCAACCAGGAAGCTTCTTCACATGAAGAAGCTTCTGAGACAGCTGCCAGCTCCAAAACCATGCCTTGCCTGCTCCATTCACACCCGCAAAACCAAAGTTCTGCCCCTTACCACATTAACACCTACAAAGCTAGGGGCCAAACATAGACACCTCCGCTAACACTGCCCCAGAGAAGTCAAATACTCTTCAGATCCTTGTCAGAAGAAATAGCACAATCAAAAGTATACTCTCTGCCTCAGTTTCACCTTCTAAATCTCACATAGGTACGTCAATTCTCGAAGCCAATACAAATCTGGAGCTGTGGCTGGAGTCTCTAAAAAATGCAGTTTTCAGATTTTGAGCCTCTGTTTTTGAGACATACTGGAAGGCGGATGAAATGTCTGTTGAGCACTCACTGACCATGGTCCCCAAATTTAAGATTGGGTAAGGTCAAGGTGATCTTCTTATGACTCCCTGTGCTCTGCCTACAAGCACCCAACACTAACCCAGAGGCCCTTGGGCTTTGAGGGAAATTATGCTTTAGTTATGAAAGCAGTTCTCAGCAACCAAGCTTTGCCCTTAGCAGCTGTGTTCTCTGCTATCAACTCACATGGAGTCTCCAAGACATTTCTCCAGCAACCAGTTGATCCCTTCATTTGACAGGTAAAAATATACTAGCCAGATGGGCCAGGATGCTGGCCAAAACCAAAGAGGCATTGTGTGTAATGACATCAATCCTAAAGCCTTAGGAAGGCAGTTCTTAGCTTTTGTTTGGATTGAGAACCCCTCTGAGAATCACCTGAAAGCTATGACTTTTTTGGGTCATTTTGGGTATGACTCTACCCAAATATGAAAGGGGACCCAAGAAAAACTGAAATTATCTTCTGGAGGGCAGGCCCCTTGTAGTACAGATTTCGCCCACTAGGTGAGTGTGCTAGGAACCCATCTGTGCACCAGCTGGTGTTGTGAGAGGCTGTGTTCAGCTTCAGTGAATATTTTTTGAAGACTCTTTCAAAGCATTTGCCCATTTCAAGGCGGGTGATTTACAAACGCACCTGACCATGCCAGGCTGAGTGTTCAGCAGTTTGACCAAAACCAGCATGCCCCCATGCTCCACCCTCCCTATTCACCCGATCTCACCCTGAGTGACATTTGTTATTTCCCTGGATGAAAATAATCCTCAAAGGGAAATGTTTTGCCAACGTGGAAGTGGTGAAACAAAAAAATGGCAGAAGCACTAAAAGGCATCGAAATTAATGAATTCAAAAACTGTTTTGAGCAGTGGAAAAACCATCTCCATAGGCATATTGCATCAAATGGAGAGCATGTTGAAGGCTACTGAAGTTTAAATACATAAGAATAAATATACAATTATTTTATAAATAAATTCTGTTTTTTAGGTCCCCCTTATAATACTTATACACAGAAAACACTGTATAATTCCCGGGGATTTCGGGATACACACCCCCACTGGCCCACCCTGGGGGTCCACAGAACCTCGTCTGAGGACCCTGCCTTGCTATATGCAGCTGTGCTGACTTCAGGATGACCGGCCATCCCAGTTTGCCCAGGAGCATATGGGCCTTTCAGTCCTGAAACTGGGAGAGTCCTGGCGAACTGGGACAGTTGGTTACCCTACTTGACTCCAAAAATTTCCTGAGGCTCTTTTTAAAAAATATTTCATTTATTTATTCTTAGAGAGAGGAGAAGGGAAGAGAGATCATTGATGTCAGAAATATTGATTGGCTGCCTCTTGTATGTGCCCTGAAAGGGGCCTCCCCACCTCAGACTAAACCCGCAACCCAGGCTCGTGCCCTGACCGGGAGTCAAACCTTTTTGGAGGCTTTCTTATACCTCAGGACAATCACTCTCTAATGGGGCAGTTCGTCGTCATGGAAATCTAGGTTCAGAGACAGGGAGTGACCTACTTAGGGCCACACAGCCAGTGGGTGACAAACAACCAGGGCAAAAACACAACCACCTCAGCTCTTAGTGGGTGTAGCACTTCCCTGACAAGCCACACTTGTGCCCCTGAAGTGGCACTGGACAAAAGGTACCCCTGACCCCGGAATACAGGCCTCCACACCCAGCAGTTCCTAGATGACCGGGCACACCCCAAGCTGCAGGAGGCCAAGCAGAGGCTCCTGTCACGCAGGTCAACACCCCCACCTCATGTTCTCAAAAAAAATATGGGGCCAGTTTAGGGGCTGGGTGGGGTTCCAGCACCTAGGCAAAGAAGGGACTTTTTTCTTCCCATGAAAGTCTTTCTTACCTGCCTACCGGTCCCTGATTTTTTTTTTAATATGAGACAATTAGAAATTAAAGACTTAAAGTGAAACCAGGAAGGCAAATGAATAGTGGTGGTGGTTGCACAACACTGGGATGTACATAAACCACTGAACTGTCCGCCTGAAAACAGTGAACGTGGTAAACAAAGCCACAAATAAGGGAGGGAATGAGAGTGTTAATACGGATCTCTTTATGCTGCTGCAGTCTATTCCTATAATTATAATCTGCATAATCACTCCAAGCATGAATTTTCTTTTTTTCCCAGGCCGGGCCATCTCCTTTGTGACCAAGAACTTCTTTTCCAAAGCCAATGGAAACAGAGGTGGTGCTCCCAACGTGGCCGTGGTGATGGTGGATGGCTGGCCCACAGACAAGGTAGAGGAGGCCTCGAGGCTTGCGAGAGAGTCAGGAATCAACATTTTCTTCATCACCATTGAAGGTGCCGTGGAAAATGAAAAACAATACGTGACGGAGCCCAACTTTGCAAACAAGGTATGTACCTGCCCAGAGACCCACCGGTTTTAAGGATTCCCTGCGAGGCTGGAACAGCCATCAAGGCTGGTTTTTGTTCCTTCAGATGGGTGTTCTGATCAACTTCTAGGCAGGAGGGCCTCCGGTGAGGGACTAGTACTTCTGGAACCTGGAATTACCCTCTCAAAGCAAAACCCCTCAGGCAAACTAGTCAACTAAGGCCACACTAGCGCCTTTGGAAGATCAGTGTCCCCTGGGTCTCACAAAGGCTTTCCCAGGCTCCTCCAGCAGTGTATGGGACCGACCAGGCAGCGCAGCAAACCTTTACACAAGCCTGCACACGGGCACCACACACTAGCTCGAGCAAGCGCGTGCATGCATGCACACTGCAAATTAACCAATTTGATAAACAAGCAGAGGGTGGTACTGAGCCGGGTCAGGGAGATCACGTTTTCGAACGCTGCCCTTGTCATCTGCCGCGACTGCCACACACAGGCCCTATCTGCAGCCACTGGCCTCCTGTCTGCGTCCAGCACCACCTCCCTCTCCTGCCAGGCCTCAACTCGGACTCGTGGGGGGAACCCCTCTCTCCCCCCATTACCTGGAATTCAGCTCGGACTCAACCCTCACCTCAAATGTCACCTAGTCCATGGAAAAGTTCTGGGAACTGCATTTAGGTTTTTATAAAACCAATTAAAAACATTTCCTAGGGCACTTTTAAGTCATTTCTTGTTTTAAAATAAATTTTTAATTATACGAGTTCATCTGGCGACATCGGGTCTGTGCTTCCTCTATGACCCTTGGAGAGGGAGCGGCAAGGAGAAGGCTCCACTTTGGGAACACCGGCCCGGTCACTTTCAGGAGCACACAACCGGGTGGCTTGATGCCGACTTGCAGCTGCGTTATGTTTTTTCTGGAACAAGCTTGGGCACAAGTAAATAGTTTTTTGCCTGGAGGCAGGGTTGTCGGGTAGACAGTGATGGGGTTTTAAAGGCAGAGAGACTTATGCTCCAGTCTCAGGGACTCAGGGATGTGGCTTCCCAGGTGGCCCTCCTCGGCTTGTCCCCTCCTTTCAGAGGGGTTATAATTCCAATTGGTAGGAGGGCGTGGGGGTGTCCCGAGAGAATCTCTCCAAGGGCACGGACTGCAATACCTGACACATAGGGGACCCTTCTCACAGGTGCAGGGCTGCTCTGGAGACATTTCTTGAGCTATTTCTCCCGTGTGTCTTGTTTTCCAAATCAGATCAAAAGCATGAGTTAATCCTCCCACGCACTGGTGGCCACCGGTGCCAATCTCATGGCTGGTTGCCAGCACAAACGAGCTGACACCTCTGCAGAGGCAGACACAGGAAGCTGAAACCAGAGTTCACACCTCCATTTGGTTTGCTTAACAGATGGCTGTCCTCTAAACAGAGAACTGGCTGGGGCGGTGGGAACGAATTCAGAGGTAACATGAGGGGTTTATGTCCCAGCAAGTGACAAACTGGGTGAACAGAGACAAAGAAAAAGCTTTAGGAGGACTAACTAGTATAGAAATAGAGCCTGTCTGCTTCTGGCCCTGCCCTGGTGGCCGAGGGTAATTGTGACTGACTGGGTATTTGAACCTGTGACCTGGCAGGTGTCCCTCTGCTCTGTCTTCCAGGCTGTGTGCAGAACAAATGGCTTCTACTCACTCAGTGTGCAGAGCTGGTTCAGTCTCCACAAGACAGTGCAGCCCCTGGTGAAGCGGGTCTGTGACACCGAGCGGCTGGCCTGCAGCAAGACCTGCTTCAACTCGGCCGACCTCGGCTTTGTCATTGACGGCTCCAGCAGCGTGGGGACGGGCAACTTCCGCACGGTTCTCCAGTTTGTGGCCAACCTCAGCAAAGAGTTTGAGATTTCAGAGACAGACACGCGCATCGGGGCCGTGCAGTACACCTACGAGCAGCGGCTTGAGTTTGGGTTTGACACGTACAGCACCAAGCCTGACGTCCTCAATGCCATCAAGACGATGGGCTACTGGAGTGGTGGCACCAGCACGGGAGCCGCCATCAACTTCGCCCTGGAACAACTCTTCAAGAAATCCAAGCCCAACAAGAGGAAGTTAATGATCCTCATCACTGATGGGAGGTCCTACGATGACATCCGAATACCAGCCATGGCTGCCCATCACAAGGGTAAGCTGGTCTCACTGACCAGTCTGGTGCGGAGCATCCCCTTGGTGGGCCAGTGGGATGAAGAAGGGGCTGTGTTTTTATGTGTTGCTTTTGTCTACCGCTTCATAGAATGTTCGAAACCCTAAGGAGAGTATGGGGGTGCAGTTAAACACCACTCGCCCCTCTGCACAATGAGGAAGGAGTAAGGCAGGGCACACAGAGGCAGCTCCGGAGCCATGGCAAACCCCAGGCATCACCCCCTCCTTTACATCCTATACCCCAAGTCACTGCACAGGAAGGTGTGACTCATGAAAAGGAATTTGGCTCGCTACTTTAACTGTTATTGAAGATACCAAATTGTGTCAGAATTTTGAAGAAAATGAATGTTTTAAAAGAAAAGTACTATTTTTGTAAGCAACTGCTAACCAGGTGTTGGGGGTTGAGGGGAGACCACAAAGAAATTTCCATTCAAAATATTCAAAGAGATATTTCCATATAAAAATTTGTATGAGGGCCACAGAAAGTTGAAAGCCATGAAAAATGAACTAAGTTATTTCCGTAAATGTTTAGAAAATTGGTCACATTTTAATGCCTCTTTCATAGAATCTATGTATAGTCACCATTTTGAAAAGGATCATAAAATGTCATAAAAGTACAAACAACCTAAAGAAAGCCAAAACACCAGTGACAGTAACAATGGTGCTGCTAATGCAGGTCCAGCTATAGCCTGACTCCAGGGGGTCGGTGAACAGCAAAGGCCCAGAGAGAAGGACTAGTAAACAGGGCTCACTCCTTGCAGAGGTTTCTTTCATTTACTTTCTTCTTCTTAATTTGTGTTTGTCTGCAGCATTTTCAGTCTTCTTTAAAGCTGCTTTTAATCTTTCCAGAAACAAGGAGGGGTAAAAACAAACAAGCCTTAAAGCTTCTGGAAACAGTTCTTACTTCTGGAAACCCAAGTAATCAGACACCAGGTCTGGGCAGAGTCCCCCCATGCTTGCCCCTACGGAGCGCACTCGGAATGGCAGGACTGTGGATTGCCCATGTGCCAGCAGTCACAGTGTCCCTTGGGCTCATGTCAGCAGAGTGAAGATAGTTTAAGGCTCAGAGACAACCCCTCCCAAAGTTCCAAAGTGAGCAGGCAGAGCGAAGGGGGCAGCTCCTGACTACACGTCCAGGGCTCTCCTGCGTTCTCCAAGCTCCTGTCCCCCTCATGCTCAGCTCCACTCTCACTTGGTTTTCTCCATGTGCCTCCCTTGGGCCTCATCCAGAGGGTGGCCTCGGCCATCCCCTGGTTGGAAGCGCACACTGAGGGAGATGTCCCAGGAGCTACGAGGGCTGTTGTGTTCTAGGCAGCTCTGAAGCACTAGGACCAATGGATACAACTGACAGGCAGGCAATGGACACTGTGTCTCTGGGGGCATCCAAGCCAAGGCTGTGTGAGCATCTCTCATTAGGTGCCAGTTCACAGCTCTCTACAACAAGGGTGGGCTCAAGGACCTGACCAGCTACATTTCTAATACTGTTTGTGTGTCTTTATTTGGGGGCAGGGCAGCCTTTTCTTCTTTGAGCAGAAGTGAGGGCTTCATCAGTCTAAGCCAGACCCATCCTGCAGCAAAGCTGGTCCTCTGCCACTTGCCAGCATTTTGAAGCCCAAAGCTGGATGTGCCAATGTAGACAATACTCAGACAAGACACTGGAGAAGTAAAAAAAGAGGCTGAGAGCTTAACTGCAGTTTAATGAGCCACAGTGGAAAAGAGCTTAGACCAAAACCACATGAGGTGTGGATGGCTCTTTAATCAGCTGAACAGGACACCCAGGAGACTCTGGAGATAGTGGCACTGTGGGCAGCTGGGGGAGCAAGGCCTGGGCAGAAAGGCTGTACCCAGGCTCTGCCCCCTCTTTCACGAGCATCTTGCTCACCCAAATCTGGCCAGCCTGGAGAAAAGGAACAAACGGCCTTCCCCCGAACAACCCTTCCCCCCCCCCCTTCCTACAAAAGAAAACAATCTTCTCTGACTCCGTGTTCTGCTCCAGCTCCAACCTGCCTCCTCCTTACAGCCACACTTCTGGAAGGATTAGTTATCTGTGCTGTCCCTGTAGTTTCATTCCTTTTCCACTCTCAACTCACAGCAGTTCATTTGGTTTCTTTGGCATCTACTCCCCTGAAACTACTCTCTCCAGGCGACCAATATCTTGTTTTCCTGTTGTCTAAATCCAATAAGCACGCTTCCGTTTCCACCCTACATGACCTCCCTGCAGCATTCAACACCGTTGGCCATTCCCTTATCTAGAAACCCTTCTTCTGGCAGTGATGGAGCAGATGCGATGTTCCTGCACTGGGAATGAGCTCGGAGTCTATGGCTTATAAAGTCACCCTCAAGCAAGCCTAGAGTGATTCAGTGCCATTTTAGTTAAAAAGATCTTGAACTGACTCTTTGATGCATTTAAGACTCTGAAATTTTGTTTGGCTCTACATGCATGTCAAGCAGGGTACCATGTGGTATGATCTGCATGGCATGAAAAGTTTCACCTGCCCCAAAATATCCCCTCTGTAACTCATGGACATGAAATTCTGATCTCATCTGTTTTGTGCCCTCAAAAGATTATAAACTCCTATGAGATAGCAACTATACCAACTGTGTTACTGTTGGCATCTAGCAGACGTTCGTGCTTTGGGGCACATGCTTTTTTCTTTTTAAAAATATTTTATTTATTTATTTTTACAGAGAGGGGAAAGGAGAGAGAAAGAAAGGAAGACACACATTAATGTGTGGTTCCCTCTCACGAGCCCCCCACTGGGGACCTGGTCTGCAACCCAGGCATGTGCCCTAACTGGGAATCAAACCAGCAACCCTTTGGTTTGCAGGCCAGTGCTCAATCCACTGAGCCATATTAGCCAGGGCTGGGGCACATTTCTGATTTCAGATTTGGTTACATTCAAATACAATAGCCAGCAGAGCAACGGGAAGGCAAGGATTCATTAGCAGTACTTTTTCTTGGGCCCATTTGCTTCATTGAAATTTTGTCCTCACAGGCGTGATCACCTATGCAATTGGCATTGCCTGGGCTGCACAGGACGAGCTAGAAGTCATCGCCACTCACCCTGCCAAGGACCACGCCTTCTTCGTGGATGAATTTGACAACCTGTACAAATTGGTCCCCACAGTCATCCAGAACATTTGCACAGAGTTCAACTCACGGCCTCGGAACTGAATTCTGAGCAGGCAAAGGCTGCTTTTCTGCTGACTCTGGGACAACCCCAGTGCTTCCCGGGCACACATGGGCCAGCAAGGCACGCAGGGCTTGAGAAACTGTGTTGTTATGGTTCTTCACCAGCGTGGGTTTTTCGTACTTCAAAACTTGGAGCTAGAGAGATGATCATACATTTGTAGAGTGAGCCAAAATGATGCATCCTTTTGAGGGTGCTGAGGGTTTCCATTTTGACAACTGTTTTCAAAATAACTATTCAGAATAGAGTACAGCACTTATGACAGGCTTAACTGAAGCTTTTGTGAGGTTTTTTAAAAAAAATTTACTACTCATGAGAACTCTGTAACCCTCCACAAGTTTCATGTTTGTCATGACAATACAGGAGCTGCTTAATTAAATGTGGACTCCACGTGATCATTCTGTGTCGTGGGTAGTGGTCACAGTATTTGTCCCAGGGCCACCCTCTGCTCTTCTCCTTCCCCAGAGAACTTGCTGTGCACTCACTCCTGGCACACAGTGCCGACTCACCCACAGGGTGCAGGGCCACTGAGTTCCCACAGCTTCTAGCTTTGGGACCCTTTGGGGAATAGCCCTGGAGAACCAAGCCGAATTGGCTTAAACGCAGTGCATTAAGCTGGTGTGGACACTCTCAGCCCACGCTGCATATGAGAATCACTTGGAGTCTAAAATGCTGGTTCCCGGTCCCCACCCAACACCAGTGAAATCTGACTCTCTGGGAATGGAGCCTGAACACTGGTGTGTTTGCCCTGCTCTCTGGTGAAGCCGAAATGCTGCCAGAACAGGGGACCACAGAGCCACCGCTGAGCAGTCAGTGTCACAGCTACTCCTGAGACAGCCCCTATTTGTGCCTGCTCTTCTTGGTTCCATTCAACTTAGCATTTGTCCTGGATTTTTTCATTTGTTAACTAGATATTATTATTAATGACAGCTAGATATTAGCTAGATGTTATTATTAATAACTAGAATTATTCTTAAAATAAGTTGGGATAGGTTCGGGTGAACTCTGTTTTGGTTGAACTCCTGTCCTGGGGTAGGACTGTTTGGCTTCCGGGTTCTGCCAAGCAAAATGATACATCCTTTTGATACATCCTGAACTCATGGGTCAGGATGTAAAATCTCGTGCAACCAGGAACCGAAGAACCACAAACAGAGATGACATCTGAGAAGTTATGTTTTGTAAAATGTGTGTGGAAAAATGCTAGTCTGAATGGAGGCAAAAAGAAAGTACCCATGTAAATACCTGTAATAAAAGAGTTACATAAAAAATTTTAAATTAAATTTATCATCCATTTAGTAGAATTTGCATAAAGCTTATCAAATATCTCAGTACCTGGAGAGCAGTATATTGTCAATTTACAATGGGGGTTACAGAGAAGAATCAATTAAAGGTGTCAGCAATTTCAAGTTTATTAACCACAAATTTAACTTTAAAGGTGATGGTAAACAAATATGTTCAAAAACTTCAGAATATAAAACTATTTTCAGAAAGGAAATTCTTTGTAAAGACACCAGTGACACACTACTAGTGACCAATTCAGCTAAGAAACTCATTAAGTACTTAGAGGAATTACTCTGCCTATATTTTTAAATGTGTAGATAATCAACATAAAGGAGTTTTTTCAATGTCACTTCAATGTACATACACAGGTAAGTTAATTTTTTTAAGAAAAAATTTCTTCTAGAAAATAGTTTGGAATATAATTATTTTATAGGGGCCTTAGTATAAAAACCATTTTGTCATCAGTAAGTAAATATTTCCAAAAATAATGTACTTTTAACTATTCTGGTATCCTCTTTCATTCACAAAACTGTCCCAGTTTGGGAAATAAATTATATAGTCACCCTTAGTTATAGAAACTATAAAATTTTGTTCTGGCTGGTGTGACTCAGTATATTGAGTGCCAGCCTGGAAACCAAAAGGTTGCCAGTTCGATTCCCAGTCAGGGCATGTACCTGGGTTGAGGGCTGGTTTCCCAATTGCGGGTATGTGACATGAGAGGCAACCAGCTGCACATTGATACTTCCCTCTTTTGTTTCCCCTCCCTTCCTTTCTCTTATAAATAAATAAATAAATTTAATAAGTAAATAAATTTTAAAAATCTTTTTTAAAAAAGAAATGATAATTCTGAAGATAAATGGAACCTCCTCAAATGGACCCATTCTCTCTATGTCATCAATAAATGTTTGCATGTGGAGGAAAGCAGCATCAGAAATGAGGTGGGCAGATGCTCAGAGGCTATGGTGTCATCGGAACTGTGTATAGAGATGTTCAAGTCCCCAAAGATGGTGACAGGAGTCAGGATAGAGAGAGAAATAGGGAGCCAAGCTCTGTACGCTCAGCGGAGGAGAGAAGGTGACCATGAGGCGGGGAGAGGGCTGCGACGACAGGGATGGATGACAGGGCTGAGGCTGGACCTTCGAGAGAGCGGGTGCTTTGAGGGAGGAAGAAAGGGCTCTGGGAAGAGCAATGGGGACAAAGAGCAGACCTGTCCCCATTCCAGGCCTGAAATCCGTGGGTGAGAGAGCACAAGCAGACTCTACCCAGGAAGTGGCAGAAGACAACCAGGCTTCAGGTAAGTTGGGGCAAGAAAGGGTTGAGGTTTCTGGGAGCTCGCTAACAACAGAGAGCAGCTCCCCACGACACGATGGGAAATCTGGGGTGGGAGTGGGGCTGGGTCAGGGCAGGGTTTGCACAGAGCGGTTTGGAGACAAAGGTCCTAGTGGTGATGGGTGACATGGGAGGGTTGGATATAAATGTCACCTTGCTCAACCTGTGTCCAACACTGCTGGGGAGGCACTGAAATCTTACACTAGAAATAGAAATTTAGAGACAATTTATGTCAAACCCTCCAATGGCAAAAAGGAAACCCAGGGCAGAAGTGGTTGTGCAGATATGAAGGGACAGAACTAGAATTCAGATCTGTCTTCCAACCTACTGACTCACCTGACTGCCTTACAAGGCACTTCCTACTCTCTCTCCCATCCCTATCCGACACACACACCTGGTTTGGCACACTCACGGCTCTGGGCCAGCCTTTGCAGAGCTCTCTGGGTCCTGCAGACTCGGAGCCAATCTCTTAAGGCAACTCTCATTCTGTGGTGTGAGCAGAAAAGCTCTTCCATGCCCTCTCCCCTCCGAGTCAACCCAAAGAAGCAGATAAGGAGCATCAGTCCAGCTTCTCTGGGTGCATATAATGCCTAAATTCTACTCAACTGTTTCATCTCTCAGGAGTTAGGGCTCTTTGAAAGAGGTTTCTTTGCTAAAAATTTTTGCAACAAGTCTCTGCTAAGAATTTTCAGCCATGATGACAAGGTTCAGGTATTTCTTGTTTCTTTGGTTTCTTTAAACCCCTTTGAACAGGACAAGAACTCCATGAAGCAGGTTTTCTTGGGGGACTGGCATGGGTTTCTAAAGAAAACAAGGCTTCTGAATCCAAGGGTTTTTCAGCCTCAAAGAGGAGTTTCCAAATAATAATGTTATTTTCCAGTCACAACCTTAAGAAAAGTTCTCCCCTTAGATTGCCAACACGTAAATGTGGTAAGCAGGAAATATACCTGTAAGCATGAATCCAGTTACTTTGGAAAGAGACATTTATTCACAGCTGTGAAGCCTTTGAGGGATTCACAGTTCAGTGGGAAACCACATACAAGAGAACAATTAAAACCGTATAATTAGTATTATGGGATTACGCACAAAGTGCATGGCTGGCGATTGCAAACCACCTCATGAGAAATCAAACCGTGACAGTGCCTAACGGCAAGCGCATTTGCTGCATGCTGAGCATTGTTCTATGCACTTCATGTGCATTAACTCATCTCTATGATTTGCTGAGGTACCATTATTATTTGCATTTCACAGATCATGCAGCTGAAGCCTGGAGATGTCAGGTAACTTGCCCAAGGTCAAAGAGCTGGGAGAGGCAGATCTGGGAATTAAACAGAGGCAATCTGACTCCAGAGTCGATATACTTAACCACTTCACTCCTTAAAATGGTGGCATATGTAGTAACCAAAGTGGCTGAAGAGGGGGTTCTCCAGTAAGTGTGACAACTTAAAATACATGTGTACTTCTGCAACATGTATTCTCAGGACCTATTAAATATACAGAGTCTATTAAATGTCCAGTGCAAAATGTACTTCCCCCATCACTTCTCTTGATCCCTTGGACAGCCATCCTTCCCTTACTTATGCTGAGTGATTTTAATGTATAGACTATAGTCACTGAACATATTGGGCTCTTCATCCTCTTGTTAAACTCTTACTCAGCCTTCAAGTCTCAATCCAAATGCCACTTCCTCTCCAGAGCCCTCCCTGACCTGCTCAGATAGACACAGGCTCTCTGGATACAGAATCTTGACCCACCTACTTTCCAGTGAACTTTTTAGTCTCTTCTCATTAGGGGACGCAATCTATACATGTCATCAAGGGCACAGCATACTAAGTCTAGTTCTGACAATGTCTAAGTCATCTGACAGTGCCAACCCCCTAATACAGTGGCACTGGTAGAATGGGAGGCAGAGATGATTCAAGAAGAGGGAAATGGAGTATGATGGCAAGAGAAAGAGAGGATCTCATTCCATCCAGACTGTACCACTCTTTCAAATGCCCTCCTAAGTTTCATAACGGTGTGTTACAATCACTGTTTTCGGAAGCAGAATCCTCTTCAAGTACCTAACCAAAGGGTAAAACTGTTCCTCACCTTCTCCCATTTTTCCTACAAAAATAACAATCCTGTTCTTTGTTGACCTTCATGAGTTCTATTGAACAAACAGGTTTTAAGCACTTATCATGTGCCAGGCACTGGGGCAAGCACTAGGGTACAAAGGTGAATAAGACCAGTCCCTGCCCAAGGAGCTCTAGAGGCTGGTATGGGAGAGACATGCACAAATCAGTAACATCTGACTATCTTGTGACAGGGCACAGGCAAGCTTGGGAAGCCTTCCTGGGCAGGCTTTTGTCTGTTTTAGCCAGATGAAGAAAATTGGAAAAGTCCCAGCAGAGGGGATGAAGGAAACAAAGGCAAAGAGGCACAGATACAGGGTGACACACAGACAGGATGACAGCTTGCAACTCAAGGCAGGGGAGTCAGGAAATGAAGCAGGAGAGGGGTAGGGGCCAGGCCATGGGATGCTGTGTTGGTTAAAGCTCTCTCGGTTGCAAGTAACAAAGTAAAGGGGAAATTGTTGGATGGAAACAGGAGCAACTCTTGAACTCCAAGGTCAGACACACAAGAGAATCAGCTAGCCCTCTCCTGCTACTCTCCACAATGATCTTCACCAGGAAATTGTTGAGGACCCCTGCAGAGGGAAGAGCGAGACCCCACCCAGTAAGGACTCACCGCACAGTGCAGCCTCCTTCCACAGGGCCATCAACAAACCATATGGTTCTATATGATCACCTTGCAATTAGTAACTTTCCAAAGTTCCTTGAAGCATCAAGTTGTCTTGAATGCTGACAGATGTACACCCACAAGTACCTGAGTATGGAAAACCAAATGCAGGCTTCAAATAATAGCCTTCTTCTGTTTTGCTTAGAAGCTTTACCCAAGAAAATCAATGGCTATCTCTCTCAGACTCCCTTTCAGTTCTCTTGGCCTCAATGGCTACAACATGTTACTTGTTTATAGGCCATTGAAAACTGTGAAGCCTGTCAGGGAGTCTTAGGTGCTAATTCTGGGACCCACTTCTGTTTTTAGTGCGAGGGACTGTCTGAGGATATATGTACTATTTTGATGACCATACACATAGAAAACAAATAAGGTTGAAATGCCACAATTTCAATGCAAACTTTGCTTTTCTTTCTTTCTTCCTTTTCTTCTTTTAAAAATATCCTGTAATTGAAAAATACTGAGCTTAACTTTATTCCTGCCATCCCCCTAACACAAACTGGGCCTTTAGCAAACAAGCTGCCCAAGTAAGCAAACGCTATGCTCGGCTTGGCAGCTGGGGCTTTCTTATAAAAAACACAATTCCAGCTGAATAGCTCCTTTCTGTGATTCCTCTAGTTTCACACTTCATTGAGGTGAGCAGGGTGTATTCAGGTTAATGGCAAATTGGAATCTGGGTTCTCAACAAAGAGCCTTTACATGACTGCCCAGGGCACAGAAACCAGGGGTGTCTGGGAGCCATGGAAACTATGTAAACACCAAAAGAAGACCCAAAATCATTTAAATTATTGTTGGTCTGACACCCCCAAGACATTGGTAAATCTGCATCTTGATATTAAGATATTGATTTTTTTCAATTATCTTAATACTCTACAAGTTCTCCATGCAATCGTAGTGAAAGGGAATTTCTTTCCAATCTCAACAGGGAAGTTGCGTGGCATTTTAAAGCCCAAGAGGGAATGAGGACAAGTCAAAGCGTACAAACCACTGTGGTAATAACTGCCTAAGATACACACCAAGCAAAATAAATGAGCAGATGAAGTTTTCTGAAAGTGTAATTTGGTTTTCTCCTAAGAGAATACTCTCTTTGAATTGGGACACAACTGCAGTGTGGAAACTCAGGGGATCTTTCCAGTTCCTATGACCTAAATGAAAGGCCTGGAACACCCACAGAGGGGGCATTCTCCTGAAATAGAAAAATCAACCCTTTCATGCTGGAGTAGTTCTAATCCTGGACAGTTAGCGAAGATCTCTGGAAACAAAATACTGGTGGAGCCATGGCACCCTCGGGTGGGGGGAATTGTCCACATGGGCAGCCAAAGTCTGTCCTTGCAGGACTGCAGGCTTGTCGGTGGGCAGATCTGGGACATCCCTCAGAGACCTCCACCCCAAAAACACTTGGACCTGCACTGTGCCAGTGAGGACAAGCCAACACCACTGCGTAACTAATTCTTGCTCCTATGACTTTGCTTGCACCCGCAGGCTGGGGAGGCCTAGAAAAATTGTGGAACAAGAGTAAAACCAATCGTAGACATCAGTTATGAAGTCCCAATGTGCCATGAACTGTGCTGCAGTTGTACCTTCACCGTGTCATTGAAGACATAGGAAATTTATGCTGTGAAATAAATGTGTCCTTCAAAACCATTCTTGCACACTTCATTGGAGAGAGATTGGTCTTGAATGACGATCATAATTGGGAGTGGGCTATGGAGTGAACACACTTGCACAGTTCACTACGTCCTCAATTAGTGTTCCACCTTTTAAATGAGGGCAGTGAGGCTCAGAGGTGAAGGAGTTGGCCAAGGTCACCTGCGTCTGCCGACTAAAGCTTTAGCGCCCTGCAGACTCCTTGCTGGTTTTCCCCTCTCTTTTCACCTGGGAGTCACCGGCTACTTCGCCCTCAGCTGCTTCCCTCTTCCTTCCTCCAGATCCCACATTTTCAGTGCCACACTTTGGGGGCCTATATTATTCTCTCTGTCTTCGACGCTGCAGCATGGAATCCAAGATCTTGGCAAGTTACTTAAGTGCCCAGTTGCCTTTCTGATCTCTTCAGGGGTGAAAGGGAAGGAGTTCCCATGTGGAACTCGCCCTAATCTTTCTATTTGAAAGAGAAGGTATTTGGTTAATGAATTGTTTTTGCTTTCAGGGGACTCTGAACATTCACAACAACTAAGTATTGTAGATACAAGTTGCTCTGGAATATTCGGGATAATTACCTTGAGTAAAAGCCAGTTCAGGCGCACTCTCCAACTCCCGGCTCCAAGGTAAAAACCTTTCTGGAACCTGCTTCTTCCCACAGAGCATAATGGGGTGGCTGCTGTGGGGAAATGGCTCGTCAACAACGGACCCCCAACTTAAAGGAAAAATAAGAGACTTGACTCAGGAAAAGTTTATGAGCCGAAGAGCAGCCTCCAGTGGACACCGGAAGTGCGCTCCACTGAGGTAAAGGGGAGGCAGCTTTTTATAAAGTCTGTGCCCTGGTTCCTGATTGGTTCGTTTTTATGTAAATGAGAATCTCTAATCGCACAATTCTGATTGGCCCAAATTACGAAGTTCCCACTAGTAATAATCGTGTACTCTGATTGGTCTTTCTGGAGCTGCTCTGATTGGCCAGGTGAGAAGGAGACAACAGCTAAACAGTTCTTAGAAGAAGGGGCAGGTCTCAGCCCATTGGTTAAAAACAGATGCCAGGAACTCCCTTCGAGGGTTTGACTGAGAAGGCGGGGACAGTCCCGGAGGCTGACAGCTCAGCCTGTGGCTTTCCCCTGAAATGTAGAGGGTGTGAGAGGCCTCTGTCAGCAATGGCTGCAGGACGCTGATTATGAATTTGAGCTCAGGTACCCATGAGGAGTCCTTCTTAGCAGATAACATTACTTCTGGAGTTTCACAGGCTTCACGGAGGCCACATGGACAAGGTTCAGGGGCAGTATGGCCAAAGTCTTGTTGGAATGCCCCCAAGAGCATCCAAAGGACAAAGCCACGTAAGTAGTTTCAGAGGAGCTGTCACAAGGCCACTTTCATTCATCTCTCCAACTCCTGCGAGGCACCCACGAAACATTCTTTTCGGCCTCCACAGTTTCAATGATGCCTAGGACTTTCCTTCTGGCCCTTCCTTTGGGTTCAGCTGCAGCCTATGATGTGAATTCACCATCCTTTAGAATTGTTGCCCCACCTCTCATGTTGCCTGACATCTCGCCCCGTTTGTTTGGCGTTGTCCTGTAGGACAAGGGAGCTAACTTAATCCACTTGGGTCTGTTTTGTCCTTATCTGCCAAACCTGCTGCACAGTGACTAGCCCCTCCAAGCACGGCAGTAACCCCTGTTGCATAGAGGATGCAAATAGATGTCCGGCCACTTGTCAGCAGCTGTTTGTTTTGGATGCCCTAGGAAGCCCTTCCTACCACAACAGTGTCCCCCAAGAGGTTTCTGAATGCCCCGATCCTGCACACTCACAAACATCCAAGTCTTACCCCAGTACTGTCCCCCAGCTGCAAGTGGTCTGCCAGTGACTGGGGAGCTTTTTCTTACTGAGGAACCAAGTGCAGAAAAAAATTCCCTTCCTATCTATGAATGCTCACAACGAATCGCACTGCCTTCATCCAGTGCTGCTCTGAAAGCCTTTGAGGCTGGGATGGTGGATAGGTTTTGCCGGCAGATCGGCTGATAGCAACTGTCTGAAGAATCTTATGAAGAAAGATTCTGAGGCCAAGGCCTTCACAAAAAGAGATGCTAAAATCGATGAGTAATGTCTGTCGAAGCAGAGGAAGGGGAGTATCGTACATTCTCCCAGTTGGTATTTATCCACCTCTGTGGTTTGGGGGCATGGCTGCATCTTGGAAAGCTCACTTGGGGAATTAAAAGGGAGCTTTTTTAGCTTTTCCTCATGAATACGGCATTACCTATAAATTCACTTAAATCTATTTTCTAGAAAAAATTAGGACTGGAGAAAATTAGTTTTACTTTCATTTGACTCCCTTTTAAAGAAGGTTTCTAAATACATCACCTGGAAATACTCAAGTTATGAATGTTTCTAAACCAAGAGGTCTTTGTAGTGTTGCTTTCGGTTCCCGAGTCCAGACTTCTCCGCAGTGAAGTTTGTCACTGTGATCTTGGCACTGTTAGCAGCTGCCTAGGTCTGCGGGAGTGAGATGAGGAAAAAGGGAGTGGAGAAACTGGCCTCCCGAGGGGCTTTTATGTGTCTGGCACAATCTTTGAGGGGCTTAATTGGGATGACAGATGAGAAGACAATTTTTAGAAGGAGAAATAGAGACTTGGAGAGGTTAAGTAATTCGCCCCATGGTGAAACATCTGATGTATGGCAAGTTTAAACCCAAGTCTGTCTCAGAAAAAAATTACTTAAATAAATGCAATCTGATTTAAGTAAATGCAACAAAATTATGCACTAATATTTTGGGGAAAATGGCAGTTATGTAAGGTGTAGAAGAAAACAGAAAGCCAATAGGCTAAGAAGCCATGGAACATAATTTAGCGAAGCTATAAAGAAGGTTTAGCCTTATGAATTCTGCATCACATGGAGTAGACATGAAAGAAGGCTGTCTAAAAAGTGGGGTCAGAGATACAGAAGTACTTCAAGAAATACTGTTTTAGAACTCTCAAGTATATATAGAAACTTCTCAAATGACTAGGTAAGAACAACTTCCCTAGAAAGAACAAAGAAATCCTGCTGTGCTTTTCCTCACAGCAGAATACAGTAGGCCTTACTTGATTTTGGAATTCGATCAGAAATTCGAATGTGCAGAAATTCTGCAATCAACCATATGCAGAAAAGCAGTATTTCTCATTACCCAGAGACCTATTCTGTCATTTTCCCTGGGTTTGAAGAGGTGTGGACAGATCCCCCGTAGACCTATTCAGGCAGGAGCTTGTCTGCAGAACCTACCAGAATAGACTTTATGTTACTCATCTCAAAACAAACAAAAACCAAACAAAAAAAACAGCTTATATTTTCACTGATGTTCTTTTGTTTTCTATTTTACATTTTGATTTCTGCTCCTACCTTTTTCATTCCCTTTGTTTGCTTCCTTGGGGTTTCCTTTATTCTTCTTGGTCTAGTTTCTTAATGTGAAAGCTGAGGTCATTGAACTGAGAGCTTCCTTCTTTTCTCCTACAGGAGTTTGGTGCTATAAATTTCCATCTAAGCATTCTTTAGTTGCACCCCACAAATTTTGGTATGTCATGTTTCCACTTGCTTCAGTTCAAAATAACTTCCCACTAATATTTTTTAACAGACCTTATTTTTAGAGCAGTTTTGCATTCAGAGCAAAACTGAGCAGAAGGAGTAAGAGATTTCCCATCTATCTCCTCTCCTCTCCCAGCATCCCCTATGATCAATATTCCACAACAGAGTAGCCCACTTATTACAATTGATAAACATACACTGACACATCATTATTACCCAAAGCCCATTGTCTTCATTAGGGTTTACCCTTGGTGTTCACCCATACATTCTGCAGGTTTGGACACATGCATAATGACATGCATCCACCATTATAGTATCACACAAATAATTTCACTGCTCTCAAATCCCTTTTACTCTGCCTATTCATCCCTCCCTCCCTGCTAGTCCCAGGAAACCACTGATTTTTTTACTATCTCCATAGTTCCCCGAATGTCATCTAGTTAGGATCACAGGCCTTTTCAAATTGCATTTGAGTTTCCACCATGCCTCTTTATGGCACATTTCTTTTTAGTGCTGAATAATGTTACCTTGACTGGATGTGCCCCAGTTTATCTGTTTGCTTACAGAAGAACATCTTGGTTGCTTCCAAGTGTTGGAAGTTATGAATAAAGCTTCTATAAACACCCTGGTGCAGGTTTTTGTGTGGTTATAAGCTTTCAACTCACTTGTATAAATACCAAGGAGCACGACTGCTGGATTGCGCGCTGAGGGTAGGTTTAGTTTTCTAAGAAACTGCCAAACTGTCTTCCAGAGTGGCTGTGCCACTGCATCCCAGCAGCAATGAATGAACGTTACTGTTGCTCTACATCCTCGCCGGTCAAAATACTTTTTAGTCTTCCTTTGACCCATGGATTATTTAGAAGTGTTAGTTTCCAAATACTTGGGAATTTTCCAGACATCTTTCTTTTATCGGCTTCTATTTCAATTTCATTAGTCAGTGAACATATTTTCTAGTATTTGAATCCTTTTAAATTATTGAGACTTGTTTTTTGGCCTAGATTATAGTGTATCTTCATAATTGTTCTTGGCACACGAAAGAAAAAAGTATACTCTGCTGTTGTTAGGTGCAATGCTCTATAAATGTGAATCAGGTCAAGTTGGCTGTTAGCTTTAGCTAAGTCTTTTATACCCTGACTTTCTGTTTGCTTGTTCTACCAATTATTGAGAAAGTAGTGTTGAAATTCCCAGCTATCACTGTAATTTTGCCTATTTCTCCCTTCATTCTAACAGTTTTTGTTCCATTCACTTGAAGCTGTTATTAGATGCTTAAACTTTTAGGATTGTTGTGTCCTCTTGATGAACTGACCCCCATTATTAAATGAAACTCTTTATTCCTAGTGGTAGTCTCTTCTCTGAGATCTGTGTTGTCCAATATCAACATAGTCACTCGAAGCTTACTTTTAGATGACGTTTTTCTATACTTTAACTTTTTTTAAAAAAATAGAGACATTTGTTGAAGATACAGGATACAAGAAACATTTTACATAGGACAATGATGCCTCAGTCCCCTTCAAAGCAGGACCTTGGGACCTCACATAGTTCCAGCCTCCATCAGCTGCCCCATCGTATTTTCCTGAATCATCACCTTCCCTTTCAAAGGTGATTTTAGTTTTGAGAAAAAGCAGAAATCGCAGGGTCCCAACTTTTAATGTATTTGAGTCTATATTTAAAGTGAGTTTCTTGTATACAGCATTTCATGTAGGTAAGGTCTCTCTCATTAGGTGTTTGTGCCTAATCTTTCAATCTTACCTTTGGTATTTAGACATTTACATTTCATGTCCTTTCTTATATGGTTGGGTTTAAATATACCATCTTGATATTTGTTTTGTTTGCCATATCTGTTATTTGTCCCTTTCCCCTTTTTGTCTTCTTTTGAATTGGATATTTCATTGCTGTTCTACTTTCCATTCTTTGTTGGCTTATTAGCAATTTTTTTAAGTGGCTGCTTTAGGTTCAATTGTATATATCTAACTTATCAGTCTACATTGAATACTATACTACTTCACGTATAGTACAAGAACAGTGTAATTCTACTTACTCTCATCTTTGTGTTAATTTTGTCATGTTTTACTTATGCATTTGTTTTATAAACTTCTGTATGTTTTTTCCTTTAAACTATTATCATTTAAGGTGATTTTAAAATAATTTTTTTCTATTACTAGCTGATACCAATTCCACCTTGCATCAATTCCTGATGCCTGGAGAACTTTCTGTAATATATCGGTATCTTGTATGTCTTGGCCTTTACTTTTGAAAAGTATTTCTACTGGGTGTAGAATTACAAGTTGATGCCCTGGCTGGTGTGGCTCACTGGATTGAAGTGCCAGTCTGTGAACCAAAAAATCACCAGTTCAATTGCCAGGCAGGGAACATGCCTGGGTTGTGGGCTGGGTCCCCAGTTGGGGGTGTGCAAGAGGCAACAGATCGATGCTTTTCTTACACATCGCTGTTTCTCTCCCTCTCCTCCTTCCTTTCTTCCCCCCTCTCTAAAAATAAATAAAATCTTAAAAAAAATTATTTAATAAAAAGAATTGCAAAAAAAAAAAAAAAGAATTGCAAGCTGACAAAATATTTTTTCTTTTCAGTAAAGATGTCATTTCATTGTTTTCTGGGATATCATTATAGTTATAGTAACACTTAAATGTCATTGTTTACTAGTTCTGTCATGTGTTTTGGGGGGTCATCTTCAATTTACTAAAGTTTCTTGCTTTGGGTTGTTTTCTTGCTTTATTAAACTGGAAGCTTTTAAGTTAGTGAGAAACTGTCTACTGACTACATCATGAGCCAAACTACTTCACAAACTTTCCGAATGACATGAAAAAGAGAAAAGTTTTGGTAAGACAATGAGATTTGAGGGAAGGGGAGAAAAGAATTGGCGTCCTTCCTTTCCAAAGGTAAGAGAAATGGAGAAGCTGGGTAACATACCTACCTCCTCAGCTACTGATCTAGGAATCCCCAGGGGGGATTCTGAGCAAATTCTTGACCCACCTTGAGTTTCTCAACATGCCATAGGGAACCGAGTGTGAAAAACGAGTATTTTTTTTGTTTGAACTATTCATCATTTATGATCTTACAGCATAGTTAGTGGGGATTAATTTAGCCTGTTTTGTCCTTTATTTAAAGAAAGGCATACAGTATTCTTTTAAACCTGGCTTTTTAGGCTCAACATAATGTTTCTGAGATTCATTCATGTGTTGCATGTAGTTACAAACTGCTCACTCTCACTGTTTTAAAATAGTCCACTGCAGGAATACACAAAAATGTATTTATTCATTCAACAGTTGATGGATATTTAGGTAGTTTCTGGTTTAAGGCTATTGCTAATATTGTTGCTATAAATATTCCAGAACATATCTTTTGATGAATATGTTTGCATTTTATTGGATGTATGCTTAGAAGCAGAATTATTAGATTCCATGATGTGAATATTTCACTTGGGTAGATCTTGCAAAATGGTTTTCCTACATGTTTGAATAAATTTGCATTCTTACCAGGACTGTGTGAGACTTCTGACTTCTACATTTTGCTGACCTTTGAAATTTCTTATACCTACTAAAATAGTCCATTAAGGAAATCTATATCTCTTATGAATATGCATGCTAAAGTTCTAAGTAAAAGATAAACAACTGAAATACTGATTTATAAGAAAAGAACAACACATTATGACCAAGTAGATTTTATTCCAAGGACACAAGAGTGGTTCGACGTCAGCAACCCCACATACGATCTAGCTAGTCAACAGATTAACAAAGAATAACATGACCATACCAAAAGATGCTGAAACTTCTACAGCTGTTCCTAATGAAATCTCTTGTAAAACAGGAAATAACTTATTTAATAATATTCTTCACTGAATAACAACACAAATATTCTAAAGAACTAAATACTCAAACTATTTCAACCAAAATCAACAATAGAAATACCTATCACCATTTTCACTCAACACTGTAACAGAGTTTTAGACAACAAAGATTCTAGAAAAGGATCTGCCGAACACTGGGGAAAAGTTCAAATACTTTTCTGAGAGTCATCATTACATTACCAGGGAAAGTTGCTGGAATTAACGAGAAAATCTAGAAAGTATACTAATAAATTCTTTGTATTCAAGATAAGCACACAGAAAAAACAGGTTTTTTTATTTATAATAAGCTTTTAGAAATGGAAATGGATTTAAAAATCCATTCACAATAATGACCAAAAGCTAAGAAACAAGAATACATTTAAGAAAAAAGATGCAGGACTTAAATGAAGAAAACACTCAGTACTCACTGAAGATGCAGACAAGGTCTGAGCAAACAGGGAGTGGGATGATTTTCTTGGTTCTTAGAAGACAATATCATATGTCAAATTCCCCAAAGGTAATCTGTAAATTTCATGCAATTTCAACCCCTAATTGGGTAAAATGATTACAAACTTCAAATGCATGAGAATAGCAAAGAAAGGTAGTAAAAAAATAAAGCAGTAGGCAGGGGTGTGGAAGAGAAAAAGCTCTACCTCGCCATTTTATAAAGTCACTGTATACAAACACTGTAAGTCACTGAAATTGAATTCATATGATATTGCCATATGTAAAGAAAACTGAAAGTGAGACAGAAAGGTAGACTGAAACATCCCATTATATACAAAAATTTAATACATGACAAACTTGGCATTTCAATTCATTGGGAAAAGACAGTTTATTACCAAAGGGTGCAGAACAACTGGCAAACCACTTAGAAGAAAGTAAAGTGGGATCCATCTCTTGTATTCAATACAAAAACAAAGTCCAAACGGAGCAAAGACAAATGTGAAAACCACTAATGACAAATGCCAAAAATAAAATGCAGACGCCATTCTAGATCATACATGCCACCTGGGGCTGAAGACCTTCATCAATATAGAATACTTTGAAATTTTTATATATTCACAAATGTCCATATATTATAAAGTAATATAATATACTTCACTATACACTAATATAAATTTTTGTATGGGAAAAGGAATTATAAATATGGTTAACAAATTATAGATTTGGGGAAAATTGGCAAATTAAGAGAAAGAGTTTATATACAATATACAAAGAGCACTTACAATTTTTTAAAAGACTGCAAATATGAAAACATTCATAAAATGAAAAAGTAAAAACTTTAAATGTGAATACAAATATAAATATGCAGTTCCCCTTAAGAATGAAATTCAAATGGCTAAGTTTTCTATGGAAAACGTACTGATTAATGTGGTCCACAGGCAAATTACAATAGTTAGAAAAAATGTTCACAACCAAGAGTAGAAAGTCTTTAGATACTATACAAAAAGCTCCTACAAACTAGTTAAATAAAAAAGCCAGACACAATATAAACATGGACCAAAATATGAATAAAAATAAAAATAAATGTAAAGGCAGAAGCAAGAATATAAGTATTTGTGGTAGGCAGAATCTAAGATGACTCCCAAGATCTTTGGCCACTGGGTTACTCCCTTGACAATGTTAGATTTACAGAGTACAGAGACTTGGCAGATGTAATCTACATGGGCCTAACCTAGTCACATGAGCTCTTTAAAAGCAGAGAGTTTTCCCTTGGTGGTAGCACAAGAGAATACAGAAGGGTAAGCACAAGAAGGGTCTAATGAATCCTCGATAACTTTGAAGATGAAAGTGACCACCTACAAGGACTAGAAAGTAACCTTTAGGAGCTGAGGACAATGCCTGGTGAATGGCCAGCAAGGAAACAGAGACCAGTGTCCTACAACCGCCCTGCACTCTAGACTCGCAAGAAATCAAATTCTGCCAACAAAATAAACTGGGAAGTGAATTCTTCTTCAGAACCTTCAGTTCAGAGCCCCACCTGGCACACACCCTCATTTCAGCCTTATTGGGTACCAGAGAACCCAACCAAGCCTGCTTGAAGCTCTAACCCACAAGAACTATGAGAAAATGCAGATTTTGTTTTAAGCTGCTAAGTTCATGGTAATTTGTTATGCAGCAATAGACCACTAATGCAATAGTAATTTAATTGTGAATGAAATTCAAATGACCAAAGAACATAGAAAAAATTGTGTAGGTTTTCAGTGGTCAGGAAAATGCAAATAAAGTAACAGAGGAATCACTATACCCACTAACAGGCTTAAAAAAATACAATAGCTACTACTACTTACGGGTATAAATGGTAAAGACTATTTTTATATACTTACTGAATGACTTAAATCGTCCCCGACTTTTTGGGAAACAATCTGTCAACACATGTTAAAAACTTCAAATCTACGTCTCCCTCAGCCCAGCAATCCTCTTCCCCGGCGAGTTTTCCAACCACCATGGTGGTGAGTATGTGCGCAGACACAACTGCCATCATCGAAAAAAATCTGGTGACAAAGTAAATGCCCATTGATAATGGAAGAAGTTTAATAAGTTATCAACATAGAGGACTACACAGCATTAAAAAAGAATGAAATAAGAGCTATAAGATAGACTTGGAGGGTTTTCATAACATATTGTTGGATGAGAAAAGATGCTGAGACTTTATGTATAACCCAATTTATGTAAAGCAAACTGACCCACCCCCAAAAAACCCCACCTCATTTTATTTATAAAATTGTGTATATTAAGAAATTCAAAATAAAGCTATGTATATATATATAGACTTGTAAGGTGCTCATAATACACATAAAGCAAGTTGCAGATTATGGATAGAAGACAAAACCCCAACCCCACATGTAATACACGTACGCATATTACTATGAACAACAGCAGACATAATATTGGGCTATTACAAGGGAGGTGGGGTGAAATGGGATGGTGGGTTATTAGCTCTGCATTATGCCCTTGATTATTCCATTTATTGCTTTTGTGTTATTGTATTACAGTTCTCTTAATTTGCATCATTCTTATAATCTGAAAAACATAAAACCATCTCCCTCTCAAGCTTTGTTTTTCCTCTGCACTTACCACTAATATTCTATATATTTTACTTATGTGTTCTTCCCCACCCACAGGAATGGCAACTGCATCCGGTAAAGAATTTTGTTCACTGCTGACACCAGCACCAAGAACTATCTGGCACAAAACAGGCACTTGCATATTTGAGGAAAGCACTATTTTATGTATAACATTTTCCGGGCTACTCTTCACGTTCATTTAAACCTTATTTCCCTTAAAAACCTGATATTCTAGAAGCTACTCAGAGTGCAACAGAATCACATGACAAGAAGTCTGAATTCAGGGAGTGAACAATTATTTGCTGGGTGCTTGCTGCTGCCTGATGTTATCAGGTGTTTTATTTCTGTTACCTCAAATCTAATTAGGTATATCTATAGTCCCCATTCCCCAGACGAGGATCAACTCGGAAGAGTTAGCTTATCTACAACGTCACAATAAATGTCCTCTGTCTGGGCCAAAATCCTGTTGTTTGCTATGTGCTGTGTTGATCTTCAAATAATCATATTTTAGCTTTAAAAAGATCATTTTACATACTATACCTACTTAATATTATTCTGAGACTTATTTAGTTGAATATTTCATTCTCTGCTGATTCACTACTCTGCTGATGATTCTATTAAGATTTTAAAAGGCAACTGATTGTGAAATAAAATTATCTGCTCTTATTTTGCTCCCTAAGCAATTAGGCTGTTCAGCTCCAGCCACCTGGGCCCTGCTGAAGTGTAGCCTCAAACCAAGACAATGCTGAACTTATTCCTAGGTGAGTTAACAGACATTAAGATAATTACCATCAAATCTTCAAGCCGACCAGCAGCCCTGAGAACATTTTGAGGAATTTTGTCCCAGATTCCTCAACTCCAAAGCAAGCTCCCCAGAGGATTGCCTTTGTTGACAAGCTTCTACTGGAGCTTCCTTCCTCGTGGCTTGAAGACAACTCCTTGTCCCCCATACACTTTGCTCCATTCCAATGCAGGCACAAAGAGGGTGTTGCCCTGGGCACTGTTGCTACCTCCAGGTGAGTCCAACTCCTTCCTCACTTTAAGGTACAGACGGACCTCAATTTTATAATCAAGTGCACAAATATAAACACATTTGAGAGTGCCCAGGGACTGGGGGTGGGGGGTTGTTTTGTTTTGTTTTTGTCTCTGATGAACTGTATAGAGTTTTGGAAGTGTATTCTCTGACTACTCAGCCAACAAATATTTACTGAGTACTTCCTGCATGGTAAGGCACCAGGAAAGGTGCTAAGGGGAATATATATTTAATTTAAAAACACACACACACACAAAAAAACTCTAGTCCCTGCCTCGAGCAGATTATAGAAACAAAAGCAAATAACCACTAACTGTTTTATTTTGTTAGTTGACAAATGAGCAGTACTTAATATGTAAAATCTGAGCTGATGATGGGGGTAGAATCAAGGCATTCTGAATAAAACCAATCACACTATGGGTTACCCATACCTCAAAAAAAAATTCAAAGAATTTTTAAAAGATACTTTAAAAGATAATATGAAATAAACATCTTCCTTGCATATTTTGTACTCAAAATAGTTCCTAAAAAAATCAAACAAAATAAAACTTGTGTTTATATCCACGACACAAATCTGCCTGGATCTGTGTACAATCACTTCTGCCTCCAGAAAGCAACGATGTTTTAGAGAAAAATGAAGACGTGTGTTTCTAGATATCCTACAGCAAAGAGAAACAGGAGCTTACTGTCTTGCTTGTTCAGAAGGCTCTTTGACAGGAATAAGCTAAAGTCTGGATGTTTTAGAATTGGGAGAAAGCCTGATTTCTCCAACCATAAGACAAAGAAACTGAACAGGTGCTACTTCATCGAAGAACAAAGCTTTCACTTAAGTAAAATGATTGTTAAAGGGTACTTTAGTTGTACCTGCGCACTTTTAAAATCCGTGAATGGCAAACAGGTTGAATTTAACCTTAGTGTTGTTAGCTCTGAGGGGGGACACCATTATTAGCATTGTTAGTATCTTAATGTTCCACTCAGTTTAACATTTACCAGATGCATAAGGCCCCATGTTTACCTGCAAGCCATGCACAGGACTATTGCTTTTCCTGTCAGCAAAACACTGAGACATTTACCACACAGAAAAGCATCCCCACATAGCAGGTGGGTATTGGGTGTGTGTGTGATAGGAGTGTTATGGATCAATGACGGTCAAAGACATGTGAGACCACTGAGTTTCTTCTTAAATAAACCTTGTGAAATTTCTCCATCACCAGGATATTCTGAAATATGTAGGCTTAACTCTGTAAAAAAAGATGTAAACATCTGTTTTAAAATGCTTTTAGAAGCACTCAAAATCATTCAAAACAGAACTGATCCAGTGGAAAGGACTCCCCCGTCTTTTCACGCAATCACCGCGGACATCACAAGTGGAGGTTTCTGACATGCCTGGTCTTCATCCTGACATGCAGATGCCACGGCTTTCCTGGGCCCGAGTCAACCTAGCTCCCTAAAATGCAATCAAAGCTGTGTTGTCTGGCACTTTACCGGGGGCTTTAAGATAATTCCGATTATTTCCTAAAATTCTTTAGATGACAGGAAGCAATGACAAGTCAGACTTGGAATCACCCGCTTTTAGAGGTCAGCTTGCCCAGCCATGCAGAGAAAGAAAGACACTGGGGGGTGGGCTCTTCCTTCTCAGTGTGGCACTTCTCTCCCCATGCCCATGCCCAAGTTATCCGGCACCCAAAGTAAACTTTCTGATGAAATTTCTCTTGCTCTAAGCTCAGTGAATCTTGTTCATGACAAATTTCTGCGTTGGTGCCACTCCCATAAAGAAGTAATTAAACATTAATATACTTCAACATTGCAGCACATTTTATATACATCACGGACATTGAGTTCATGCTTAACATTAAATTTTGTTCTCTATGCAGCTTTTAATTAACGTTTTTCAGTACGGGACTCTCATTTGTAGGTGATGGGTGTCCTTACCATTACCCTTAATTTGATGCGATTATATGAGGTAATTCAAAAATATCTTTGGTTTGAGGTTATAGATTGGGAACCTGGTATACACACTGGATCTTTACGAGGGCATGAAAAACTCTGGCACATGAATTAATAAATACTAACTCTAGTACTCCAAGTGCTATTTAACAGATGTTTTCGTGCGGGCTCTCCTTTACGTCACTGGATTAATTCTCTCTTTAAAGAGGCACATAGGAAAAGTAATGGAGAGTTAGGCATCTGGACCAGTCTTTATGTAAGGTGATGGCTGAATCACCAAGGACAGGAGAATTTCCTATGAAATAACCCCTTCCAATTAGCAGTATGTGGCTGATATTGTTTACCCAGATAATCAGATGTCTTCAACTCTGACCAAACCATTACCTTTTGTCTAATAACAAGTAGGACTAACACAGGGGTTAAAAGGGTTTGCAGGAACTACGTGAAATTTAAAGTGAGTCATTTTTTTTGTTGAGTGGATTTTGGACTGTTTGGTTTTCAAAGTAGAAAAAAAGACACTAAATTAAAATTTGTGTTCCAGAAAATATCAATTCAGTTTTTTCAGAGCCGTATGTCAACGCTCCTCCTAGAACTGGAGTGTCCCATGCACTGGTAACTGAGAAGTAGGTTGTAGTCATGGAGGGCACTTGATGGTCGTGGTGTTGGGTTAGACTGTCTAGCGCTGCCAGACTCCCAGGTTTCCTAAGGTACACCCCAAGTGCCATGACAATTGCTGGACCCCTCAAAACTTCAGTGGCAGTCTTGGGAAACCCAATCCGAGCCAGAATACCACCCTGAACCTGGGCTAACCCCAGGGGTCCACTGGTCCATGAAAAACTTCGGAGTCCTACTGACCTTCTGAGCTAAAATAACTAAGCAAGTATGTCTCAGTTCTCATTGAAAGGAACAAAAGAGACATTTCTGACACTACTGAAAAACGTGTCTACACCAAAGGTCTCATACTCATTGCTACAGAAGCATACAAAACATTGAAGAACAGTGGGTAGTTTCAACGGCACCAGTAGGGGTATCTTTTAGATTCCATACACTATTGTGACTCCAGATTGGCACAGAGTTTGGGGCAGGGAAGCCTTTGAAGACATAATGTTCATTTGAAGGAGCAAGGGAAAGGACAAGGCTAATGTTTGTCTGTTAAGTAGCCAAATAAAGAAAAAAAACACATTAACTTCATATACATGCATGTATAATTTTTAAAAATTATATAACTGAACACTTAAAAAATAAGCCCGTGTCCCTGAAAGTATTGTTGATCCAATCTCATGGGGCGTTTTCACTTTCCTGGCTTTCCAAAGGTCCAAACTCTCTCTAATGATAAACACCTCCACCGTTCTTACAATTAATAATTAAGACTGGTTCATTATTTTGGATTCACATCTACTTTGTCTAATACCCTTTTATTTCTCTGTACCCCTCTAGTAGCACCCAAAATAACAAATCAGGTTGTATTAAAAGTATTTTTAACTGCGAATATACTAGATTCCAAATCTGACAAATATTTCAATTCATGAGACACCTATAGCACATTATCTACATTTGTATACTTTATTTAAAAACAGATAATACATGTAGAGCCACCAAAAAAAAAAAAGATATCTTAATTAGCTTATCCATATCCTGAATTTACAAAAGAAACTTCTTGCACCACAAAGATTAGCATTTGGATTAATTTACATTAATTGATACTATAACTGATATTTAAAATACCTGAAGATCAAACAATCTGGCCTAAGGTTCACCAGTCTGGGCAGGGGGCGGGGGGCTCGGGTAGCATGTGGAAAAAAGGAGTTAGTTATATAGGAATCGGAACTGATGATGCCCTGAGGTCAGCTCTAGTAAACTGAAGTTGAGAACATATAAAATAACCAATAGGTTTCAGGACTACAAATAAGTGGTTCCTCCTAAAAACAGTTACCAGACCACAAGGTTGGGATGAGTGTGGGGGATGACTCTTCATCGGGACTGGAAAACCGTGTGGAAAACGGGGGTTGCATTTGTTTCTCACAAGAGGCAAACTTCAGCCAAACAAGGAAGAAGCAGGGAGGAATGTGACACACTGAAGACTTTCTGCTCGCTGGTAACACCAGATTAAGCAGCCCTCTCTCCAAGTCAACTAAAATGCCATTCTCGGAGACATTTTCAGAGAGGAGCTAATATACAACCAGAAAAAAACATTCTACATAAACAAGGCACTCACTGGTTTACAGCCTGTTAAAAACCCAGGCAGACATTACAGTTAACCAAAATTAAAATGAACTTTCCAATTTGCATCAGAGGGATGACAAACCTGTGGTCCCAGTTAAATCCAATCGAAAGCTTGATTAGCAAAGATCCAGGAAATTGACTCCTAAAGCACTACTTCAGGAATATTGCTAGAATAAATAAGTGGGATCTAGGATCTCTGACTGGCCTAATATTTAAGAATTTAAAAAAAAAACCTGATGCAATTTGTTACATAGTTTGTCAACCTTCTGTCCCTTATAGTGACATGGAGACCCAGTTGGATAATGAATATGGCCAATTAAAAAGCCTTCAGTGGCAAAGGTAAAAATGATTTCAGTCATTTACTAATGACCTATCGTCTGTTTCTAAACACAGCTGTTAGTCTTCTGGACCTTTTCCTTAAATGAACTTTGGGAATCGATACACTGTGCAAAAATATACATATAATTTCTGCCAACAACTACTTTTGTACAACCTGAGTCCCAGTGTCAAACACTTAAAGGTCTGCAATTTTATAAATAACTAAACAGGTAACAGTAATGGAGGCAACTGCTAAGAAAATACAATGAATGATTATGTACTTAATGGCCTTGAAATAGTTTCCAAAGAGTAAAGTAAGCTGAAAAAAAGTATACTTTAGAGCTCTTTTCATATAAATTCATTAACAGTTTGGCTCTTGGTTGAAAGTATCACACAGACATGTATACTAATCAGAGATTAACTATCTTAACTATCAATATTAATGATAAATTTTAAGCAGTTCTTTCAAAAGAAAATCAAAATTAATTCGAAGTCTTTCAATCTGATTTGTGACATCTTAGTTCAATGTAACTTAAAATGACAAAGCCTGAGAAAAGCACCAACACAGATTTTTAAATTGCATCCAACCATCACTTCAGATGTCAGAAAGGTTTGCTTTAGTTAAAATGGCAGCAATGACAAAGAGGTAGATATGAAAGATGCCATTTAAATACTATTCTTAGGTGAAATTTTAACTAGTTCTGGTGTTTATCTAAAAATAATTTTTACTAGTTGAATGTTCATTACATAAGAATGTCATGACATGATCTTGTATAAGGGGGGGAATATATGAAATACTAAAAAACAGTGAGTTTTTAAAAATTACATTTACTTAGTCAAATGAATGAGATCCCATAATTTTGATGAGCCAATAATTTCTCCTTTTACCTGACTATAATGAAATACTTATTTTCTTCACTATTAAAATATTTAAGAATTCACATTCAGAATTCTTGGAAAGTATAAATGGCGCTCAGAAGAGCACAAAGACAGCACATGAAATGTCCCCTGAAGTCCTAGAGGCTGAGCAGATACATTAAAAAGACAGTACGGTCACAAATCAGGACCTTCGCAGATTGGGGCACGCATGCATACACACACACACACACACACACACACACATGCACACACACAGTTGTCCTTGCTCTCTCTCCCCCTCCCCCCAAACTCAATCCTCATCCTCACTGTAAGGCTGCATTTGTATTTTTTAAAGGCACCTCTCTCTCTAGCTATTGCCTTCTTGATGATACCTGTTTTATTTAAAATCCTGAATGTTCGATGGAAATAGTTCAGTACTGAGATTGGAATATTTTTCAATTCACATTTAAATAGCCAAGTTTTCTTACATTCAGATTTTAATAAACTAAAATGACAGTCTTTAAAACAAGCATGCTAGCCTATAATGAATATCGTATTTACAGTCATTTGAACATTAGGAACTCTATATATTATACTGCAGAAGCAAACAGCACAATACCCATCATAATCCTCATTACCTGCTGTGTACACTACCTCCAAAAATAAAAATACAAAACAGTAAAATGCACCTATGGTTTATATATATATCTATATATATATAGTCTATATATATTATATATATTCTTACATATATATAATATATATTTATAAAATTTACATACATTTTAGACATTTTCAAATAAATCTTCATCTTCTCCAACAGAAATTTGTAGCAATACTGAAGGAATGAAAGTCAGCTAAACAAAAAATTTCTCACAAACTTCATTATCAGTGATGCAGCTCAACTTCTTCCCTTTTAGTCATAACTAAAATGATTATAAAAGCTAAATACTTTGCATAACTAATTATCTATTTAATGACAAAAACTGATAAACCTGTTCAATAGAAAAATACTGAAGGTCATTATACCACTTATGTTAAATATCAATCTATGGTCCGAGTAGCAAATGAGCTCCATATGACAACTGAGTTTTGAGAAGGTTACTGTGAGCTCCCAGAGATGTATCCACAGCACATGAAAATAAGGCAGGAACCCACATCTCTTGATGATTTTCATACTATTCCAATACATTTCATCCCAAATAGTTACAAACCAAGCCCTATGAAAGCATTTCAATGACTGTTCAAATCATGTTTTGTTTTTTTTTTCCCATTTTGCAAATTTTGTTCACCTTTTCAACAGGCTGAGGGAAAAATCAGACATGTGTATATGCTTCTATCAGACTGGAAGGCAGCTTTGGCTCATTGCTAGGCTGGTATCACACAGCGCTAGTACAGAGGAATCTCTGTTTCTATGTACAGTCTCCAGAGGCACAGCACTGGCTTCCTAAGGAACCTTCAACAGTTCCCTCATTTGCACTATGGTCTATGTATCTCATGGTTATTTTTCACTCACTAACAGAAAAATTTCAACCGTGAGGTATAAAATGTAGGTGAAGAGAAAGTCTTGGCTTTGAGAATTTCAGTGACATAAATAAAGATGGTAACTGAAGACCTTCAATTACCTTGGGAGGTAATTAAAGCAATAACTGGTAGAACAATAGCTTTGCAGTTGTCCATTATAAATATGCCAAGGGTGGGCACCTGGCTAGAATTTTCCAGTATCCTTCTACAAATGTTAGGCTAGCAACACCATTACTTTACTCTGTAAAGAACCAGAGGAGGAATTCACCAATCACAATGTGGAATTCCATATCTGCCTGGGAATATAAACATTCACTTGTACGTAGCTCAGCTACGATGTGGTAGCTCATGTCCAGGTCAATTTATTTGATTATATAAAAGAGTCCCTTGAGCCCAGGGTTAACCAAAGCACAGATGAAAGGACAAGGTATCTGTGTCAAAAATTAAAGCATATTTGTATAACAACCAAGCAAATTTAGCACAGGTCCTTCATTTTCAAGAAAACTTGCCTGTATATTAAAAAATTCTAGAAGCAGACAAGCAGAAATTTTAAAGAAAAAGGGTCAATTATCATCCACATCAATACCAGAATAATTCTTCAAGGAGTACATATCATTAGAAGTGCAATTGCTATGACAATGGACTATGTTGGGGTAGGAATGTAGGAATTGTACTAAAAAATTAAAATATTTATGGACATGAATTTCTTTAAAAGTCTGAAGTCTAATTTATATACATTTTGCTGAAAAGTTGGACATTAGTAATTTATTTCCAGGTTCTAGATCGGTCTCTGACATTCTGAGCAAACAAGAGGGTGCAAGGAGAGGGGAGAGTTGCAGGGACAAAGTCTGTGCCCCAGGGTCAGAGAGCAGGGTCATGAGCATTCCAAGAGCTGACAGAACACCCGTTGGCCAGAGGCAAGGAACTCAGGGAACCCTGGTCCTTTATGATATGGTTTTCCCCAGAAACGACACTGATTCACTGCCCATGAAAACATGCCGTGTTTTAAATTAAACAATGGATGAGGGATAGGGAGAGGAAAGGAGAGAAAAAACTATTTATGCAATATTATACACTGAACTCTTCCATCCAGCTTTTCAAGAGGTTCTCAAGAGGTTCTTCTTACTGGGGATGCTAATAGAGGACTTCTGGAGTATAAAACATTTGCTTTGCTTAGTATGTTTGCAAAAGCAGCTGACTGAGATTAGCCATACCCCCTGCACTGTTAAAACATAATTATGAGCTACTTTTTGGTAGGTATCAGATAATCTGACTATGAGAGACAAAAGGAAAGAGCAGAGAGCATCCTAAATGTGGTTATGTGGGTTTTGAGGAATGAGTACTTGCAAATAACTACAATCTCTTCAACCACTGAAAAGTTAAGATTTTATCAATATGAAATAATCACTCTGCTACTATAAATATCATATGAATAAAGTGAATTTTAAAGTTAATAGAAATTATTATAAAGATATGCCCTGCTTGCCCTTAAAAATAAACAGAATCTTACACCTGAATGAAGTTAAATCCTTTAGTAAAAGCAGAGTCTATCAACTATTCTTCATAATGTTGAGTGTTTCTGACAGTTAAACTTTAGAATGGTACCAAATCCACTTTCAAAAATGTAATACAATATAGATATCTGCTTACAAACTGAATGTTTAGCATTTCTGAATAATAATATATTTAACATATTATTGCATTTCTTTTTTCCCCCTAATAGGTCAAATGCTTTGCCAGGTGCTTTATGTGACCAGCTGAAAGGAGAGCTAAATTGAAAACTCATTTGAACACTGCCTGGTCATTATGCATATAGAGATTAGTTCAGCAGATACGGTAAAGATTAATGTTTTGACTACCTAATGTGTTTAACAAGATTTCTCAAGGGAGAACTAGGGCTAAATTTCAGCTTTTCCTCTACTCATTCCCAGCCATCAAGCTTTTTAATTATCCTTTATACTGTGCCCCATTTACACAATAGGGGACAAGCTAAACCTATGTTCGCTCAGGCCTGCCTAGCGAATTAGAACAACTTTAGAAATAAAAATCCCTACTTTGGGAAAAATTTGAAACAGTTTCAGGCTCACAGATTCAGCTGAGCTTGCAGCAAACTGAACAAACCTTAGTTTTAGAAAACAGTATACGAATTGCAAAACTATACTTTAACAAATGTTCTCTGTGCTCCTTCGGCAGAACAAAAGGGCAAAAGGAGTTGATTCTTGCCCTGGTCTCTTGTATCTCTTTTGTGCAGTCGATTATTTATAAAGAGCTAGAAGGTGAAAAGGACACATTCTGTCATACAAAGACTTTAGCCAGTGCATCAGCTCCAGCACTGGCTATATAGCATTTGGATGGGTGGAAAGCTACATCATGAATTGATTCTTCAAACTTTTTCCGATGAGCTGTGAACTCTTGGATACATGTCTTACTTTCTAGGTTCCATAAACGTATTGAACAGTCATGACCTATATCAAAAGAAAAGAAATTGAAAGGAAAAATTACATTAATATGAAAATGATAAGAACAAATAAATAATACAGAGTCGATGTACTTACTGCCAGACATCAAGTACAGGCCATTAGGATCAACTGCTAAACTTGTAACAGCTTCTAGGTGGGCTACCATCGAGTGGATCAGTTTGCCTTTGGAAAAAGAGATCATTGCTCTGTATTAATAGCTTTCCTCATCCTGAATATATGCCAGTTACCACATTACACTGGGTTCTCCAGTCATCCCTTTCTGTGTACTTATTACTGCCTGAACAGCTTTTTTCATCAGCTAAAACAACAGTGTCTCTTTCCCCACTTAGCCATGGTAATGATGGGACACAAAAGCTCAAATTCCAGATTATATTTTTGTCTTTCAATCACAATATAAAAGTCAACAAGCCACGTCCATTAACTAGAACTCAGATATTAACCACCTACTTTGTATCCTTTAGATGCAGGCAAATTATATGGATCATGGGAACAAAAGAAGAGACTGACACAAAGACAAAGGATCAGAGAGAAAACCTCAGCCACAACTTTGGTATAAACAATATATAGAAAGAGTTTGAGAATATTAAATTACTCATCATTCACAGCTAATAAGCAAAGTCAGCAAAAGTCAACATTGTTACAAAGCCGACTGCAGACAGGTAAATACGGCGGCTAACACAGTGTTTTTCTCCCAGCACAGGTCTTCCGGCATTTTCACTGGACTAATGAAATGTAATCCAGAAAAAACTGGGACAGCCCCAAATCAGATCAATCAGGAACAAACAGGATTATAATGCAAAAAAAAATCAGTCCACTGAAAAATGACAGGGGTTTTCCATCTGAACACTGGAACAATGCATGAACCAAAAACTGAATAATTTCAAACAAAATATCATGATCCCTATGCCTTTACTTCTACTTTCCTCCAGTAGATTCGCAGTAAACGATCATTTTTATTGGCATTTGCATGAAATTTCTGTTATGTTTCTAGTGCTAACCTTGACTGCAGGGCCAAGATATAGCATGTATTTACTGTTAAATAAACCGAAATAACTCCACGTGCTATATGACAGATAGTTCTTAGCAGATTTGGATGAAATAAACAGAAACTGAGCTGGGAGAGTATCTGTGTTTCAACGCTGATGATGATGGAGTCACAAACAGACACCAAAATCAGTCTACTTATAGTGGAGGGGTTTTTAGCTTTAACAATAATCGATATTTAATACATTTTTACCTGTATTGTTATCATAGAATTTGATGTGCCTGTCTTCATGAGCAGTGATGCTGATGGGAAGAGTGGGATGGCTGATGACTCTATTTATTTGGCAGGAAGAGTTGGTGGCTTAAAAATAAAAAATGAAAGACAATACAAATTAGTCAAAGCTACTATTTATTCCTACGAGGGAACTGAATACTCCCCAAGAGATTAAAAAAGTAAAGTCGATTTAAATTTGTTTTTAGTTCATTTATTCTGCAATTGTGTTCGTAATTTCAGTGCTAGGAAATGAGAACTGACTGAGCAATACTATGCTGATAAATCCAGAGAGCTACCTAAGAAGGAGAGTTTCCTTTCCCACGATCTGTTGCCTATGGGTACCACCTGTGGCTTAGCCTAGAGCCAGTGCTATTTCTCTTTCTATAATGTTCTATGATATTTCTGCTACTTTTAAAAATTCAATCCTTCCTTATTGTATGTAATTCTCAAACTTAAATCTCAAATATTTCTAGATACAGAGCTCTTTATTACATGGTTATCATCTAAAGATACACAAGACAGAGCTTCTTAACATTTTAACCTTCTTTTTTCATCATAACAGAAATAGTCACCATCTACCCAACACATTTGGAATCTTAAAATGGTCAGCATCCCAAAAGGACCTGTGCACTACTTAATGGTTTTTGAAGACAGTGCAGTTATATGCACAGTGGGACAGACAGGCCATATGTCATTAAACACGTAATCACAATGCATGAACCAAGGTCCAGAAAAAGTTGTGACCCGCCCAAAATCATATAACAAACTCAGTAACTATTCTGATTGCTACATCTATCCCAACCAGACAGCCCATGCAAACCAGACAACTGCCAAAACTGGTAACTATACTATCATGAGTTCTTCCTGCAAGCCTTCTAGCAGAAGAAAATCAGTAAAAACTTAAATTTAATTAATAATCTATGTTGATACTTTTTATAAGGAAAAATGTACATACAGGTAACACGAATTTAACAGCTGTCGGAGTTACAAAAATGTATTATATGGTCCAGGGAGAGGAAAGGATGTCCTTATAAGTGCATTCCTGAGACAGCTGGCAAATTTGAATGTAAGCAATAGACAACAGCATTGTGTCGTTATTAAATTTCCTGATTCTGGCGATGTAATGTGCTATGGCAAAGAATGTACTTGTCCTTAGAATTACATGCTAACGCAGGGGACCCCAAACACCAGAACTCGGACCAGGACCAGTCCATGGCCTGTTTGGAGCAGGCTACACAACAGGAGATGGGAGGCGGGGGAGCGAGTGAGGCCTCGCTTGCACTGCTGCCTGAGCTCTGCATCTCCTGCCCCGCCCTCCACCCCGTCTGTGGAAAACACTGTCTCCCACAAAACCAGTCCCAGGTTCCAAAGGTTGGGAACTGCCGTGCTAACTAAAGGATCAAGGAGTATAAGAGTAGGATGTTTCCAAAGTGGTTCAGAATTTTAAATTATACACATATATGGAGAGTAATAAAGTGCTTGTGACAAAATGTAGCAAATATTAAAAATTGATGAATCTGGGTGAAAAATAGTCAAAAGTTATACTATTGAAATTTTTCTGAAAATTTAAAATGAGTACAAAATAATGAGTTTAAAAACAATCTTTAATCTTAGAATAGGTATCATGAATTTATATTCACATAATAGAAAACATAGATAAAAAATAGTGGTAATATTAGCCTACTCTAATTGAAATTTCCTATGGTTTATAGAAATATGACACCTTCAAAACCAAAGATGTTTTCCCCCATGCTAACGGCAGGCCGCCACCCAAACTGTTACCTAAATACACAACAAAAACTCACTTGACCATGCAGAGTAAGCTTTGGGTCAGTTACATTCAATTTAAATGATTCTATACAAAGTATTTAGTTTCAAAATTCAGCCTATGGAATTTTTTGCCTCCAGAGATAACATATTGAGTTATATCCTCTTAAGGTCTAGCAGGAGAATGATGACAAAAAAAAAGTACTTTAAGTAAAATATCCAGTATAATCTGAGAGAGAAGTTTCTGTGAATAGCTTCAATTACTTTGAAATCTAGGAAATAAGTGATAGAAATCAAATGATGAAAGTAGACAAAAGAAAGTTTTTATTTAGCAACTTCTAAGGAAGTTTGTCCTTATAAGAAGAACGTCAGACAAGCAAAACGCAAAGAACACTAAAAATAAACTGAAGGTCTACCAGCCCTCATTCTAACAATGAATTAAGACAATCCTCCAAATATATTTAAACTGCAACTCAGAAATGGTTTACCTTTTCACTGTGTTCACAAGCACCCAATTACTTGCTTCAATTACTTGTGACTTTATCACAGTCAAATTACCATTGACATCGATGAGAAGAAAGATCATTTAATCCAATGGCAACAACAAAAATCCTTCATTTTAAACTCTATTGGAACTCACTTTCACTTTGAAAAATATTGGTCTGAACTTTAATTTTTTAAAAAACTCTGCTGCCCTGGCTGGCGTAGCTCAGTGGATTGAGCGCGGGCCTGCGAACCAGAGTATCGCGGTTCGATTCCCAGTCAGGGCACATGCCTGGGTTGCAGGCCAGTTCCCAGCAGGGGACTCAAGAGAGGCAACCACACATTGATGTTTCTCTCCCACTCTTTCTCCTTCCCTTCCCCTCTCTCTAAAAATAAATAAATAAAAAAATATTAAAAAAAAAAATAAAAATAAAAAACTCTGCTAAGCTCCAGAATAGAACAACATAGTCAAATATAAATAGCTAACGGGTAGTCACAGTAGAAAGGAATAAAAGACTAAATTAAGTTTGTTTTACACAACTCTGAAGTAATCACAGTGATAATTTCGGAAATGGCAGGACATATTATTAACTTTAAATCATTATCACTTATTCCAATAATACTGCCTTTGTATAAAACATTATGGGCGGTTTTCTGCAGCAAATGCTTCCAGGTCTGGAAAAAAGTCATGTGATATTATAGTCACACGTTTTGGAGAAAAAAATAGTCTCATTCACCATACTTGATGTCTGATTAATTTGTAGAAGTCACAGAAAAATCAACATTTACCACTCAAAGAAGAATCTTTGAGTTACTACTCAAAGAAGAATCTTTGAGTTACTACTCAAAGAAGAATCTTTGAGTTACTACTCAAAGAAGAATCTTTGAGTTACTACTCAAAGAATTAACTACAATCTCTAAAGGTAATTCTAAAAATGTTCACATCCTCCTTAATTTCATACTGGGTTTTTACTTTACTACTGTCGCTTTAGGTCATGTATTAAATATGATTTTAAATACACTGAGACTCTAAAGCCTACATTTCTTGGCAAAAAAAATTCAATTTTTGCTATTCCATAATCTCCACTTTGATTTTTGGTCTCTTTTACATCCAAATAAAATAGTTCAAAGCTCTGTTCATGCCTTCTTCCCTAAACAATTCTCACAGGACACCAGAAGAAACAATGGACAACATATTAGGAAGAGAAAATAAAACCAAGATAAAATACAGGAAATGTGGGGGAGAAAAAGGCAGAAGGAACACACACACACCCCATAATAATTATTTTGAAAGCTAGCTCTCAGATTAAAATAATTTATGTGTATGTAAGTTTTATTTATCAACTGCATCCTGAACTGTAATTGTCTGAATTAAGCCTAAAGACAGAAACTAAAGGTTAAAAAGCCCAAAACAAAGTAATTCTGTGGTATCTTGTTCACAATGTGTAAATTTACTTCCTGACTTCATATGTCCAATAAGAAGCTTCAGATTTGGGATTTTTTGAGAGGCATAACTTGACCTATACACTCTAATCAGTAATGAACTGTGTCAAACTATATTAATAATATAAAGTTTAGTGGATTAAAAAATCAAATTATGAGAAATAAAAAATATTTTATATTCAGAATATATATTTTCTTCAAGCAAAATTAAAAACATAAATCATCTGGCATAAAATTAGCTTGATTCTTTGGAATAGCTCAAATGCTATTTCAAATAGTGTACTTATAAATGTGCATAAACTTAACCCAAAGACTTAAAATCAATTGTAAATCATTATATCCTTCTAAGTAACATGTTCTGTGATTTAGCAAGCAGAAGACTTTATAATGACAAGTATTTTTCATAGATGACTCTAGTAGTTATAATTTTAATGAAGTTTAAAAGTTGATCGAAATACGGACTATTTAAATACTATTATACATACTCGTATCTACATTGGATTCTAAAGTAAGAATGCGTTGTTGTGTTTCCATGTTGAAGATGCTTGTATATCCTTTGCTGAAGGATGCTACCATATGGCTCGGGTCACTGCTCACTAGATCCACAGAGGCAGGGATTCCCAATTCTAGAAGAGTCAGAACATATTCAAAGAGAATAATAATTAGAGGGTCTACTTAACAATGTGTTTAAAATATAGCACAACAAACGGCAGCATGATTTCCTTAAGAGTAAATGAGGCTTGATATTAGGATAAGAATTTGCTTATTGCCATTCAGTGGATATTTCATTACTCTTTATCTGTTCAGCACATCTTCTACCTGTTTTTCAGCTAATACATATATGGAATGCAAGCCTTTATTCAAAAAATAAATGGAAAACACGTATGGACTACAAGTTTTGTTGCTTCTATCTCAAAGTGGGGCTCAGAGTAGCATCATGGGAATTCTTCATTCTAAAGGCTCATTACTTATTAGGAATTCTAACTTATCAAAAACATGGAATTTAAGAAGTAAATTCCAAATTGTTATTGGTAGTCCTGAAAATATCAAATGCGGGCAATGCACCCTGGCCAGGGAGCATCATCCCAATGCACCAGTTTTGCAGGTCCAATCTCCAGTCGGGGCCCACAGAAGAATTAACCAGTGAGTGTATAAGTAAGTGGAACAACAACTCTCTCTCCCTCTGCCCCTCTCCTCTTCCTCTAAAATCAATCAATACATTGTTTTTTAATGCAACTAACTCATCGAAACCTAGACAAGTTATCATGGCTCAAGAATAAAGGTTTTTTATATATCATCTAAAACAAGTAACATTTCGTTAAAACTTGGCACTTATTTACAAACATAAAAAATTGAATGATGTGTACCTATGTATATAATCTGACTTTTTCATCTGGTTCAAAAACCTAACTAAAGCAAGCTGTTAAACAGTAAAAAAAACAAAGTGTATATTGTAAAAAGATGCATTAATGGCCAACGGCACACAAAGTGCTCAAAAGAATTATCCAGCAAAGACATGCAAATTAAATCACAATAAAATACTGCTATACACCCTCAGAATGGCTAAAATTAAATACACAAAATACCAATATTAGCAATTAAGGATGTAGAACAATGGAAATTCTCCTACATTGCTGTCAGTGGTGTGTAACATGACAAACTACTATGGAAAAAATATATTACACAAGGTTAAACAGGCAATTTTACTCCTAAAGCCCAGCAATTCTACTTCTAGGTCTTTACCCACCTGTAATACAAATATATGAATGTTCATAGCAGTTTTGTTCAAAATAATCAAAAACTGGAAACAATGCAAATGTCCGTTAAGAGCTAAATGAATATACACGCTGTGGTTTAATGAAATAGCATTAAACAATATAAATAAATTACTGATACCACAACATGGATGAATCACAAAAAATATTATGAGGAGAGTAAAAAGCCAGATATAAAGAGAGTACACATTGTATGACTTCATTCATATGAAGTTTTAGAATAGACAAAACTAATTTGTGATGAAAAACCAACACTGGGTTCCTCTGGGTAGGAATGAGGAGACAGGACTGGCTGAGAAGAACACAAAGACACTTGAGGGAGTTAAAAAAAATGTTCTATATCTTGATCCAAGAGTTATGCATTTGTCAAACTCATTACAATGTTTCTTCATAATCTGGTTTTTACTGTATACAAATTATATCTCAATAAAATTTTTTAAAAATGCACTTTCATCAAATACTATGTTTTTAAAATTTATGCATAAGTTGAAGATTCAAATAAACACAGTTTCATTACTTCAAACACCCTTCAAATTAAATTTAAATAGTAAGTTTGTGGAATCCTTTATTTGCATGTTTGTTTTTAAAATAAGACAACTTAGAATTTTGTAACATAATCAGTAATTTCAGAAGTATGTACCTTGATTATCATTAAATACACTTAAGGCCGGCGCCGCCTCAGCCGTGTCCCACAGACGGAGAGTGCCATCTGCTGAGCAGGACAGCAAGCGCTGGTGAGCTGCACTGTAAGCCAGGCCCCAGACTGCATCCGTGTGGCCGAGCAGAGGGCCTCTCAAAACAGAAGGGTCTACAGAAACCAGCGAATATGTAACATCAGGAACAGAAAACAACTTACAAAGGTACTTAGATTCCAGAGAAAATAAGAAAACGTGATAACAGTATAAAATATGCTTTCTACTACTGTCTATTATTCTTTTTGAAATACTGCAATAAAAGCAGGCTTGAAATATGCAAACGTAGAGTTTAAAATTTATAAATTAATATTACAAAGCACCTATTTTTCTCTTTAAAAAAAATTAGGTAATTCTTTCTCCCTCCCTTTTTTCTTTCCATTTGTCTAGATACATTAAAGTCCATGTCAACACAAATCAACCATTTGAATTTAACCTACTCTGAGAAATCACAACTCATATTCCCTGAAGAAGTAAACAGAGATCCTTCCGTCCTCTGGCCCCCTTTAGCAGCACTCCGGATATACTCCTTTAGGCCACTTATCCTCCAGTACTATGAATGGCAATTATTCCCGTGGAGGCCTCCGACCAAATGAACATGAACTGAGACCTACAGAATCCCCCAAATTCTCATACATATCATCTCAAGCAGCAGTAACTGACATGAATGATATGTATGGGAAGGAAGGAGGGAGGGAGGGCAGGCACCAGGGCTGGGTTACTTAGCAATGATTCTATGAAGTAATACTTTCAAGAGGGCTCACAGATGTTAAGTTGAAAATGTTTCCAATATCCTCTCTCAGTCATACATTAGTATTTACTGAAGACACACTGTGTAATAGGTGCTATGCTACATGCTGGGGCCACACAGATGATTAAGACATAACACCATCCTTGTCCTCAAAAGACCATGTGGAAATTGGTCTTTCCTTTACAAGGAAATTCATGCTAAAAACTAGTCACAGATTAAAATAAGAATTTGTGCCTCATGGTACTGTTCCCAAGACTAAAAGGCACTTCTTAATTTTTTAAGGCCTTTTAAATATTTTGGTGCCATGGACTTGAAAAGTCATTAGCCTCTATGCCCTCCAATAATTGATCAAGAAGATGATGCCAACGTGCATTTTCCTTCAAAATTGTTTATTAGAATAGTGATAGAATATTATTACAGATCAGTAATAATGTATCAAGTACTGTTCAGATGCCTAAAACGAGAAAAACAGTTGTCAATCAAGCCAGGATCTCTGATCAGTAAGACTTTGGGTGGTAGAAACTGTTTTCTCAGAAAGGATATTTTTTCTTTTTTCTTTTTTCTTTTTTAATTAAATTTATTTATTTTTTTTGAATTAATTATGCTGTTACAGTTGTTCTATTCCCCCCTTCATTCCCCTCCACCCTGCCCCCCCAACCCCACCATTACCCCCCCTTTAGTTTATGTCCATGTGTCTCAAGTCCTTTAGGTTCTATAATTCCCATACTATTCTTGCCCCCCCCCCATCTATTTTCTATCTACTGTCTATGCTACTTGTTTTCTGTACCTTCTCCCCCCCGTCTCCTCCTCCCACTCCCCCTGTTGCTAACCCTCCTTGAGATCTTCATTTCTATGTTTCCACTCCTGATCTAGCTGTCCTTTTAGTTTGCTTTCATTTTAGGTGTGGTTGTTAATAACTGTGAGTTTGTTGTCCTTTCACTGTTCATGTTTCTTTAACTTCTTTTTCTTAGATAAGTCCCTTTAACATTTCATATAATAAGGGCTTGGTGATGATGAACTCCTTGAATTTGGTCTTATCTGAGAAGCACCTTATCTGTCCTTCCGTTCTAAATGAAAGTTTTGCTGGGTAGAGCAATCTTGGTTGTAGGTCTTTAGATTTCATGACTTGGAATATTTCTTTCCAGCCCCTTCTTGCCTGTAAGGTCTCTTTTGAGAAATCTGCTGACAGCCTGATGGGGACTCCTTTGTAGGTGATTGTCCCCTTACCTCTTGCTGCTTCCAGGATTCTTTCCTTCATTTTAATTTTGGCTAATGTAATTATGATATGCCTTGGTGTGTTTCTTCTTGAGTCCAACTTTTTTGGTACTCTCTGAGCTTCTTGGATTTCTTGGAAGTCTATTTCCTTTGCCAGATTGGGGAAATTTTCTTTTATTATTTGTTCAAATAGTTTTTCCACTGGTGGTTGTGTCTTTCCCCCTTCTGGTACCCCTATAATTCGGATATTGGAGCGTTTATAGATGTCCTGGAGGTTCCTAAGCTTCTCCTCATTTTTCTGAATTCTTATTTCTTCATTCCTTTCTGTTTGTTGATTTTTTTCTTCTTCCTTCTGGTCCACTCCATTGATTTGAGTCCCAGTTTTTTTTTCATCTCTATGGTTTTCCTGTGGAATTCCATTCATTTCCCTTAATTTAGCCTTCATATGTTTCTCTAATTTGTGGCTATAGTCCACCAGATCTGTGAGGAAGCTGATGACCAGTGTTTTAAACTGTGCGTCTGAGAGATTTGCTATTTCTTCGTCACTTAGATTTATCTATGGGGCTTTGAGGTCTTCCTGCGACATTTTTGGTCTGTTCTGGCCCTTTAAGTGGGAGGAGCGGCGCCTTGGATTCCCAGGTCGCTGGGTTGTGACGCTGTATGTGGGGGCGTGGTCAGAGCAGGGAAATGGCAATGGCGCCGCCGCTGCCGGTCCAAGCGCCCACTCCCTCACCCGCGCGCAACCATGCAACCTCAGTCAACTCGCTGCCACCGCCTCCCCACTGACTCCTCCGTAGTTGCTCACCCGGTGGGCCGCTCGGTTGCTCACTAGGTCCAATCCTGGGTTTGGAACCCGTGCGACTGGATTCGCGCGTCTGGATTCCGCGCCCGGGTCGACTACTCCTCACCCGACGCTGGTTTCGCCCCTTACCGTGGGGCCGAAGAATTTGTTGTTAGCGGACTTCCGAAAAGTTCAGTTTTCTGTGTTCTGGTTGTGTTTTCTGATGCTAATATTTAGTTGTCCCTAAACTTGGTTGTGTGAGGAGGCAGGCACGTCCACCTTAAACCTCCATCTTGGCGGAAGTCCTCTTTTTTCTATTAATTAGCCTTATAGATCAAATTAGTTCCTAAATATAGGAGTCCTTTTGAACAACAACAAAAAAAGATATGGTTCTCTTTTACTATTTTTTTAATACCTCGTTTTATCTTTATGTATGCTATGTAAACTGTGTAAAAAGAAAACACTCTATTCTTCTGTATCTTAGAGACTCACATACCATAGGAGTCATAGGGATCGATGTTGGGGTTCGTGGTGTTCCAGCCCTGGATCAGCCCGTCGCTCCCACCGCTGTAACACTGCTCACCGTTGCTGCTCATCACCACACAGAGCACCGGACCTCTGGGAGAGAAAATCAATTGCTGGTCTCAAAAATAATCTGATAATAGATAGGACTTATTACAAATAAGAATACTTAATTATGAAAATGCCTTTCTATTTTTCAGTTTTGTACAATGAGTAAAAATACTTTCAAAGTATTGTTCATTTTTCTTCCTCTGCTTAACCCAAGGATGGTAAACTATGACCTGTGGGCCAAATCCAGCCAGTGGTCTTAGTTTGAACAGTCCTCAAACTAAGGATGGGTTTTACATTTTTTAATGGGTTACAAAACTACACTAAAATAAAAAATATACAACAAAATATGTGACCTGGAAAGCCTAAAAAGATTTACTATCTACCCCTTTATATAAAAAGTATGTGATCTCTGTGTTACAAAGCAAGTGACTATGTGTGTACACATACACACACACACACACACACACACACACACACATATATATTCCTTAAGTTTAACAGGAAAACAAAAAAAGCAAGTAATATTCTATCACAATAAAAAATTCTTGGATATTTTATGTAGGTTATCTTTAAAGAAAAGAGGTCAGGATTTCTAATATTTTAATCTAATTGCCTCAAATTTATGAGAGAGATATACACCATTTAAACATCATGCAAATAAAATCTAATTTCAGCAAGAATCCCTATTTGATACTGATAAACTTATATTTAACAATTATCTGCCAGTTTCTTTTACACTTACTAAAAAAGCTACTAAATACAAAAAATTCAGAACAATGAATACATAAATGAGAGAAAATAAAATATTCTAATCAGGTTGATTGACAGTGATATTGATTTTTTTATAAGGCACATACTTACTTATGAGCCCTGAACGTATAAATTGGCTCCACGTCAAGAGAGGTGCTCCTACGTCAGAAAGAAAAGAAGACTCTTAGTTTCAGCAGACAACAGTATCACTGAATTGTGTCATAAATTCTGGATTAAGTTTCCAGTTCTTTTATTAACTAAGGTTAGGCAAATGATTTAATCTTTTGGAATTTCAAATTCCTCTATGTTTAAAATAAAACAAAAGAAATAGGGATAACACCAAATATTCACAGGATTAAATGAGATCCTACAAGCACTGGTTTGGCCAAAAAGTCCTTATGGTTTTTTTCTGTAAAATAAAAGATACATTTTCATTTTCACCGATAACTTTATTGATTTGAATATTTTTAGTATGTTGGCCAACTCCCACTATTGGCTTCTAGTGGGTAAAGGCCTGGGGTGCTGGTAAACATCTTCCAATGTATGAGACACCCATAGCAAAGATTTGGCCAAAATGTCAACAGTACCAAGAAACTTCACAAGCTACTTTTGATACAATCAATCAGTCATAGCTCCTTCTCCATATACTGTACAAATCTTTATTTGTATTTTAGTTGCGTTTTCACCTTTCTTAAAATAATACAGAATATATGTTACATATTTTCTTCCATATTCAAAATTAAAATAACTGCACAAAAAATTCACTTTAAATGCATGCTGATATGACAGCTGTCACAACACAAACTAACAAAATTGTTTTGAATGAACTGGAGCCACTGTACAAAAAAACATACCAGACTTTTTGGCCAACCCAATAAAACAGCCTAGGACAGGACCATGCACAGAGAATTTCAATAACTGGTACTTTAATTCCTGGCATTTCCATGAAGGTTAATATATCTGCCCTCGATACTTGCAGAAACCATCCAACTCATCAGCTGATTCACCACTCAGAATGCTGAGTGTATGAACACTGTATAGCACCTAAACTGGTCATGATTGTTAATGGAAACTGGATTTAAAGTCAAATACTTACCATTTTCTACAATGCATTACAATTATTTTTATAGGCATATGATCTCTCTCAAGTCATTTCCAAATTTTTAAGTTCAAAGATAAACGGGCCACTGTTATTTACATGTGAAGGTATTATTACTAAGCTATCACCAGCAAGAAACTTGTTTAACTATTTTTCTAAAATTCAGTCAAGACTATATGGTGAGACATTCACAGTCTCTAGTCTAATGTGATGTCCATTGTGACCAAAGAACTACAAAGACAAAAAGTGCAATTTATAACCAGGAAGTAATTTTTCTCTGCTGAAGATATCTGATCCAAGTGAGGATTCACTTGGTTTTAGTAAGATCTAGTCCATGTATGGCTCACACACAGCAGGAATGTCCCTAATCATAGATATCCTCTACCAGTAATAAAACTTCTGTAATCTCCTCCATTTGAAATTCATTTCTACTCTTCTAACAGCAGAAATGCCTGACACTATAGAAGAGCCCTTGCTGGCAGCTGATGGGTTCTGGGCCATGTAACCCAAGGAAAAAAAGGAGAGGAGCTCTAATAAGGACTCCAACAAGTAGGATCAGGACTACCATGGTGACTGGTAAAGGGGTTTACAGCAACTCTTGTCTGTCCATGCCCAGAGAGACACCAAGGGGCCAAAGCCAAGACTAGCAGTTAAATGACAGCAACAACACTGCCTTTCAGTACAGACATATTGGTGGGTATGGAAAGTACCAGAAGGCCAAAAGACAAGACCAAAGAGAGGTCCCTCACCTATCCCAATCAGCCTTCCCTCCCTTCCACTCCGTAAGTCCAAGGCTCGTAAACAATGGGACAGGACTGGGGTGGGAGGTTGATGATTAAACATGCCTCCTATTCCTGTTTATAGCAACAACAGAAACTCTCAGTACACTTGAAGGGCTCCCTAAATAATACAAACATTTAAAATACTGTATAAGGATTGTAACTGGCATTCACAAATCCTGGGAAACCATCAGTAATACCAACCTAGTACTAGATTGCTAAATTATGAGTACAAAGGGAAACACTCTAAATTACATGATATGGTGACGAAGAAAAAAGCTAGAAGAGATATACAGGGAATTTAACAGTAAATAATAAAGTAAGTACTTTTCTGCTGAAAATCTGTTAAAATCTGTCAAATAAAGTGAAAGTAGAATATTCTCACTTTTTGGCCGGGGCCGTTTTCTGTAAATTCCACATTTTCAGTGTGTGATCCTCCGATGCTGTTATCAAAACAGGCTCTACGGGGTGGAAAGCAAGGGCTCGAACGCCGTCGAAGTGACTTCTTAGTGTAAACTTAGGGTTCCAAGTCTTCCTCAACGCATCTTTATTATTTGCTATCTATGAAAGAAACAAAAGGAAAATACCTATACATTTAGCTCAGCACTGGGAATATAACTACATTTCAACATTAATTCTTGTTGATTTGTCATTAAATCATCACATTTTGCAATTTTCAATGCATTATAATTTTTAAGGTAAATAACCAAACCAATAGGCAAATAATAAGAAAACAGGTAACAATTCAGTATAGAGATATGATCAGATAATAAATCTTCACTAGGATGACTGAAAAAGACAAGTAATTTCAACCTAAATTATAGTACAGAAACTAATTTTGGGTCATTGAAGAATTTTAAACATGTTAACATTATAGAATATTACTGTACTTTTCAGATTTTCAATACTTGCTAACAAGAAGTAAATTTTTCATCAAATTGGCAACAAGGTTTATGAACTGAAAATATAAAATATTAAAATTAGAAGAAACAATTAGATATTATAAAAATAGATTACATCAGTAAAACACACACATAATTATATAGCTTTCCTTCGCAGAAACTCCATCTCAACTGCTAAAAAAATAAAAGCACAATTTTTTCTTCGAAGTAATAGGACAGCTAACAAGGTTGGCGTGGCACTTTACACGAGCACTGTGTATGAACTCTTCACACTCCAAGGCTGATAACCATGCTAGGTTTAAGCAAGAGTGAGGCAAGTACTGGTAACACACCGGAGAAATAGGACCAATAACAAAAACCAACAAGATACTAACAACAGTTGCAATTTTGAGTATTCATCATTTTGAATATTATTCAAAAGACTCAGCATGGGTTAACTCAATCTTCACAAACTCTTATGAGGTTGGAATTAATATTATCCCCACTTTACAGACTAAATATGTAAGAAAAGAGAAATTAAGTGACTTGCCCTCTAGTAAGCAGAAGACTCAGGATTCAAACCCAAACACACGGGCTTCAGAGGCAACACTCTTAATATAAACTATAATTTAGAACTCAGAAGTTTAACAACCTGGAGAAAAATTTGGGTGGGACATGTCAAAACTGGGACAATAAGCCAAGACAAAACATACTATGCAATATATCATGTAAGAATCTGGGCTAGTTATCCTGGGGGGGGGGTGGGAAAAGTGGGGAGAAGCTGAGCTGACTCCTATCTGCTCTTCTCAAAGAGCTGAAAGGCACTCATATGTAAGAGCAATTAGATTCCTTCTGAATAGCTTAATGAGGCAGGCAGCCACTATAATGGTTCCCAGTCAACCCCACCTACTCGTATTTACACCTACCCCACATTACGGGGCTGCTCTGTGAGACTAATAACATATAGCAGAGTGGTAACAAATCACTTTAAAAAATTAGGTTAAAAGACCTTCCCTCATGGGTCTTCGTACCTCTCCTTTGCAGGGCAATCACATTCAGGAGAAGCCAGCTGCCCTGCTAAGAAGCCTATAGACAGGCCCATGTAGTGAGGAACTAGTCTTCAGCCAATAGCCAGCAAAGAAGCAAGGCCTTCCAACAACCACATGAGTGAATCTGGAAGCAGATCTTCCCCAAGTCAAGACTTCATGAAAGACTACAGCCCTTGACAATGTCTTAGACTACAACTACATGAGTGACCCCGAAGCACACAGCTAAGCCAACCCCAGATTCAAGACCCAGAGAAACTATGAAATAATAAACATTTGTTTAAAGCTGTAAATCTGGGGCAGTTTGTTATACAGCAACAGATTACTAATATGCTTAATAAAATTCTGAACTACTTTTAGAAACAGAGAGACATACATAACACTAAGTTTTCTAATAATTAAGAATTATGAAAAAAGTGAGCTTTCTCTAGAGCTGAAAGAGGACTGAGCTTCACTATATATTGAACAAATTCTTTGTGGGGTTAGTATTAAGGGAACATCTGCTTGGAGCCATGATGAACTAGACCATTGGGACTAACTGTACTAAGTGCAAGTAGAAAAACAGATAAAAAATAAAGAATTGGAGAACCAACAAAATAGTGAAGAAAAACCAGGTCTGCATCAAGAGGAAGACAGAGGCCTAAGAAGGAGAACCTGATATTTGGAATTTTCCCCCCAACAGTGTTTCCTGATTCTGGGATAGATGGCTGAGAGGTGGGGCTGTCTGTGCTTCTGATGGTTTGCCAGTGCAAGGGGGTATAAATTAGTGTCCAGAAACTGCCCAAAAATGGGGCTTGGTGACCTACATTGCTTTGGGTTTTGATTTCGAAAGGCCGGATCCTAGACATGAGCATAAACTGCAAGCACACAAGTCCTTACAGGGACTGTAAATTAGCTTTAGATCATTCCTAAAATTGAAAATGGAGTGCGGTAATACAGATTTCTACTGGCGCAGAAAACTAAAGAAGCAAATTAAAATATGCTCTCTGGGGGAAGATATCATCTTAGACCTAAAGTTATTCTACAGACAATTTTTCAAATAAAGTTATTTGGGCATAATAAAATATGTGTTCATACAAAACACTACAACATAAATGAAAATAAGCAGAAACAACACATAATAATAACAGAAACACAGAGCTTCGGATTGAAAATCTAAAATAATCATGCAAACTATGTTCAAGACAATAAAAGACAAAGTTTAAAATTCTGGGAGAAATCTATAAATAATAAAGAATTCTGGAAGCAAAAAATATATCAGCCCTGCCTGGTATAGCTCAGTGGATTGAGCGCAGGCCTGCGAACCAGCCAATCGTGGTTTGATTCCCAGTCAGGGCACATGCCTGGGTTGCAGGCCAGTTCCCAGCAGGGGACTCACAAGGGGCAACCATACATTCATATTTCTCTCCTCTCCTTCCCTTCCCCTCTAAAGATAAATAAATTTTAAAAATCTAAAAAAAATGTTAAAAAAAATAAGACATCAATTGATGAGTTTAATTACAAATTACACAAAATTAAAGAGAAAAGTAGTGAACTGGAAGATGGGTCACATAAAAATCTGGACTGAAGTATGAAAAATCAAAAGATGTGCAATACTGAAAAAGGGAATAGGAGACAAAGGATATATAAAGATCTAACACTATAACTAGAGTTCTAGAAGAAGAGAAAGATAGGGATGCAAAAGCAGTATCTGAAGATAAATGGCTGAAAACTTTACAAAGCTGATGAAAACATTCTACTAAGAAGACCTAAGAAGGTTACTAAAAGAAGGTTAATATTTAATCTTCCAAAAGGTTAATAAGCTTTTTCTGTGCTATTAGCGCTCTTGCAAACATAATGAACGCTCCTAAAACCAGCCGGACTTTCTGTAAGAAGTGTGGCAAGCATCGACCCCATAAAGTAACACAGAGCAAGAAGGGCAAGGATTTTCTATATGCACAGAGGCAGAGGTGTTATAACAGGAAGCGGAGTGGCTATGGTGAGCGGACTAAGCCGATTTTCTGGAAAAAGGCTAAAACTACAAAGAAGATTGTGCTGAGGCTTGAATGTGTTGAGCCAAACTGCAGATCTAAAAGAATGCTGGCTATGAAGAGATTCGAGCATTTTCAACTGGGAGGAGACAAAAAGAGAAAGGGCTAAGTAACCCACTTCTAAGCTTCATTTTTTGTTTTATTATGTAAGCTTCATTTTTTTGTTTTATTATGTGACAATAAAATCATGAAGATCTGTTCACTTCAAAAAAAACCCCACAAAAGGTTAATAAATATTTTCACCAATATGTCCCCTACAGCAAGGGATATAAAGGAAAGAATAAACAAATGGGACTTTGCCAAAATGAAAAGCTTCTGCACGGCTAAAGAAAACATCAGCAAAATGAAAAGGGAAACAACCATATGGAAAAACATATTTGCCAATGATACCTCTGACAGGGGTTTGATCTCTAAAGATCTCACATGACTCCACTCCAGAAAGACAAAGAACCCAATTAAAAAATGAGCAAAGGACCTGAGCAGATACTTCTCCAAGGAGGACATAGCGAGGGCCTAGAGACATGTGAAAGGATGCTCAGCATCACTAGCCATCACAGAAATGCAAATTAAAACCACAATGAGATACCACTTCATACTGGGCAGAATGGCCATCATGACCAAATCAACAAACAACAAGTGCTGGTGAGGCTGTGGAGGAAAGGGAACCCCACTACACTGTTGGCGGGATGCAGACTGATGCAGCCACTATGGGAAACAGTATGGAATTTTCTCAGAAAACTAAAAATGGAACTGCCTTTTGACCTGGAAATTGCAGTACTGGGATTATATGCTAAGAATCTTGAAACACCAACTCAAAAGAACCTGTGCACCCCAAGGTTCATGGCAGTGTTATTTACAATAGCAAGGTGCTGGAAACAGCCTAAGTGCCCATCAGTAAATGAGTGGATCAAAAATCTGTGGTACATTTACCAATGGAATACTACACAGCAGAAATAAAGAAGGAGCTCCTACTCTTGGCATCAGCATGGATGGAACTAGACAGCATTATACTAAGGGAAATAAGCCAAGCAGCGAAAAGCAAATGCCATATCATCTTACACACAAGTGGAACCTAATCAACAAAGCAAACGAGTGTGTAAAACAGAACCAGAGACATATAAAAGAAATAAAGAACAAACTGACAGTGACCAGAGAGCAGGGAAGAGGGGGGTCATGGGGAAATGAAGGGGAAGAGTCAAGTCAAGGAACATGTATACAGGGCCCATGGACAAAGACAACAGTGGAAAGGACTGAATTTGGTGGGTGGGGAGTGGGTAGGGAGGGGGAGAGTAATGGGGGGAAAAGGGAACAACTGTAATGAACAGCAATGAAAATAAAAGTAGGTTAACTAAAAGAAAATTAATCCTTGGCAGATAAGACAAAGAAATATCAAAGGGGAAAAAAATCAGACTATAATTGAAGAACAATGAAATAACATATTTAGAGTGCTTAAAAAAAAAGAAGAAACCTTGCCAACTGGAATTCAGTATTAGAGGTAAGTTAACCCAACCGGGTGAAATAAGGAAAATTTAAGAAAATCAGGAACAGAGAATTGGGCAATAGTTAGATCTTCACTGAAGAAAGAAAGAAGTATTAAGTGTTCATAGAATAAAAGGAAAGTGATCCCAAATGGACAGTCAGACACGCAGGGGAGAATGGAAAAAAGCAAAATGGATAAGGTAAACAGAAAATCTCACTGAATACTGAATGTACAAAACAGTATCTTGTGAGAGATAAATATATAAATAAAATATGTAACAAGAATGACATATACACAGCATGGGAACTTTTAATATAGAGTTATAAGTGCTCAAAAGGTATGTGCTTGTAAAATTTTGATAAGGATGTGTGTTGTAACCTCTAAGGTAATGATTAAAAAAGTAATGAAAAAGTGTATAAACTCCAAGTAATGGGGGAAAGGGCGAATAATAAAAAATAATAAATCCCAATACAGACAAAAGTAGGATAAAAAGCAACACAGAACAGGTGGCACAAATAGATAGCATGGTTAAATGTAAAGATATCATTCACTGCTTTAGAAAGAAATGAACTAAATGCTCCAATTCAAAAGTTTGTCAAATGTTAGATGAAAAAAACAAAAGTAAAGTCAACTAAATGGTGTTTTTAAAAGACATATATAAAATACAATACCAAAATGCTGGGGAAAAAAATCTGTATCACAAATGGAAAAAATGGAGTAAAAGGAGTCTGTTTAGATTACGTTATTATGTAGTTTAAGGTAAAGAAAAAATGGACTAGGTTGGGAGGCAAAAAGAACCATATGGATTTCTTCTGTTTCTGGAGATAGAAACCAAAACACCTACTAATGGACTTAGCACAGGCAGTAAGAGTTTGGGATCTGCAGGAAGGGGAATGATGGTGAGGGCTCCTCCTCTGAGTACTTTCTTATCATGTCTGTGGTCTACTTAGGCATCTGGCCAACATGCCTAAGGACGGATCTTTGTTGTATTCTTCAACAAAGATAATGAGGTAGAAAAGTGAGAGGATATTACTGAAGATATAAAATAGGTTGTAAACAGTGTATAAAATAACTATTTTCTGATATTTATTATGATGAACAAGTATATATGCATTTACAAAATAAATGTTTGGGATTCATAAAGGTATAAAGATTTCAATTTCAGTCCAAATCACTGATGGGTGAGCCTCAATACCTGCAAAGAACCCTACATACATTTCTGCCCAATAACAGCTAAAATCAATTCTCAGCAGGGTATTAACATACTAAAGAAGCAAGGCAAATGATACTGTTAGGCAGACATGAATTTCAATTAACCACTGATGCCCTAAAACATAAAACAAAACCCAAATTTAGTAATGGAAAAGGGAATTCCTTCCTTTATCTAAAAGCAATAAACAAGCAATACCAACTTACAGGTTTAGGTAGAGCCCATAATTTTAATCTCTATATGAAGTGGAAATTATCATTTATCTTGATAATATATTCAAGTTTTCAAAGTTTGTAATTAAAATGAATGAATGTTGGGAACCACCCTGGCTGTTTTCAGAAGTTGTAACCCCCCATGGCTAAGGCTGAGTGAGCAACCTTCAGACCATAAGCCACTAAGGAGACAAGGCTTATCTCCCTGGCATGGGTACCACTTCTGCTCCTTTTTCTTCATCCATAATTGGCCCCCAATGCTTGATCAGTTAGCCAATGACAGGTAAGATTCCCCAAGGGGGGAATGACCTAAGACAGGCACAATCATGGGGAGGCCCCAGGGAAGGACCTGGGGGGCTACAGCAAAAGGGGGTGATGAACCCTCGCCTCTCGGCTTTGACATAGCCTGAGTCCTCATTCTGTCTTCGAGAAGTCTCCTAATCTTTTGGCTGCCATACTACCCCTGCCTGACTTAAGCCTGAGACAATGACTTAAGCCTGAAACAATGCTGGTGGTGGATACCCCTGGTACTGGAAAGTGCAGGTTCCCTAGGGCAATCAGGCATAAGAAATAATATGTAAAATCCTGTAAAACCTACTTTGTTTAGAATGCTCTCAATTAATAAGGGTCCAAGCAAGAAGTGAATTTGTTCCTCAAAGTTTTATAGCTCTTTAGCTATTTGATCCTGAATCAAAATAGGCCCTCAGAGTTCTTTGTTATCTATTATTTGATCCTTATTGCCTCACAATGATTAATGAGCTTTACCTGTATTCCTGTGCAAAAATACCCAATAAAAGCCCATTGAGGAAAAGGCTCTTGGCCCTTCTCCTTTCAGAGATTGGCCACATTTCCGCCCCAAACAGATCATGTCTTGGTAGACTTATTCTCATCCATGGCGGCCTGAGGGGCCCTGAGGGTGTTGGCCGCCCCTCACAAACAAAACTCTATACCTTTGCTTCTTTATTGCCATCCTTTTCTATAAAATTAACTTTTTACTTTAAAAAATGAGTAAAAACAATAAAAAACAAAACTATCACTTACATCATAAGTTAGTGTATCTGCTTCATTGGCAACTGTAAGGCCTGCCAATTCTCCAAGTCCCAGTTCATTTTCAAGAGCTTCATCTGCTCCCATAATGAATGACTTCCCAGAAGAAGGAGGAAATGTGAGTGCTTCCACTGAAAGAAGACACAAGAAACATAAAAGCACTTCTAAAGAGTCGACAATTAGTCTCATAAAGGCATGTCTGATTATTTTTTAATGCTTTTAAATGCAATAAAATTCAGTGTGCAGAAAATCTTGAAGAACTGGTTGCTTTTTCCATATATAACCATAGCTAAATGTATCATCTAATTATTGTAGAAAAGTAAAACATCAAATGAACCCAACAGTTTTATTCTTTGTTTTTCACTACACATAAAAAAATGTGAATCGGTTTTCCTCATTTGATAATTCATGGTAATTACACAAATTATTTCCATCGACTATTAAACATATATAACAAGTGATTCCGGATATTCCTGGTATGATTCAAATAAAATTGTTAATTCTATAATCTGGAGAAATACAGAAAATTTCAGACTTCCAGCCAAGATGGCGGCGTAGGTAGATACACTTTGCTTCCTAATAAAACCAAAAGAAGGACAACAAATTTAAAAATAAAAAATAACCAGAACTTCCAGAAATTCAACTGAAGAAACATTCCTGCACACTGGTAGGCGATGCAGAGACGGGCAGCCAGGGTGCAGAGGACATGCAACAGGGAGGTGGCTGGAGGACGGTGGCAGCTGGTGGACTGGGCAGTCTGACACTTGCCTTAAGATTAACTGGTAGGAACAACTGGGGAGATAGACAGACCATGCAACCCAGGGTTCAAGCATGGGTAAATAAAGCCCCAAAACCTCTGGCTGTAAAATCCTATGGAGGTTGCAGGAGCGGGAAAAACTCCAAGCCTCACAGGAGAGTTTGTGGGAGAGGCCCACAGGGTTGTAGAACATACACAAACCCACCCACCTGGGAAGCAGCAACAGACGGGTCCAATTTGCTTGTGGACAGCAAGAACAAGTGGCATTGTTTCCTCTCGGAGACCCCTTCCCCACACACAGCACCACAACTAAGCGACATGGGTTGCTGCACCCTGGCAAATACCTAAGGCTCTGCCCCTTACAATGTAACAGGTGTACCGAGACAAGGAAATATGGCCCGAATGAAAGAACAGATCAAAGCTCCAAATACAGAACTAAGTGAAGAAGAGATAGCCAACCTATCAGATGTAGAATGAAATAAAGCAAAATATACAGAGAACCAACAGTGAAGGGAAGGAAACTGAGACTCAAATCAACAATTTGGACCAGAAGGAAAAAACATTCAACCAAAACAGAATGAAGAAACAAGATTCAAAAAACTGAGGAGAGGTTTACTTTAAATGTTCCAATATGCAAATCACAGGGGTGCCAGAAGGAGAAGAGAAAGGGGAAGAAATTGAAAATTTATCTGAAAAAATAATGAGGGAGAACTTCCCTAATCTGGTATAGGAAATAGACTTCCAGGAATTCCAGGAAGCTCAGAGAGTCCCAAAGAAGTTGGATCCAAGGAAGCACGCACCAAGGCACATGATAATTACATTAGCCAAGATTAAAGGATAAGGAGAGAATTTTAAAAGCAGCAAGAGAAAAGGAGATAGTTACCTATAAAGGAGCTCCCATAAGGCTATCAGATGATTTCTCAGAAGAAACCTTGCATGCAAGAAGAGGCTGGAAATAAGTATTCCAAGTAATGAAAGGTAAGGTCCTCCATCCAAGATTACTCTACCCAGCAAATCTATCATTTAGATTGGAAGGGCAGGTAAAGTGTTTCCCAGAAGGTCAAGTTAAAGGAGCTCATCATCACCAAGCCCTTATTATATGAAATGTTAAAGGGACTTATCTAAGAAAAAGAAGATCAAAAACTATGAACAGTAACATGACAACAAACTCAAAACTATCAATAGCTGAACCTAAATACGAAAACTAAGCAAACAACTACAAGAGGAACAGAATCACAGAAATGGAGATCAAATGGAGGGTTATGCGGGGAGGGGAGGGGATAGGTACAGGGAATAAGAAGCATAAATGGTACATACAAATTAGACAGGGGGAGGTTAAGAATAGTATGGGAAATGGAGAAGCCAAAGAACTTATATGTACGCCCATGGACACGACCTAAGGGGGGGTGGGTGCAATACTGGTGGGAGGGAGGTACAGGGCATAGGGGAATCAATGGGAGAAAAAAATGGAACAACTGTAATAGCATAACCAATGAAATACACTTAAAAAAAAAAGAAAATTTCAAATGAAAATGGTTACAATGGTAAAATGTGCCTATGAGGCAAACTTGTTCGTGAGGACAGAATTGAGGATTACCTCTGCAGAGGAGAAGGGGCGGTGATCAGAAGGCAGCACTGGCAGGATTTCTAGGGCCCTGGCCATGCTCTGCTCTACTCCTTGATGCAGCAGTGACATGGTTGGGTTCACTTTATAATAATTCACTGAGCTACACTTTTGTGACTTGAGCAGTTTTCTGTAGGCATGCTATACTTCACTAAAGAATATTTATTTCAAACAAAAAAACTGTAAGTGTCCATTTGAACACTTCTCTTTAGTTTCCAAGTACATTTCAAGATGTCAGATTTATGTGGTGATAAATATAAATATCCTTATGTTATAATACTGGACATATCAATGTAATCCCTTCAGTCGTTATCACAGAAGAACCAGTTAAAAGTAAAATGCCAAATTTATTATATAAAATAATGATTTGACTTAATTTGGCCAATAATAAAACATCACTTGTTTTCAATGCAAATTATTCTGACAAACTCATGGATAGTCTTCCAGTAGTTTTCTATAACTAGTTACTTTACTGATGACAAATATTTGAGTTAATTAGATGAATTTAGTAAACTTTGACTGTTAAAGAAGTAAATTAAGTTTTCCTTAAGAGTAACAAATCAACATATTAATTAGTCTGTGTAGAAACTCTACTTAAAATCCTTGTAAGAACAGAGGAGAGTACAAATTAAGACATTTTCAAATTACCACACAATAAAGCAGTAATAATTTCAAAAAATGGGTTTTACCAGAACATACCATATATCCTCTGGGGGAATTCAAAGAACTCTAAACATTTACAATTGATGAGGGGATTGTTTAAATTAGAAAAGCAATTTTTGTGCCAAAATTTCAACCAAATGACTCATGTAAAACTATGAGACTAAGTCTTCAGTCTGGTGTTTTGTTTTGTTTCCATTTCTAGTATTCTCAGATAAGATTATTCAGGAGTTAAACAAAAATTACTATTCAAATAAAGACTAAGAGTTGTGGAATCTGACCAAACATATTGTTTGGGCTAATTTAGCTAATGCTCTAGAAATGGTCAAGCACAACCTGAAAACAGGTACCAATAACTAAACCAGCAGATTTGAGGGCTGAAGTGAGAGAAAGCAACAATAGGCATAACCTTATTTCATTAATAAGATTCTCTAGAACTTACTACAGCGCCTCTTAAGTGTGGCTTTCCTTCTTAAATTAATACCATAAAAAATAAAGTTATAAATGTATACAGCACACACAGGCAAAGGAAGCTTTACCTGAAACTGCAAAGATAGACTTTAGAGTTGTTTTTGATGTGTATACACCCCTTTTTAAGTCTTAAAGACTGAACTGGAGTCAAACCCCACTGAATGTAAGAAAACCTACATTTGGGGAATATATAGATCAAATATTGGTCGACCGCAATTCCTCTTTTAGAGAGTCCTTTCTAATATGAATTTAGATATGTATATCCAAATGTTGTGCTCCAGAGTGTCTTAAATACTCACCTTCGTCTGCCCTATTTATTTCATGTTCAGGAAGCCTGGAGCTGCTAGGTCTGGAAGGTGAACCCACAGATGGTTGCAATGAGGGAAGCTCATCAACATCTCTTAAATTAGCGAGCATATCTTGTAGTTTTGACCTGTTGGGTCCTAGCCCAAAAAAGGGAGGGAGAGAACAAAAGAGAAGAAATAGAATTATCCAACTGCATTAAAATGGTGCCATAAAACTTTATTTATTCACAAGTCCAATATTCACCTTGAAAGCCACCCTACTATATTAAACAGTAATTATTTTTCAAGTTTTCAAGTTATTTTAAAAGTATATTTCTTGAAAAGACTTATATTTTACACATATAGGTATTTTAAAAATTAAGGGAATAACATCACTGTTTACATGGAAAAATGCTCATATGCAATTTAGACCATTAAAAATAATATTCTATAATCCTTGATATTACTCTTAATTTAGACAGACACCACAGATGGTGAAGCTACTGCTATGTACTGAATTAAACAGTAATATCACTTTGTTTGTTTAAATTAAGTTGCATCCATTGCCTTACATCTTGAAGCTATGGTACCCAAGGTGAAGTCTCATGCCCTGCTGATTACTTACCAGAAGTTTGATCCTTCATTCTCTCACATCCCTGTTTTGACTGTTTTATATAGGATAGAGGCTGAAACAGATCTTCGGTAGTTTTTCCTGTTATAAGTTTAATTAAGAATGGGAAATCTTACCCATAGTCTGTTACGGTTTTTTTCCTAAACCAGTACAAGCAATTTTAACTAATACCTAAAAATATATTTCAAGACAATGAGACTGGAGTACACAATTTGACTGGAAATATTTCTACTTAGAACATATTAAAAGAATTAAAACTTTTCCAATGAATAAACAGTTTAATTAATATGGTGAATTATGAATTCATTCTTCATTTCTCAATTCAAAGCTTTGCTTCAGTTCTGTTTTTATCACTGCGACTTGTTCCTAGACTACCATTCATCCAGGTAATATGAACTGACAATGCAAACAAAACGTGCTGAGCCTCAGTCTAGTCTATCTTCAGTGAAAGACATTAAAACTTCTCCCCATAGGAGAGGGGACCCCCCAAAAAACCTGGAATTTATTAATAAAAAATTGTGTATTTATTCTCACATGTCTAAACTTCAGTCACCTTCAAAGCACTCTCCATTTGATGAAATACACCTATCAAGACATTTTCTCCACTGCTCAAAAGTTTTTAAATTTGTCAATTTTGATACCTTTCACTACTACTGTGTTTGTTTGTTTGTTTGTTTGACATTTTGCACAGGGGCAAAGCATTTCCTTTCGAGGACTTTTTTCATCCAGGGAAACAAAAAAAAGTCACTCAGGGTGAGATCAAGTGTACAGAAAGGGTGGGGTGTGGGGGACTGCGGAACACTCAGTGCGGTGTGCACAGGTGACTTTGTACAACCATTATGAAATCAGTAAATGCATTGAAAGTCTTCAAAAAAAATTCAATGAGTCCCAACACAGTCTCTCCCAACAACATCAGCTGGTACACTGGATATGGATGGGTTCCTAGAACACTCACCTAGTTGGGGAAGCCTGTACTACAAAGGGCCCACCCTTCAGAAGATAATTCCAGATTTGGGAGGGGGGTCACCCCTCACGGAGTCATTTTCCTTCATCATGCCAAGAAACTTTGCTTTATGCATGAATACTGATCATAATCCCCAGATTCAGGAAATCTGGTAATTTCTATTAATAGGAATACTGTTCCAGTCAAATGGTGCAGTTTTAGATCTTAAGTGCTAAATTTCAACTACAGTGATGCCTTGATATAATTTGATAAGAACCAAAAAATCCATATAGTAGTTGGTGGATTTTACACATGTCCTATATCATTCCAATCTAAAAATCTTTCACATTTCAAGACATTATTATAACATAATGACTTAAAGAAATACATCAACTTTAAGTCAGTCTAAAAATTAAAATATTCTCCTTGTTTCTCATGTATGATGTACAAATTTTCCACAAAATTTCAGTTAAGTTGGTTTCATCATGATTCTGAAAATCCATAACAAATCATGCCTCACTATTGTTTGTTAACATTAATTTTTATAAGTTTATTTGGATAAAAGTTATAAATATTCTTGTTTTAATATTTATATTGATTTAACTTATATTCAGATAAGACTAAATGATATCATCTCTCAGTTATGTAATGGCTGGTATGATAATATCAATAATGGCCACTGTCTTTTAAGCATTCAGGCTAAATACTTGTAAATTCTAAAATATTTTAAATAAAGATTTAAATGTTTTCCAGTAATTACTAGCTTATAAAAGAATGTCCTAACAGGAATTACTGGTCTTTGATAAGCTTTAGCATCAGTATAAAAAGAAAAAAATATCCTTCCAGTCTTTTGCAACTTTTAAACACATGTTTCATTAACCTGGATTTTAATCTCACCTTACACTACTTTAATATCCCAAAGGATGAAATTCCTACTGCCATAAAAAAGGACCCAAATTCATATTGTTAATGAGTGGAAGCGCGAGGAGATAGTTTAAGCTTGCTCTCCTAAAAAGATATTTAAGGTTTTTAGGGGTGTTTGAAAGCTATTGTATTTCATTTTACATGCTTAACTAAATCTATTGCTAAACTTTATTAATACTTTTAATGAATTATATATGATTCACAGGGCTAGAAATTTAATTTTAGCTTCTATTTTTTTGATGTGGCACACATTTTCTTGGGAAAAAAAAAGCTCATTGGTAACATTATAAATGAAACTGGCCGAAAGTGTTAAATTAGAAAACAAGTACGTTTAGAAATTGTGTATCTGTGCCCTGTATAGCATATAATGGTGAAGCCACACGAACTGTGCATTATGAACACATAGAATATCCAGGGGTAGAAATTAACTTTCTGTCTCCAATTCTACAATTTATAAGCAATAATTTTGGTGGATTGCCAGTGTGTCATACTAAATGAAATTTAAAATCATCTAAAATTGTCAACAGTGAAAAGTCATTATTGTAATTAAGCACATATATTTTATAAAAACCAAATTATCAGTATATTTAAATACATAGTCCCACACTCTCATGAGGCTGGGGATTCACTATTAGTATATCATCATTCCATAATCATATGCATAGTTTTGTTTTATTTTGATTGTTTAAGTTCATAATTAAATAGCTAACCATTTAATTTCAACCCCTGAGAGCAGGTGAAAAAGAAAGAGGTCAGGAGTAGAAAGAAAGAGTAAGTAGTTTTAGGAAAACATTGAAAAAAATTGGGGAATATGAAAGAGGCAAGATTTATGAATTATAGATACAATGTTTTCCACTTACTCTTCACCCCCTTTTTCCCCTTTCTCTCCTTTTTGTATTGTTCCTTGAGTTTGGTAATTACTCCCTGGTCCACATTCCAAGCTTCAGGCATGAGACACTGGTCTTCCTTTTCTAAATAAAGTGAAACAAATGAAACAGCCTTTTTCAATAAAATACTGAACACTGTAAGTCAATTCACTGTTATGTCAATAAATGACATGATGAACATTTTCCCCATAATAACATTAATTTTAAAAAGACATTACCCGTATGTCACACAAAATACAATATATAAGAAACAGAGACCAATTCTATTTCCTAGGTAAAATTAAATTTCTCTTGAAAGAGACACAGAAAAAAAAAACACCCTGAAAGATATGAGTGACTTTTAGTAAATTGAGCCCCAAAACTCTACAATCAGGAACCCCTCATTTTTATTCCATTTTCTGAATTCAATTAGGGCTGAATCACAAATATTTTTAGTTAACTTATGTAATTAGCAATTATTACTAAGAGAGTCTACAAAATAGTCTTCAATAATCTTTTCATCTCAAAAATTTTACTTTTTTGGCATGTGTTCATCAACACTTTTATTTTACACGACTCAAGGAATACTTGAAAGCTTCACAATCAACCTGCATTCAAAATTTAAAACAATCTGATTTGTTAGTTTATAAATTCTTTAAAAAGAAAACAGAGATTCTAGCAGAAAAGAAATTCTTTTTACTCTTTCAAAAGAAAATATGCAGAATGTTATATATTTTATACTTACTATGAAATAATTTGTATACTCTATAATGTTATATGTTAGTTAAAAACTCTCCTTTGAATTCAAGACTCATGTATCCAACAGTTCATTCCACACTTCCATTAGGAAGTCTCATAGTATCTCAAACTACACACAGAAAGCCAAGTTGCCAACCTCCCGCATCCAATCTGTTTCATCCACAGGATTCCCCACTTTATTGATGGCAATTCCACACTTCCATTTGCTCAGACCAAACCCCCTCTTTCACCCAACATCAACTATTTTAGTAAATACTGTTTTCCCTACCTTCAAAACACATCTAGAATCTGACTACTATTCAGCATGTCTACTACTTGTCTAACCACACTCCTTCTTGCTAGAATCACGGCAACAGTTGTCCTCTCTCCCCACCAAGCCAATTATCCATACTGGTTGCCCTGGGTTCTCAACACAGCAGTCAGATAATGCTTTAAAATAAAAATCAGATCCTGCCATCCTGTGTCCAAAACCCTCCCATGGTTCCCCATCTCACTAGTGGTCTCTGTAACCCACTGGTAACCAGTGGTCTACATGATTTGGTTGCTACTTACTATATTGCCCTTAGAGAAACTCTGTTCCAGCCGCTCTGCTTTCCTGGAATTCCTCAGTCATACCAGGGCTACTGCTATCTTAGGGCATTTATTCTGGCTCTATGCTTCCTGAACGCTTTCCCCAGATACTATATGCCTAACTTCCTTATCTTCCTTATTTTTACCAATCTTATTTCAAGTTTTTGCTCAAATGTTACCCTCTCTTGGCACTTACATGACCACTTTATTTTAAATTGCAACCTGTTTCCCCCACCCCATATCGACACCAGAACTCTTTATCCCCCTTATTCGATTCTTCTTTTTCTGTTTTCCATAGCTTTTACCACCTTCTGACATACTATATCATGCATCATGTTTATCGCTTATTGCCTATATATTGTCCTTAGTAGACTGCAGGGACAACAGAGATAAGGATTCTCACCTAGAAGACTGGTAAATAGAAGGCATTTGATCAGTATTTGTTGAATGACTGCCTGGAATAAACAGTAATATGTCTATTTTTAACAAGTTCCAATCCACAGTTTTAAAAAACTGGTTATACCCTGGCTGGGTGGCTCAGTTGGTTGGAATATCATCTCATACATCAAAAGACTGAGGGTTCAATTCCTGGTTAGGGCACATAGCTAGGTTGCAAGTTCAATCCCCAGTCGGGGAGTGTGCGGAAGGCAACAGATCACTGTTTCTTTCTCTCCCGCATCAATGTTTCTCTATCTCTGCCTCCCCCAACCCCATTCCTCTTTCTCTAAAATCCCTAAACATATCCTTGGGTGAGGATCATAAACAAACAAACACACTGGTTATCAGACCTGTGAAAATACTAAACACAATTTTCTTCAAAGAGCCTCAACATTTTTATAGACTAAACTATAATCTATCAATAAAAAACCTATTTTTCCAGAAAGATTTAGCAATTTTCTTGCGGTAGGTGGGAGTGGTGGAAGGAAAATGGAGACAACTGTACTTGAACAACAATTTTTAAAAAAGGAAAAAGAAAGAGAAAAAATAAAAAAGAAAAGAAAAATGTTAATTTTCATCAGTCAGGTCTGCTAATTAATTAAATTGGTTGGCTTCTGCATACTAAAATGCCTTCAGTTTTTTTAAAAACAAATATTAGTCTTAAGAAAAATCAGCCTTATCATACATAATCTTAACCAGACTCATATTAGTAAGAGCAATGGAAAGTCACAGAAGATGTGCGGTAAAATCTATTTTTGGCAAAAACTAACAAGATTCTGAACCTAAACATATTTACTTTTTAAGGGGGGGGGCTGATGAGGAATAAAAGAAGCACTTAAAATGGTTTAAAGGTCCCTTCAACTACACAGGAATGGAAGCATCTTTTTAATTGCTTAAAAGTGAAATGCTTTGAATTAGAATTATAAAATCCTTACAACACTGGTAAAGAAACCTCCAGCTCATTGAAAGATTCCATTCACTCATATTCATAAACAGAAATGTCCAGTACTTTACTAAAAGGGTGAGACATCAGATGTGAGAACAGCCACTCATGTTTTCAGCAGTAACTTCATAGCAAGTTAGGTTAAAATGTACACACATGTACCATATAATATAATGGGACACGACTCACACCTTAAAGCAAAGGAAGTTACACAAGGGACAATACAGCTGTCTTTTTAGAAGAATGAATCCCAGTAAGAGGCAAGTATTACTTATGCAGATGTATGACTCCTCAAAGAAAGACCACTGTGCAGCACAGTGGATCTAGCAATATTGGCAGAATTGCTGCCTGAAATATCTGAATAACTTGATATATAAGCTCATTAGGGAACAAGACAGAAGAGAGATTCATTTCACTTTAACTTCCCCTGGTTTCCAAACTTTGTTCCACTGGGGGGAAAAAAGTTGTGACTAAAAGTCATTATATTTTTCATACTATGACTTCAAGTAATTATCCCAAATAATCCTTCAAATATTTGCCATGAAAAAGGAAAAGAAATGGTATTAGAATTATCAGAATCCCTGAATGGAAATCTGCCATTAAAGTGCATAGACTACAAACTAAGGGTGTTCTGAAGATAATTTTTCTCTCATTCCAAAATACCTGTTAAGTGTTTAAGATATTAAAAATGTTTATAACAATTTGCACACAAAAAATTTGATGCTTTCTATAAACTGATGTAACTTGACTAGAATGAATAACTATAATTTTTTAACTTATACTTCTTTTTTGCACAGATGATGCCACAGATAACATCTTTAAAATCTTCCAATGCAGCGATTTTCAACCTTTTTCATTCTGTGGCACACATAAACAAATTACTAAAATACTATTATTTTTTGCTTATCCGACAAAAATAGGTATAATTTTGATTCATTCACACCAAATGGCTATTGTTGTGTTGGCTGTTGTCATTTTTTAATTTGACAATCTAAGGGAAAAGAGGTCAGTGCCCGAACTAAAAAAATCAGGTACTGCATGTTTTACAAATTTTTGTGGCACACTGGTTGAAAATTGCTGCTCTAATGCATTGTCATACTCAATTTCCACAAAATCTAGATTTGCAAGTTCTGTCTAGGCAGAAAATAAGAGACCATTCTATATATAAGTTCAAATTACTTTCATTTTGCATCACTTACGTTTTTTTAAATGAGGTAATTAGTTGTGTAAACTTCTTTAAACACTAACACACACAATACCCTCTAGACAAAAGGTGACAGGAATAAAAAGTTCATAGGCTGTCCAACATTTCAACACTGTAAGAGATTACGGTGTTCTTCAAGGTGTTGCCCTCTGGGTGAAATATCCGTTTCTCTCTTTATGTAAGACCTCGGGCTGGACCCGGTGCCTTCCTTACCCCAGTCTGTTCCATCGCCTGCACTTCTAGATTCACTGTCGCCTTCCTCCGACGTAACCAAGAAGTCAAATTCCTTTAGAGCTTCTTCTGTATCTCGATCTTCACTGCTATCAGGCAATGCTTTTTTCCTAACAATCTAATGGAAAAAAATATGCTACATTGAAATATATTATGAAATTAATTAAAATAAAGGGGAAGGTATCCCTTTACCATTGTATGAGGAACCCCAATTATTGTTTTCTTCCAAAAGTGTAACTTTATTTTGTTAAGTAACTGTAATACCTATTCAGCAGTGGGAAACACAGATGTCACTTTAAAAAATATACACATTACACATTTTAAAGTAGTAATTTAAATTTTGTTCAATGATGGCTTGTTTTAAATAAACTAATAGAAGCACATATTGAAAACACTGGTATATAAGACATGCATTTAAATTACAGATATGTCTTCAAAATACTGTATTATTAAAACTACAACCTAATCTTATATTTCTTGGATGCAGTTTGTGCAGTGTACAGACATTCTAATCTAACTAAAGAAAGAAAACACTTCATAAATCATTGCAAGAGCTTTCAGAATATAACCATGATAAATTTTAGCTCTAATACATCGTTGCCTTACAAAACTTACATTCACAAAAAGTACAAACTCAGTAATTCTTGCCTCAAGACTTAGAAGGTATTCTGTTGGTGGTGGGGTTTTGGGGTTCACATTATTATTTCTACTGTCTCAACCTTGCATCAATATTCTCTAATAAGTCTCTATATATTCAAGTTTTTCCTAAAATATTGATGTTTCAGAGTAAGACTTGACTTAGATTTAACAGAAAATCTAGTAAGGGCTGTTATGTCTTGTTTTTATATATTTAGGAACATCTCTGGAATCACAAATCCAGTTGGAAGATTAAAACTTAGGCTTAATCCATGCAGATATGATTTTTGAGATCTATATGCCAATACTATTTATGAAAATTCTCCTTTTTGGTCACCACACCAGGAGTCCAAAGAAATTAGCACTACTGCTTTGCAGCTTCTTTTGATTACATGGACTGAGCATCTCAGCTTCTCCAGATCTCAGCTTTTTTACTTCGTAATAAAAATAAAATAAAAATAGCATAATCTGATCAAACTTGATCACCACACTATTTTGAGTAATTTAAAATTATAATGGTTCAACAAACAGATCAATGGGACAAACTGAAGACTCTCCAACTAGATTCTAAGAGATAACATTACCTGACTTGGTGGCCCTGTTCTCATGCTTGTGACTAATACTACTTGTCAATCACAGTACTTTTCTTTTTCTTTAACAAGAGGAAAAATAACCAAATTTAATTATATGTGTACATAGGGGAACCTCATATACATGAGAGCCAAAGACTCCACATACATGAAAAGTTCAGAGACAGAAAAAATAAGGTATATATGTATGGCATTTAAAAAAATTATTTTATTGTTCAGTTACAGTTGTCTGCATTTACCCTCCACCACTCCCGCCCTGACCCAGCTATCTCCACCCTGCTTCCACCCACCCTTGGTTTTGTCTATGTGGCCTTTATAGTTGTTCCTGAAAACCCTACCCTCATCCCCCCATTATCCCCTCCCACCTCCCCTCTGGTTACTGTCAGATTGTTCTTAATTTTTAATGTCTCTGGTTCTATTTTGCTTGCTTGTTTGTTCATCTAAGACCAGATACAGCCTCAGAAACCCTTCTCCAATGCAGCACTCCAGGAAGCCCTATCAACTGCAGAAAGCTGGCACAGTGCATAAAACCTAATCTGCCTTAACTGTTCTGGTATACATAAAAACTGAATAGGAGAAATCAAGGATTCTTTAATGATGCTAGAATAAATGGTTTAACTATTTAGTAATTTCCCTAAAATCAAGAAATACTTTTATTTTTACAGCATTTCCCAATACCAACTAGCGAAGCTATTAGACAAACATAAACAGCAAGATCAATTTGACAGAATGTGAACAGAAAACCCACGCTGAAGGCATATTCTTTTATAAGTATTCACAAACCAGATTATTACCATATGGTAATAATTTGTTCTAATTTTCTCTGGGCAGGCACACTAAGTTAGAAGTGTCTCTGAAGAGTTTACACCGACAGAAGGTGCTGATCTCCATAGTACCAGATACAAATGCAATGCCTAACCCACCTTCCTTTGCTTACAGGCTTGATTCCTCCCTTTTCAGGACCCTGATGGATCATCAGATAGAATCTGGAGGGATCATCACCAATATCCTATAGACAGAAAATCTATGTTCTCAATGCCTGACCAAAAAAGGGCAGGGAAAATACAGAAGTATCTGGAACTGTAGGTGAAAAGTCTGAACGTACTGCCAACATCAGATCACACTAAATATGGCATTAAGTCACAAAACTAACTCTTTGAGAAAAATGTTTCTAGGTACTCATCTCCTCTATATAAACTAACAAAGAGGGAAGCTAAATGGCAAGTTGAAAACAACTGTCTATTAAGTATGTCATTTAAATTAATAAACAAAAACTCCTGTATTTTTAATAGTTAGACATAGAAGAAAAGTGAACTGTGGTTACCAGTGGAGAGCAGGATTAGTAAATACGAATGGGTGGAGCTTGTTGTGATAAGCATATACTAGTTTCTTCCTTATATCCAAGGTTCCACTCCAGAAACTGAGCTTATGAATCAATTTAAGAAATTAAGACAAACACAAAAAAGTTAAGGCTTGCACATGGTGCTAAGATTAGAAAAAAAGATAAGCTGTCACTTTAGAAAGCATTAAAAGAGGCATAACACAAATGGGGATGAGATTCTTTACACTGACTAAAACAGTAATAGTTCATGATTCTTAATCCCATTAGCTTTTCCTCCCAAAGTGTCTGGATGCTGACACAATGTTGCTGCTTACATTTTCCTTTATGTAGTTCAAAACTGATCACATTTTATATGTGTATATAATTTCAAGATCATTATTACACTTAACAAATGACACGATGATGACAATACTGATAATGATGGTAAAGAAAAATCAGATGAAGAGGATGATCTTAGGGAAAGAGATGGACATGGAGAGAAGAAAAATTATCCAGAATATAATTCAAAGAACAATCAAAACAGCAAAGGGCAAAGAGTAAGAAGGAACAAACGCAGTTTTCAAAAACAACCAACAGCTACCAAGAGCTGTAAGTTTCTGTATTTTCTTAGTTGAATCTAATAAACTATTTTGATTAAAGAAATAAAATATTTTTAAAAACCTCTTTGTTCTACTAAACATTTTAATAGGATAATTTTCAGCCATTCACTTTTTATATACAGTACTGCAATAAATCTTCTAAGTCATGTGTATTCATTGCTGGAGTTAGATTTGTTAAGTCCCTTTGGCATGTTAGACTATTACACTACAGCTGTGAAAATTAACATATCATAAAAGTTAGCAAGACTATTGTGAAAAAAACAATTACTTGTTTAGAAATATTTTTTTCCTGAAGAACTACAAGAATTTTTTAGTCCAATGTTTCAATGGGGTTAAGTATTTTTACATTAGCTGTGTCTTCATTACTTGGTCACAGAATTGCTATGTCCTGTACTAACTGGAAGACAGGATATTTGTAAATTTGGTTACTTAAAAAGAAACCAGTTTATAGTTAGGAATTTTAGTGAGATCATAGGTGATGATTACAATAATCAGCTTATAGATTTTTAAAATATATAAACTGATATAATAACTAACAAACTTAAAGCACCATAATTAGTTATTATTTACCATTGAGCTATAAATACATTATTTTCACAGGAAAATAGTATCTCAATGCAATTACCTCATAGAAATCACAAGGGAACACAAAATTTCTAAATTATTAGGACAAAAAAATACCATGCAAGTTTAGGCATTTTCTTTTACTACAGTAACTAAAAGCACGTGTCATCACTAGTTGTTTGGATAATAAAAAAGGGGTATCTTCTTAAAGTTCAAATAATATCCATGGCAGGGCTGTATCAGCAGAATACAACTGAATAGCAGCCCAGGGAAACAATAATCTGGAAGCGATACTTTGAGAGTCTCTGATGGAAGCAGAGGGCATAAAAAAACAGAGAAGTTACGCATAGAAAACACCGTATAGTTAAATATACTGATTACTGACAGACAGGCTGTCCAGACTGCTGGGAGTGGACTGAGGCAGGAAACAGGAGGGGATGCTGGGGGAGATGAAGGTAGGCCACGAGAGGGAACCTGGGACACTTCTGCACTAAGCCAGGCTCCTTGGGGTACTGAGGTTGCGGACAGACAATAATTTCATTGATCACCCAAGACCATGGCAACAACACTGAGTTTCACAGCTCTGTGGTGGGTGTCACCACGCTGCCCAGGTAACCAATGCACACTCCTCCACCCCTAGGCAAGATGATGACAGGAGGAAGTTCTCAACACTCAGTATGCACAAGGCTAGCAAGGTAACTGGACAGAGCCCTCCTACCCCTTTCAGGTACAGATTGGGAGTGGGACTAAGGGAAGGCAGGCACAAGCACAGAAGAAGTTAAAATTGTGTGGAGGTGCTAGATCAAAGAGGTCTATCAGTCTAGCCTGGGGAAAAGAAAAGATTAATTGGGAAGTAGACCACCCAAAGTGAGTAAAAGTTTAGGAAATTAATTGGTCATGCTGAGAAAACACCTGGTCCATCACACACCTGAAACTAATTTAAATACAGGGAAACAAAGTAAGTTCTGTGCTTGCTTGTGGCTCGCTGCTCAGGACCTGCACTAGGACAGTGTAGTGTCCTAGACTGTCCTTTCCATGCGGCTCACGACCTTAGCAGTCACGTGGCCCACGGCCTCCAGGAGAGCACCCCTCTCTGGTGCTGACCTCGTGGAGCATTCACCTGTGCCTTTGTGCACTCTCCAGCCTGGGAGTACAGGACCCTAGAAGTAGCATGACCAACAGCGGTGCCAGTTCCACTCACAGCCTCCAGGAGGTAGCCTGAAGTTGGAAAGCAACTGGGAATAAGCTAAGCTACCTGGATGACCACTTAGCAGCCACCTCAGGTTCCAAAAAGTGGCACTTTAAAATGGAACAGGAATTCTGGGCACTGCCTTTTGTTTTGGTCTTGCTTAGGATGACTGGATGTTGTCTGAGTTTTGTGGAGTCGATGAGCTTTGAGACAGGGAGTCCCCCATGGTACCAGATTATTCAGTGTTCAAATAAAACCCTTTTTCCTTTCTTACAAGCCTCTGCCCTAGATTTTGCCTTTTGGTGGCAGTGGGCAGCTGAACTCCCTTGGTTCAGTAATGATATCATTTTCATATATGGTGTCTCATTTATTCTTCACAGAATCCTCTGGGCATAGGATGATTATGTATTATAATCCTCATTGTACAAACTAAAAAGCTAACCCTGAAGGATTAGGCAGAGATAATTAGTAACAAATGGGACTTAAACCCACGGCTTTTGACTTAAGATCTAGTCTTCTTTATATTACCTTACATTCCTCTTCCTTCTTCTAAGTAAAAGTAGAAGAGGTAATATGAACATTTTCCTAGATAAAGCAAAGCACACCCTCATCTCTTATTTTAAAAAGAGCAAAGAAGAAGGAAGAAGAGAAATAAGGTAGTTAAACAGGGAAAAGGTAGGGAGAAAGAAAGGCCCTGGCTGGTGTGGCTCAGTGAACTGAGTACCCGCCTGCAAATCAAAGGGTCACCAGTTTGATTCTCAGTCAGGGCACATGCCTGGGTTGCAGGCCAGGTCCCCAGTGGGGCGTGTGCGAGAGGCAACCAAACACTGATGCTTCTCTCTCTCTCTCTTTCTCCTTCCCTTCCCCTCAAAAATAAATAAATAAAATCTTTTACAGCCCTGGCTGGTGTAGCTCAGTGGATTGAGCACGGGCCTGCGAACCAACTCCCTCCCCCCACATATTTTCTCTCCCTCTCTCCTTCCCTTCCCCTTTAAAGATAAATAAATAAAATCTTAAAAAAAAAAAAAATAAGTAGGGAGAAAGAAAAGAAGGGAGTGGGGTGGGGGGAAAGGAGACAGTAGAAGGGGACAGAACACAGAAGGGAAAGGAAAAGAAGCAATTTAGAAACATCTCTTATTGTAGAAAACTACCAAAGGAGAGTCAATAAACATAAATATGTAAACAAAACTCCACAAAAACCCTAAACAAGCTTGAAGAAACCTAATGGGAGAGTTCAGAAAGTCTGTAGAACTTGTCTGCCAAAGCAACCCTGACAAGAGCAAAACTGCATCCATTAGCTGATGGCTCCACGATAGGCGTCAGTTCTACTGTCTTCTAGCAACCAATAACACTGCACTGTTGTGACACAGTGTTCACCACAGTCCCCAGCTCTGCAGAAATGTTCAAAGTTTAATGAATTAACAAAAAGTCAAAGAATAAGGCATCAACAGAAAGCTACTACACTAAAAGTACTCTTGACTTTGAAATCAGTATTAACAACTCAGTATTAAAAATTCTTTTAAATTTCTCCAAATTCGTGAAAGAAAAAGTTAAGGATTTAGGTTGAACAACGTGGATTACTTTTAAAGTATGCATAACAATCCCTAAAAATATTTATATTTGAGTTAACCAACTTACTGTTGAAGTATCAATGATGCTTTTCTCTCGTCCATCAATGTCATCATCTTCGTCTTCATCACTGAAATCTGCAGTTGCATTTTCAGGGAATTTGAAATTATCCAGCACAGAGGCAGGATCCGTTAACTCGGATTTCCTAGTTTAAAACATGTACATCTTGCTCAGTTAATTTTTTAAACTCACCATAAGAATTATTCTGTGATATGACATACTAACTTCTGTTTATATTGTAACTATGACCCCTCAAATCACATCACGAACAACACTGATTCTTATCCATTATATTTCCCTCAATTCTAACTGGAAAAGCAATGTAGGAAGTGATTACTATTTAAAAGTTTTTGCAATCCTATCTATTTAGATTAATGGTAACCTAGGGTAAAGAACTCTTTCTTCTGAATCAGAATTGTTTTGATCCTAAGCTAACCTTCATCTACTTCTTCAAAAAAATATTTTATCTCTGCCATTATGTTCCTCTATTCTTTTCCTCTATGCAACTCTTCCTATGACATAACTCAGAAAATAACTAGAAAATGTCATTTTTTTCTGATGCAATCTTATATTTCTGAACAGCTAAAGAATGGAAAAAAACAAAATTACTTTTTGTACATTCATGTACATAAAATTACTAAATACAATATAGTAGTCAAATCAACATTACAACAAAACTTCATCCTATTGGTGGACATTCAACTTTTGGAAATGACTTCAAATATGTAAGCTTTTAATTTAGTTCTCTAAAAATAAATTTAATAAACAATTTCTTACTGGCTAGAAAGGATGATTTCTCTCTAGTTCATTAAAAAATGTTTTAGATTAGAAGGCTTTTCCATGACAAAATTTATCCACAGCTATGAACAAAATTTTCAAAACAGATAAATGATAAATTTCAAATCTGCTATGAGCTATGTTTCCCCACCCTATTCTTCATTTCTACATAAATAAGGCATTCAGAATGATACCCATGTCAACTTCAAAAGGCAGTTCAAGGCCAAAACACAAGATAACTAGAGTGGTCTTTTCAGAAGGCCTTAGAAAGACTTCATACTTTAGGTAAAACTATAACCAAGAATAATGCCTACGTTGTCTATGTCTACACAGAAAAGCAATCTGTGCCTCACATTTATAAAAACAATTTAATGTATTTTTAATTACTAATGAATACATTTAAGAAGGCTCCAAAGATATCTGTTCACAAAAGTTGTGTTTTCAAACCTTTACCTAAATCTTATAATTTCAGTTTATGTTGTTGATAACAGAAATTATGTTCTCACTAGAACAGCTATTTTCAACCTTTTTCATCTCATGGCACATGCAAAGTAATTACTAAAATTCTGCGGCACACCAAAAAATATATTTCTGACCTATCTGACAAAAAATCGGGTGTGATTTTAATTCATTTACACTGGACAGCTATTGTTGTGCTGGCTGTTGTCATTTTTTTTTTTGACAATCTAAGGAAAAGTAAGTCAGTGTCCCTAAGTATCAGGTATTGCATACTGAAAGTCACTGCACTGAGAACATACCGAGAGTTTAATTAAAACCATTCTTCCAGCCTAAATAAACATTAAAATAAAGTAACATCATATTTAGACTTTCACAGAGATCTTGGCTTTTTATTTAAGAATCCTGTCAACTTCTTTTCAATAAAGAAGGATCCCCTACTCAACTTTTCATGACCATTTTAACAGAATTACAGATAACTGTATGATACACAATCCAAAAAAGCAAAACAAAGTATTTCAAACAGCTACTGAATTTTTCACATTTACTCTATCAATTAAAAATATATACTTAAAAGACATTTTTCAAAGGAAAGATGACTTACAGCATTATTAGATAAACAAAAGTGGCTAAGGGAAGGTTTACTTCCAGAGAATCTGCAGTATTTACATGACTTCTGGGTAACACATATGAAATGAAATTCCACTCTTAAAGATTTGAACTGAATTTCCAAAGTAAGATCTTTTATGAAGTTCTTATAAGTGACTAAGCTTCAAGGTATTAAAACCTGTGTTAAATCCAAAAATTGCAAGCTAACATCTTAAATTAAAAATCTTAAAATAACCATAACTAATGCTAATCACTATGTTATCTTCCACCAAATGAATTTTAAATTATTAGACTAAGTATAATTATTTCTGTAGCAGTATCTAACAGTACAAGTATCGTATCACCCATAAACCAAATACATTTAATAAAAATTAAAATCATAGCTAAAACACTTTCCAGATAAAATACTTACCCAATCATTGCCGCGTCTTTAATTTCGCCCTCTGTGCCATTTATAACTGAGTCCTGATTTTTGTCGTCTTCCCTGTCAGTGACATCACTTGAAAAGCCCAACAAAGCTCGCACTCGTTTAGACTTCACATCTAGAATAGTATCTGTGTAGCCCACCTCCTGCAGATACCTGTGTATGAAAGGGGTCCTTACAATTCCGCCACATTACATCAGCACTCTATAACTCAATGTGTAAACAGAAGTATTCTTTTTAATTCACTGCCTGCATAAAACTTAACAGTATAGTACTATGCTAGTAGGACTTGCTAATAAATAATCTTCCAGCTGCAGATGGAGCTGTCTCTCGCAGTACCAGTCTCTACAGTCACTGAGAAAAATCAAAGAACTATACAATAGACCATTCATTATATTTATCATAAGAAGATGTTCCTTAACAGCACATTCTTTCTTCTACACAGTTTTGGAGTAAACTCAGTCTCAGATACTACTTAGTTACTATTTTATAACAGTAGTCATCATAACCAATAGTCTTTTTACATTTCTGATGTACAGTGTCACTGGATCAACTGAAAACTAAAGAGAATGTTTCTAGCATGTATAGTTTTCTCCGTGATGTACAAGAAAGTAGCATATTCCAAAGAGTCACTTCTATGGGGAAGCTTCTAGCCTGGGGCAATTGTAAAATAAAAAAAAAGATCACAAATGAAATATTCAAATGTGGAATGTGGGACACCTGGGTGCACTGGGAGGGGGGCGTGTGGCAGAGCAGCAGCAGCACAGAGAAAAAGAGAATAGGCTCTGCATTTCCAGTAACAACTAGGTCTAAAACCCATTTCTGCCACTTCTTTCCTGATACTCGAATTCTCCTGAACCTCAGCTTTCTTTCCCCTAAAAGAGACACACTTAATACAGTGTCTGGTGTATAGAAGGTACTCAATGTGCAGTAACAAAAAGATGACCAGCCCCCCCACAAAATGGTAGTGCCAGGAACATGAAGAAGGCAAATGTCACTAACTGCATCATAAACAAACATGACAGACAAATGTTAGACATTCATGTAAGTAAGGATTGGTCTATGAGATGAAAGAGAAAACAAAGATGGACAAGATAACCACTCTAAGCTCAATTTGTTTCAAGGTATCTCAAAGAGATACCTTACAAAGATATATGACCAAAATGGAGTAAGTGCAACCTTTTAAATAAAGACACTTATTTTTCAATCCTATTCAATATTTATAGAAATATTGATTAGAGAAATCAATATTTATAGAAAGGGTTTGATTAAAATCTGGATAATAAATGTCTAACTTTCCTAAATTTAATCAGTTGTTCTTGCAAACTAATACAAAGGTATTATATTTTTCCATTTTTAACCAATAGTATTTGACACATACTTCACTTTGGTAACAAAATCACAATATAAATAACTGTTTCAAAAACTGTACTTTCCACAGATATGTCAGCTTTACTAAACAGTTACCACCTTTCCTTTAAGGGAAGATTATCATTCTTCAAAAGTTTTTGAAAATGTCTCTTGGATTACTCACTATAACAAACTTCTCATTAAAAACCCCCCCAGCAGATTAAGAACATGTATTAAAGGAAAACACAAAAATCATATTTAAGACCAAAATAAGAGCACTAGTAAAAATCCCATTTATTAAATATTAGTGAAACCGCATTTTCTTCTAACTTTGAGTAGGTGAAAAATAGATATAAGGAGATGTTTCACTATTCTCATACCATCATCAAGAGGAGTGGCTGGCATACATCCACTTTGGAAATCATAGATTTGACTATTTACAAGAATTTCATTTTCCTGAAGCACAGACCTGAACACCAGTTTCGCATGTGATAAGCGAGAACCGGGCACTGAGCTGGTGTGGTTCTAGCCCACCATCTGACCTCTGAACCTCGACCCGGCTTTGTTCCTCTTTGTAGTCTCAAATGACCATTTCACACGAGAAAGCAGATGTTAGTGCAATGGTTGCAAATTTGGGGAAATCGAAAAGTTCTTCAATTAAAAATGGAAAGTTTAAAAACAAAATTTAACGCTGATTAAACATATTAAAACTTGTATATTCATGTATAAAAGATGCGAAGAAAAGAGTAACTTCAAGGGAATTCTTCAAACTATAAATTTAAGTGTATAATAAAATCTAGAAGCTTAAAATTGTCCTTTTTTAAATCCTCACCTGAAGATATTTTTTTTCATTGCTTTTAGAGAGAAAGAGGGGGAAGGGATGGGGAAGGGAGGGAGGAAGAGAGAGAAAGAAATATCAGTGTAAGAGAGAAATGCTGATTGGTTGCCTTTTGTATGCGCCTCAACTGGGAGCCAAACCCACAACCTAGGCATGTGCCCTGACCAGGAATTGAACTCTCGACCATTCGGTTTGCAAGATCACACCTAATCAACTGACCCACACCAGCCAGGACAAAACTGTATTCTTTTTTATGAAGATAAAATTATGAAAAGAATCAATTCTTGATAATACTTATTAATATTTAATAAAAAATGTTTAATATGAAAAAGAAAAAGTAATTCACTTAAGCTTCTCACAACAGCAGCATAATCATGTGAGATAAATTATTCTACTTAATATAAGCTTCTCCTCTTCAGTTTGATTATGGGTTACTTACTGTCTGAGTAGTTGTCGACCTTGTTTCCACATTAACTGGCTGTTTTGTTGTGGCTGGACCTCTGTTTCATTACCTTCATCTAGAAAACATTAAATCATAGTAAAACTGACTTGTTGTATACATTAGAGGGCATCTTGATTCACAAAAAATATTCCAAAAAATTTATAAGATTAAGAATATGTAAAATTGCACTGTAAAGTATGTTTTAGGACAATGTAAATGCTGTTTTTAAGCTGAATTTCCATAACAAACTCTAAATTCATTATTACTGCTGCATTCCTCTCAGAGTGGTAAAACTAAAACAAAGGTATTTTCCAAATCTTTAGGCAGCCTGAGAATTTTCCTCCAGAACAAAGACCTACCCATATCAATTCAGACTGTAAGAGCCCAATAACAGTACCAGAAAGCACCACATCAAAATTAGAACAAAATACCCTGAGGAATGATTGGTTCTTTTTGAAAGGCCAGTTTGATTAAAGAATAGACAGGAAGTAATCTCAGTCCAAATCTACGTCTTCCACTAGTTATTAGAATCTTAAGTATTCTTTTCAGACAATCTTTGAATGAAAATCTCATAGGCCTTGTAAAGCTCTAAATTCATTATTTGGTAGAAGCTGAATCCTTTCAAGAAGGTGGTAAAATAAACACAGCCTTCTCCACTGTAACTCTGGACTAAAAAATTTCTAAACTACACTATGGCTGTACTTTAAAAATACAACAAAAGCTGACACTTTCCATCAGTCCTGATCCAACTATAAGACACTGTGATCTTTATAGGGTTTTATTCAAGTGAAGATGTGAGAAAGACTGAGAATATTTGTTTGATGGTATTTGATATTATACATTGACCGTGTTTCAGATGCTGTGTTAAAAATGTATAAATTATCTCTACAAATTCAGGAGATAGGTGTTATTACTAGCCTCTTTTTAAAGACAAGAAATGATCTATACAACTCACAGGTTAACTGTAAGGTCTCTAAGTTAGTAATAGAGTTATTAGTGTTCAAGTCAAGTCTGACTCCAGAGCTCACTTATTTTTTCTCCACATTCTATCACTACAATTTTAAGAAATTAGAGAAATGTGTAAATTTTAAAAATCAGATCTTGCACGTTCATTTTTCTCTAACATGAAAAGTGCAAAGCTCTGTGACACACCGAGGAAACAGCAGTCAAGTAGACAGGGTGGGAAGGGAAGTCAGGGGCACTAAGTTAACTCAAAGAGGAGAATTCCTTTGGGATTACATCAGAGGGTATACATTCCTTTTTTTAAAAAAGGCAAAAACAAATGTCCCAATACTAGTGAAAAATGCTATATCTTGTTTCCACTGACCCCCAAATTCAGAAACTGTGTGTTTAACACAGTTTGTCCCAATATGTCCCCTTCTTAAGTCAAGTGAGCGATCAACCTATACTTGCTAAGAAAGAACATTTACACTGCCATTTCAAAAAACTAAAAATTTCAGATATGAAAGCACTTTCGAGGTCATCTAATTCCCCACTAGAACAGCCCACATGCTTTCTACACCATCCTCAGGTACACGCAAAACTGCTTTTCCCTAGTTTGGTAGCTAGTGACATTAGCGAAAGTGTGGTACATCCAATCAATGGAATACTGATAGGAACAAGGAGCAAACTACTGATACACATCCACAGAGGTCTCAAACGCATTATGTCAAGTGAGAGAAGCTAGCATTGGAAGGCTACATTTTGTATGATTTTGGAATCCCTATGACTTTCTGGAAAAGGCAAAACTACAGAAACAGAAAACAGGCTGGTGGTTGCCAGGAGGTGAGAGTGGAAAGGAAGGGGTCAGTTATAAAAGGCAGTTGCTAACAAGACTGCATGTATTTGTGAAAATACTAAAAAAGTGAATAGTACTGTATGTAAATTATAACTTAATAAAAAATTAAACCAAATTGAGTAAGAATGTATTTTCAAACTCTTAAAAAAGTATATTCTTACACTGAGATAAAATCTGATTCCCTGAGTAACATCTGACATTTACCAATAACAAAAAAGCCTGAGGTTTAAAGAAAAAAGAAAAAAAACTCTTGCATATGTGAACTTGATTTTTTCTATACTTTATCAAGGTTAAACTAATAAAACTCCCAATGGTTAGTAAGCAGTCATCAACTACCAGAGTCATTTTTACCTTATCAAGTTAAAAAGTGACATTATACAAAAGTAAGGATTTTAAAGTAGGTAAGAGTTATATTTCTTGGTATATTAAAAGCATCTGACTGGCACTTCCAGTCAACTTGGAGTAACAAGGACCAAACTTACCCTGCTGCGTGAAACAAGTATAAAACAAACAGAGGAAACAACAGCTAAGGCAGTGCACATCACTCAAGAAGGGACAGTGACCCCTGAGAGAGAATCTCTGGGGGAAGGAAACACACTGGCAAGCCCCGCAACAGTTCCACTCTCCTGCCTTGACAGAGCTTCCAGAGCACACCACGGGGAGAGGAGCAAAAGCAGTACCTGGAGAAACAATGGCTGAAGAGCGCCAAATTTTATGAAAACTATGAACCCACAGATCCAATAAACTCAACAAGAAACACTGGTTGGGGAGTGGGGGCCATCAAGCCAAATCATAATAAAATTGATGAAAACCAACTAAAGATAAAGGTAAAAATTGTAAATGTAGCCAGAGCAAAAAGTCATATTCTAAACACCAGAACTTTTGAAAAATTTATTCCTTTTAATTGTTGTTCAAGTACAGTTTTCTATCTTTTACTCCCATCCCAGCCCAACCCCCCCAGTGCTCCCCACCTCCCTCCCATTTTCACTCCCCTTAGTTTTTCTCCATGTGTCCTTTATACTTGTTCCTGTAAACCCTTCCCCTTTTTCCTTGAAATTCCCTCCCCTCTCCCCTCTGGTCACTGTCAGCCTGTTCTCTATTTCAGTGTCTTTGGTTATATTTTGGTTGCTATGATAGGGATAACAGAAGATATTTCTCATCAGAAACGATGGAAGCGAGCAAAACAATGACTTTTTCAAGACACAAAAGCTAAAAGAATTCATCATTAGCAGCCCATATTACCAGGTATGTTTATAAAGAAAGTCCTTAATAAAACAAGGAAAATGATACTAGAAAATGTGGATCTATACAAAGGAACATGAGTACTGAAAATATATACTTTTTATAGCATTCGAATCTCTTTAAAAGAGAATTAACTGTTGAAACAAAACTAATGTAGTGTGTGGTTTATAACAAATATAATAACTGCACAAAGAGAGAGAACAGATGCAAGTACACTGTTATAAGTTATCTCATATGACACATGAAGTGGTAATATTATCACTTAAAGATAAACTGTAGTTAAGTTTACAAAACCTAAATCAACCACTTAAATAACAGAGTCATACTGCTAATGGACCAGCAAAAGTGATAAAATGGAATCATAAAAATTATTAGATTAGTCCAAAAGAAATTTGAAAAAGGAAGCAAAGAACAGATCAAAGAAACAGCAAGGTGGTAGCTTAAAATCTAACCATATCAATAGCCACATTAAATGTAAATGGTCTAAACATCTCAATTAAAAGGCTGAACTTGTTACTTTGAATAAAAATATACTTTTATTAAGTATCTGGCTTCTAATGTTAAATAGGAGAAAATATGGAAAATAAATAGATTTTAATATAACCTGAAGTAATATTCTCTTAAAGGGGAAATGTGAGGGTTTGGAAGTGGAACAAAACAAAACAAAAAAGCCAGAGGGGAAACTAATTTTTCTGCGAAAAATATTTTAGACAATGTCTCATTGTCAGTGAATGAATGAAAGAACGAGAATGGGAAAACCCCTGCTTCTTTAAGTTCCACCCTATTTGGATATACCATCTTCTACCCTCCTCTCCTACTCTCATCTTTATCACTGTCATCAACAAATCCCTTGATAATGCTCCAAACCAGGCTCACATGGTTCCTCTGCAACCAAACTTTTATGTCCTCTTGAGTAAAGTTAACATTCACGTGGGTGATCCACTTGAGCTTCTCAAATAACCACCACCCTCTCTAGCTGTCATACTTACTTAGATCTTGTCATTACAAAGAACTGTCACAGATGCAAAATCACCCTCTGAGCATATCCTTCAGGTTCAGTACTCCCCATTCACTAACTCTTTGATTCTGCTGGAACTTCAGACCAGAGGCCAGCAAATTACAACATGTGGGTCGAATCTGACCTGCCACACTCACTCATTTAAATATGGTGGCTACATTCATGTTATGACAGAGAGCTAAGTAGCTGCAACAGCAAACACACGACCTACAAAGCCCAAATATTACTATCTGGCCTGCTGACCTGTTCTAGATCATAAGCTATCCCCTTATTCTTAGTCATTTAGGCTCCTTTTATCTTCAGTTCCTTCCCTCTGGAGTTTTAATTCAGTCTATCACTTCAACCACTCTTTTGCCAGTGTACTCAATTTTCTTGTCCCCTTGTCTCTCCATGAATTCAACTATTAACTATTTTCATTCTATTTAACAAGTGTACAAACCAGTGCTTCTGTATAGACTCATGGTCACACACCTCAACCTGACCTTAGCTTTTCTCAATTCTACCATTTCTTAGCCAATTAGTCCTGCTGGTCATTCATAATAAACCTTTTCTACTTTTTGTAAACCTCTCACACACTCTTAGGAGATAATCCTGTCTCCTACATAAAACTATCATATTAATTACCCACGAACAAAGCGAAACCCATCACCTAACTTTCTATATTCTCTCTGGGTAACAATAAAAGACAAGCTCCTCCTGCTATTCTCTAGCTATGATCAGAACCCAACCCCTAGCACTTCTTCAGATACCTTCCTATTTTTTATATCTCCACTTTCTCTTTTTTATTTGCTCCTCCTCTAAGAAGTATATCACACACACACACACACACACACTCTCTCTCTCTCTCCCCCCTTGACCCCTATGCCTGCCAGCTTCTGCCTTCTCATCTCTCCCCTTCACCTTCCTGAAAGTTGACTACATTTAGTCTTCATTTTTCACTCATGTCTATGTTTCTGTCCTCACCTCTCTCCTGAAACTGCTCGCAATAAAGTTTTCAGTGACGTTTGTCACTAAATCCTAGAAATACTCTCCAGCCCTTTAGACATTAATCAGTGATGCTGAAGAGTCATTACTTCTGAAAACTGTCTCTTCACTTGGCTTCCACTGGTTTCCCTCCTACCATTGAGACAACCCTTATGAATTTCCTTTTCAGGTTTCTATTTTTCACCAGTTATTTAAATGTTGCCATCCCTCAGGATTCCATTTTAGGTCCTCTTCTCCCTCTGCATAAAGCCGCTGAGTGAGCCTTCCACCCCAGTGACCCTCCGTGTCATCAGTACTAAATGGTCAAGCCTCTCAAATATACACGTCATACCCATAGCACTGGCCTGAGCTCCAAACCCACACCCCGTCTACTTGCCATCTCCACTCCATTGCCTAACAAATCCAGAAGCGAACCCACCACCTTCCAAAACAACATTTAGCCTAGTTTTTTAAATTAGAAGTGTGGGAGTCATCCTTGATCCTCCTTTTTTTTCTTCCCCTACATCCAAACAAGAACTAATTCCTGCCCTGACCAGTGTGGCTCAGTTGGTTGGAGCACTGACCCACAAAGCAAAAGGTCACTGGTTCAATTCCCAGTCAGGGCACATGACTGGTTTGGTCCCGATTGGGTTGTGTTCTAGAGGCAACTGATTGATGTTTTTCTCTAGCATAAATGTTTCTCTCCCTCTCTTTCTCCCCGCCCCCAGTCTAAAATAATTAAAATCCTTAAAAAAAAAGAGGATACTCTCAAAAAAAAAAAAAAAAGAATTCCTGTAGATTCTACCTCCTAAATATTTCTGAACACACCCAGTTCCCTCACTTCCCTTAGACTCCATCGTTAGTATACGTGCAAGGTACCGTCCTCATCTACCCAGGTGGCTGTTAACAGTCCTCTAACCTCTAACAGTCCTCTAAATTTTACTACTCTCTATCTAATCCATCTTCCAGATCAAAGAGCAAATCTGAGCACAAGAATCTGAATTAAGTCCTTCAAATGCCTTCTCATAACTCTTACAATAATGTGTAAACTCCTTAACATAATTTACAACACCTTTTACTGTATTTTACCATCTGTTCCTCCCCTCCCCAGCTAACTCTCTAGCTGCATCTATAAATACTCATTCCCCTCTCCCAATACTAATGAGTTATTTCATTTCTCAAATGTGCCACGTTCTTTACCTCAGAAGCTTTCCCACTAACACTTCGCCTTTATCCTACCTCTCATTTAACAAATATTTAGCCAGTCTGCTTCCTCTGACTAATTCTTACTTTTCTTTCAGATGTCAACTTTACCATCACTTCCTGCAGTAAGCCTTCCTTGACTACATAGACTAGATTTGGCCCTTGCTGGCGTAGCGCAGTGGATTGAGCATGGGCCTGCCAACCAAAGAACTGCAGTTCGATTCCCAGGCACATGCCTGGGTTGCAGGCCAGTTCCCAGAAGAAGACGCACGAGAGACAACCGTACATTGATATTTCTCTCCCTCTCTCCTTCCCTTCCCCCTCTAAAGATAAATAAATAAAATATTTTTTAAAAAAAGACTAGATTTGGCTACCCTGCTATTGTGCTCCGTAACACAAAACCTAGTACGTTCCCTATTATACATATCATTTTATTAGAATCACTTTTTTCTTATCTCTTCTGTAAAAGTCCAATAGGGCATTATCATCTTATTCACAAAATTTGGTGCTGGGTGTGACAAATATTACATATTAAATATTTGTAAGCTGAACAGGTAGTTTGAAAGATCTATAGATAGAATGATACTAAGTACTGACTAGGTACTGTATAGTAAGAAAATAAACCTGGGAGTTAGGATTTATTTCCAGAATTTTTCCCAGCATACCAATAAGGAATGGAGCAACCTCAGAGAGATTAGATAGTATCACAGGTATTTAAAGTGTTTAAAAGTACAGTTAAACTTACATGTATCTGATTTCAAAGCCCAAACTTTTCCTACTGAACCACAATGTTTACTTATAAACATTTTTTACATATTGCAAATAGGTCTTTATACTCCTAAATTGATCTAAAAATTAGGAAATACACTTCTTAATGTAAAAGTACTGATTAAAATCACTTCTTCAAATTAGGCAATATACTTTAACTTTAGAAAAGTCTTTAACAAATAGTCTAGATATAAAATAAAATACATATTTCTTTTTAAAAGTTTAAGTACACCTCAGGTTAAAAGAAAAGACACCAAAGTAAAAAACAGAACAATTAAAAAGCAAAAGAAAAGAGGGACTTCCGCCAAGATGGAAGCGTAGGTGGAAGCACAGCACCTTTTCGTACAACCAAGTTTAAAAACAACAAAGTTTTAGCAACAAAAACGCAGCCAAACCACAGAAAGCTGAACTACACGGAAGTCTGACAACAACGAACCCTTCAGCCAAACTGGTAAGAGGGGCAGAGCCAGCAGCAGAGCGGGATCGGGCAGGAAAGATCCACCAGACCGACCTGGGCACGCGACCCAGGTGCGCCAGCAGCTGGGGGCGGATCCTAGGTGTGGAGAAGCGGGCAGACCCACTGAGGGCACAAGGCAGTGGACCCACTGAGGGCTGATCATGGTCATACATTCGCGTGCAGACAAACTGGTGAAGGAGCGAGGAGAGAGACAGACCTCGCAGGCCCCAGCAGCAGGAACTGCTATTGTCCCTCTATGACCCCGCCCCCACATACAGCATCACAAACCAGCGACCTGGGTGGCCCCTCTCTGACCACACCCCCACATACAGCATCACAACCCAGCAACTGGGTCACCCCCCTGCCCTGGTGAACAACTAAGGCTCTACTCCTCATACCTAACAGACACAAACAGATCAAAACATGGCTCAAGAACAACTCAGAGCCCCAAAGCCAATAAATCTAAGCAAGGAAGAAATAGCCAAACTTTCAGATGCACAGTTCAAAACACTGGTGATCAGGATGATCACAGAACTGGTTGATTTTAGTCACAAATTAGAGGAACATATGAAGGCTAAACTAATTGAAATGAAGGGAAATGCACAGGAAACCAATAGTAATGGAAAGGAAACTGAGATTCAAATCAAAGGAGTGGACCAGAAAGAGGAAAAAAATGACCAAACAGAAAAGGATGAAGAAACAAGAATTCAAAAAAATGAGGAGAAGCTTAGGAACCTCCAGGACATCTTTAAACGTTCCAACATCCGAATTATAGGGGTACCAGAAGGGCGAAAGGCACAGCCACCAGTGGAAAACTTATTTGAACAAATAATAAAGGAGAACTTCCCCAATCTGGCAAGGGCAGTAGACTTCCAGGAAATCCAGGAAGCTCAGAGAGTCCCAAAGAAGTTGGACCCAAGAAGGAACACACCAAGGCACATCATCATTACATTAGCCAAGATTAAAATGAAGGAGAGAATCCTACAAGCAGCAAGAGCTAAGGGGACAGTCACCTACAAAGGAGTCCCCATCAGACTGTCAGCTGATTTCTCAAAAGAGACTTTGCAGGCAAGAAGGGGCTGGAAAGAGGTATTCCAAGTCATGAATGGCGAGGACCTACATCCAAGATTGCTCTATCCAGCAAAGCTTTCATTTAGAATGGAAGGGCAGATAAAGTGCTTCTCAGATAAGATCAAATTCAAGGAGTTCATCATCACCATGCCCTTATTATCTGAAATGTTAAAGGGACTTACCTAAGGAAAAGAAGATAAAGAAGATGAACAGTGAAAGGACGGCAAACTCACAGTTATTAAGAACCACACCTAAAAGAAAAGCAAACTAAAAGGACAGCTAGATCAGGAGCAGAACCATAAAAATGGAGATCACATGGAGGGTTAGCAACAGGGGAGTGGGAGAAGGAGAATGGGGGAGAAGGTACAGAAAATAAGTAGCATAGATGGTAGGTAGAAAATAGATAGGGGGGAGGGCAAGAATAGTATGGGAAATATAGAATCTAAAGAACTTGAGACACGTGGTCATAAACTAAAGGGGGGGAACGGTAGGGGAGGGGGTGTGCAGGGTGGAGGGGAATGAAGGGGGGATATAGAACAACCGTAATGGCATAATTAATAAAATATACTTAAAAAATAAAAATAAAAATAAAAATAAAAATAAAGAAACAAAAGCAAAAAAACCATGCCAATCATCAGGTATCACTCTCATTTTCATGGATTCAATATTCAACTGTGGAAGCATTTAATAACATTACTACACTGAGCTATAAAATTAGCAGCACATTTAGAACTTACTTCATAATGTTCTTTATATGCTGTCAAAAATAGAAGCAGCACTGTAAAATGGGAATATGAATTCTAGAGTTAGACAAACTTGGGCTTGGATCCATATTCCCATTACTCAATAGCTGCGTGACCTTGGGCAAATTCTCCACTTCTCTGAATTGAAATTGCACATAGTTAAAATGAAGATAATACTATCTTTATTGAATAACTATTTTAACAATTAATACACATAAGGCCCCTGGTACAAGGCAGGTATCAGTAAATGATATAAACAATAGTTGATATCTTCAGATCTTTGATCCATGAATTTAATCTGAAATGTCAGAAACACACTCACCTGTAACATGGTGATAACTGTTGAACAACTCGTCTAACCTTTCCCTAACACCTACTAATGAGTAAATTATATCTATATTCCGTAATATCTGATTGTTTTCAGGTACTATTTCTGTATTGTTTGGTGAGGTCCAGAGAAAGTTAGAAGAAAAAGAAGAAATAACATAGCCCTGGCCAGGTGGCTCAGTTGATTGGAACATGATCCCATATACCAAAAGGCTATAGGTGCAATCCGCAGTCAGAAGGCAACCTATCGATATTTCTGTCACATCAATGTTTTCCTCCCTCTTTCTCTCTCTGAAAATCATTAAATATATCCTCAAGTGAAGATTTTTTTAAAAAGAAGAAATAACACAAAAAGATATTAAATGTTTTCGGCTGTTAAAAGATGATCTGCTTACAAAAAAAAAAAAAAAAAAAAAAAAAGATCTGGTTACAGAATCTGCAGTGGGTAAAAAAAGCCCAAAAACAATTTTACACATGAAACTGAGGGATCAGATTACCAGGACGAGCTCCTCTCCTGCACTTAAAGTAGAAATCTCTTACCTCCACAGCTCCTACTCTTTCTCTCAGGATTTCAGAGCATGATGTACTTTGTACTGCACATCTCAAAGTTCCCATAAATACTAGAGAGACCCAGGAAGAATCGGTTATTTGATGTATGTTAGTTACCCCATGAAATCTGATCCTTCCAGCAAGTGTAAAACGTAAGCAGAAAATGGGAAACTAAAAGAAAGGGGAAGGGAATAAAGAAAGGAAGGTGGTGGAAAATGATCTAAATGACACTACATGATTAGTGCCAAAATATAAGTAGGTCAGCAAAATTAACTAATATGCAAATAAATAAAGACTAATTTGCAGTTATAAATATTGTTGCTACAAAACACTAGATATTAACTTCTTTTTTATCAATTGAACTTCCTTTAAAATTAGCTTACCAGAATCATAGCTTGGAGGCTTCATATCTCCCTGATTCAATTCTGTCCCATATTTCAACTTGTGGTATTTGGCTCTGACAAAGAAATGAGAAAATACAAACCATCTTAAAACATATTTAAATAAACTTTGAGATACGTAATAGGAGTAGTCATCAGTATGCAGCAGTCCTAGCTAACTTTCAAAAGCTCACAGCTTTCTGAGGTGTCGAAGCCATAACACAAAAGCGTCTGCCATTATTATTTTATTGTTATACCATCAAGCACTATTATAAAAAAGGACTAACACTCAGAACCATAAAACTTCCTTCTGTACTTAATGAACTATATTAATGAACTATATTAATACTCTAGTTTTTGTTGTATTTAAATTTTCTTGGTGACTACCAGAGTATAATTCTATTATCAAAAGCAGTAGATAAGTCTGGATTGTAAAATAAACTTATAAAAGACTAACCTTTCTCAAAATTGAGTTTTTTAAGAAGAAAAATCATCTATAATACTCTGCCTTGTCAGGCAATTATGACTTGCCAAGTACGCATTACATTTAACAACCCGAAGGAGTTGTTAGGTAGGGGAACCAGCCCAAATAATGAACGCTGGATAAAATATCCTAGCAGGAATGAGTAACTTTTTAAAAACAGTCGAAGTATCCTTTGCATATTCAGGACAAACTCAAAAGAACTGTGAACAGGAATTCTTGTCTATCTTCTTTTAAAAGCTATATGTATATTATTATTTCTGGTTAACCTGATTAAACCATCGCAGATTTAACCACCTGAAACCAGAAAAATAATCTAGATAAGATAAAAATGTATAAGGTTAAGTAAAAATGGCCATGCTTACTTAATGTATTAGTATATTTTGACTTGTTTGTGTCTCCAAAATATTGAAGCCGTTTACAATAAGTATTCAATACAATGAGACTAAGATAGTAACAATAATATGAAACCTTAAGTACTAAAGAAGTAATGAACGGGTAACACACCCAAATTTGAAAGTTATTTTTGAAAGTTATTTTTACCCTTATAAAAACCTAGCTGAGCACTTACTATAAAGTTTTTGTATTTCAAGGAAAGTACAAAGAAAATAAAAATTGTTTGCTCAAATGTATGAAGTACTACAGTTCTTCATATTATTTTACAGTTACAACAGAAAAAAGTCAATGTTTTATATGTGGGGGAATCTTAAGAAAACCTATAAAAACTATAGACAGTTGATGTTCTGTTTCTTAGGGTAGGTGGTGGGTACACCAGCATTTTTTATCCTAGTCTTTATGTTTGCATATATATAAAATGTTTTGTAATAATATATAACCATTAAAAAGAAAAAGGTATTTGCTAACATGGATTAATCTCTAAGCTAAGTTAAAAAAGTATAAAATCCTATGTACATATGTGTTTCATATGTATGTTATATATATTTCATACGCAGTGAATATTTCTGGAAGAATACATGATACATAATACATCAGTTAAAAAAGATTCCCTTTTGGAAAGGAAATCAGTGAACTGATTCAAAAGGGAAACTACTTTGTGTTACTTGGCTAATTAACCATATATATCCATTCCTTTTGAAAAATTTTTAGTCCTGAGTTATTTAGAACATCTTTTCCTCTATCCCCAATGCTTCTCTTAATCAAATATTTCATCACCACACTAAACATCTCCTAGTCTATTTCAATGTACTTGTAATAATGTTGATTATAAGAGGGTAAGATTTATAGACATGAATTTGACTCAGAGTAACAGTATCTCCTTTAAGTCAAACAGCAATTGAAAGTGACTGGCCTGAGAACCAAATAGAAGTAGCAATAAAATTTTATGGAGTTAGTTTATATATTTTTGTTATATACATATAAAGAGAAACATTTTCAAATACAAAATACTGTACTATAGTGCATTCTAGTGGCCTTAGGAAGAATTGTGACAGCTACAAAAAAGGAATAGAAAATATTCTATGCAATATATGTAACAAAAATAAAACACTATGAACACTTTATAAAAAATTAGACAAAGTCAAAATAAGTACAGAACTGCTGTGTTTACAAACTCTGTTCCCTTAAAAATAATCTGATTAACTCTAATGAACTGTTACTGAATTCTCATGACATGCCAGGCACTGTACTGGCTGCTGGAAATAACTGGCAGCTTGTAATCAATTATAAGGGCGGAGGCAAGGAGATGCCTAAGAGACAGAAATGTAAATCAATTAATTATAGCATACTGTGGAGTAAGAGCTATGACTTACATCAACTGTTAAAGAAACTCAGATGAGGAATTATCTAATTCTGGCAATGGCGGTGTCAAAGAGAAGCACCAAAAAGGTCACACATGAGATTTTAGCTAACCCTCAAAACACCATTAGCTTCCTAATCAGACAAATGAACTCATGCAGAGGGTATTTCTGTCCAAAAGAACAGCTTAAAGTTCCTCAAAGTGTAAAAAACAAACAAAATGAAGTGGGTCAGAAGACAGCTAGCAGTGTGTGTGTGCTATGTGTGTATGTGTATACACAGGACTAGAAAGGAGCCTGGATGTAAAAAGTTTTACTAAGAAGAATTCTGGAATTAGCCAGATGTTTTTAAGCAGTATATAACATCTGTGTTTTAAAAAATGAGTCCAATGGACATGGAAATGTTTAAGAACTCTAATTCACACACACAAAAAATGCTTTTGTATTCCTTTATTACACTTCAATAGAGCCATTACATCAGGAATAATCTCAAATCATTCCACAAACTTCAAAAGATACAAAATCAGGTACTCTTTTCCAGGAGAATCCCATTAGCTTAAAAAAAAAATCTTCCCTAGACCAGGCCAGTTCTTTATCTCTTCTGTTCTTCAAAGTAAACTACTTGAAAAATAAGCAACTCTACCTATCTCCACTTTTTTATCCTTCTCACCCCTCATTCTCTTGTGATCTGGTTTATGTTCCTGCTACCTCAATGAAGCCGTTCTGGCAAGGATACCAAGACACTCCTAACTGGCAAATCCAAATGACTACTTTTAGTATCCAGTCTACTTGGAGTCTGCAATTGTCATACTCCCACTTTCTTTAGCTTGCTTCAAACAGACTGCTCTTTCCTTTCTTCTCCAAAGATCATTTTGTTGGGTCTTCTTCCTCTGCCTTTTCTTCAAACATTTCCATTTCTTGTAGTTCTCTTCTTTTCCCACAATATTTCTTTCCTCAACTACTCCTATTATCTTTACCTACAATATTGATGTATACATGTATGCACATGAATCCTCTCCTATATTTACCTTTAAACCATTATTTCTTATCCTTTAATTCTTAATTCTTATCTTTAATTCACTTGATAACTTCCAAAACACACTTCAAGCTGGAAACCTTCCAATCATTCTTAAATTATCTTTCTTCCTCATCCCTTACACCCAATCATCTTCCAGACTGTTATGGATTCTATCTATTAAAATGTTTCAGAGCTGATGCCTCTATCCCTGCGGCTACTATGTTATCATTTCTCCAGTCCATCCCTCACATTGAGGTCAGGATGATCTTTCTAAAATCTATTTCACACTATTCTGTGTTTAAAACCTTTCAATCACTTGACAATTAAAATGCAATATGTATTCCTAGACTAGATTATGGACCAGGAAAAACCCCTATAAATATCATTATTGAGACATTTGGTAAAAAAAATGATATGAAGATCGTCATTGGAATATATGAAATGGGCTATGTTAGATAATTAAATTTCCTTAGTTTGATAATAATCTGTAATTATACAGAGGAATATCCTTGCTCTTAGGAAACATAAGCAGAGTAATTTAGGGGAGAAGAGATGTAGTATCTGCAACTAAGTAGTAAATGATTTGGAAAAAAACAACATGCTAGAGTGTGCATGATGAAATTAATATATTAAAAATGTGGTCAGACTGATGAATCTGGGAAAGTGGTAGACAGGTCTTGCAACTTCTATTAATTTGAGGTTATTTTTTAAAGTTTTTTGAATTTTCAAGATTCCCTACTATGCGTAAGATAAAAGTTTTAATTTCTTAGGCTCTGCATGATCACTTATCAAATCACAACTAACATCCTTCCCTCCAGTACACAGTAATTACAAATTTCTGAAGACACCAAACTGCTTTATTCCATGAGAAACATATCCTTTCTACTTACTGAACCTTATCTATCTGCCAAACACATCCTTTTTGATAATGATATTCAAGTCTCACCTCCTTTAACTGCACCCTCCTTTCTACTTCCACCTGCCAGACAGAAACGACCACTCTCTCCTTTGCGACTCCACTCTACCGGGCACAGACGTCTCCCAGAGCACCCCCCAGCCTGCACTGCACCGTGTGGTTTCCTAGTTCGTCTCCAGTTATTCTAAGCACATAAGGGCAAGGGCTATGACCTATGTTTACACTCAGCCCCACCACAGAGCTTAAGCTGGTTCATAGATTAGTATGTTTAATGAGAAGAGATACACACACACACAATATTCTTGGTTACTGTAGTATTTTGTATATTTCATTTCTTCCATCTCACGAGATACTATACTGTAACAGTAAAGAGTGCAGGCTTCGGAATCAGACAGACCTGAGAGATCTGAAGCACTGCTCCACCTAAGTCTACAACTCTACCCAGTCATTTTGTCTTTAAGCCTCAGGGCCTGGTACATAATATTTAATAAATAGTTGCCATTTTGATATTACTCTCTTTGCTTATGCCTATAACTTAGAGAGTTTAAAACATCAAATATTCCCAAACTAATACTTTTAAAAGTATTTTTCCCATCTTTCCAATACAGTATTCTTTTCAATCAACTTCTAAGGGAAATGAACCACTTATTTTTCACTAAAAAGTCAACCTGTTTTCAATCTCTTATGCCATTTAAAGATGCCACATGAGGATGAACACAAGTTCTAATAAAGTTTTCTCTGTTTCTTGATATTCATAAATATCATCTGTTAAATGTTATTTTACAGTAGGTTTTGCAAACAGCTCACTAATCAACATGAAAATAATGAGAAATGCATGTGACCACCAAAAATAAAGCAAAATAGAGAATTTCAATACCATCTATCAAGTATTCAAAACAAAAAACTATTTCTCTTTGGAGGAACAAGTATGAAGGACACAAGGACAAGAACTAAGGGGGGTGGAAATGGGAGGGAGGTGGGGAGCACAGGGTGGGCTGGGATGGGAAAAATAGACAGAAAACTGTACTTGAAGAATAAGTAAATAATATTAAAAATAAATAAATAAACTTCATTCATAAAAAAAACTATTTCTCACTGCTGACATACACAAAAATCCAAAGACCACCATCTGTTAATGCAAATGAACCTAAATCATATGAAACTCTCCTCTGTGAATTGTCCTTGACTTAAAACCCAAGCTTAGTTACTTGAGTATCTCAGATACCAGCAAACTAGAAAGGTAAGATTTGCTTCTGGAGAGATACCAATAAGCTGATAGCAAAGGAACAAAATACAAAAAACGTCTATAAAAAGATTCTCAACATAGTCTGCCAGAGAAAAGTTTTCTCCAAAAAAAAAAACAACACATCAAATTGAACAATATTAGATAATAGGAAAAGAGCTATAAACATTATAGAATTTCCTTTACAACTCAAAAACTATTTCAATTCTGTAAAGAAATGGATATTAATAATTAATAGTTCAGTTAGGTTTCTTAAGAGTGAACAGGGTAGAGAAAATGTTGCTAAAATTGTTCAAATCACATAAATCAGTTTACTGGTTATTAATATTAAATGTTAACACAATTAAATTAAGATATTACAACCATTTATAAATGTCTATTACAGATGATACTTCCTGAATTCAGAAGTATAAAGTATTAAAATTTGGATTTGTTTTAGGAATGACAGGAAAATTACTCCAATATTTAACTATCTTCTATTTTACATGAATTACCTTTCCTGTTTAAGAGCATACTCCAGCATTTTGATCCTCCTCACAAGATCCTTCTTCAAATTTTCTTGACCTTTCCTTTCCCCCTGAAGAAAGGCAATCTGAGCCTGAGTAGGAAAAATAAAGATAAAACTCAATTTAGACCAAATAAGCTTTTTTAAAAACTCAGTTAAGAAAGAATATTTGGAAGACAGGACAATTAGATTCAAAAACATTTCCTTTGCATACCTGTCACAAACTATGTAAGTATACAGAAAGGCACTGACTGCAAGAAAAAAAAAGGTTTAAGCTCTGACTGGTGTGGCTCAGAGGATTGAGCACCGGCCTGCAAGCCAAAAGGTCACTGGTTCAATTCCCAGACAGGGCACATGCCTGGGTTGTGGGCCAGGTCCCCAGTTGAGGGCATGCGAGAGTCAACTGATTAATGTATCTCTCACACACTGATGTATCTCTCCCTCTCCTTCTCCCTCCCTTCCCCTGTCTCTAAATAAATAAAATCTTTTTTTAAAAAAAGGCTAGATACTGGAAAAAAAGGTTTAATTAATTTTTAAAAACAAAATGACATCTATATGCATTTTATTTCAGGCTAGGGAGGTTACAAGGTATAGTCCATATCCTTAAGAGTCTACAGTCTAAAACAACCATAAATGCAGACATATGCAAAGCATACAGTATAGTGTGTTCAACTGTTTGTCTCCCAAAGCATTGGGGGTTTTCTCTTTTATAAAGAGTGAAGAGGGAGACTTCCCGGGAGACTTCCGGCCAAGATGGAGGTGTGGGTGGAAACACTGTACCTTCTCGTACAACCAAGTTTAAAGACAACAAAGTTTTAGTAACAAAAACGCAACCAAAACACACAAAATTGATCTGTATGGAAGTCCAACAACAACGAATCATTCAGCCAGACTGGGAAGAGGAGCAGAGTCAGCAGCTGGCAGAGCAGCGTTACACAGGAAAAAGCAGCTGGACCAACCCAGGCGAGCAGGCAGCAGCTGGCAAATCCCAAGTGTGGTATGGGAACGGGAGGACCCCGTGAGAATGCTGGGTGGCTGGCTGACTGTAGTCACACATTCACCCGCAGATAAACTAGGCAGAGGAGCAAGCAGTGAAGACGGACCACGCAAACCATGGCCCCAGCTCCGGGAAATAAAGCCTAAAAGCACCGACTGGAAAAATTTTCGGGGTCAAGGTGCTGGGAGAGGCTCCCAGGCTCACAGAGACCCATAGGGTCTCTTTGTTGGAGAGACCCATAGGGTTCTGGAGGGTGCACAAGGCCACACACCCAGGAACCAGCATCAGAAGGGCCCTATTTGCTTGCAGGAAGCAGCAGAGGGGACCAAAATCAGAGAGAGAGCAGACAAACACCACTGCCCCTCTCTGACCCCACCCCCATATACAGCATCACAACCCAGCAACTGGGTCACCCCCCTGCCCTGGTGAACAACTAAGGCCCTGCCCCTCTTACAAAACAGGTGCAAACAGACCAAAACATTATGGCTCAAGATGAGCAGCTCAAAGCCCCAGAGCCAATACTTCTAAGCAACCAAGAGCTAACCAACCTTTCAGATGCACAGTTCAAAACACTGGTGATCAGGATGATCACAGAACTGGTTAATTTTAGTCACAAATTAGAGGAACATATGAAGGCTAAACTAAGGGAAATGAACAGGAAACCAATAGTGATGGAAAGGAAACTGGGACTCAAATCAATGGAGTGGACCAGAAGGAGGAAAAAAATAACCAAACAGAAAAGGATGATGAAACAAGAATTCAAAAAAATGAGGAGAGCCTTGGAAACTCCAGGACATCTTTAAACATTCCAATATTCGAATTATAGAGGTGCCAGAAAGAGAAGAGGAACAGCAACAAGTGGAAAACTTATTTGAACAAATAATAAAGGAGAACTCCCCCAATCTGGCAAAGGAAATAGACTTCCAGGAAATCCAGGAAGCTCAGAGAGTCCAAAAGAAGTTGGACCCAAGAAGGAACACACCAAGGCACATCATCATTACATTAGCCAAGATTAAAATGAAGGAGAGAATCCTACAAGCAGCAAGAGCTAAGGGGACAGTCACCTACAAAGGAGTTCCCATCAGACTGTCAGCGGATTTCTAAAAGAGACCTTCCAGGCAAGAAGGGGCTAGAAAGAGGTATTCCAAGTCATGAAAGGCGAGGACCTACATCCAAGATTGCTCTATCCAGCAAAGCTTTCATTTAGAATGGAAGGGCAGATAAAGTGCTTCTCAGATAAGATCAAATTCAAGGAGTTCATCATCACCATGCCCTTATTATCTGAAATGTTAAAGGGACTTATCTAAGAAAAAGAAGATAAAGAAGATGAAGAGTGAAAGGACAGCAAACTCACAGTTATTAAGAACCACACCTAAAAGAAAAGCAAACTAAAAGGACAGCTAGATCAGGAGCAGAACCATAGAAATGGAGATCACATGGAGGGTTAGCAACAAGGGAGTGGGAGAAGAAGAAGGGGGGAGAAGGTACAAAGAATAAGTAACACATGGTAGGTAGAAAATAGATGGGGGGGCAAGAATAGTATGGGAAATATAGAATCTAAAGAACTTGAGACACGAGGTCATAAACTAAAGAAGGGGAATGGTAGGGGAGGAGGTGTGCAGGGTGGAGGGAAATGAAGGGGGGAAAATGGGACAACTATAATGGCATAATCAATAAAATATATTTTTTAAAAAGAGTCAAAATGGGAAAAGAAGAAAATTATAAGTAAAATCATGATTTCTTATAATACCCTTGCAAAGTAAAATTCCTCAGAGCTCCAGCACATATTTAAATTTAAGATGGATCCTTGTCCAGAGACGTTATCTGGGACCTCCCCAGCAAACAATAAAGAGCTGCCTTTCCTCAAGCTCCACCTTTCATTCCAGCCCCACCTCCCACTTAATATGTAGGAAAAAAAGAAAGTGAAAGCTGGAAAAGGGAAAATTAGAGATAATGGCCCTCTTTAGTTTCCTCCCAAAGAATTATTGTACTAACAAATAGAACCCCTACATTTTAACATGACACGAACTGTAAAATTCTCGTCTTCAGGGAAACAGAGGGCAAGGAACGAGCTGATCTGCAGAATAATTAAAAAGACATTTAGGCTATGGCCAGTTAGCTTAGTTGGTTAGTGTTGACCGAATATGCCAAGGTTGCAGGTTTGATCCCCGGTCAAGGCAAATACAAGAAACCACCAATGCATACAGAAATAAGAGGAACAAAACATTATTCCAGGTAAGTGGAGTAATGTTTCTCACTCTCCATTAATCTTTCTCTTTCTCTAATATCAATAAATTTTGAAAATAAAAAATTTTCAAAAACGCATTTAAGGTTGAAATAATACCTTCCACTTAAGGAACTGAAGCCATGTCACAAACACTCATTTGTTAAAGTAACTCATAACACTACTGAGAATAGGGCAAGAGGTCTACTCAATAACCATCGAGGCTCTCAACTCCCACATGCTTTCCCCTCCCATTTTTATTGTATTAACCCAGGCAACGTTATTCATATTTCTACAGTGTCTTACATTTTATTAAGCAAGAACTACATTAAATGGTGACCTTACCACAACCCTAAGGAATTGTGGGGACTCTCCAACTAAGTTTTAGAAAGCAAGCCATTAAGCTTACTTCTACTTAGTTTGAATGACACTGATTTTTATTTATTCAGTACAGAAATGAAAAAAAATCCAACTTGCAGTTTCATAACTTACAATTATTATGATGTAGGTACTGTTACATTTTTGTTCTCATTGCAACAGGCTCTTAAATTTTAACTGCAATTAAAAAATATTTTATCTTATTGAAATAATTAAAATAATCTAAAAATAATTCAACTGCATAAAAAGAAAAATGGCATCAAATATATATAACATATATATTTAAGAATCATAAAAACTTTTGGAAATTATATATTCGGTAATGAGATCATTATTTTATTTTGTTTTTTTAAAGATTTTATTTATTTATCCTCAGAGGGGAAGGGGAGGAGAGAGGGAGAGAAATATCAACGTATGGTTGCCTCTCCTGTGTCCCTTGCTGGGAACCGGCCTGCAACCCAGGCATGTGCCCTGACTGGGAATCGAACTGCAATCGTCTGGTTCACAGGCCCGCACTCAATTCACTGAGCTAAACCAGCCAGGGTTCGAGATCATTATTTTATATCAGCATAATAATAATAATAATAATAATAATAATACATGCATTTAGAGCTGACAGAAATTAAAGAAATTTTGACTGGTCAAAAAAGCACTACAGCCCACACTGTTTGGCCAAGCAATGCTTTGGCACAAAATTCTATTCTTCAAAATGGCTTTAATAAAAACAATACTGCAATCAGTATAATTATACAATCAAAGTAATAATAAAATTGATTGTGAGTTTTTCCCTTTCTATACCCTTTGGCTAGTTTTGTATTTTTACCACCGTCACTGGTCCTGGATGATTCTGAAACTTCAGCCTCCAATATTCAAGTCTTCACTGTTAACTCATTCCCCAACCCACCAACTATCTCCTTAATGCTCCCAGTATACTTGCTTTCTTATCTTCCTATCAATTCACATATTGGATTAAGTAGTTAATAAATATAGAAGACCCAGAATTGTTCAAGAGACAGGTTACAAAAAGGACAGAAGTGCCTAGAAAAGGCAAACAAAAAGGTGTAATACCAGTATGTGTGATATTCCCCGATGGTAAATCACAGAACAAACTTTGTGGTATTTCCTGCCAAAGATAAATAACTGAAAACCAACCGTAAAGAAACATCAGGCAAATTCAAATTTAGGGATATTTTACATGAATTTTCTTGTAATACTCAAAAGTATCAGGTCCTAAAAGTAAAAGGAAAAGACTGTTTCAGGTTAAAGACGACAAAAAAGACATAAAAACCAAATGTAACGTATGATTCTGGACTGGATTTGGCTATGAAAAAGACATTGGAACAAGAAACATGAATGAGCTCGCAGGATCAGATGATAATAATACATCGGTGTTAGTTTCCTGATTTTGATGGCTGTACGTGCTTACATAGGATAGTACTTCTTTATAGGAAATAAACCTTGTAGTATTTTGCAGGAGGCAACAGGCCATCAGGTTGGCTGGCAACTTGCCCTCACGTGGTTCAGGACCAAAAAAAAAACTTCTTTGTTTTGCCCTTGCAACTTTTTTTTGTCAATATAAGATTTAAAATCTTTTATTTTAAGGATCAAGGAAAGAAAGAAAGAGAAAAAGAAAAGAGTGGAGGGGAGGGGAAGGGAGGGAAAGAACTCATGGACACAAGCAACAGTGTGGTGATTGTAGGCACAGGGGGTGGAGATGGAAGAGGGTATAAGGGGGATAAATGGTAATGGAAAAAATACAATTAAAAAATAAAATCTTCCATTTTGAAACAAACACTATCCTATGCCAACCCACCTGATGATAAGATACACACAATACAATTTAAAACGAGCATCGTGCATAATGATGAAACGCAAAAAGTACTAACATTCAGGAACAAAACAAGGATGTTCATTTATCACCACAAATATTTAACACTGTTCAGGAGGTGGTAGCCAATGTCATTAGATAGAAACAAGTAAGTTTAGACTTCCCGTCAAGATGGAGGCATACGTAAACATGGCTCACTCCTCATACAATCACAGAAAATTTACAGCTATTATAGAATATCACACAGAACTGTCATAAAACCAAGCTGTATGAAAATCAAACAACTAAGGAATTAAAGAAACCACATTCATCCAGACGGGTACGAAGGATGGAGGGGTGGAAACATGGAACCAGCAGATCCCAAATTCAAGTATGGTGGAGATAAAACAAAAGGACATCCCGAGAACAACAGTTTTCAGCCCCAAACCAGACCACCCAGAACAGGGTTCCAGCACCAGGATGATTAAATCCCCATAACTTCTGGCTGTAAAAACCAGCGTGGGTTCAGTCGGCAGAAGAATCTGAAGGATTCTCAGTCATCTCCTCTTAAAGGGGCTTATATCACGGACTCACTCAGACTCACTCCCTCTGGGCTCCAGCACTGGAGCAGCACCTTGAAGGGTACCAGTAGTATACAGGGAGGAAATGAAGGGTATGGCACCAGAGCAAGAGCTGGAAAACTCTTCCTCCCAGACAGAACTGCAGACAGCAGCCACTATACCTCCCTCACACAGAACCACAGCGTTGTGGCACCATATCTGAATCTCCATCAACCCGGCTCACAAGGTAAGCCCCACCCTGACAATTACCTATGGGTCTGCCTCATCCAACTTATGGGCCCACCCAAACTGGGAACAGTGGCTTTACATATGTAGGACTGAGTGAGGTGCAGGCTTCAGACCTTCCTAAATCCACTCAAAGGAGCAATAGCTGAGCCCAGCAGCCTGTACCTCTTATTAAGAGGCCCCAGGCCCAGCACTAGCAGCAGCCATCTGCAGATCACTTTATAGCTTATGTCAAGGGAACCCAGACAGAACACAAGTGGATACTGATCTTGGCCTGCACCACCTGAGAAACCCAAGGGCCTGTGCACCCAGCGAACAGTTACACAACACATAGGAGCACCACCCAACCACTTCCACAAGCCATGGGGGGAGATAGTTGCAAGCCAGGGGTCAGAGCCTGTCCCACCAACTATCTGGACTGGGTAAATCCCTCCCATTGACCTGCTGACAGCAATCAAGACTCATCCAAAAGAGCAGGGAGTACTCAGCTCACACAGAGGGCACACCTCAAGTACACAGCCTGGGACACAGAGGAGGCTGTGCCACTGGACCCTACAGGACACCTACTATATTAGGCCATGCTACCAAGACATGAAGTCACAACATTTCTACCTAATACACAGAAACAAACAGAGGGAGGCTGTCAAAATGAGGAGGCGAAGAAATATGGCCCAAGTGAAAGAACATAAGAAAACTCTAGAAAAGGACTAAACAAAACGGAGGTAGGCGATCTAGCAGATGCAGAGTTCAAAACACTGCTTATTAGGATGCTCAAAGAACTCAGTGGGTACTTCAAGACCATAAAAAAGATCCAGGCAGAAACAAAGGATACACTAATTGAAACAAAGAACAATTTACAGGGAATCAACAACGGAGTGCATGAAGCCAAGATCAAATCAATGATTTGGAACATAAGGAAGAAAAAGACATCCAATCAGTACAGCAAGAAGAAAAAAGACCCAAAAAATCAAGGATAGTGTAAGAAGCCTCTGGGACAACTTGAAGCGTTTCAACATTCGCATCACAGGGATGCCTGAAGGAGAAGAGAAAGAGCAAAAAATTGGAAACCTATTTAAAAAAATAATAAACAAAACTTTCCTAATTTGGTGAAGGAAATAGACATGCAAGTCCAGGAAGCACAGAGGGTACCAAATAAGACAGATGTAAAGAGGACCACACCAAGACATCATAATTAAAATGTCAAAGGTTAAAGATTCAGAGAATCTTAAAAGCAGCAAGAGAAAAGCAGATAATTACCTATAAAGGAGTTCCCAGAAGACTGTTCCCGTAAGTCTCAAAAGAAACTTTGCAGGCAAGAAGAGATTGGGAAGAATTACTCCAAGTGATGAAAAGCAAGGACCCACCACCTATATCACTCTACCTAGCAAAGCTATCATTTAGAATCAAAGGGCAGATAAAGTGCTTCCCAGACAAGGTAAAGCTAGAGGAGTTCATCGTTAACAAAGCATTATTACATGAAATGTTAAAGGGACTTATTTAAGAAGAAGGTCAAAACTATGAACACTGAAATGGCAATAAAGATATAACTATCAACGACTGAATTTTAAAAACTAAGCAAACAACTAGAACAGAAACAGAATCATAGATATGGAGAACACTGAGATGATGGCCAGTTGGGTGGGAGGTCTGGGAGAATGGGGGAAAAGATGAAGGGATTAAGAATTACAAACTGGTGGCTACAGAATAGGCAGGGGAATGTTAAGAGCAAATATAGGAAATGGAGTTGCCAAAGAACCTATACGAATGGCCCATGGACATGAACAAAAAGAGGGGACTGCCAGTGGAGGGCAGAGGAGGGCACAGGGGGGAAAACTGGGGTAACTGTTATAGCACAATCAATTTTTTAAAAAAGAAGAAAAACATGTAAGTTTAAAAGTAGAAAAAAGGAAATAAAGTTATTATTTGCAAATAATTTGAGTGAATACATGGAAATGTATCCAAGAAAATGAACTATTATAAAAATAGAGGAATGTCTATGAAGTAGCTGCATATAAAAATAATAAACTGAAACCCATGGGCTTCCATAAAAACAACTAGTTAGATAATGAAAGAAAACAAGCCATTTATATTAATAACAAAAGTGATAAGATAATCAGATAAAGAGCTAGCAAAGAATATTTTAAATGGTATTAAGGAGCAAAATAAATGTCTTGAACAAATGAGAAGCAAAGCAATGTTCCTAAAAAGAATAATGCATTACTATGATTTTATTTACTCCTAAATTAATCTTTAAAAATTATTCAAGCCCAATTAAAATACCAAGAGTGTTTTTTAAAAGCATCACACATCATGATTCAAAAATACATATGGAAAAAGAAATAAGCAACAATAAAATTATTTAAAAGTACTAAAATATTTTAAAACTTATTGTAATTCTGTAAGTCACTTAAAAAGTGTTACTGATACATAAACAGATAAACATATACATGGTACAGACAATCCAAAAACAAACCCAAATATAATAGGAATTTAGAGAAAGCCAGAGGTGACACGCCAGCACATGAATGGGGAAAATGTAGATTATTCAATAAATGTTGATGAGCAGCCATCTGAAAATTATTTCTCGCATCAACTTAAATGCCACATGAATCAAAAAATTTTTAAGGAAGGAACCCCAAAGTATTAGAAGAAAAGGTAGAGTTTATTTTTATTTTAATAATCTCATGGTTAGGAATGCCTTTCTGAGAATAAGACAAAACACAAAGCCATAAAAGACTAATAAATTTCACCTCAAAAAAATGAAGTATTTATATATGGCAATAAAAAAGTTGCTGAGTAACTATCATGACAAATAGGACAATTCTTTTTCAACAAATGTCCAAAGAAATAGGAAAACAGTCATACCACAAATAACGAGAGTTTACTTTTCTTAATATATTAAAAGCACCTATAAATCATAAAGATCAGAAACTTAATAGAAAAAAACATACAAAGGACATGTTGATAAAAAAGAAAATACAAAAGCTCGAACATATTAAAAAAGATGTTTAATCTCACATGCAAGAGAAATGCCAATTAAAATTATAATCAGTTAATATTGTTAAATGAATACATTCGAACGTTTGAGATTTATGACTCAAAGCCTCATTTTTAGGTGACCCCAAGGTCTCATCTTACCATTTCTGCATACATAAGAGTTCTGGTCTTATACCCTAACTAGACTGGGAGTGCACTGTGAGAAGAAATTTGGTGTTATTTGTCTTTCCTATATTCTTCCTAACAGCAATTTGGACCACAGTATATATATAGTAGGTGATCCCCAAACATGCTACTGACTGAATGAGAATGGCTGATTTTATTTTCTCATCGAGATACAGCTAAAAACACAATCATAAACAAAGAACTTGGGAGAGAATCAAAAAAGCTAGTGTGTACTAACTAGTCTGTCAGCTCGAGGGTCTATATAAGATTTCATGCCTCTATGGGGTAAAGAGCTGCAGTTCTGGCACAGCTCTGTTCCTCGCTCTTATCTGCCTATTTGCTTTATTTCTGGACACTTAATATGCCACAGTTGGCGTAAGTTGGATTCTCCAAGTGTTGTCCCAGAGTAGCAGCATTAGCATCATTGGGATACCAAGTAAAAATGCAAATTCTCAGGCCACACCCCAGAACTGTTGAATCAGGAACTGAAGGTGGGCCCCGGGTGGTGTGGTTCAGCGGACTGAGTGCCGGACTATGAAGCAAAGGGTCGTTAGTTCGATTCCCAGTCAGGGCACATGCCTGGGTTGCAGGCCAGGTCCCAGGTGGGGGACATGGAGGAGGCAACCACACACTGATGTTTCTCTCCCCCCTTCTCCTCCTTCCCTTCCCCTTTCTCAAAAAATTAATAAAGTCTTAAAAAAAGCTGAAGGTGGGCCCCACAGATGAAAGCTGCATTTTAACGAGTGATTCAGATGTATAAGTTTGATATCACCAAGTCATGACACTGTCTTTAGGAGAAAAGGATAGCTAGAGGCAATCACTATATGCTGAGAAAAACCAACTAATAGCCCAGAACACTCTTTCTGCTGATTTCACCTGCTCAGGTCTTGCTCAAATGGCACCTCATCAGCAAAGCCCTTCTTCTACTCTCCACCCTCTCAAGCACTCCATATGCAACTGACCACACTTCACCACAGCACTTATTACCACCTAACATTTTAAGAATGCATTTATTTATGACTATCTGTCTTCCCCCACCATTTAAGCTTCATGTAGGAAGGATCTGTTTTAATCAATGTTGCTTCTCCAGTGCCTAGAACAGGACCTCGCATGAAGTAGGTGCTTGAAAAACACCTGCTAAATGAAAATATGGATCACTAGTGTCAAAACCCAGATTCACACCACAGGGCCTAAACTGCTTAATCGTGATACCTTTCCACAGTTCTAGTAATTCCAGGTAAACAGCAGAGACTCCCCTGCTACACAACAGACACACATACACACACACACAAATAAAAATTTAGGGACATTACTGCTAGTGAGGAAACAAATAAAAAAAGAGCTCGCAGTCCAGTGAATGAAACATCTATGCTGAATAAAAAATATGTGGCATATGTTGTGTGCAACTGGAACCCGAAAAACAATTATAGACAGAGATAATAACTACAGGAATAGAATACAGTGGTATGCCTATTTAACTCTGGAGTCAAGTACAGAGGTGATGTATTTTATTCTGGCATTAAAACGCTACAGCTAGCTTTATTTTTTAATAAACTAGTGACTTTTCTGAAATTTCCTCATACAGTTTCTGAATCATTATTTTCATTTACCTAACATTCCTTTCAATTATAAATTTTCCTTATTTACTCACTCATTTTCAGAACAGAAATTAACAAAGCAATACCTTCCCAAACATTCCTTCTTTCCCATACATTCTTGCTCAAAAGACAACACCACCATTAAAAGGAAAAACTAAAAGAAGACATGGGATTGAGAACACAAGAGTTCTAACAACAGTGGGAAGCCAAACAGAGTTTTAGATTAAGAGCTGGCTCACAGATCTAGAGTAAGTAGCCGACACTAGAGCAAGACAGGAAAACTCTCGGAATAAAATCAACAGTTTTAAACATGGGATAAGGGACCTGTGAAACTATTTGGTAATTTTGACCACATATAAATTTGTATTTAAAGGCTACTGAAGTCTGTGAAAAAAAAAAAAAAAAAAGTAGAGCAATGTTCAAAGAAAATTAAGCCATAAAAAAATGAGGTAATCATTAACTCTAAGGAAAAAAAAATTGCAGAGGAAAAGAAACAATACTAGTATACTATTTGGCTGGCTCATAAGTGGATTTATTTATGTATATTTACACAATAAACATTCATTTTAAATACTTTGATATATAGGGGGATAGGAAACAGAGTCAAGAAGTAGAAGGATATACTGCAGCTAACTCCTCATTTACCAAACATAACATTAGTAGGTATTATTTAAAACTAGCAAGGAGGAAGTAGTGTAAAAACACTGTTTTGAAATATGAATAAATAACAGAAAAGACAATTAAGAGTTTTAAAAAATGGGAGTTCCAGCCAAGATGGAGGCGCAGGTAGAAACCCTTTGCTTCCTTGCACAACCAAAAGAAGGATTATAACCAATTTAAAAACAATAATCAACCAGAACTGCCATAATAGCAAACCACATGGCACTCTGACAACCAAGAAGTTAAAGCAACATTCATCCAGACAGGTAGGAGGGGGCAGAGATGGGCTTCCGGGTGGGCCAAGAGGACCACACAGGGGAGGAGGGGCTGGCTCACGAGGAAACTATAGACTCAAAACCTCTAGCAATAAAATACTGTGGAGGTTGCAAAGGTGGGAGAAACTCCCAGTCTCACACAAGAGTACGTTTGAAAGTGGGGGTAGAGCAGAGCAAGCAAGCAGCACTGTTCCCTCTTGGAACCCCTCCCCTACAGACAGCGCCACAGCACAACCAAGAGGGCTGACCCACCCTGGCAAATGCCTAAGGCCCTGTTCCCTTACAGCTTAATAGGCACACCAAGACAAAGAAATACTGCCCAAACAAAAGAACAGATCAGAACTACAGAAAAAGAACTAAGTGACAAGGAGATAGACAACCTATCTGACACAGAATTCAAAACACTGGTAATCAGGATGCTCACAGAACTGATTGAGCTTGGTGCCAAAATAAAGGAAGAAAGGAAGGCTACCCAAAGTAAAGTAAAGCAAAATATACAGGGAACCAACAGTGAAGAGAAGGAAACCAGGACTCAGATCAATGATTTGGAACAGAAGGAAGAAGTAAATACCCAACGAGAACAGAATGAGGAAACAAGAATTCAAAAAATTAGGAGACTTAGGAACGAACCTCTGGAACAACTTTAAGTCCTCCAACATCCGAATCACAGGGGTGCCAGAAGGAGAAGAGGGAGGGGAAGAAATAAAAAACTTATTGGAAAAAATAATGAAGGAAAACTTCCCCAATCTGGTGAAGAAAAAAGTCCAAGAAGCTTAGAGAGTCCCATACAAGTTAGATCCACAGAAGAACACACCAAAACACTTCATAATTAAACTGCCAAAGACTAAAGATAAGGAGAGAATCTTAAAGCAGCAAGTGAAGAGAGTTATCCACAAAGGAGTTCCCATAAAACTATCAGCTGATTTCTAAAAAGAAACCTTGCAGGCAAGAAGGGACTGGAAAGAAGTATATGAAGTCATGAAAGGCCAGGTCCTACAACCAAGATTACTCTCTCCAGCAAAGCTATCATTTAGAATGGAAGGGCAGATGAAGTACTTCCCAGGTAAGGCCAAGTTAAAGCAGTTCACCATCACCAAACCCTTATTATATGAAATGTTAAAGGAACTTATCTAAAGAGAAAAAGAAAATCAAAACTATGAACAGTAAAATGACAACAAACTTACAACTGTCAACAACTGAATCTTAGAAAGCAACAAAAACAAAAACAAACTAAGCAAACAACTACAAGAGGAACAGAATCACAGAAATGGAGATCACACGGAGGGTTATGGGGGGGGGAGAGAAGGGGGAGAGTGGGGGGAAAGATACAGAGAATAAGAAGCATAAATGGTAGGTACAAAATAGACAGGGGGAGGTTAAGAATAGTACAGGAAATGGAGAAGCCAAAGAACTTATATGTACAACCCATGGACATGACCTAAGAGGGGAGGGAATGTTGCAGGGAGTGGGGGTACCTGGCAGAGGAGGTAAAGAGGAGGAAAAAAGAATTGGACAATTGTAATAGCATAATCAATAAAATATACTTTAAAGGGGTTTTTTAAACTTCAATGATGAATTTTCTATGAGGTTTTCTATGAGGTCTTGACAACTTTAATATTTCCATATTTTAGTGTTTTGTGCTTCTCAGTTGTCTAGCTTTAAGACTCTAAAAAGCTAAACTTTAATTTTTAATGAAAAAAGCATGCTTAGCGATAAAAAAAGCAGAACTGTAATCCTAAATTCTGAATAATTGAGGCATTTCTATTTTATTATTTAAAGAAGCAGAATTTTAAAAAGCTTTAAAATCACAAAATGTTGGTACTGCATATAAACAAAATCAGAAATGTAGAATGTAACATAATAATAACTATATTTTATCTAAAATAAGATTTATCTTCACATAAAATGATTCAATTCACATTCTATTTAAAAGAAATGTGTATAAAACTTGAAAGTATGAGCTTTAGAGAAAAAATATTATATGACACTGATTTTAAAGATTTTTCAGAACATGATGCCAAACACATTTCCTGGCAGTCCGTACTGAACACACAAAAGGAACACAAATCCACACTCACAACTATCCAAACCCATGTGCCATTTGCTGCAAATAACATTCACCTACAATTATGAAGCCAGTGGCATCCCTGAAATGAGCTCTCTCAGAATGACTTGGCAAGGCCCAGATAATGGTGTACGACTTGCTCTAAAAGGCCCTTACCAGTGCAAATCATAAGGCAGAACTAGCTAGCCGCAAGAGGTTCCCACAGCAGGGCTGTATAAGCTCACCAAAAGTCAACTGGTTTCTTTCTAAACCTGAATATGACATGTGCACTTGTTCCTCTGATTAGAGAACTCATTTAAATATTATATAAGCCATAGAACATGGCTATCAAAAAGACTAGGCTGAATACTTCAGAAAGACAAGATAATAAAGGAGATCTACTGAAAATATCACTGTCAAATTACATATGGGTGAAACAACTAAAAAAGATCAGGAGAAAAGTCATAAAAATCTAAGATTTCGTACTTTGTGCTTTACTCAAGAAAATCGAAAACCAGAAATCATAAACAACTGTATTACGTATTATATATTATTACATATTATATATTACATATAAGTAATACATATATTATTATATGTATTACAAATGCATTAAAATTGTACATAATTCAAGAAAGTCAACACAGATCTCCAATAAGCCTTCTAAAAAAAAATGTGAATGGTCAGTTGGCTTGATCTTACACTGGCAAATGATTACTAAGCATCTATATACATTTTAGCTTAAATTTAAAGTATTACCTTACCATCCTTTTGAATTCATTGCCCTACCCCCAGTCTGGATGGTGTTGGGTAACAAAGCTTCTCTCATACATACAAGCATGAAGCTTCCTTGTGTTTGGAGGTCAGAGTGTTTTCCCAAAAAAGTAAACTAAATCTCTGGAAGATTATTAGAAATGTATCCCAATCCTGTACATTAACTCAGAACATGAGAGAACAAGAAAAATATCAAAGTATTTCCTTCTACTTACCATACCCAGGTCTATCACTCAAACTTTTCTATGGCAAACTATTTAACTTACCCATAAATTAGGGAATGATTATTAGTAGCTACCACATACAGTTTTACAAAGATTAAAATAGATTATGCATGTAAAGTGCTTAGCACTGTACCGGGCACATGGTAGATGCCCAATAAGTGAAGCTATCATTGTTTTTGGAGGGTAAAGAAGAAAGGAAAGAGAGGAAACAACAGATGAAGTACCGGATTCAATTACTGGGACCCACGGTAGCATCCTCCCCAACTGACTCCACTTTTTCAAGTTCAGTAAGTGTGCTGACCCAGATCTACAGCCTCCTCATTTCCTCCTTTCAGCTTTGTATGACTCCACATTCCTTGGGAGCAGGTTTTAATTGTGCCTATAATTTAGGATCCTTTACTCACTACTTAACCTTCTCATTTAGAAAATATAAACAAAAAAATTGAGAACGAGTCCCAGACTGGGCTGTAATTTTCCACCAGGTAAAGCTGGTATCACCCTTGTGGAATTTGCCATCATGTTTATTTCTCCTAACTAGATATGCTGGTATTGGATCCAGTTTGTGTCACATGTAAATGAGTGCCAATGGAACCTGTGTGTAGAGTAATGAACAGCCCCCCCGCCCCCGGACCTTTTCTTAGAACTCTACAGTGCACTGGTGCCAAGAACGTACTCGCCACACCCAAAATACCTATTCCACCCAATCTTGTGCAATATTCCCCAAAGCTCACCTAAATTCCAGGACTGGCACTCACTTATTTTCTCCCCATCTCATCTCCAAAACAAACACCTACTCACTTTTCCTCGTGCCACACACCGCTTCTAGCTAACTCTACCATAACCTTTGCTTCTTACATATCAATATTTTCTAATATTCCATCATCTTGTTCAGATAAGGCACTTTTACAGCATTTAGTCTGCCCCCGAAAGTAGTTTTATTTTCTCAAATACCTTACTGCAGGAGAGAAAAGATATGGTTAAAATTTTATTCTACTCAGACATAGTGTATGTATAATGGGTGGGCTAAGAATTACCTAATAACCAAAGTACTACACAAACTAATATTATGATCAATATACATAAACTATATTAAATAAATACACACACAGAACTTAATTAGGCTGCTTTCAAGGCAAGATAAAAAGATCCAAACTTGCAGATGTTTTTAAAAAATAGACATTTTATTTCAGTATTTAAGGCCTTACACAAAAATAAATAAAATTATTAAAATAGAGTGACACATTGATAAACAATTTTGAGAAATACAAATTGTGAAAGACTTTCCTGAGCCCCTTAAAGAATTATTCTACTTGAAAAAAATTATCCTACTAAATTGTTCTACTTAAAGAAAAACTTGAAATAAGTGGTAAGAATTTACTTTAAATGATGACAGCTATTCAAAGCATACTTAATCATCTAAAAATTATAATTCACTTGGCTACTTCAGATCAGAAGCAGTTCACAGAACCAATGAAAGGAGAAGATGTAGTATGGAGAACAATGCCCTGGACTGGGCGCCAAACACCTGGGATCTAAACTAAATCAGTTCACAGAGTGATCAAAGACAAACCTCTTCATCTCTCTGACCCTAACTAATATACAAGAGATGAGACTACCTAAATTTTAAGGTCCCTCAGGAGGTAAAATATTCTTAGTGCAATGAAGGGGACCAAAAATTGAGACTAGAGATGTGGAGGGAGGCGGGAGAACGCATGTGTGTTGTGTATGTGTGTTGTGTATGTGTACGGCTCCATCCCGGCCAGCACTAGAATTCTACCATTACAAGCACTAAAATGAAGACTACAGATTACACACCCTTTAGAAATTAAGAACACGTTAATGTGTTTAGTGCACTTTCTCCCTCCCGTGTGTCTGTCTCTCCTTTTCCCACCTCTCTGCTCCCCTCCCTATCTCTTCCTTTCTTCCACCCTTTCCCCCACTCAGGACTGTCTCCCAAACTCCAAAATTTCTTCTATTACTATCTGAGGGCTTCAATGCTTACAAACTATTACCACCTACTACCTCCATCTCTGTCCTGCCCCTATACCAAATACGGTCAGTTTATTGTCCTTAAACCACTATCAATAGGGCAAAAAGAATGTACGTAGCTACTACACAAAATGGATCACTGAAACCAGTTCTTGGCTTCTAAAATTTGACTGAAATAAATAATACAATCAAATGAATTCTGTCCACAGATATTTCAACCAATGAGAGCAAACCACTTAATGGACACCTGTTATGGGTAATATACTTTGCATATATTATCTTGCTGAAATCTTACAACTACTCTGCTTAGTGGATGTATTATCATCTACAATTTACAGTTAAAGCCCAGAAAAACTACAGAGCAAAAGTGATGAAGCTGTATGACTCTATGATCCACTTTCCACAGCAAAATTATGATGATCAACAGATTGTTTTGTCCAAACAGCCACCAAAGCAAGAAACTCTGAAAATCCCAAGAGCAATTATTTCTAATAGCCCAGAATTGAAACACCTTTCAAAGACTGATAAATAAAAGAGTGAGTTTGTGTGTTTTAATTTCTGCTTAAATTACTAAGATATAGAGAAAAGTTGTAGGCCTTCCTCTACTACTAGAATTCAAAGGAAAAAAAAAAGCTTGGATAATATATAACCTTTAAGGTCAAAAAGGTACATCTCTTGATAAAGAAATGCTATCAGTGATATTTCTCCCCAGACAATTACTGGGTCCATTATTACATGTCAGTTTGTGAAAGTAAGATTACAGAGAAATCCACTTGCGGTAATGAAGCCTGGAAATAGCTCCCCTACTGGAAATGGATAAAAATATTTTTATACACACCTTAAAAAGCAAAGCTTAAAAGACAGTAAGAAATTATTTGGTCAAAATTGAAGAGAAATTGGGAACCTTGTGAAGAAAACAAAAGCCACCTTTTCCCTTTGGGTACCAGCCAGTCAGAACAAATCTGAACTTTAGTTTGGACAGCGCTGCAGGACCCAAAAGGCAAAAATCAAAGATCAGGGCCACTTGCAGTGGAGAGTCTAATAGGAGACATACCCCACATTTTGCTGAGACCCTCAAGGGCTTACACCCGCAAAGCAAAGGTGAAGCAGACAGATATTGACCCTCTAACGTATTTAGACCACCTGGATGGTCTAAAACTTCAAGCAATGAATTTGCTTTAAAGTGGTTCAGTCTGGGTAATACCTCCAGAAACTTTCTGAAGAAGCTATCTTCATTTGAGACCTCAGATCACTCTCAGGGACAGTGAGCAGCACGCAATGGTAACAATGCATACAAAAAACCAAGTCATCACAGAAAGAATCAGCACAAACAAGAGACCACAGAAAGGGACTTCCAAGACCCCACATGCAGGAAGAACAGAGACTCCAACAATAAAATAACTATCCTTACTAGGTTTAAAAAATAAAAGACAACTGAAAATATCTGCAGGAAAAAGGAAACTATTAAGAACAGATACAGCAGATTTAAAAACATTTTTTTATCCTCGCCTGAGGACATTTTTGCATTGTAAAAAGGGGGTAAGGAAGAGGAAGAAACATTGGCGCGCGAGACAATCAATCATTGACTGGTTGCCTCCTGTACCTGCCTGGACCAGGGACAGACCCACAACCTTTGATTACCAGATGACACTCCAACCAACTGAGCCACACCAGCCAGGGCAAGAATCAGCAGATTTTCAAAATTACAAACTCACAGGATAGCTTTAAAAGATTAGATTACACTGAAGAGAAGATTAATGGATCAGAAGATACACTGGAATAAATTATCCAAAATAAAGCAGATAGAGATAAAAAGATAAAAAATATAGAGCAGATAAAGAAGGCTTAAGATACACTAGTCAGAGGTCCAAAGGAAAAGAGAACAAGATAGAAGAGAAATCCAAAGAGATAATGAGTGAGAATTTTATGGAATAAGTGAGATGCCAATCCACAAATTCAAGAAGCCTAACATAGTCTCAAATAAAATAAAAAGAAATGTAAACCCTGACACATTACAATGAACCTACAGAACACCAAAGTCAAAAAAACCCAGGGTGTAGCCAATGAAATAAGCTAGAAGACAGTAAAACACAGTGAAACCTCCATGCTTCTTGCTTTAAATAAAAAGAAAAACGATTAAGTATTCATTAGTGAATGATTATTTTAGAAGGTTCTAAGGATCGAGCAAGATAATGTACTTGAAAGGTTTTTAATAAAAAACCTGCAAAGGTGTTTGGAGATTGAAGTGACAGCTTGGACAAAACCCATTGCATTCTCGGTCATTTAATCTCTCTCGATCTCACTTCACCTGTGAAAGAAGGATGTGGCTTATTATTTCCAAAGTTCATCCCAGCCCAAAGATTACGCTATCATTTTGTCTCTCAGTCTAAGAGAGGTGATTCAAATTATAATAGCCTACTGCCTAAAAATAAAATGCTAGCTATCATCACACAGAACAGAAACATAACAGAAATTGTATCCTAAATTCTATAAAAAGCCATCCATATCTGGAATGCCAACCTAAGTGTTGAAATTGCTGAACTATATATGTAAAAACAGGAAAGAACAACTAAAGCAGTTATTCCCAATCTTTGTTGTATATTAGTACTACTAGGGAGCTCAAAAGGTACAAATGCCAGTGCCTAATTCCTACACTCTAATTTAACTGGCCTGGGGCAGAGCTCGCGGAATATTTTTTAAATTTATTTTTATAGAAAGGGGAAGGGAAGAAGAAAGAGAGAGAGAAACACAGATGCTCAACAGAAACCTTCATCAGCCGCCTCCTGCACGCCTCTCCCACACCCCCAACGGAGAACCTGGCCCACAACCCAGGCGTGTGCCCTGACCTGGAATCAAACAGGCAACGGAACCCAGCAACCCTTACTGAATGGTGACACCCAACCCACTGAACCACGCCAGTCAGGACAGGGAATTAATATTTTTAAAAGTCCCCCCAGATTATTCAAAAACTGCAGCTAAAGTTGAGAAACACTAAATTAAAGTGACAAATATTAGGATATATTTTAAAAGAGTAAAACCTCTACAATCTTTCCAATATATAATTAAAGATTATAAAATTATCAAGGATGACCACAAAAAAACCTGAATGTTTACAAATACACCATACCACAGAGGAGTGCAACAGCTCCAAGTTTATTTAAATGCCCAAATAAAATTTTTATACCAAAAATTACTTTTATAGAGTGGTTAGTAAATGTATATAATTTGCTACCCAAGAAGTCATGCACGGTTAAGACAAACAAACGCAGAAATATTTATGTAAATTTTAAGGTAACAAACACATAGTGAGTTATTAAGTAAAGCAAGTACATTTGAAGTGTATTATCAATATTTGAGGCTGGCTCCTATTAAACGTCCCTTAGTGCCACCATCAGACCCAGAATATCAGATCGCATGGCTCCAGATGGCACTTACATGCACTAACCTTAGAAGAGTTCATGACTGACATTTCTGCTTTTCTGCACAAAGAGATTTACAAATTTAACATCATGCACTTGCTACCATTTATTTATTGAGCACTTACTTTGTGTTACGCACCAACCCTCTGCTAGATACTTTACACCATCTCATTTCATTCTCACCAGGTAGTTTATTGTCCTCATCTTACACATGAGGAAACTAAGGCTCTGAGAGGCCAGAGTTATGGCAAATATGTATCTTTGGCACAAAATAAAAGTTACCTCTTAGTGCAAAGATTTAAATCTAGATCTATGCTATGTTGCTTTTCACTGAAATTATAAATAATAGTTATAATAAAAATTAAACTGCTATTTTAAGTGTCCACCGTGTCAATTTAAATGCTCAGTAAGTCCTGTCAACAGTCCCACGAACCTCACATCCTATCCTCCAGCGCATCTTGCTGAGTCTACCTTCAAAAATGTATTCAGAATCCATTACGCTTTGAATATGTATCAAAATATATAATCCCATTTCTCATTACTGACACTCTAGTTCATCTCTGGCCTGGATCATTCAGCAAGCCTCCCATTTAGACTCTTGACTTTTCCACTATTTCCCCTCCAAGTCTACTCAGAACCCTTGCAAAGGTTTCTGTTTAAACATGGTATCACTCTTTTGCTCAAAACATTTCATTAGTTGCCCATCTGGCTGAGGTGAAAATCTAAAGTCCTTACCAAGGCAAGACTCAGTATCTCTGCCATCATTTCTCTTATCCGCCTCCGCTACTCCAGCAAAACCTGCCTCACTGTTCCTCAGACAGTGTAAGCACGTTCCTTTCCCCTGCTGTTCCTTCTGCCTAGAACAAGTCCTCTGATTTCACCTGCTCGGGTGTTGCTCAAATGGCACCTCATCAGCAAAGCCCTTCTTCTACTCTCCACCCTCTCAAGCACTCCATATGCAACTGACCACACTTCACCACAGCACTTACTACCACCTAACATTTTAAGAATGCATTTATTTATGACTATCTGTCTTCCCCCACCATTTAAGCTTCATGTAGGAAGGATCTGTTTTAATCAATGTTGCTTCTCCAGTGCCTAGAACAGGACCTCGCATGAAGTAGGCGCTTGAAAAACATCTGCTAAATGAAAATATATATCACTAGTGCCAAAACCCAGATTCACGAACATTCTAGTATCAGCCTCCACACCAGAGGGCCTAAGCTGCTCAATTGTAAGACCTTTTTCACAGTTGGAGCATCTCCAGGTACATAACAGAGCCTCCCCGACTACACAACAGACACACACACACACACACACACAAAAATCTAGGGCATTAACATTTACTTTTTATTTACATGCTTGCTTTCCCATAAGTCAGTAATTCTCAGATACTGCGAGGCAGGTTCTCATTAACTCATAAAGTTCTTTCTTCCTGCTATTCTCCCCACTCACTGCTAAGCTCTTCTGTGCTTTTATAAGAAAATTTAAACCTGGTAAATGATAAACCCTGATTCTTCTGCATTTTGTTTGTCCTAGCACTGGGAATAGACTGAATATTTCTTTCAGGTAATCTTGCCCAACCAGTGTCACACGAGGTTCTCTCAAACGCGATGTATCCCATTTCCAATTCTTTTCACAAATATAAAGCTCAGTAACAATTCTGACCATTCTTTTCCCATGAATTACCTATTCTCATCTGCATGGTGGTGGGGGGTGGGGAAGAATGATGAAGAGTAAAAGGAGAGTCATATATTAACTCAAATGGACAAGGGGGAACAAAGTGACAAATAAGTTTGTACCATGTGACCAGTTCTTAGTCTTAAGATCTGAAGGAGGAAGTGGTGAAGGCGGACCAGGTAGATAGATGAGCACTTGGATTGCCTTTCACAATTGTGCTCTGGCAATGTGAAAGAGCAAGACTGACAGGTTTCTAAAAAGAAAAATTAGACTTAATCTTGAAGGTATAATCTTACTCTTGGTGTAAAGGACTGCAGAAGAGATTTAAAAATTAAAAGGAAGACACCAAGTATCATAATCACTCATTCAACTCTTAATCCCTATTGTTTTTCTAGGACAATACTAATGACAAAAGAAAAATAAAGAAATATGTTCAAATTTAATGATGTTGATGTAAAGATGTGATTTTTAAAAATATACACTTTATGTTTTTATGTATTTCAATAATGCTAATAAGGGGGTCGAAAACCTCAGGTCCTTGCAAACTCTCTCCCCCCAAAATACATAATACTTGCTCTCTTTGGAAAATATGACGCATTTTTCTTAAGTTTCTCCATGGATGCTTAATGTAATTTGAGCACAGAACAAAAGGTATTATAAAAATGTAGTGTTCAGATATGATCAGAACCAATGGGAAACCTATCTTAAGTTCAAAGTTTGCCATAAAACCCAGGATGCTGTGTGTGTGCATGTGAAATTGAAGAGTGGCTACAGTTACAGGTAAATTTAAAAGTTTAAACACAGTGGGGTGAGATGGGTTGGAACTTCCCAAACTTCCACAGGTGGGAAGCTGAAAGTTGTTTTCTTGTTTGTTTTTGACCAAATCACTGTAACTGATCTTACATTCCCTAAATGGGAAAAGAAATTAAAAGTGATCTCACATTAAAATCATTCTCCACACCTGTACAACATTAAAGCCTCCCTTTAACACTTCCTTGAAGTCTGAAATCCACAAACTCATTTAGGGAATTCATTGCTAATAAAGGTGAATTACCAGTAAATTTGAATGAAGCATTTAAGTCTGCTGGTGAGTATACAGATTCATTACAAGAAACATTACAAATATCAAAAGTCTAGATACTAAAGTAACACAACAGTAGGAACGAGAAAGCCACCAAGCAATAGAAATATAAATAAGGAGGAAGCTTAGAAAAGATGGGTCACACTCCCTCACCTCATTCAACTAGTCCCAGAGGCCTTCCCCGACCACCCCGTCTAAAATAGCTGCCCCTACCACACTCTATGCCTGAACCCTGATTTATTCTTCTCATAGCAGTTGCCACTATGGGTCAGTACATTACATAGTTGCATTTACTGACTGCCTCCTGACTAAAATGTAAACTCTATGAGGGCAGATTTGTCAATTTTGTTAATCCTGGGGCCTGGAGGCACACACCTGGCACTCAATAAATGAGCCAATAACTAAGTGATGAAACTGAAGTTCAGAGAGGGTAAAGGATTTCCTCAAGGTCACACAGCTAGCAGCAAACCCAGCCCACAGGAGCCCTGTCTCCTGGCTCCTTCCACTGCCACTTGAACTATACCAAAGCAGCCTACTTCAGCACAGATTCTCCTTAACAGACTTCTCCTTTCCTTTTTCTTAAGTGCCAAAGAAAATACATGTTACCAAAAAAAGTGACACACTGGTTAACATTTTAACATAAAGTGTTTCACCAATCAAAACTACACTATGATTTCATAAGCATCTAGGATTAGCCAGGAAGGCTGAAAGGAACAGCCACTCACAATTCTTTACGTTCCTTGTGAAACTGGTGTATGGCTTGGAAGTTTTAAGAACAGCCAGTGAAACCTGCTTAGCAGTTCAGAATGGCCTGTCAAGTATCAGCCACACTTTCATCCTTCTAAGAGCCCACCATAGCTCCTCCCTGGATATGCTTTACCTTGCAGGTTATGCAGGAAATGTAACCAACTTTAAAACCCATTTTAGTTCCTTTTAATGTAAAAATTAACGTCACAAAACACTGAACATAAAATTGATCCTCGGGAAGTTTTAGATTCTGAGAACAGGAAACCGTCTCTGAACTATCACCTGACTCTGATCATCTAGGTCCTTCATTTAAAATCCATGAATCTGAAATACCTAAAAGAAACCCGGGAGGGGGTGAAGGAGTGGGAAGAAGAGGAGACACATTTACATATGTAAAAAGAGAGCTGATATTCCTAGTAACACTTTCCCCCAATGTCAGCTTCTTGCCTCAAGTCCAGGCCTCAGAGACACACTTCTCTTGTCTTTGATCACCTTCCTCTCAGAAAAGCCAAGTGCCAATACCTGCTGTGGGAACGTCTCTAGACCTAGGACTGAGGATGGATGATTTGCCACGCGTCTTTCAAAGCTGTTAGCCCAATTAGTATACTGAGAGGGAAGAAGACCTAGAATGTGAGATGCCAAGAGAACTGAAATGAGACAGAGTCAAGAGAAAGAAGGAGCAAACGAAATAGAAGCGGGGAGGATAAACAACGCATCAGGACGGGAGTGGGAACCGGGGTCAAGGAAGTGGGGACAGGCAAAGGTGAAGGGGGGAAGGGGACAGTCCTGGGTGGGAAGGGTGGGAGCAAAGGGGAGGGGACCTGCGAGGGCAGAACGGGGAGAGGGAAGGGTCCGGGGCGGGGCGAAAGAGAGCGAAGAGGCGGGATGAAGAGAGCCAGGCCGGGAGGGTCTTTACCTGCAGCTCCGCCCGCTCCACCTCCCACTGTGCTCTCTCCACCTCGAAGCGGGCCCACTCGTGCTGCAGGAAGTGCAGGATCCCCGGGAGGCTGTACTGGGCTCGGGCCGCCCCCGCCGCAGCCGCCCCGTCGCCGGCCGTCTCCGCCAAAGGCCCGAGACCCTTGGCACCGCCAGCTCCCGGGTGGTTGTTGCTGAAGAAAACGCCGGGACCAGCCTGCTCGTCCATGGCGGCCGCAGAAGCCCGGTGAGCTGCCCAGCGCCCAGCAGCCGAGGCAACGGCGGCAGCCAGCAGCGCCTCCTCCTCCCTCCGCCGCTCCCCGCCCACACCCCAGTCAGCAGGGAGCTGCCGCCTCGGCGCGGGGGCCGGCCGAACCCGGGACGGGCCGGGAAATGGGTCAACTGCGGCGCGCGGGCGGCCCGGGGCTTGCTGGGAAATGTAGTCTTGGGGCGGGGCGACGGCGAGCTTGGCGGTGTTGGCCCTCTGGGCTGCGTTGGGCAGCCGCGCGCCCGCGGCCTCGCCCCCGGCCGGCCCGCGGCTTTTAGGGTGGCCAGGCGGGGAGCGCGCGCTTTCTTAAGGGCTGGGCGTGGCGCAGCGGGGCGGCGACCAGAGTTCTCCCGCTCGCGGAAGTCCAAGGGCGGCGCTCACTGTTGCGCACCCACACACACGGAAGTTATTAGGCCAAGATACCAGCTCGAGCTGCACATCTTTTACAGCTTCCTGGGGGTTCTGTTAAGAAACAAGCTCAAAGCGAGCTTCGTCGGTCGGCTTCCAGGATTCAGATCTCTCCCTTCGGGTGTTGACATCTCGTCTGAAAAAGTGCAATCAATCTGCACATTGTCGTCGCTTCTTCCCTTTTCGCTCTGGAGTTCAAACCTGTTGCCGCATCGGTTTTCACTTAATATGAACTCTGATCACCTCTCTCCTATTCTGGTTTATTGACGACTCATCTGAAAAAGTGCTCCGCTGAAGTCGCTTTCCCTTTGTAGTTAATCGTGCAGTAAATCTTTTAAGTTTCAGATATCCAAGGCTATGTTATTTCGGTCTCCTTTTACCTACCTTTTTTCCCGTGCAGTTTTTACTCAGTTCGACTCAACAGATAATGATTGTTGGTTACATCTGTCGCTGGGGATATACAGATAAATGACATTTCCTGTCATCAAAGGGAAGTTGGCAAATATATAATCAATCTCACAGTGCCTTAAAGAAAGGACAAAACCCCTTTCTGCTCCCTAGAACTGTCTTAGGTGTTCAGGCACTTCTCTAGGTGCACTAGTCCAGTTCCCAGTTTCTCCGTGGCTCTCCTGCAAACTGGCAACAGCATTAGGCTACAGAAGGAACACCAAAGTCCTTTCAGCTGTTTCTCTGTAAATGTTATCCTTCTCCAAAGTCCCTGAAATTGTCACCGTAAGTCCAGACTTGAAAAAAGTATAGGAATTGAAGATGAAATCAAGCACTTATTTAGTCTTCATAACAAGTTATTTCTAACTTTGCTTTGTGGGATGGACTCCTGGGATGTCAGATCTGATGGCCACTAAAAAATTTAAAGATATAGGCTGGCGAGTGACATGTCAGAGAAGGACATCCTGTCCCTGTCCTCTCCCCCCTCCCTTCCCATGGTTACTTGTGGAAAAGACAGGAAACACATTGTATCTGCTCTGTCTGCAAATAAAGATGGCAAACTCTATTCCCCCACTTGTTTTATTTTTTTTTATTAACTGAATTTTGGGGGATGACGTTGGTTCACGAAACCATATGGGTTTCAAATGTACAACTCAATAAAACACCGTCCATGCACTGCGTACTGTGCCCATGCCGCAAGCAAAGTCTCTCCATGCCCATGCCCACAGGCTCCCCTACCCCCATTTGCCCACCTCCACCTAGTCCGCACCCCACTTTTTCTCTTGGCTGTCACCACACTTGTCTGTGTCTGTTTTATGTGTATATGTCTTTTGGCTAGTGCCTTTAATTTCTTTGATCCAAACCCCCCCCATACCCCCGCCGCCTTCCCCTCTGACAGCTGTCAGTCTGTTCCTTGTATGCATGCCTCTTTCTATTTTGTTCATTAGATTCCACATATAAGTGAGATCATACGATATTTGTTTTTCTTTTTCTGGCTTATTCACTTAGCATAATAATCTCCAGGTCCATCTATGCTATTGCAGAAGGTAAAATGTCCTTCTTTTTTATAGTATATAGTGCATATAGTATTCCATTTTTTGATACACTCATCTACTGATGAGCACTTGGACCGTTTCCAGGTCTTGACTATTGTATCTACGCTGTAGTGAACGTAGGGATGCATATATTCTTTCACATTTCTGCTTTATCAATTCATTACTTATTCTCATAGTTTTTAAAATTCTCACCTGAGGATAAGTTTATGGATTTTAGAGAGAGGAAGGGAGAGAGAGAGAAACACCAATGTGAAAGGGAAACATCAATCAGTTGCCTCCTGTATGCACCCCCGAACGGGAATCAAACCCACAACCTTTTCATACACGAGATGATGCTACAACCAAATGACCCAACCAGCTAGAGCCAGTAAGCTTGATATGTGGGCAAATCCCCAATGTCTTAATTATTTTGGCTGTAAGTGTCCTTTGAGATACTGCCCAATACTCTCATTTTACAGCTCAGGGAACTGAAGTTCAAATAAGTTGAGACTTGTCTACAATGAGGCTTTGATTCAGTGGCACAGGCAAAACTAGAAACCATTATTCCTGCCTGCTAGTTCACTGACCTTTCCATTAACACTGCCTCCTTTCTTACCAGACCTAGAAGAGTTCTAAGAGGACAATAATGCAACAATGGCTTTTTTTTTAATTTGAAGGATTTAAGTAACATTGGAGGCTTTGAATATTAAAAGCTTTTTTTTCTGCAACAGAAGACGTCTGACAATTCATGTAAATATTCATAATGCACTATTAAACATAATTAAACTTAATGGTACCTATTTAAGAACCCATAAGTCCTTTAGCTAGACTCGCCAAACAAAAAACGAAAGAGCATTCAGATAAAATCAGAAATGAAAGAGGAGATATTACAATTACGAGTGTTACCACACTTGCAATACAAAAGATCATAAGAAACTATGATGAACAATTATAAGTCAAATTGTACAATCAATAAAATGGACAAATTTCTAGAAACATAGAGCCTACTAAGACTGAATCATCAAGAAATAAGAGAATCTGAACTAGTAAGGGGGCTGAATCTGTAATCAGAAACCTGTCACCAAAGAAATGTCCTGGACTAGATGGCTTCACTGGTAAATTCTATCCAACACTCAATGAAAAATTAATACTAATCCAGGCCCTGGCTGGTGTAGCTCAGTGGATTGAGCGTGGGCCTGTGAACCGGAGTATCGAGGTTCGATTCCCAGTCAGGGCACATGCCTAGGTTGCAGGCCAATTCCCAGCAGGGGACACACGAGAGGCAACCATACATTGATATTTCTCTCCCTGTCTCCTTCCCTTCCCCTCTGAAGATAAATAAATAAAATCTTTTAAAAAATTAATACTAATCCTCCTCAAGCTCTTCCAAAAAATAGAACAGGGAACCCTTCCACTCTTATTTTGAGGCCAGCCTAGCATACCCTGATACCAATATTAGACAAGGACACAAGAAAAGAATATTACAGGCCAGTATCCCTGATTAAAATAAATGCAAAAATCCTTAAAAAAATAAAGGCAAATTAATACTCTAAAAGGATCAAACACTATGATCGAGTGGGTTTTATTCAGAGATACTGGGCTGCTTTAACATCTATGAATTAGTCAATGTGATACACCCTATTAACAAAATGGATGAAAATCATGATCATCTCAATAGATGCAGAAGAAGCACTTGACAAAATTCAACATCAGTTATGATAACAAAGTGGGTGTAAAGGGAACATAGCATAATAAAGTCCATATATGACAAGCCCACAATTAACATCCTATTTAATGGTGAAAAGCTGAAAGATTATCCTCTAAGATTAGGTACAAGACAAGGATGCCCACAGTCACCACAGTTATTCAATATAGTATTGGAAATCCTATCCAGAGCAATCAAACAAGAAAAAGAAATAGAAGCCATCCAAACTGGAAAAAAAGAAGTGACATGCACTATCTGCAGACGACTTGTAGCATAACTAGAAAACTCTAGACACTCCATCAAAAACTGTTAGAACTAATAAAGTATATAATGTTACAGGATACAAAATCAATAACACAAATCTGCTGCATTTCTATACACTAATAATGAATTATCAGAAAATGAAAGACAACAGTCCCATTCACAACTGCATCAAAACCAATAAAATACCCAAGGATAAATTTAACCAAGGTGAGCAACATGAATACTGAAAACAGTAAGATATTAAGGAAAGAAATTGAAGAAGGCTCAAAAAATGGAAAAATATTTTATGCTCATGGACTGGAAGAATCAGTATTATTAAAATGTCCGCATTACCAAAGCAATCTACAAACCCAACGCAATCTCTATCAAAACTCCAATGACATTTTTTACAGCAATAGAAAAAAAATCCTATAATTTGTGTGGAACCACAAAAACCCATCTACTTTGTGCTTTCACATTTGTTGTATTCAAATGAATTCCATGTTTTAAGTAAATTCTTTATTGCATATAACATGAGGTCTGTCCAGAAGGTACACAGCCATGTAATATGAAACATAGAGGTCTTTATTGAAGAAGATACAAGAAACATTGTACACAGGACAATGATGCCTCAGCCCCCTTCAAAGTAGGCACCTTGGGGCCTCACATAGTTCTCCCAATTGCCATCAGCTGCCCCATCATATTTTCTTAAATCTCATTGACTATCTGAAATCTCTTCCTTTCCAAAGGTGATTTCAGTTTTGGGAAAAGCCAGAAATTGCAGGGCACCAAATCTGGACTGTAGCAGGGCCGAGTCACCTGGGTGATTTGGTGTTTTGCCAAAAATCTCTGCATGAGACATGATGCAGGAGCAGTCAGGTTGTCATGGTGAAGTTCCAATCACCAGTTGCCCATAGCTTCAGCCTTCTTAATCATCCAAATGGTTTCTGCGGAGGGATGTTCAAGCTAAACACAAAATTTTAATGCAGACTCCTTGCTCTACTCGCTCAGTCATTTTGAATGTGACGGCCACACAGAACAGGTGCTCACTCAACAGCATCTACTGCCCCCACTGACTAGTACAGTGAGGCCATCATCGTTCACACATGCTCATACCAGTCCACCGTCCTTGGCAGCCAGGTCACATCCATATCACAACAAAGGCCCCTCTCGATATATGTTTGGGAAATACAGCAAAAATATCTTTGAATTTGAAAAAAGTATTCTCAAAAATTAATAACTAGAAAGGACACAGCATGTATAATGTGTTAAACCTAAATTTTATTTCTCACTCTACAGTTTTCCAAATTTAGAATCTTGGACAAATGGTTTAAACTTTTTCTGCTACAGTTCTGATATTTAAGATGAGAATAATATTTACCTTCTAAAGTCATTATAAAGATTAAATGAGAGAAGAAATATAAATCCCTAGCATAATGCCAGACATACAGTATATACTAAATAATAGCTTTTATTTTAAGAGTTCACATGACTAACTGGGGGAACACAAAAAATTTAAATACGAGCTGCTCAATTATTCCCTATTCAGGACTTTAACTCAGCAGAGTTAAAATAATTCTTTTGAAAAATAATGTCTATGCCCAACCACTAAACCTCAGACCTCAAGGTGTTGCTGATTTCCTGATCATTTCAATAAAGCCTGTGACACAAAAAATAGTGTTCCTTTTCCAAACACAGAGAGCAGCTGTCAAAATGTGGATTTATATATCAATGTACCCAGTTTGCAGTGAAAATTGTGAAATACTAATGTTGTTTCAATAATTGGAATGTTTGCTATTTGGGGTTTCTATGTGTGTGCTTTGCGTGGTAGTGATTATTGTTCTACAATATTGTTCTACAAAATGGCAAATAATTCACCTGCTATCTTTTTTGTATTTTTTACTAAAATGAGTGATTTTTTTAAAAAGTTCCAGATGACCTGTTATTTGGGCCTCCAACTGGCGAAAGAAAAGGCTTCGAATTGAACCGGATGGCCTTTTCGGAATTCTGCCAAGAAAAAGAGAGTAGATAATTTACAAGAAGCTAGGAAAATGGAACGTTGGGGAAGAGGAGTGTGCAACGGCCTCCTCTCCAGCAAGAGGATGACTAGGGAATCGTCCTCTCCTACATCTGTTCACTTCCTAATTTCTCTCATCACCCCTTTCTGCCTACCCTGCTTTGTGGGGCCTGTCCCTGCCTCTGTGGTTCCTCAGCCTCCAAACTTGCTCCCTGTTCAGAACTGGGTTGTGGGTACAGCCAATGACAAGTTGGGAAGTGAAGGGATTCTATTTCTGAATTTCTTCTTTGAGTTCAATAATTAAATCTACATCACAGTCTGGTGAGAAAATGGAAAAACAGCCTCTGTTATTTATTATCATTACTACTACTATTTTCTTTTGGAAGAGTATGGTCGACATTAGAGAGTTGCCTGATTTTAATTTTAATATTAAAGTTTTTAAATTGATGTAAATAAGGTTAACAAAACAAAATTTAATTTTAAAATTAAAATCGATCTTAATATTGTGGTGGCTAATATTTAGAGAAGTAAATACTTCAAATCTAAAGTCAGGATAGCTTCAACAAATCTAAGTATCTGACATAGGGAGATACTACACTGATAGAGATCTGAAGTTGACCAAGACTTCTCTTGGAATATTGATGGCAAGCAACTTAAGATTCTATTTCTGTAGGCACACATAAACTGGGTTTGAACACTCTTTTTCTTTCTCCCCATCAACTCCACTACTTGCTTCTTAACTTCCTCCTTAAAATTTTAAGTGAATAAAAACTCTACTCAACAGATTTTCTTTTTCTACTTTTTTCTTTTTTCATCTACCATGGTCCCCCCATTTCTAAGGCAGGGACTAAATTTCAAATAATTAATGTAATCTCCATTGCATAAAAATAATTGGGGCAGGGGATGGGGAGAGGAGAACATTTTTCATAAGCTCTGTATTCCTGCCAACTCTGCAACAGAGACATACTCGTTTCCATGTTGAACCTTCTTTCAGAAGAAAACACCCAATCTTCATTTTGGCTTGAACTGTTCAGAATATCACCCACCCCGCACACATACCAACTCCTGTCTGACAGTCCTTTACCATGAATTAAGTCTGTTTTAAAAAGAATTCAGCCCTGGCTGGTGTAGCTCAGTGGATTGAGTGCGGGCCTGCGAACCACACGATCGCGGTTTGATTCCCAGTCAGGGCACATGCCTGGGTTGCAGGCCAGTTCCCTGCAGGCCAGTTCCCAGCAGGGGATGCATGAAAGGCAACCATACATTGATGTTTCTCTCCCTCTCTCCTTCCCTTCCCCTCTAAAGATAAACAAATAAAATCTTAAAAAAAAAAAGAATTCATATGTGATATTTTAAACATATATATAAACAAACAAACATGGTGGGGGGTGGGAAGGGAAATCTGGGCTTTGTGTCAGAAAAGCAAGAGAAATGAATCAGGTTAAGGAGATGCAGTACGGTTTTGTTTTAATTTTTGAAGACCCACGTTTTCTTAACTTTTGAAACAAGATTTAACTTAGTTTACATGTACTTCTTTCCCCTCCCTCTGTTCTGCAGGCCCCCGGCATCCTACTGATTGTTGTTCAATCCATGTTAATTTGAGCCCTTGCAGTTGTTCCCTGTAATGGCAAACTCTACCATTATCCATGTTATCTCCTTTCCCAGATGTCCCCCCAGCTGCAGGACATGAAGTAACAAGAGGAGTGGTTTGAACCAGCTCATAGACACTTTCATATGAACTCATTTTAACCAGAGTGTTCAAGGTTAAAGAGCCAATACACACCTTTTCATTACAGGAACACAAGATAATTTAGATCCTAGTTTTTAGTTTATGGCCATAACCAAATTAATGCTGCAACATTTTTATGAGAATGTAACCAGATTAAATGTGAAATGAGAATAAATTATCTAGAAAAGGGTGAAATAGAGCTTTTTAAGCAAAATTTAAACACTCTACATAGAAGAGGTATACAGTGCATTTGATAACTTGAAAGAAGTCCAATATCGCTAACAATAAAGAACAAGAGGAAAGTAATAACAATTATTTTTCTAGCCAGTACTTATTGAGCATATACTCAATTAAAATAATGCATTTTGAATGCATTAATTGGATCCCTACAACATCGCATGAGGTAAGTACTAACGTTACCTTCATTTGACAAATAGGTACACAACAAATGGCCACAGGGCCAGATGAAATAAAAGGCAGGATGGCTGGAGGGTCATCTTAAGGAAATGGTCTTTATGGGTAAAGTAACCAACTGAAGAGTTTTCAGCAAGTTATCAGATTTGAATAAAGCTCATTTCAGTTTCTGTGTGGGAAATATAGTATTAGTTGACCCTTCTGAATTGTTTTCTAAAGGTCAGGCACTATTTTAAAGTCCTTTCAAGTATTAACTCATTAATTGCACAGCTAGTCTATAAGAGAGGTATTATTATTGTTCCATTGTACAGATGCAGAAATAGGCACAAAGAGAACTAGTAACTTGCTCAGGGTTACACAGCCTGTGACAATGCCAGATTCCAACCCAGGTGCACTTACCTAACCATCCACACCAAACACTGCTTGCTGCAGTCACATGTGTTGATTTGGATTAGGGTGCTAACAATGGCAATGACGACACATGGAAGGATGTGAGCAGGTATTTAGGAAATAGGGCAGTGCATTAAGCACAGTGAGGAAAGAGTCGTGGATGAAGCTAAGATTTACAAGTGGCTACCCAAAAGGTTAAAAGACTTGCACTGTTTGCTGGCAGATCATGAGTTGAGAAGCAGATGTTAGATAAGGAGGTGAGGAGCGCAAGTGTAAATTAACTTTGAGTTTGAGGAGCTTCTGACACAGCTAATGTGGGTAGTCACATACACAAGTCTGAAGCGGCTAGGGCTCCAGACGACCGTAGGAAGGAATTATCTGCATATTATTCTCTATCATATCACAAACCTGTGCTTATTTTCTCTCTTTCCAGGCAGAATGTAAACATATGGCAGATTCTTTGCTTGACTGGTCACTATTGTATTCCCAATATCTGGTATACAGTAGGTATCCCATAAATAACTGTCCAATGAATGAGTAAAAGACAGCATTAGAGAATCTTTTCACGAAGTCTCTGACAAAGGAATTCAAGTTCTCATTGTGACAGGAAATGCACTATAATAAAACAATCATCTTTCAATAGCTCTCTTAGGAAATTCTTACTTTGATTGCACCCTGCTTATTTGAAACACTGACCTGTTGGTGCAGTCTGCCAACTGGCCCTCCTCTCTGAAGATCAATGATCATATTGCCCTTTTTTACACTCAGTTCTTCTGTATCTCGTCTTGGATACACACTAGTTTGTCTTTGCCCTTCACGTGTGGCGTTAAACGACGACCCTTCAACTCGCTAAGCGGCCCACCATGCACACACACTGAGGCCCCACAGTGTGTGGAGAAGGACTTACCCTTCCTTATTTTAAACAAGCATTATTTTTACTAAAAAAACAGCCCAGCTCTACTGAGGCTTTCTACTAGCTTCATAAAGCTTCATAGTCAACTAAAATGTCATTTAAAAAAGTGTTTAGGTATATCAAAATAGTTGTGGAGATTTAAGGGTACTTGCAAGCATTTTCTTAGAATTTGGAAAAGATCCAGTTTCATTTCCCATCTGTTATTTCAAAAACCATCACAACTAAGATGAAGCAATATGTGTCAAAATTCAATCCTGTCGTATTTTTATAACCTCTTTAAGGAACTACTCCAGGAAATAATCTGCAAGTTTTCCTTTTTAAAAAGTCAAATGCAGCATTATTATTAAAATGTAAGTAGCCACCAAAAAAAGGAAGAGATTCAAAGAGAGGATAAGTAATCAGGAGTGAGGTGTTGTAAATGTAAAACAAGATCACTTACATTTTCATGAATTCTTTTGACTCACATGCAAAGTCAAGGGGAAAAGAGCAAACAGAAGTATATAGTGTATGTGTACGAGGAAAACAAGGCCTGACACGAAAACCCCAGAGTTCCAATGGCCAAAAGAGACAGGTCACGTGGGCAGGGAACCAAGGCTGTGAATAAGATTTCCTGAGGAAAGAGAAACAATAGCTGTCCTGGTCGCTTGTGTGTGCATGGTTCTCACGCTTGTTTAGTCACTTAGCTCAGAACAATTTTTCTAAATTATGATTAAGACATGTAGTTCCCATTTAAGTAAAATTTTGTGAAGCCCATAAATAATAATGCTATAAGCTTTTAGAATTATAAATGGATGTTTAATGATTGACTCAGGTTTTAAAAAGAATCCATCTGATGTGAAGCATTAAGGCAAGACATTTATTTATAGCTGTACTCCAGCCATTTCTGGCACCAACCTAAAAATTCCAATTAAGAATGAAGAAAATGTGAAGCACAGTAACTCATATAATTAAATGCATTTTGAAAACTGGGCTAATTATATCCATCCTTGGCATTGTTTGAATAAAAAGAAATAAGGGATATAAAGTTCTAGTGCAGTGCCTGACACTCAACAGAAATGGCAGCTCTTCTTGAAAGTGATACTCTGCAATATTTTAGCTGCTGTTTGAATTTAATGTATGTTATACTGTCACACTGTGATAGCCACTTTATATACATGTAAAAAATACTTATCAGACTAAATAATATAATATGCTGATATTAAAGGATTGGCCAAGGAGTCATTCTCTTGATTTAAAAATGGGGGCAGGGTAAATAGACATATGTACTGTTTTAGATGTGCAAAAGATCATGGAGAGAATAGTTAGTAAATGTTCCTCTCATCTGGTAGATGGGGACACCGAAGCCCCCACAGGTTTTCGTTGTCCAAAGTTCTTTCCCTGATGGCAGAACCTACTTAGTACTGGGACACTTGATTTGGGAGTTGCAGTGTGATATTATTAACAAGAATTTGGAAAGCAAATAGAGGATACTTTATTTCTTATAACAGTAAGACTGCTCATTGTAAGCTTCTGAAAGAATCCACTGGCTATCATGATGTTCCTCTTAGCTTCTTGATTTTGGATATTTTTACATAAATATGCTTACTTGGGTTGAGAAAATCTCATGGGTTGGGCAATGGAACAAATTGAAAAATGCTATTCTTCCAACAAATATTTTATAGATATAATGTTAGAAAACAAGAACTAGGTGGTGTGGAAGAGTCTGGAGAAAGTATAAAGATGTATTGGGAGGGGTGAAGAGAGAAAGAGAAAGCCTAAGGGAGACAGGGAGAAGAAAAATGGCACAACCGTTGCTAATGCACGATGGAGTCTACTACGAACCGGGAAACAAAGACTCTACTGCAAAGTGGAAAATTACAGAAAAACTCTGGGGGGTACCAAGAACAGCAGAAAGTAGCCAAGTCAAAAATAAGCATACTTTTTAAGGAGGTGAGTGAAAGGGTTTTATGTCTACAAGAAACAAGGAATGGGAAAACAGTCTGGCAGGCCCTTAATGACTTGAACAGTTACCAGTGAGGAGGGAAGTCCACTCCCAGCTATATACCCAAGGGAAATGAAAACATATGTCTACCCCCAAACTTGTAAACATTTGTTCACAGAAGCATTATTCATGACAGGCAAAAGGGGAAAACAACCCAAATGTTGAATGGATAAATAAAATGTGGCATTCACACAATGGAATATTATCCAGCCATAAAAAGGGCTAGAGAACAGATGTATATGCTACCACATGGATCAACAACATGTGAAGTCAAGAAGCCAGTCACAAAAAACCACATATTACATGATTTCATTTATATGAAGTATTCATAAATAGGAGAATAAAAAGAGAAAGTAATCTAAGATTAAAGAGAAATGGGAAGTTAAATGGTAGGTACAAAATAGGGGCAGGTTCAGACTACCTTAGGAAATGGAGAGGCCAAAGAACTTATGTGTATGACCCATGGACATGAACTAAGGGTGGGTAATATGGGTGAGAGGGGGTACAGGGCAGAGGGGAACAAAGGTGGGGGGGAATGGGATAACTGTAATAGCATAATCAATAAAATATATTTAAAAAAAGAGAGATAGAAACGTTGTGGGGGGTACAGCATTTCTTTATGAGATAATGAAAATGTTCCAAATTGTTTTTACCAATGGTTGTATTACTTTGTGTATATACTAAACACTACTGATTTGTACATTTTTCAATGGATGAATTATATAGTATGAGAATTATAACTCAATAAAACTATTACAAAAAAAAAACCTCTCCAAAAAACAAGGAGAATAACTTCAGAAAAGCAAGTCTGAAATGAAAAACAACCCTGCAGAGATAAAAGTCAATGAGGAATAGGTGAGAGAAAGTACCTATCTGAGGCCTAAATTACCGAATGAGGAAGAAAGGCAAGGATTTTTGAGCTGCCAATTGGTGGGGGTATGAGAGATTACAGAGGAGTTAGATGACAAACAGGTATAAATGTTCAGAAAGATGACTTGCTTTTGAATACAGTCAATATAACACTGGTAAAACTTGCTGTTTAAAATTTGCTAAACATGGTGGCAAGCGTTATTTCACCAATTACCTATTTGATATTGTAAATTGCCATTGCACTGGACATTGGCATAACTATTATTACTACTAATTCATTTCTGTTTGTCCTGAAGCACTTAGCTTGATGCCTTGTCCACAATAGGCACTCAATAAATATCTGATGAACGAAACTGACCATCACAGCCAGAACTCAAGGCTCTGTAATTATAAAACATAACTGAGGCCAAGCCATTAAAAAAAGCAGACTATTACTCCACCTCTGAAATATTTTAATGGATCTTAAATGAAAGTTTTAATTTGGTTAACAACAAAAAACACACAAGCATAATTTAGTAATCTAATACGAAATTAAAAAGACCTATTAGAAAGGTAAGGGCATTTTGAGAAATGCTTTTAAGAAATAGCCACATTTTAAGGAAATGTGACTATTCATATTATATACACAACAAAACAGGCATTTTACATTATTTTGCTAACTTCAAAATTTAAACTCAAGTAAAGTTTTTCAAGTAAAGTTTTCATGACAGGTGCTGAATCCTACCTATTTTTTCTGACAATATCAATAAGCAGCCCAACTACATGATACAATTATTTTTCGCATTTAAATTTAAAAGTCTGGCTCAGTGTTTAAAAAATAAATTAATTAATAAAACAGAAAAAGTATCAAGAGAAAAATGAAAGCACATTTACCACATTATATAAAATAAATCACTCCAAAACAAGAAAGCAGCGTGAGCATTATTTCACCCAACCTACCTGGAAGCATATAATACCAATATACAAATAAAGTAAAACCTACAGTCTGGAATGATTCAGTGGCTATCACTCATTAGCTTCTAGTTGACAATATAAATAAAAATGAATGGAACAGCAAGTTAAAAAAAACTTGTCTTTAGCTTAATCGTTGGTGCAGAAGGCATAGCAGGGGCTGGCTGCCTGGTAGCAGCTTTAGCTTTGCTGGCTTGGCTTGCTCGAACAGCAGTTTCCAGACGTATTTTCAGCTCAGGAGCGGCTCCCATTACTGTCTTGAAAGCGTGTGGATACAGAGGTCCAATATGCATTAAATTCTGGAGTGCAAATTCATGAAGATCTTTGGAGGCTGTGTTTGCTGAGGCAAAAGAATTTTCATCCAGCAGGTAAGAGATCAAAGTGGGAACTAGAAGAGCAAGTAACTGGACTCCTGCAAATAACAAGGTTAGTCTGATGATGATCATGAATCTGAAAATGACAGTCGACTTTTCTTTTAAAACGAGGCACAGGAGTCTGAATTTTAATAAAATATAAATAAACATGTATAATCTTCTTTAGACCTCAATGATAACTCATAATTATTATTAAATATATACCAAATGCCCAAGCTATGTTAGGGTAGGAAACCAGGCTTGTTAAGAGTATATTTTGTGTGTGTGTGTGTGTGTGTGTGTGTGTGTGTTTTATTTAAAAAACAATGTTTGGTGTAGCTTAGTGGATTGAGTACCAGCCTGTGAACCAAAGGGTTGTCAGTTCAATTCCCAGTTATGGCACATGCCTGGGTTGCAGGCCAGGTCCCCACTGGGGGCAGGCGAGAGGCAACCACACACTGATGTTTCCCTCCCTTTCTCCCGCTCTGTTTAGATATAAATAAATAAAATATTTTAAAAAATAAAAACAATGCTTAAAAGATTAAAAAGTAATAAACCTTTTACAATTGCCACCTAGTAGAATGTATTTTGAAGGTGAGATGGTAGAATATTTAAGAGTAATTCAGAATAGGGAGGCTGGAGTAGGGAACAGGAACCTGAACAGCATCTATTTACTATGATTTAACTAAGACAAGATATTTCCTTCTCTTTAAAATAGAAATACAGCTCTTTCCCATTTCATCATTTCCTCACCATAAGTTAAGGGGAAAAAAATCTTTCAAAAGTAAGGGATACATACATACTAGGATAAAAGAAGAACGCATGCCTGGCGGACATAAATTCCAAGTCCTAAAAAAAACTTGCTGGAGGCTTAATTCCCTTTACTAGTCTCTCTGTCTGTCCATATTAACATCATCCTGGAATATAAATTTCATTAAAGCTATTTTTCTTTTAAAAAATATGTAATCATATATATGTGTATCTTACAATGAACATTGAGAATAACTCTTTCCCCAGCTTTAATGAATGCTAATTGTGGTAGAATGGCAATACGTGAAGTCAAAGCCAAGGCTGCAGGGGAGCAGGAAACGTCTGCTACAGAATGTGGGATACAACCCTCACTGATGTCATCAAAGATAATAATCGCTGGGGCCTTTCCAGAACCCCCACCTCACTCTGGCCCTGAACTTCCTCTTTCCCTCCTCCGTGTTTTCCTCCACAACCTTTATTCATTTCTGTATCTCACTATCATGTCTACATCTAAAATTAATATAGTTTTAGCCATTTTAACTCTGTAAAATTGTGTAGAGATATGTCTACACTATACATGCATATGAATTGCCTATCTATACATAAAAGAAATAAAACTTATCTGAGAGGGAGAAAATGTTGCCTGTGGTTTCCCTCTAGAATGGAAGCTCCATCAGAGCTTTGTGTGTTTTATTTCACACTGGATCACCAATGTCTAGAACAGGACCTAGGAAATGGTGAGGTATCCAATAACTATTTGTTGAATGAGTGAATAAACATACATGCACCTTTTCTCTTGGAGACCATTCAGAAGTTTTTGACTAATTGAATTTTTTCCATGTTAAAATTTCAGAAGATGATCACCTGACATTTTAAAAGTCCCAAGCAAGTTCTCCAATCAGCCAGATTTAGCTCATGTTCCCTCACAAAGAATGATAGTAGTACTGTATAATAAGACTGACCTTTATCATGAAAATATAATAGTAAATTGTCAACTAAATATGAAATTATTTCAGTACATTTTGTGCTTACTAAAACAGAAGAGCTTTCCAACAGTAGCTTAAAAGGTGAGCTTTTAGTTTTAACAGTTAAAATATAATTAATTGGAAAAAATCTATTATAAGTTATTTAAGAATCCATCAAGTATCTGGAAATGTGCCAAGCATTTTAGGAAATATATACTTCACCTCCACCTAATGCTTTTATTACCTAGTTGAAGAGCGTATGTATACAGCACATAGAACTAGAGAACCATGTGCTAAAAACCTATAGGTAACATTGGAGATAGAGTTCATCAAAAGACTCACACGCAGTTCAGCAATACCTTAGGATTTTATAGTTTTAGTAATTATTTTAAAATAACAAGGCCATAACATAAGGTTGATTACAATTGCCAAAGAAACCGTATGAAGGAAAACATCGGAATGGGTGAATAACCTGGCAACATTTGAAGAACTGAGACATGACGTAGATTTATTTAAAAAGGGAGAGAAAAAAACACTGGAAGAGAATGAAGATACAACCAACAATGTATACGGATTAAAATGAGCAGAGTGAGAAAACTGGACTGGTCAGGTTTGTAGGTATACACGCTGGGAAACAGAATAAAAAGCTCTGAAAACCAAGAAAAAATATTTGAACTTGATGAAGTAAAGCAAGAGGAAATTACTCAAAAGTCTTAAACAAGGGAGAGAGAAATTGTTTTAGATATATCTGATGGGAATTTCTGCTAGCAAACTATTTTAACTGTGTATTTACAAGAATAGGAAGCAGGTTTCTCTAGAATCCTAGAGAAGTTCCAAAAAGAGATAGGACAAGTTTGGAGTAATAGATTGAATAAAGATGATGGAAAAGAGTTAATAGGCAAGTCTAATTTATTATCTTCAGGTTGTAAACTTGGTCATTTGGGGTAAGAAAAAATTCACAGCCTGTTTCTATAGTGGATACTACAAAGTTAAAAACAAAAATTAACATATGTGAAAAAAGTTGAGTGATAAATTTAAAAGCTGAAAATTTACCCTTTTGGAATCATATTACTATATTTCATATAACAACTTATTGTAGTATTACTTAACACTATCTATGGTAAATATCAATATAAATAACTGTATTGCAGTATTAGTGAGATATATCGATAATATGCATCATCAAGATTTTTTCATTTTTTTAATGGACTGCTTCACTCAGAATACAGATTTTTGTACTACAGCATGCCTTTTAAGAGTTAGAGTAAGTTATTAGCATTTTAAAAATTTTAATATCTTATACATTGATATTTGATTTCTTTATTTGATATTATCCTCCTAATTAATGTTATCACATTCCATTAATATTTACCTTTTACCTTTAGTTTATCTTTAGTAAATATTTACATCTACCTTTGATTTTTGCACAGCATTAGCCTTAGATTTAGTTTCACTGTTGCAATAGCCTGTGTCTAATATCAAATATGATTTATATAATATAGATCTTCATGTCAGACTAGTGACTTTTATAAGAAAATACTTACTGTTCTGTTCTTCCCCAAGAGCAACCAATGTTTCAAGAACTTTGATTCCTTCTTGAACAGCTAAAAGCTCTGTGTTACTGGCTGGTCTATTTCGTTCAACAGCCTTTAGCTTTTCAACCACTATTGGAGCTAATGAATGGATATAGGGAGTTGAAAGGGCACGGTTGGAATGTTGGAAGACTGAGAGGAGAAGCTGGTAACATTTGGCTTGAACCTATATAAGAAAATCATTGTATTACTTAACATGTGTGATAGTTCTTATCTGCTGTACAATCACATTGCACCTTAATACACACTGAGAAGATGTAATACTACAGAATGAAAACAGAAATGCAGGGCTAGTCAATGCTACTTTCTACTTATAGAAATGGAGTACAATAATGAGACTGCTAATAAGCTAATGAAATAAAAACAACTGAAAATAAATTAATCAAATAAATATTATTTATAAGTTAACTGCTGAAGTACCATGCTTATATAATTTGTACATTTCTACAGTGTAGGGGAAGCTAAACACCAGACATTTTCATTTTAATTTGTTTTTTAATTCTTTTTTAATACAATTGTCCCTCCCACTTTAGCCTATTTAATAGGAAGGCTAATACTGAATGATGTCAAACAAAGCTATAAAAATAAATTGCTTAGGCACCTCAACTCCATTTGAATTCCCTGGAAATGACTGCTTATGCCAATTGAGGTTTTCCAGGCCTAGAAAGTAAGGTCTCCTTGGATCAATTTTAGATTAGAAAGACTCCGTATTAATTAAAAAAAAAAAAAAAAAGGCAGGAAGGAAGCAAGGGAAGAAAGGAAGGTCCATTAACATATGGGACAAAGAGTGGAAAGAAACTGCTTCAGCACTTTGGGAGAGGGGAGGGTGGCAAACCTTGCTGGAACTAAATCCCCAGATACAGATCTCTGATCCAGGGACACAGTATAAAGTCTAGGATCATGTTACCAAACTGAAATTTTTCAGATGTGTAGAGGGTATGAGAAACATTACTTTAGACTTCAACATTGTAAAACAAACTTTTTTTCTGAAAAAACTAGCTTCCAATTGATTCATTAAAACAGGCAATAAAATAAATTTATCTTTTAATGCCCTTGGTATCATTAAGTAAACAGTGAAAAATACAATCACAGACTCGTAAAATCGCTAGCAACATAAACCAGAATTAACCAAATATTTTAGGTACTGGAGAATTTCTGCGCATGTAAATTAACATACATGTAAGTCCCTCCTAGTGTCTAAACCTTCTGATCTTTTTGAGTTTTTCTGTTTAAAAGGTATAGAGTAAATATTAGGTTTTCATTTGCTATATCATACATTTTAACAAATCAATCTGAAATATTCCTGATAAAGCGGAATATTCACCTCTATGTTTAAGTGCAACTTACCCATGGGTCACACGAATTTAATGCGGTTTTAAATCTGCTCATGCAGCCATTCTGTAATGACTGGACTCCTATTATTTCACTGCTAGCAGACCACAGGAAGAGTGCGATCGCCGTCAGCATGCTTACTTCATCAGGCAAAGGCACAGAATCTTCTGAAATAGATGAATAATGAAATACTGAAGTATATGAAAAATGAATGCAGTGTGCTGTTTCTAACGTGCTTTGGAATTTCAATCTTGAACAATTACCCTCTCTCTCCCCAACAACATTTATAGCAGTGTGTGTCTCAATCTAACACAGCCCATGAACAACTTCATGAATAGAGCTCATCTACTATTGAGGACAGAGGAGATACTTTATTAGAAGTTCTACATTTAAGTCCCTTTTCCTTGTTTTTCTGGATGGTACAATATTAATTGAACAAAGTAAGTCATAAGTCCTAAGAACTCTAGTATGAAAAGCTTAATTAGATATGAAAGATAAAAAAATAATATGGAAATATAAAATTACTTATAAGTCATTTAACTTTTTTTGAGTTTAGATTAATCAAACATTTCCAAATACTCTCCTTCCAACAAAGTTAGATGACTTTGGTAAAATATTCTAAGTAATTTAAAAATCCAGAAAAGACTTTTCTTAGTGATATCACCTTCCTATTTAATAAATGTGAAATTCTACAAATTCTACACAACCATAAGTAAAAAAAAGAGTCTTGCACAATTTCCTGAAGATAGTAATCTCATAATTTTAGAGGAATTTCTTGCTATTTCAATCATTTATTCAGAAATAATAAACCTAATGAAAATAGAGTATATAATTAGAAAGAAAGGAAATATGTACATTTATTTTAAAGAACAATACTAGTAAACATAAAATAAGACAAACGATTTTATGATTATCATTTTTTCCACAACTGAACTTACCAATGTTCTATATATGTGAATTTGGGTTAATGTGGCAGCTGCAAATACCCAGTGATAATCAGTTATTTATCAGAATTACATATACGTTTAATATATATGTTTATCTTATAATGAGGGTACCATACAATAGTCCACTAATGTAATATAAAGAAAAAAAGTGATGTAAAATTCAAAGGATTCAACCAATCTATAATAACCTTAGTCATACATGTTAAAAACTTATAAACTCCACAGTAGGAATATTACTCTAGGTGAAATGACAACAATCTCTAATTCAGAGTTGGGACCATTGCAGGCAATTTTTTTTGTCAGAAATTAACATTTTATTCTTCAACTGTGGCTTCAGTAATAGAGATAATACAACATGAGCCCACTCTATCTTAGAGCCAGAAAGTAAGGAAGTAGCTAGGAAATAACGGGGTCATATCAAACCTCCCAACATGTATCTAAGTTTTAAGACAAGGGCATTTAGAGTCCATATCCAAAAGGGCACTAAAGTTCACATCTGAAAGACATGACCAAAACACCTTTCTGAGTTGATTCAGTGTTATACAGTAATTCTATTCACAAGCTCATTCAATTAATTAATTAGAGAAGAGATAGCCTATCGATTAAAAACTTTAAACTCTGACTAGGTTACCTGGTTGAGAATATTCCAGGATGCATGCAAGGGTGCTACGAATGAGAGCTGTCCACTGTTTTTGAGTGTCCTCCGTTCTGGCCAATGACAGTGTCACAATATTTTTAATCCCTTGAAGAGCTGCACTAACTGGCAGAGGAACCTGATTATCTGCAGACTTTACTGCCGTGTCTTTCAATATCCTTGCAATTAAAAACAGAATGGTGGGCAGAATAGTCATACATCCTGAAATCAAAACAAAGTGGGTTACTCATAACTCTTCAGTTCCCATATTTCAGTTGTTTCACTGTTTATATTTTTTACAATTGATTATGGTTTAATATTATTTCTTTTCCTTCTTTACATAAAATTCATTGCATTACTATTACTATAGTTTAATGTTTGAAAAAGAAAATAAGAAAAGTGGCAATTTATTTCAAAGAGGATGGTATTTTTTTCCAACTAGCCTTGTTTTTATTATTTCCAGTACTTTATCTATTTAGTATTTCATGTCCTTCATAATGAAATTAAGAAAGGAAGATGGAAAACACTACTATATCCATACCTTGAAAAGTAGCTGAGTAACTTGGTGAATCTTGTAGCAATTCTAAGATATGTAATCAATCTTCAGTGTACAAAAGTCAGCCTAACCAAGCCAGGTAATGATAAACAGAGTATGTGGGTAAGCAAATGAGAAGTGTCAGAGTCTGCCCTGGCCAGGTGACTTGGTTGGAGCATCCTCCCATACACCAAAAGGTTGCATGTTTGATTCCCAGTCGGGGCATACCGACTGGGAACCTAGGTTTCAGGTTCAATCCCTGGTTGGGGCACATATAGGAAGCAACAAATCACTGTTTCTCTCTCAAACTAATGTCTGTCTCTCTCTCTCTCAGTCTCTCTACAGCCCCCATCCCTCCCTCTCTCTCTCTCAAATGAATAAAAATACATCCTTAGGTAAGGATTACAAAAGAAGGGAAAGAAATGACAGAATCCTAGATTGTAGCTGAAGAAGCTTCAAGCTCATGGAATTCAACCTCCCACTTAATGACAGGCTCCTTCCACAGCTCTCCCTTTCTGTGATTGCATTCTGCCTGCAAAGCCTACCATTTTCACATTTGTGGGCTTACATTGAGCTCTAGTTTATTTTTGTCTCCCAATAATATCATTTCTACCTTCTGGATAAACAGAGGGACATCTACTTTTCCATTCAGTAGTTCTTTATTTAAGTGCAATAGCTATTATCTTTGTTTAGCTACAATTTTTTTTCAGTTACTCCTTAGAGTTGGTTGTCACTCTCCTCTGATTTTCTATAGTTTGTCAATGTTGCTCAAAGTGGCAACCAGATCAGACACTAAAGGGTTTAGTAATTCCACCTTGTGCTTGTCTGCTAAAATTCAGTGTCTTCCCTCTCAGTGTGGTTCTATCTTTTTGTTGAAGTTTGTCAGAAATACATGTGAAATGAGATTTAATATACTAAAATCCTAAATATAAATACACCCTTAAAAATACAACCTCTCCCTTCACACGGAAACTTAAGAGGAAAGTAAGTCATCATAGTGTTTAAAATCAAAAGCAAGCTCATCTTTGTCTACCATAACGTGATGCACTTTCAAAGAGTGACCAATACTGTACCAGCAGGCGAACACAGGGACGGTAAGTCGGAGAGTATGGTGACTGTGGCTGCCACTAGACGAGCACTTTCTTCTGAAAGCCGGGTTTTAGCAGCTATGTGACTTGGGGAGTCTGACATCTTGGTACTGAGGTGTGGCATGTGCCGCACTAAGATGAACATCAACAGCTCCATCGTCGCAAACACAAGAGATTTTCCGGGAATAAGACCACCGCTGTCACCTCCTTCTCCTAACACGGGACAGGACTCTTTTTCCATGTCATCTTCATCTTGGGTAAATAGAAAATTTGGTGAGTTTCCAGCAAAATAATAATAATGACAACAAATAGTAGATAAAACAACACAATAAATATGTTTGAGAAATTCTTTCAAAAGAATTTATAACTGAATGTATACTGACTGATATAACATGTCTTTTGCAGAATAATTATCTGCCTTATTAGAATTCTGTTTATTGACCTCTCTTTAAAAGTAAAAAATAATCCATTTTTCACTTGAAAAAAATTTGTTAGATATTTTTATTAAGAACGTATTTCATGCCCTGGCTGGTGTACCTCAGTGGATTGAGCGTGGGCCTGCAAACCAAAATGTCACTAGTTCAATTCCCAGCACATGCCTGGGTTGCAGGTCAGGTCCCCAGATGGGGGCGTGCCAGAGGCAACCACACACTGATGTTTCTCTTCTCTTTCTCCCTCCCTTCCCCTCTCTCTAAAAATAAATAAATAAAATCTTTAAAAAAAAAAGAATGTATTTCGTAATAGGAGTAACACATATATTCAGTATAACCCTATGAAGTTGATACTTTGAAGCTGAAAAATAGTTGACTATCAGCAATTTAATTTGGTTCTTTTTAATGAAAGCAAAGTCAATTGCAAATCTCAATGTATGATTAATTTTTTATTTAAAAATATCTCCGTGGCATTAGTATTTTAAAAATGAGAGTACAAATAAGATCTATGTCAAAGTTAGTATAATTTTTAGTGCTTACTTAGAGTGTTTCTTTTTTCTTGCAAATAATCCTGAGCAGCTCGTACTATCTGCTGTACGACTCCAGTAACCAGCAGCTGGACGGATGGTGGATTCCAGGTCAGTAAGAGGCGGTGCAAAACACTCAGCAACTCAACACCAATCAGCTGTTATGAATTAACACAGATGAAGTTAACTAATTTTCATTTCAAAGGATAAACTTATATTATTAAAATCTAAGATAATATGTATATCAATAAATTTGGTAGCTAAAATTAGCACATCGGACTATGTAACAGAAAAAAACATCATCACAGTCTTGAGAAATGGTCACATTTTATCTCAACATGTTTTCAGTCAACAAATTATTTTGCTGTTTATATAATTAAATATTTTCCTATTAAAAATGATCGCTCTCCTCTTTCCTCTATTTGAACTGAGCAGTATTGTGAGAGTCCAGTGACATCCAAGTTTTTGATTTTCAGGCTAAACCGAGCACCCAAGAGGTGTCTACCAGAGATTCCAGGCACTGCTGGTAGTCCCTCTCCATTCGTCTCAGCAAATACCTCAAATCTATCACTACTCACTTTAAGCCCTTTACATAGAACCCATCCTAAACATAGATCAAGTCCTCTAAATAGCCCATACAGAAATGAGGAAAAGTCAATCATTAAACTGTTGAGATGAGTAGTTAAGCCAGTGCAACAAAACAAAACAAAACGATAACAACCCTGCATTGAGACAGAAAACTTCCTCAAACATGTAAAAGTAGTATCAATTCTTTAATGGCCTTATAAATTATTTTAGCCCTTTATTAGTAGAATCATAAACTGGGACTGAGGTCATCCCTTAAGTTTCTAGTTTAACTTGTCTGCTGATGAATAAATCAAAGAAGGCATAGTGACTGTCACCAGTCTAGTTGTGCCTGGACATCCCAAATTCAGTATAGGGTCTTAAATAAAGACAAAATCCTGAGTAATTACTATATAAGATTTCATATGTGAGAAAATTATCTTAAGATAAATATCATGAAAACAAAGCATAGAATTAATTATCTATCTACAGGAAGAGACTGTACCTGATCTTCTGCAATATGGATCCGGGCATAAGGAGAGTCGAATAAGGTATGTAAGGCCTGCAGACAAGCTGTGACATGCTCAACGGGCTCCTCAGGTCTGGGGGAACAAAGGAACTGTATACTCACACCTGTGATGTACAAAATAAAACCACGGGTTTGTCGATATCAAAACACGATTGCTCTCATACCAAATTTTTCTCTATTCATATTTACTTTTTTTTAACAAGTTACTTTCATGTATATATATTAATGCCTTAAAGTAGAGTTCAAAATGATTTCCAAAATAAGCAGCTAAACTTAATAGATTATAGCTTTGCAATTATGTTACTAATCAAATTGGAGGTGGGGAGGTAGTCCTAAGATCATCACATTGACTAAGAAGATATTCAATTTTTTTATTTCTAGGACATTTAAAAATAACACATTAAGAAAAAATTTGTGAAAACTATAAAATTACATTTCATTAAATGGTTGCCAAAATATTGTCATGCCTGCCAAGTTTTTTAAATGGCAAGGCACAATGAATATTGTGGGTTATAACTGCTCTTGATATGCATAAAGGTAAGGTCACTGTTTTGTAAATCGTTAACATTTTCATTTATGAAATCTACTGACAAACTATAATTTTGCATTAACAAGTATGTTCCTTTTCCCTTCCAAAAAATATAAGATGACTAAGAGCTTTGTTATGATGTATAACATCGATAAAGCCATTATAAATTAAGATTTATTCCAATTTACTTTAACTTTGCATTTTATTATTTCCTCATAGAATGATCTGTTAAGTGCCAAGCCAAAAACAAAACAAAAAAAATGTTAAAAAAGAAGTTTACTTTGTTTCTTGAAAGAATGTTGCTCTGTGAATAAAGGTGATAGCCATAATTTTTACAGCCATTTTTAAATTTCTAGATTAACAATTAAATTTCTAGATTAAAAATTTAGTTAACACCTTAGAAAATGTGCTTAAAATCCTCCTTTCCTTCTCGGACTTGTGCTATGTAAAACTTTCCATAGCATTAAAAAGAAAGATATGAAAGAGGTCAGATCATCCCACATCAAAATATGCCACTCTGGTATATTGATTATTTTGAGCTGAAGATACTGGAGAAACAGCAAGTATATAGGTAGGAAGGGCTTTCTGACTCTTCTTCTCAAAGCAGGTCATAAAATTTCTCCCGATAATAGTGCCCTCCCTGTATCAGGAAAAGAACATTCCTATCACCAGAGACTGGGAGTCCATGTCAAAACAGGCCTGTACAAACCAACCTCCTAAAATAACCCTTAATTCCATTAGTTTCTCCCATTTACTTCCTAGTCACTGTCCCACAGTTTGCTGCCCCTGGCCCAAACCCCTGTGTCTTGCCACAGCTCTACAATGTATTGTTCTTTGTGTAATATAGTAGATAAGATTTGGGGCCTAATGGCTACTCTGGGTCTTCATTTTCCTTCTAAAGACTCCTGTGTACATATGAAAATATTAAATAACTTTGTTCGCTTTTCTCCTGTTAATCAGTATTATGTGGGTTTAATTCTTGGTTCAGTCACAGAATCTAAGAGGGTAGAAGGAAGTTTCCCGAGATACGACTTTTCAGAAGGTATATGTGTTGAAATACCTTAATATGGCTCACCTACCTAAAATTAGGTGCATTCTGTCTTGGTTAATTTCTGGTAAAGACTTAGCACTAGGTGTTGATCCTGAGGCTTGGTTTAAACTGACAGCGGCAGAACGTTTTTGTAAACCAGATACAGCTGCTGCTTCTGCTGACTCTGAACACGTAAATCCTGTGCTGTTTAACCAAAGTGCCACTGCATGGAGAATGGGAGCCCAGGAGTTCCGGTAGTGAAGTCTAGCAGTATCGATAGTCTCAGGAGTATAAAATGCGCCACCTATAAAACAATCATATCAAAAATATTATTTTTATTCTAAGTGTTCACTCATTTACGTGCCACTAACTTATACTCATTACATACTGTCTTAGTCCATTTGGGCTGCTGTAACAACATACCACAAATTGGATAGCGTATACACAACAGAAGCTTATTTCTCATAGTTCTGGAAGCTGGAAGTCTGAGACCAGGGTGCCAGTGTGATCCACTGAGCGCCTTCTTCCAGATTTTCCTTTTCACTATGTTCTCAAATGCTGGAAGGGGTTATGGAGCTAGGTAGGGGTCTCTTTTTGGGGCGGGGCCTCTGATAAGGGCACTACTCCTATTGATGAGGGCTGCACACTCTCCTGCTCAAAGTACCTCCCAAAGGCTCTACCTCCTACTATGATTACTATGATTACTATGGAGATTAGGTTTTAACAAAGAATCCCTAGGGGACAAAGACATTCATTATCCTCCTTACAAAGCCACCAAACTAACATCTTTCCTGCAGCTGCTGAACTGGAGCACCTGTCTCTTCTTCACTCATGCGGGGGCATCCAGCCTTTCCTTTGCAACTGCCCAAGCCACTGAACATCCTCTCTAACCTCTCTCCACCCTCTGGCCACAGGCTTCATCTTCATTGTTGGAGAGACTCAGAAAACCCTTTTCACTTTCTCTTTCTGTCACAACTTGGGGGCTCTGCTGCTTTTTTTTTTTTTTTTTACTTTTCTTCTCCCATTTTTCCCTACCTCCTGTTTCCACTACCAAACTGAGGACTTCCTTGCCTGTCCTTGCACACATACACTGGCAGCCAGCACAGCAATATACTTCATCATACTCATGCATATTGACTGGTTATGCATGGTTACTTAGAGTACCCTGGCTCATAGCTAGCACTGTAGCAGTGAGAACACTTTTGCTTTGGCTAACAAGTAAATTTAATACTATGGTTGAACCCACAAATTCAATATGGAGAAACATGCTCTACATGAGAGAATGCCAAGTTGAAGTCCACAGAAATTTAAGATGCTGTTATTACTGCTGTTTTTAGTGTCCAACAATTCCATTTTGTTTAATTATTACCAAAGCAAAACTCTGAACGTAGTACTTACCATCTGGGGGGAGCTGACTCGCAAATTCAGCTGGTAAAGTCAAAAGTGCATAGTCTTTTAGTGCTGCTAACCACAGGCGGCTGAGTGTTGGCAGTTCAGGCTGTACAAGTGTTATTAAACTATCTGGCGGTAGCTCATCTATGGTGCCATAATCATCATCATCATCATCAGTATTTTTAATTGCTCCCTTTGGTTTAGACTCTGCTTCCTTTTTAATATTCATAGCAACCACATATACCTAGTAAGATATTCAGGAAGAAAAAATGGCATAATTTTTTTAAATGGCATATTCTAAGTTGTTATGAGCATGCAGTCATCAAAAGGCAACTGAATATAAATAAAGAATATACAACCTCACGATTTCCTGATAACCTCAGAAGAATAATGCTCCCTGCCTTGGAGGCAATCCATTTCATTGCTCTGACTTCTCACTGGTGTTCCACTCACAACATATCCTTTGAGTAGGATCCTCTGAATTTTTTCTGGCTTCTCTTGTTCCATTTTACAATGCCCCCTTTTACATGTGTTTTTCTTTTCTTTTTCCCCATAGAGTATAATTTCCTGTTTACAGTTTCCACTTTTATAGACTTACTAGACACAATCCAGCATTCAAAGAAGAGGGCAGAGAAGTCAGAGATGGATTTCCATAAATATCCTTCTATGTATCCTTATGAGATACTTAGCAACCTAGGCTTCACAACAGAGAGCTGAGCCAACAATATCATCTACTAGTAATATACACTATCTAGATCCTTTCTCTCCACTTTTTAAAACCAAAAAGATATGAAACTTTAAAAATTTTTTAAAACTTGCAACTTCCTGAAACATAATTTTAAAGATTCCTCTTTGTTGAAGTTATTTTTTGTTTGTTTTCTTTGTTTTTGTTCATTTGAGCTTCGGTAAATGGGACACGCAAGCTGAATTACACATCAATGAAAAAAGCAAAAAAAAAAAAATGAGGGGGAGAAGAAGAAAGAAAATTGCACTAGGTAAAATTCTTGAGAAAACTGGTTTCCCCTACACAGTGCTTTTTCTCACTGTACCCGATGAGGAAGTCCATGGGCGTGCACATACACCATCAACTTCTCGGTGGCAGGGTCTTATCTCTATGGCTACAACAGCACACAGCTACAGAGCAGTCATTCTAAGTTCTAGACAATGGTTACAGGAAACAATGAACCTTCACTTTTTAGAAAAAGCATTCTTGAACACTGCCATGGTCTGTAATAGTTATGGTTTAGAAATTCTAACCATGAATATTTAGAAACAGAGAACAATTCATTTTAAGAATGAGAACTTTGGATTCCAAATGATAAAGCTATCACATTCATATTTTCTAGTATTCTCAAACTTGCTTCCCCCACACCCACGTTTATCATCATGCTGACACTGTGAAAACCTCTCATCAGCACTACAGCATATTTGACCATCCGCTCCTCGGATCCCTGCCGGGGGCTTATTCTTGCCTTGCAGTTGCCGTTGTGCTAGGACCCAAGACAGTGAGGACAAACAGTACATGGTTTTAGCCTCCCGTGAACTCACACACTGATATAATGATAGGGGAGTGAAAAACATGCTAAAAAAGGAATGTTCTTTTAAACTTGTTTTGACTGATTTATCTTCCGAACTTTACTACACTCAGTGCCTAGATACAGTGCCTGGCACCCACCTAAAAAATACTGGATGGTTCGTGTAAAGAATGAATGCATCTCAGGTATAGAATTGTGTGTGGATTTTATCTGTATGTGTTTCCATTACCATTTACCCCTCGTATACCCTCTTCCATCCCTACCCACCTCTGCGATCTCCACACTGCTGTCCACGTCCAGAGTGCTTTTTTCTTTTTTGCTCAATCCCTCTACCCTGCAAACACCTCCAGAGAGCTGCCAGCCTGCTCTTTATTTATGATTCTGTCTCTATTTCACCTGTTAGTACAGTTCCTTCATTAAACTCCACATGCCTGAAATCATATGGTATTTGGTTTTCTCTGACCGGCTTATTTTACTTAGCGTAATATCCTCCAGGTCTATCCACGCTGTTGCAAAGGATAAAATTTTATTCGTTTTTACGACCCGGCAGTGTTCCATTGTGTAAATGTACCACGGTTGTTTTATCCACTCCTCTACTGACGGACACCGGGGTGATTCCAGATCTTGGCTGCTGTAAACAACACTGTCATGACACAGGGCGGGGCTTATGTTCTTTTCAATCAGTGTTTCAGGTTTCTTCGGACATATTGTGGTTTTTATTTTCTTCATTTTACTTATACTTTCAATTTTTGTATTTTTCCTGTGTAATATCTAATAAGGAAAATAAATTTGTTCCTATTCACTTAATACCATTTCTTACAAACTCACATGTTCCTAGAGATAACCAGCTATTAAAAAACAAAACGCAAAAATGCCTAGCACCCTATAGCCTTGGTATCAATGAATGATGGCAAATTTCATCAAACAAAAGACTTGGCCTAAATTATTTTCTATTACTTATATCTGTATGTTTTCTCTGCCTAATTTCCCCATAGTAAATAAGGGGAGCCCTTCCTCGATATAGAAGTTTTAAAAAACTTATTGAAAAATATTATTTTCAAAGATTTAATAAGAGGCTTTTGTAAAGTGATGGGGTGCTATTTTTAAATAATTTATTAAAGATTTTACTTATTTATCTTTAGAGGGGAAGGGAAGGAGGGAGGGGGAAAAATATCAATGTATGGTTGCCTCTCTAGTATCCCCTGCCGGGAACTGGCTTACAGCCAGGCATGTGCCCTGACCGCAATCCTTTGGTTCGCAGGCCTGCACTCAATCCACTGAGCTATACCAGCCAGGGCAATAAGAGGTTTTTTTGAGATCCAATTGAGTCACACCACTCAGGGCTAAAGGTCAGTTTAAAGAACACAAAAATAAAAAAAATAAATTTGTGCCTGTAAGAGTAGAGAAACATTTTCTCGTGCATGGAGAAAGTTCAAAAGCAAAAGGCCACGGTTACCTCTGCCCAGGCTTTGAGAACGGCCAGCTTTTCCATGGTTGCGGCGCTCTCTCGATACAGCTGGCTGGACGACCCTTTCCCAGCCTGCACTTTGTCCAGAGAAGAGACAAGCAGATTGTGTACTCGGCGAAGATCGTTGAGATCGCTGACAACTCCACTTCCGATCCATGTACTACATACCTAGCCAAAGAAAATTTCTGAAGTTTTGCATTAAAAATTAACATTTAACATATAGAAGAATAAATAGAATTCTTTTCCTTGAAGGAAGAAACACAAAACAAAGCAAATAAAATAAAACAAAACAAAACAAACCCCAAGGCTATGCTTTAATATTAGTTTTACTAACAAAACAAGTATGGAATTTATTATACACTTAATGTAGAAAACAAAATAATATTTACTTAATCATGTTTCCATGGTCTAACTGGGCAGAAATTTTATCAGAAAAAAATTTTCTACCTACATCAGGCCAGTCATGAATAATTCTTCAATTCAACAACATTTCTGCTTACTACAGCCTAAGGGTTATTCTGGGTGCTATAGAGGAGATTTTTTTTTTTCTTAAGTAAAGGAAAAATTCTGGTCCCTGTCCTCAAGGAAGAACAGACTGAACTGTGAGAAGTTTTAAGACTATAATAGTACACTTAAAATACAAAAGGGAGGGATTAATTCTGGCAGGAAAAATGGGAATGTTTAGATTTCAGGAAGGATACATATAGGGGAGTTACACAGAGGAAGAGATGAGAGTAGGAAAGTTAACCAGGACTAGATCGCAGTACAATTTAAATTCCATTAGGACTGAATTCAGACTTGCTCGGTAAGCAATCATGAGTTCCCAAGGCTTCCGAGCAGGGAGATATTATTAGAATTGTGCTCCAGGATAAAGGCTGCTCCAGTACAGGAAGAAATATGTACAGACAGCAAGCAATGTGTTCAGTTAATTGACTACTACAAAATAATGGAACAGAGACGAAAGGAATCAAACTGGGAATGGAATGAAAAAGGAGAGGCATCAGGGAGAAAGCTGCAAGTAGAAATCACAGCCTGAAAATCAATTAAATATTTTTAGTTGGTGGTGCACAGGGACATGCAAAAAAATGTGAGGGATCAAAGACTGCCAAATGCCGATCACCAAGGCTGCGATCTTGGATGAATGGAAGGAAGCGACAGCACTGCCTAAGAGAGATAATGTAAGAAAATAAAAGAGTTTAGTGGAGACGAGAAGTTAGAGAGCATGATTTTGGTTGTGAAACTTTTAAAAAAATATTTTATTTCTTTATTTGTAGAGAGAGAGGGAGGGAGGAAAAGAGGGAGAGAAACATTAATGTGCAAGAGAAACATCGATCGGTTTGCCTCTTGTATGCCCCACAACCCAGGCATGTGCCCTGACTGGGAATCGAACCAGCGACCTTTCACTTTGCGGGATGACATTCAACCCACGTGACATACCAGCCAGGACTGGCTGTGAACATTTTGACATGTTGAGTTTAAAGTACCAGTCAGAGACTCAGAAAAAGATATTCAGCAGGCAACTGGAAAGTTGGGTCTGGATGGTAGGAGCAAGGTTAAAGGTAACTTGTGTGGACCCAGGAATGCTCACACAAAGGTGGTAACTAAAGTAATGTTACTGGATGAATTTGTTCAGGAATTGATGTCGTTTTTAAAAAGCCTTAAGGACAGAACACAGGAAAAATAGTTACACTGACGGGACAAACCGAAGAAGAATAAACAATGAAAGAAAGTGAAAGGCTACAAACACAAAAGGAAACCAGGAAGTGGAGATAACTGGAGCCAAGGGAAGAATGTCACCAGGGCAGGCATGGTCTGATAGGGCCAGCTTTACTCAACAATTACATGTACTCACTTTCTTAACTGAAATCCTTGGGCCAAGACATGTTTCACAGTTCACAACGTTTGGTAAAGGTAACAAGGGACACAGACCTCATTAAGAAAGACACCAACCAAGATGAGTGGCAGCACCCCATATTTGAAACATGAATATTTCTCACATGAAAGGCAGTACAAGTCACACTAAAACTAAAAGAGATTAATCAATATCCTAGTCTCACTAAGCTTCATGTCAGGGTCAAATGAGCAGAGTCAGCTCAGGTTTTGCTACCAAAGAACTTACGAAAAAGCTCCTGGCTTTCAGAGCATCTGGATGTGGAATCATGGTTAGTGGATTGTGGTCCTATATTAAAAACATTCTAAAAGTTGAGAATAAATATTTATGTAACTATTTCATTCTTTTACAATCTTACTCTCAGTGAATTGAAAACTAAATTGAATAAAATTAATAAGAATATTTTAAAATTGAAGACCGATTATAAACATACTGATGGCAAAATAAAGTACCAATCAAAACAATGTTGAAAATGACATTTAAAGTGAAAAAGACTAAATGTAAGCATAAAAACAGTTAATACTCCTAAGCAGATGAGACATATTGGAGAGATTTGTCAGAGAATATTTCTGTGAAATCTGGTAGAAAGATAACTGTAAGTTGAGGAAAATTGTAAAGATTGAGGTAGGCACTAAGTTTACTTTGCAAAGACCCAAGCTCTTTTTCCACTTTAAAGAACATCAAGTTAGAAACTGCAGCTACTTCAATAGGGTCTGGTTAATGTAGGAAGAAAAAGCCAACACTGAATCAGCAAAATCATATTCAGAGAAAATTTCTTGGTCGTATATCAAAAGAATGGTGAATGAATGTACATTTATAAGTTTTAAGCTGAAATCAATATTTAAAGTGTATAGTATGTTTATGATTCCCACTCTAAGTAATGTTTTGATTAACCAAGAGATTACCATCCCCAAATGTGTTACAGTTGAAGGTCTTCCTATAATTTCTAAAAATTACCCTAGGATGACACGTTTCACGATCTGCCTAAAGCCAAGTCCTTACTTTCCCAGAAGGAAACTGCTTCACCTTTTGCAAAATCAGGTTTTCTTCCAGAAACAGAAGGATAGGAGGTCAAAAATTTATGCCTGCCACTATAAAAGAAGAAACTGCTTATCAAAAGAAGCACCTAGGGCCACATAAGAGCTAAGACGTTTAAGGCAAATTCAGTAACAGGAAATTTTCATACTACTCATTCATAAGATAAAATTTTAATAGGTTTTGCTTTTCTAATGATGAGGAGCTTTGTGAGAGGTTTCTCTGCTTAAATACTATGCTCTGAAACACGACTGTGATACACTTATGCTACCTGACTGTGACTTCTCAGGTTTGCTGGCATTCCAAAGCAAATGACCTGCTCTCACTCCAAAGTCTGTACCCATACCACAACACCCAGACCTCTTTCTTAAACAAGGCTCCCTCTTCTGTCTCTGGTCTGCAATTAGTGGGAGGAGTTCGTTTCTCTTAAGGCCACCATTCAGACAGCTGGCTTCAGAGAAATAACTCTTAACAGTGGAAGAAAGAGGTATAAATCTATTCAGCCCCAGAGAGAACAAAGTCAGAAATTTCAAATCATCATTGCAACACAGAACATTTTCTCCACAGAGCCCACATGTAGCTTGATTGTGGATTCAAAGCAATAATGATAAACCACAGCTCTGTGCTCCAGAAAACATGCAAGGAGAGAGTTACTTCTATTCTACCCTTAGGAAAGCAAATGAGGAATCTGATTTCTGAAGGGTTAGAGCTTAATGCATGAATCCTTTTTCAAGATGAGGCATAAAAAGAGAAACTTATTAAAGGTGTAGGAATCACGTGCTTTTGTGATTCTCTTCAGATACAATAATGTAAGACTAATCCCCTGGGATTAATTTTGCAATGAAATATCCATATTATGATATTTTTTTGGACAATATCCAGAAAACTCATAGAGTTTTCATAGCCTGTCATCAAAAAAATCTGTTGTCTCCTAATTATCATTACTATACATTCTTTAATTATTCCAGATTTTTGAGACCTTTTATTTTAGCTCCTCTTATGACTGTCATGTTTCTGTTCGCTTCTAGGTTATATAAGAGCTTCTGTAGCTCAAAGTCATGTCCTCTGCGATGACAAAAAACGGGAAATGAGATTAACAGTTTCTATTTCATCATTTGATACAGAATAAAAAAGCAAACTGTCACTGTTATATTACCAAGATAAAAATAAATGTTATGACAAAAAGGGAATGTAATTAATAGTTTCTATTTCATTACTTGATACAGAATAAAAAGAAAACTGTCACTGTTACATTATAAAGATTAAAAAAATGTTATTTAATTTTTCTATGTTCTTTCTTGGAAGTGAAATTCTAAGATACCTATGAATTAACAGACAATAACAATAGAAAACCTATCTTTCGTCTTACCTGGCAGGCTTTAGCTATGATGTCTGACGGGGTATCTTGTGAAAAGGCTGGTCTTAGAGCAGCTCCCACCTAGAAAAGTAAGTGCAAGCATTTTATTTTTAAAACTAAGTCCTCAACATAAAGCCTCTTTTGTCTTTGAAGATGAAAACACACCTTTATTCCTTTCCTTTTTATTATGTCACTGTCATCTTTCTTTCCGGCTACACTAAACTCAGCCATGCCATTTTTCTTTTGCTTTCTAGAAGGTTACCACTATGAAATCCACATGGATACAAACCAAATAGGCAATGAATTGTGTTTTTTTTCCTTTGTTCTTGTTAAATTGTAGACAGGATTTTTCAGACAAAGTTACATGTTCCTGAAGATTAAAAAACTGTTTTTCCCTGTGTTTTCCTAAATATATTTCTAACAATATTTACTTCGTAGGGGAATCTTATATAACTGAATCAATTCTGTTAAATAACTTAGTCCTAAAAATTCACAGTCACTAAAAAAACTTAGAATCATTTCACCTCAAAAAGAGATGCTTGAAAAGACGATTGTTCAAGAAATCTTATTTTAGGTACTGTTGTTATAGCAATAAGTGAAGGAATTTGAGCTTGAGTTTTAATAAGCCAACATCAGTTACAGATTCTTAGATACCTCAGATTTAATATGCAAGAGCCAAATAAGGAATTAGATGTAGTCAACTCCTAACTGAGATGTCTTCCCTTTCACTAGAGATTCACCTGCGAAAGTGTATCAATAGCAGTGAAGAAATGAAGCAAGAATCCTTCTCTGTGACTAAAGATACATGGCTACTAAAGGCAATATTAGTACTGCGATAATCAGCTAACCGCAGAGGTGGTAATTAGGTCCTGTACTGAAGGACAAAAATGTTACAAAAGAGATTATTGGGTTGGCTGATAAAACTGGAATGATAGACCATACAAAAATAGTATAACAATGTTGAATTTCCGGAAATTGATAACTCTTCTTGATTATGTTCTACAGTGTTTTTGTCCTTTGGAAATACAGAATGAAGTGTTCAAGGGTAATGACACGACTTAAATAATTTACTTTTAAATGGTTTAGAAATAAAAGTGTGTGTGTGTGTAAAAAGAAGTGAGACAGACATGATCAACGATAAAGCAAATGAGGCAAAATTAACAATTAGCAGATATGAAGGGTATAAGCCAGGATTTTGTACTATTCTTGCAAAATTTCTGTTTGATTTTATTTCTAAATAAAATGTTTAACAAAAAGATGACCTTCAATCTAATAGGTTGAGTATTTGGGAGTAAACAATTATATTCAGGTTTTCGGTAGCCAGTTGGGTTAGAAACTAACTTCCTCAGTTGTACTTATGAGGGAAAAACAATGGATTATACATTATTCACTATATTTTGTTTAAGTTTGAGCACAGTTTTTAGATAAGTTGTGGTATGTCCAGAACCAAGATTTTGGTATAATCACAGTAAAAAAGATGTTTATTCTTTCCTTGCTAACATAAGTTTTTTCCTTTACATAACCCACCATTATTAGGATCACATCAAATAAGCCTCACTTGAAGAACACAAATAAGGAATAAACCTTAGGAGAAATAACTGCCTGTTTAGAATGAAATGAAAAATTTTCTGACAGTATCTAATTCTTTCAGTAACATTTTATCTGCTGTTTTTTTAACAGTTAATTTCTTTCAACATACAGGGCACAATAGCCTTTGTAAGCCTTCTTTTAAAAAAGGCTTACAAAGAAAGTCTGGCTATATAAAAACAATGGGAATGAATCCACAGCACTCTTTGAATGTGCTCTTTATCTTTAAGTGGCATGGCTAAATATGTAAAACACAAGACAGGAAAGCCAGGCTGCAATTTCTATTCTAGGTTTATCACCAACGTGCTATCACTACTTAAAAATAGTGACAAGTGTTATACTATTGTTTCCGCAACTGTGGACTGATTCAAACTATGTAACATATGACGGCTATAGGGTATACGCCTTCCACATGAATCGAAAGGTTGTAGTTGCAAATACATTTCTCCAGGGGACCCTCACTCCTTTAATGGTCACCCAAAATATCAATATTAAGTTTTTAAATAAATAGAATATCTCACATTAGCTTGATACTGCTCCAGAATCACATGACCTGGAAATTCTGGCTCAGGCACAGATGCAAACTTCTTGATAATGTCTTCAAGAGCTTGGAGCCCAGCCATCCGCAACTGGTTGCTGTGATCAGTTGCAGCCATGAATGCCATGCGAATCAGGTCAGAAAGATGAAGTACCAAGAGGTCATCTAAAAATAAAAATGGGAGACAAAAGGAAACGTTTCTGAAAATAGGTGTAATAAACATACAAAATGAAATAAACTTTTATAAAGCAGTTATGAATCACATATTTCAGTGTGCTTAAAAATAGCACAGATATACTTGCAAGAAAGCTTGTATATCATAACCTCTCAACAACACTGGTAAACTAATTATCATAACTTTCCCCAAAGGAGTCTGTAATTCATTAAGAACAGGGATTGGCAAACGTTTTCTGTAAAGAACTAGATACCATATTTGCTACCAGATATATGTATTTACCGTATAATGCACTCCCATGGATAATGCGCACCCATGTTTTCTGGCCCAAACTTTAAGGAAAAAAATTTTTTCATTTTAATTTTTAAATTCAATTACTTATTTATTTATATTTAGATGATTGTCTTCTATATTATAAAAGAATTTTAGCACTTATTTTTGAACATATTATGGCAAAAGACATTTTATGTAACAAATAATTCCAAACCCAAGAACAGATACAAGGTATTTCAGGTATTACCCATGTAAAATGCCCATCCTTATTTTTCCCTAAAAACTTGGGGCATAAAGTACACATTATACACAGCACAATGTGGTAGTAAATATTTCGGCATGGCCAGCAGCCATATGATTTCCATAGCAACTACTAAATTCTACTGTTGTGTCATGAGAGTAGTCACAGAGTATCTTCAGGTGGGTATGTGGTGCTCCAACCAGGAATAAAGACAGTGTTTATGACATATCATGCTTTGCTGTGACCTCGTGTTCAGATTCACATTTTATACATGGTGTTCCATGTTCTACTTTTTGCTTGTTTTTTAATTCATTTGTAGGCTCTGCTACTTCTTAAACACAATAAAGTAAACTGAAATATACAGATGTCAATATTGTTAATACATACAATTTGTCTCCAGATGTTTACAAAATGACAGGGAAATAGAGAGACAACAAAATACAAGACACAGAACCTGAACAGCTCTCTGACTGTCTGGGTCTCTGTCTTGGGAAAATGAAGATACTGGACCTCATAATCTCTTTGTAAATTCCTCATTAATATCTGATGGAGGGGCTATGTGGTACAAAAAGCTTACCGAACACTAAAAACAGTGAGGAGTTTCAGTAATAAACAATTTCCTCCTTCTCGAAAAACCTAACAGCATTTCTAAAATCTGAGAGTTTGAAATCTGCCACGGCATTCATAAATTCTGATATTCTCCATGCTGCAGACTGCAAAACTTAACGTTACACGCCTTAAAGTTTTGTCATTTCTGTAAAACAGAGTGCCAAACTGACAGCTTTAACACCAAGTTGTTAAAACTAAGGAAACATAAGTTACTGCCATCATTATCCTTAGGACAAATGAGACAGATACACAGATATAAGGAAGGAAGGGAGGAAGGGAGGGAGGTGGGGAGGGGAGGAGGAAAGGTAGCAGTTTGCGGGAGTGTCCAAACCAAGTCCACAGCCTGAACTCGGCCCAGGACAGCTATGAACGTGACCCAACACAAAATCCTAAATTTACTTCAAACAGATATGTTTCATTACTTAGATATATACATTTTCTATATTAGTGATCACAAACTTGGGACCGGCTCAACAATTTTAAAATTATCAAAAGGGCCACTGCATAATTATTAGAGTTATTATGTGAGGACTTTTTTGCTTACCTGTGGTGGTAGATATCACAAAAATTATGCATGGACATCTTTTTGCTCATCAATTTTTGTTAGTGTTTGTGAATTTAATGTGTGGCCCAAGATAATTCTTCTTCCAGTGTGGCCCAAAGATGCAAAAGGTTGCACACCCCTGGTCTAAGGCTTGTTAGGCACTGGCCAATAGCTTAGTAGGTTGGAGTGTCATCCCAATATGCCATCAGTTGCCCTGATCCCCAGTCAGGGCACATACAAGAAGAAACCAGTGAGCATAAGTAAGTGGAACAACAAATCGATGTTTCTCTTCCCCCTGCCCTTCTCTCCCTAAAATGAACAAAAAAAAATTTTCTTAAGGAAAAAAAGGGCCCTGGTTGGTATAGCTCAGTGGATTGAGCACAGGCCTGCAAAGCAAAGGGCTGCAGGTTTGATTCCCAGTCAGGGCACAAGCGGGGGTTGCAGGCCAGATCCCCAGTAGGGGGAGTGTGAGAGACAACCATACATTGATGTTTCTCTCCCTCTCTTTCTTCCTCCTTCCTCTCTCTAAAAATAAAATAAATACAATCTTTTAAGAAATTTGATAGACTTGTCAGGAAAAAAAAGAAAATAAAGCATGTTACATAGCAGTAAAATATTGTAAACCTATAAAAATACTTTTGGGAAAAGAAGTACCGATTTTAAACTTACTTGTAGGGTTTCGAAGTTTAGCAGAACGTGCCATGGCAAGATCAAAGTGAGCCTGGTCTGCATTCTCACACAAATGGATGACTCGACACAGGCAATCAGCCGCAAATACCCGGGTGGCCCACCGAGGTGCCACAAACGGCTTTGATTTATCTTCTTCGCCTAGTGTGGTAAACATGGTGTCATCATCCATCTCATCTTTCTTTTCAGATTCTTCATCCTTTCCACTACCTAATGGAGTTGCCGTGCTCATATCTGTAACAAAAATAAAAGCCTATTAAACCATCTGACATATAACAAAAATAATGCTTTAGAAATAACGATGTTAGATTTCTAATAAAAAAAGAAAACAGAACTGGCAAGCTTTCTTTTTTAGACAATGAATAACAAACCAAGGAAAGGGCAAAAAAACGTCTTACATGTTTCATTAGTTTAATACACTGTACTATCTACAGAGTAACATGGGGTTGTTTCTTTTATCCTCACCCAAGGACAGTTTTTTTCATTGTTTTTAGAGACAGGAAGAGGGGGAGGGGATTGAAGCGCAAGAGAAACACTGATCAGTTGCCTCCTTATGGGCCCCAATCAGGGTTCAGACCTGCAACTTTCGATTTATGGGTGGGCATTCCAACCAACTGAGCTAACACTGGCCAGAGCACAGTAACCTGGGATTTTTATACAGGAAAATTTCATTTGAACTTAGTCATTTTCCAAAAAATAAAGGAAGGTCACGAGTTTATAATATACTCATCAACATTTTTACAGACAGATTAAAAACTGTAAGTAATTTTAAATGTAAGATCAAATTTATACACCTATACATGTACATACTTATATGTGTATATATGGGTACATATCAGCAGTGAAAGAATTTTCATTATTTTGAGAACATATTTTCTATATTAAGTACGTACCACTAGATGCTGCCAGGACATCTTTACAAAGCATTAGCCAGTGGGAAAGTTTTTCTACAGCCAGTGATGAAAGCATATGTCCCAAAGTATCATGAATATCAGAACATAACTTTCGGTCAGTCTCCCGGTCTAGCATTCCAAACAGAAGTCCCTCGAGACCCGTTTCTGTTATGTTAACACCTTGGTGGCGGCAATGGATATCACTCTGAGAACTAACTCCAGGTGCAAAAGGGCTGACATCTGAAAAGCAATTATCACAGATGAACTCACGTAAGATTTTGTTGTATATTGTAGGTAACAATTATACTAAGAATTAAGACTTACATGTAAATTCACAATAGCAAAAAAACCAGCTGGCTGTATTTATCTGCCGTCTCCATTTTACACATCATTAGATTAGCGTTTAATCTGACAATTAAAGGTAAATTACCCTGACATGTAACACTGATATGCTTAGGTATTTTAAATAAATCTCCAGGGAATGATGCTTAATAAATATATTTCATTCTAACAAGAGAGGTAAAGAGGTATCTATTTTCTAAATAGATTTAATTTAATGGACTGAAAATTTTTTGCTATATTTGTTGGAAGAACAAACTGAAACTTATTTAGTCTCATACTTCAGATATTTTTTTAAATATCTATAAAGCAAGAACACAAATTATAAATGGATTGTGTTCTATAAAGCAAGAACAGAAATTATAAATAGATTGTATCCTAAAAGTTCATTTAAAATTCTGAAAAATCCATTCTAAGAAACATACAATAAAAAAATAATACAGTTAATGAATTAGTAGTAAAGTTCTTGCTTTATCTGAAAATCTTGTCATTCTCATAAACAGAAGAAGTAATAAAACTGGCAGCCCTAAGAATGAATTCAGTATGTTTGTTAATAGAATTGTCATTATACTATTCTAAAATTGAGGATATTTTGGTATTTTTCTTCTTAGTCTCCAAGTAACTTCAATGCATTAGAAAGTCTTTTAAAAAATGATTGTCGACATTATTACGGAGGTCCTCATTTCCCTCCCTTGGCCTGCCTCCGCCCATCACTCACCTCTCCCCCTTCCCTCTGGCGGTGCTCACACAGTTGTCAGTGTCTGTAAATCATGCATATATGTTCTGTCACTAATCCCTTCACCTTCTTTCATGGAGTCCTCTCTCCCCCACCCCCCACAGCTGTCAGGCTTTTCTCCCACAATAGGGAAAATATCTGTCAATTAAGCTCTGAAAAAGTTCCCAAATCACCTACCCCTAGAGAGTGAAAGACCAGCTATGAATTCAAGCTATACTAAAAGCCCTCAGAAAGCAGAAAGACATGAGGACCTGAATCAAGCAAAGATCTACCTTTTACTACCAAAAGACCTACCAATATTTCACAGATTATTGGTTACTTTGGCCTTACCTCTTAGAGGAAAAGTTATATCACGAAAAGTTCACTGGAAGTTAACTTTAACTTTAACTTTGACTAAAGTCAAAGACTGGAAGCTTTCAAAATAAATCATTTCTCTTTTCAGAAGTCTGTTAGTGATACCACGCAATACCCCCGCAGTTAGTCATCCATTATACAGCTTAATCATTCTCAAGAAATGGCAGAGTACTCAGATACTAAATGCTATTTTTTGAGCTATACAATTTTTTTAAGGTAAAAGTATAAAATTCCAAAAAAAAAACCCTCGAATTTTTAAGGTGATAATGAATTTCAAAGAATAAGAAAATTGACCATATTTTAACACGCAAAATAATGTTATTGAATAAGTAATAGTCATTGGAAACACTAAAGTATTTAAATGAAGAGAAGGCTGGCTTATAAAATAACTTACTGGCACCGCTGCTCTCTTTGTCCCCTGTGTGTTTCGCTAAGCTCATGGCATATTCGCACACTTCCGCAGCCTCCCTCTGTGCGAGCTGCCGGAGACACGCCACGGCCGCTCGCCGAAGTAGCAAATGGGAGCTACATAAGTGAACCTGGAAACCGTAACAGTTTTAGACATTTTTTTATAAAAAGCTCTAATTGTACTTGCATCATGAAGACATATAAACACCTAACTTGTGAAGGGGCTCTTCATTTAACAGCCTCAATTGTTTAAAAAATATAGTCAAATAATGGCCTTTTAGAAAAATAATACCAATAAAATATATAAAGAATATTTTGGTAGTGAAAATAACTGTCTCCAGACCTGGGCACTAAGAATCTTACTAAATACAATATATTTAGTAAGTTCCAGAAGGATATTTTCCGTACCTTATTTTACACATGATCCTACTAAACTTTGTCATCTAAACTTTAATCCTTAAGAAAAGTCATTGCATTTCCTGTGGTTTACTGATAACTGTCACTGAGATAAACAAAGTCATGTCATTACTTTCTCAGGTCCTCTTAAATGTGTTCTGTCTCATAAGGTCAACCTCAACAGTACCTTTTAAGAAGAAAAAAAAGGAGAGGAAGCAGAGTGTGGAGTGTGTGTCTGCATCTTCATCACATGTCAGTTGCCTATCTAAGCTGGTATCCAGTAACAGGTTCACCTTGTTCAAGAGGTGCCATCTGTGGCCTCAGAGCCTGGGCATCAGGCCATGGCTTTTGCCAGGATGTTACATGTCACACTGCAGAATTCAATCTAGTGTATATTCTTAGTTGACCATTTTCTTTGTGGGTGTTCTTTGTAAACATTTCTCGTGCATCTGGTTTCTGCCCTGTGGCATTCTCAAACTCCCTGATGATCTGGGACTAATTCAGTTCCCTGAGGTCAGTGGTGAAACAGGAGCAAATTTTGCCGAGTAAAGCTAAATAAATATACCACACGAGGCCTAATGCCATGGCCTTTCAGCTCCTTCACCACATCCTGGGTGACCTCTTCCCTTTCCTCAGCAATGTCTTCCCAGGGTTTCATCTACAGTGCCTTTCCTTCTCCCTATACATCAGCCTCCTCCTGTCTTTACCTTTCTCCCTTATCCAAATGAGACTTAACCCACCATTTCAGGGCTGTCCTGTTAACTTCCTCACCTCCCTCAGCCTGCTGTCATTTAATTGAATCTGCTCGGCCAAAGCCCAACTGTGACTGCAGCCAAGTGTGGCTGCTTGATGCTTGCACCCACCTTGTTTACAGGTGCTGGAGAAAAATCTCACAACGTGGTGAACTGGTACCATCCTGCATCACATGATGGAGCCAAAGGGGCCACTGACCTCTAGGGAACCCTCAGTCCTACCACAGGATTTTGTGTGTCTCCATTTCCTCCAACTCCCATATCCTATTCTCCTCTAACTTCTCACCCTCTTCTTTGCTCCCTCATTCACGGATCTTTGTCCTTCCTTCCATTAAGGAAGTAAAAATCATTAGATAACTCCCTCCACTTCCAGCCACCAAATCTACAAATGCACCTCTACCTACACTCATCCTCTCCTTTCTTGGGGTTGTTCTGGAAGAGCTATCCCCTTCCGTATGCCCTGGAAACTCTACCCCATGAGAAACCTTGGACGATTACTCCCTCTCTGTCCTATACCTTTAACTCCCCAAACCTACTGGCTTCGTCCCAACAGCATTTAAACTTGCTCTCTTCTTGCTACAGTAGGAGAAAAAGAGACTCTCTGGTCTATCACCCCCGGTCCTCTGTCCTCTCCTTTACAGTCAAACTTCTGGGAAGAAGTTTCTATGCATATTCTACCTGTAAGCCAATGTATTTGGGCTTCTATTTGCACCCCTCTGCCAGACGACTAAACAGTTCTTTAAATGCACCCCTCCTTCCTTCTCAGGGCCTTTCATGTATTTTCCCTCTGCCTAAAAATAAATGCTGTCTTTTCCAATACCCTGCTCTTTCCCAAAGTAACTCCTATGTATCCTGAAGATCACACCTTAAATATCACATTTTTTCAGGGCAATCTTTTCTGAATGTCTGAATTATGATAGGCTCCTTGTTAAACGCTCTCCTATAGCGTTTTCTAACTCATTTGTAAATAATCACTGTTGATACTGTTCTCTTGGAACTATAAACTTCATTAATGACAGAGGCTTCATCTTACCTCCCTCACAAATCTATCCCCTGTACTTTGCATGGTGCCTGACACAGAGCAGGCTCTCACCAAACATTTGTTGAGTGAATAAATTAACAACTGTGAGGGTAGCAACAGAGTCTCAGAGGTTATCAATTTATACTTAAGGAAACAGCCCTGACCAGTGTGGCTCAGTTGGTTGGGTATCATACTGCAAAGTGAAAGGCTGCCGATTCGATTCCCGGTTAGGACACATGCTTGGGTTGTGGTTTTGGTCCCTGGTGGGGATGTGTACAAAAGGCAACTGATGGATGTTTCTCTCCCACTTCCTCCCTCCCTTCCCCACTCTCTAAAAAAATAAACAATAAAAACTTTTTAAAATTTGTAAAAAAAATTCTGAGTGGGTAAGACTAAAAACATGCTACATTCATTCCTAGCCAAGAAATAAACAGTTCATCAAAATACTTAAGATGTAAAAAATAAAATCACTAAAAAAAAAAAAGGTACCATAAAACGACTACTGAAGATGAAGCCCTAGATTTCACCATCCAGGAAACATTTTTTTTATTTTGGTCCAGTTTGATCTTTTGGGAAACACACTGGAGCTAACTAAATCAATACGTGAAAGAGCTCCATACTTACACAGAGGCTGGGGACAAGACTAGAGAGATTGACATGCCGTGGTGCGAACATGTGCAGCTGCTGAAGGCAAGATATGGCGGCTGCCTGAACGAGGGAGTCTGAGTGGTCCTGGGTGATCGCACAGCCCACTAAACAGGAAGAACGAATTGTAGAAGTCGTTGCTCCATTTCCTAGTAGGAAAGTAAAAGAAAACGGACAATACCACTATTTATTACTATCAACGAAAATATTTCTAGAAAACAATTATTTTCTAAATAACCTACCTTCCAATTACTATTCAGACTGTTTGGAAATGATTTCAAAACACAATGACATATAGATGACAATACTGTACTTCTTTTAGATTTAGCTAGATTTGTATTTATTTACTGAAAAATTATATTGTCTTTTAAATCCACCAATTTTATTTGAAAGAGCTAAAAGAGTCCTCATTTCTGGTTCTCTGCTAAACCAACATTATCATCTCTATTATGTAATAACTTAAAATCCCATTTTCCAAGTAAGATTACAGTGATCCCTCACCTATTGCTGGAGTTACGTTCCAGAGACCCCCATGATAGGTGAAAATCTGAGAAGTAGCAGTGTTATATTTATTTTCTTATTTATATATATTTTAAGGCTTTATAAACCCTTCCCACACTCTTATAAACCTTTCCCACCCTTTTATTAACCTTTCCCACACTCTTACAAACACTTCATACGCTCTTCATATGCTCTATCATGGGTTTTTAAAAAACCCCACAATACAGTGCAGCTACAAATAAGTGAACCACGATATAGCGAGGGACGACTGTAATAGCAACTTTTACAGAGACAGTAGGAAAAAATAAGTCGTAGTGTTATGTACTATCTATATAAAAATGTCTTAATTGCCAAATATAAGTGATTTAAAACTTTTACCAGTGTAAAATGATATTATACACATAGGAAGACTAAACAAGGAAATCACAGAATCACAGAAGTCACATTCTATTTTGAAATACGCATTACCTCATCATCATCACATCTGCAAGCACCTGATAAACACATGTACTTAGTCAAAGTCACATATTTATTCTCTCCATATCCTTCTGATGTTTACTGAAGAAAGAACTATCAACTTTCTCAAAGAGGACACTGAGTCCAAAAAAGAAATATATCTAAATCACCTATTTTTTTCAATTCCTAGCATTTTTTTCTTAAGATTTGTTTCCACTGCTTTCTTTTTAAAAAATATCTGTCCATGATGGTTAAGAATACAAGCAGAGGATATTGATCCGGGCTTCATTTCTGATTCCAACTACTCAGTGGCATATATATATGATTTTCAAATATATATATTTGAAAAACACTTTCGACCTCTCTCAGCCTCAGTGTCTCATCTGTAAAAAGGAGAGATATATTTATCTCACAGGATTGTCATCATAATTAAATGAGATGATGTTTATAAAAAGCTTGACCCACTGAAAGCATTTAATAAATACTGACATAAAATCTGAAAGTAACTTATATATTCAAGATAAATTCACAGTAATTTGCTGACTTCAGCGTTTAATTGAACCATTAGTGGGATTATTTCAGTGTAACTCAGTGGTAAGAATAGGGAACTCAGAATCATAAATCTACTATTCATTAGTTCAGTACCTCTAAGCAAGTTAGTTATCTTCTCTGAGCTCACTTTCACAGGGAAAAATTAGATGATATTATCTACCTTAGGGAAGTGGTTTTTCAAACTATGCTCCTGATCCTTGGAGTTAAAAAGATAGCAAAGCAAAAGTTCATGAATACAAGTGAATTGTTCTCCAGGCCAAAGGAATTCCACCTTCATCTTTACCTTAATGGGACACCGATTCACATTTCATTTAGAAATGTTTTCTCTGTTCAAGACTTCAAAAAACACTGTGAGTTGCAGGTTTATTGCAGGGATTAAATAAACCTGTTATTTACAAAATATTTTACACATGTAAAAAGCAGAGTTCCACGCTTTCCATCAACTGTAAGTATTCAGTTCATAGTAATGGTTATTATTACTACAAATTTCTTTAAACAACACGATGATGACATTCAGGAAACTGAAAGATAGTCATTATCTGTCTAGTTCCTCTAATTTAAGATGAACTTACCCTGTAGCTCAGGGCCAACAGTAGTGATTATAGCACCCAAGCATCTACCCAAACACTGATGAACTTCCGTATGTGAGGGTGGAACTGTCAGCAGCAAGGTAAGGACTAGAGATAATGTCGGTTCCACATATCGACGATACATTGGGCCGCTGGAGTCCACTATCAAAGCCAGAGAATGAAGAGACCAAGTCTGGAATAAAATACAATTTTAGTTGTCAGAAACAGAGTATATGAAATTAGTTTTTAAGTTAAATTTTAGTAAATACCATCATCTTAGTTTTTAATCTATAACCTAGAAATATTTAAAAATATATTTGTTAAGAAATAAGAGATAGCACATAAGCTACCAGTTGCCAACAATAAAAGTAACATATACAAATGCTATGTTTAAAGTTTCTCTCCAGCATGGCTTTGACTGTCAGAAATAAAATTTCAGTGATGAACTAATTTTCTTCTACTATAATATACACAGGGTCCGGCACAAATAATGACTCTTTTTATTAAAAAATGATAAGCATGTAATTCTGTAACATAATAATACAATACTCAAGTATATCATATAACATTTTAGGTGAAATGTTCAAATTAAAACTATAAATTATTATACCCATATTGTTACTGTACCAACTACTTTCAAGGAGACATTACTTCTGCCGGACCTTGTATAACCCTGGTAAACATATAAGAACCTAACATAAGAACACCTAAATATATAAGGAAAATCTAGAGAACTTCATGAAAGATATAGACAGCAACACACTCATCACAGGGGATTTTAACACCCCGTTGTCAATAATGGATAGATATTTCAAGCAAAGAATCAACAAGGATATTGTGGCATTGCACAACACTTTAGATCAAATGCACTTAATTGATATATACAGAACCTTTCAACCCAAAGAAGCAAATTATACATTCTTTTCAAATGCACAAGGAACATTCTCAAAGATAGATTACATGACAGGACACAAAACAAGCCTCAACAAATTCAAGAAAATTGAAATCATATGAAGCATCTTCTAAGATCACAATGACTTTAAACTAGAAACCAACCTCAAGGAAAAAACTCAAAAACATTCAAATATATGGAGACTGAATAACATGCTATCAAATACTGAACAGGGTAACAATGAGGTCAAGCAAAAAATAAAAAATTTTCTAGAACAAATGAAAATTAACACGCAATAACACAAAATTTATGGGACACAGTGAAGGCAGTCCTGAGAGGGAGGTTCAAAGCAATGCAGGACTACCTAAAAAAAAGACAGAAAAATCTAAAATAATCAACCTAACCCTACATCTACAAGAACTAGGGGAACAACAACCAAGCCGAGAGTGAGTTGAAGAAAGGAAACACTCAAGATCAAAACAGAATTCAATGACATGGAGACTAAAGAACAATTTAAAGAATCGATAAATCCAGGAGCTGGTTCTTTGAAAAGATAAACAAAATCAACAAACCTTTAACCGAACTCATAAAGGAAAAAAAGAGAGGATCCAAATAAATAAAATCAGAAACAAAAGAGAAGTTACAAGAGATACAGAAACACAAAGGATTGTAAGGAATTACAGAACAAATATATGCCAAGACACTGACAACCTAGGTGAAATGGACAAATTTCTAGAACTGTATAATCTTCCAAAACTAATTCAAAAAGCAGCAGAAAGCCTGAATAGACCAATAACAACTAGTGAAATTAAAGCAAATTAAAAAAACCTGGCACACAAAAGCCCTGAACTAGATGGCTTCACAGGCAAATTTACCAAACATTTAAAGAATTAACTCCTATTCTTCTCAAACTATTCCAAAAAATTCAAGAAGAGAGAAGGCTCCCAATCTCTTTTTATGAGGCCAATATCATCCTAATTCCAAAACCAGGTAAAGACACAACAAAGAAAGAAAACTATATGACAATATATCTGATTAACGTAAATACTAAAATCCTCAACAAAATATTGGCAAATCAGATCCAGCAATACATTAAAAAGATCATACAGCATGATCAAGTGGGAGATGAAAAAATGGCACAGTACTCACAAATCAATTAAGTATAATATACCACAGAAACAAAAATTACATGGTCATATCAATAGATGCTGAAAAAGCATTTGATAAAGGACAGCACCCATTTATGAGTATACCTCAACATAACAAAGGCCGTGTATGAGAAACCTACAGCCAACATAAAACTCAATGGGCAAAAACTATAAGTTTTCCCCCTAAGACCAGGAATAAGTCAAGGATGTCTGCTTTCACCACTTTTATTCAACGTAGGACTAGATGTTCTAGCCACAGTGATCAGACAAAAAACAGAAATAAAAGACAGTCAAATTGGAAAGGAGGAAGTAAAACTGACATTGTTTGCAAATGACATGACAATGTACAGAGAAAACCCCATAGGCTCCACCAACAAAGTACCCATCCTAATAAATGAATCTGGCAAAACAGCAGGATACAAAGTCAATATTCAGCAATTGAAGGCATTTTGTACGCAATGAAATATCAAAAACAGAAACTAGGAAAATATCCTATTTATTGTAACAAGAAAAATAAAGTATTTAGGAATAAACCTAACCAAGAAAGTAAAGACCTGTACTCAGAAAACTACACAATACTGAAGAAAAAAATTAAGGAAGATAAAAATAAATGGAAGCAGATACCATGTTCATGAATTGGAAGAATTAACATCATCAAAATGTCCATACTACCCAAAGCAATTTACAGATTCAATGCAATCCCTATTAAAATATCAACTGCATATTTCGCAGATACAGATCAAATATTTCAAAAATTTATATGGAACCATAAATGACCCCAAATAGCCTCAGCAATCTTGAGAAAGAAGAGCAAAGTAGGAGGGATCATGTTACTTGGTATCAAACTATACTACAAAGGCACTGTAATCAAAACAGTCTGATACAGGCATAAATGGAACAGAATAGAGATCCAAAAAATAAACCCAAGTCTCTGTGGCCAATTAATATTCAACAAAAACGGCAGGTGCATAATAAGGAGCAAAAATAGCCTCTTCAACAAATGGTGTTGGGAGAGCTAGATAGCTCCATGCAAAAAAAATGAAACTCGACCAACTTCATCCATACACAAAAATAAACAACTTAAATATAAGTCGCAACACCATAAAAGTCCTAGAGGAGCGCATATGGAGGAAAACCTCAGATATTCCACACAGCAATATTTTTGCTGATATATCTCCTAGAGCAAGAGAAATAAAAAAAATAAACAAATGGGATTACATTAAATTAAAAACTTTCTGCACAGCTAAAGAAGACATCATCAAAATGAAAAGTGATCCAACCATATGGGAAAACATATTTGCCAATGATACCTCAGACAAGGGTTTGATCTCCAAAATATATAAAGAACCCACAGGACTCGACACCAAGAAGATGAACAATCCAATTAAAAATGGGCAAAGGACCTAAACAGCCACTTCTCCAAGGAGAACATACAGAGGGACCAGAGACATATGAATGGATGCTCAACATCACTAGCCATCAGAAAGATGCAAATTAAAACCACAATGAGATACCACCTCACGATGATCAAAATGGCCATCATCAACAAATCAACAAACAACCAATGCTGGCAAGGATGTGGAGAAAAGGGTGCCCTAATATAGTGTAGGTTGGAATGCAGGCTGGTACAGCCACTATGTAAACAGTATGGAATTTCCTCAAAAAACTAAAAAGGCACTCCCTTTTGATCCATCAATTCCACTGCAGGGATTATACCCAAAGAATCCTGAAACACCAATTCAGAAGAACCTACACACCCTTATGTTCATAGCAGCGTTATTTATAATAGCTAAGTGCTGGAAACAGCCTACGTGCCCATCAGTAAATGAATGTATCAAAAAACTGTGGTACATTTACACACTGGAATAGAACTCAGCAGAAAGAAAGAAGGAGCTCCTACTTTTCACCATAGCAGGGATGAATCTGGAGAATATTATGCTAAGGGAAATATGCCAAGTAGTGAAAGACTAATACCATATGATCTCACCTATAAGACAAACCTAATGAACAAAACAAACAAATGCACAAAACAGAACAAGAGGCGTGGAAACAGGAACAGAACTGACACCGACCGGAGAGGAGGGAATAGGGGGATGGGGGTGGAGAGAAGGGGAAGAGACTAGTCAAGAATCAGGTATGAATGATCCATGGACATGGACAACTGGGTGAGGGTTGACTCCAGGAACAGGGGATGGAATGGGTGTAGGAGGGCAGAAGGGGAAAAATCAGGACAATTGCAATAGAACAACAAGATCACTAATTAAAAAAATAAACAAATATAAAAAACTGAGATGTTAATATTTATTAAATTTAATTTTTTAATAATCAGGCTAACATTAGCCTCTAATGTACAACATCAAAGGACAGGAAACACTGAAACATTTATGAATAACAAAAGAAAAGGACTGTGTGCCAGGTACAGTATAACCAACTAAAATATCATCTAAATGTGAAAGCAATAGAAGCTATTTTTTAGATAAGCAAGGATTCCAAAAACATACCAATCAATCCCTTCCTAAAATAATTACTGCTGCAGCAAGTTTTCCTAAGAACAAAGATCTCAAGATAGGAGTTGAGGGCACAAAAAAAGAAAACATTATTGAACAGTAAGTCTCCAATAATTAAACTTAAATATGTGTAGACAACCATACAACTGTGAAGTATGATTTTTTAGTAGATCCTCAAAAAAGTAAGGAAAACTTAAGAATTACTGTTGTACTATTCTGTAAAGAAATATACTGAAATATTAGCTTTGAAGGGATGTATTTGATCCAAATTATGGTATAATGTCCTAATTTGGACCAAAAGGTCACCAATTTGATTTCCAGTCAGGGAACATGGCTGGGTTGTGAGCCAGGTCCCCAAGTGGGGGTGTGCAAGAGGCAACTGATCATGTTTCTCTCCCTCTCTTTCTCCCTCCCTTCCCCTCTCTCTAAATTTTTTAAAGTACTTTTAAAAGTAATTTACTTTTTTAAAGTAAATAAATAAAATCTTTTAAAAAACTGATCTAACAAATATAAGAAAATGCAAAGGGGGGAGAGAGAACAAGTACAAAAGAAAATAAATAATAAAAAGAAAGTACGTTTCAAGAAATATATGTGAAATGTGTTAAATTCCCAGAATAAGACAATTTTAAGATAAGGTTAAAAAACAAAATCCTGTTAAACAGGATTACAAAGAAGACTCATGAAACGAAATAACAAAGGAAGGCCCTAACGCATCTTTCCTACCAACCTATCAGAATCATTACTATTTGATATAGCAAATAATTTTTCTAAAACATTACTTAAACATTTCATATAAAAAAATTAACATTGTACCTGGACTTCAGAGGATGTTCCATCTTGTGCCAGAGCCAATAAAATGCTGACGCTGGTTTTCAGATGTTGTCCTGAGCCAATACCCCCAACATAACGATGCAAACAGCCCAGAGCCAATGAATGCCCAGTCCTGGATACAACATCTCGAGCCGATTTCAACCTGGCAAAAAAGGATGCTCCAGGAGTTGGTTTTCTATTTCCCTTTGGCAATAACAAGCTTTATAAGTCACACACAAAAAGGAGTTTATTCTGGAAATCACAAGACTATAATCAGGATCGCTCTAGCTCCACTCCCAAACAAGAGTTAATTGAGTTTAGAATGGTTAGTTAAAGTGATATATTTCACTGAAAAGAAAGTATAAAGAGGAACCACAACTCCTCAGAAGTACTGCTCACAAGCACTGCTTCCCCATGTCCCTTCTTGTTAATGATTATGACCTAGTTTAGTATAATTAGTACTCAAAATACAGTAATAGTTAAGAATGATTAATTTATATAACTGAAGTATTGGTTCTTGACCATTCTTGATTTTTAACTTCTCTACTTAAGTACTTGATTAACAACCAACAGTCACTAATAACTGCACATTATTATCTTAATCGTACTTATTTGGAAATCTGAGATCGCTCTTTTTAATGAATATTAAAAGAAATCCTTAAAACCTAATGCTAACTTTATCCTCTGTTTCAGGGATAATTTAAGAGATGATAAACTTAGCAGCAGTTAGAAAAAAGAATGACTCATTTAAAAATGTTCATCACTAACAGAACAATGTGGGTGAACTGCAGTAGGACCCCAGAGCACCTCTTCAGGGCAGAGTGCACACGACTGAGGGAGATCCTACTGACAATCTTCCTGACTCCAGTATGTAACATGCAAAAGCTAAATGTACCCCTCACCACACTTAAAGTACCTCACAACTTAGCCAGATTCTAGACTTAAATTAACTACTGAAATAAAAATGAAGCCATTATGAAATAACAAAACACTATCACATGCTATACCATCTGCACAGTCAGTCCAGTATGTAATTACTGATTACTGTATTGTTCAGACCATAAGACGCACCTAGGTTTTAGAGAAAAATAGAAACAAATTTTTGAAGCAAAAAATGTGGTAAAATATTTAATAACATAAATAACATAATATTTCAGCAATGTAAATGTAAACGGAACTCAATATCAGTATTAACAACCATTATTCCTCCCCAATTTGGGGGGGTGGGGTGCATCTTATAGCCTGAAAAATATAGTACGTAAAAGACATTTTGTCTATATGAGAAACCTATTTGTTGGTTGAGAGACCCACTTACTTGTCAAAGCTGTACTGGGCCATTCTAGCAATAAAAGTTGCCTCTCCAACCACCTGAGCCATCCTTCCAAGAGCTTCTCCTGCAGCACACCGTAAGATGGGGTTTGGGTTGTCAAGAGCGCCCATAACCAGCGTCAGAGCAGATTTACGTACTTCCTCAGGTCCTAAAGTACTTTTGTTTTCAGCCAGGCCCTATGGGGGTTTTTTAAAGGCAAGTCATAATTTACATTAAATAGAAGAAAAAAATGTGCTACAAACTTGGTAAATACACATATATCTTGCCATATTATTTTCTTCAGTCATCTTTCACGTGTATATATTATGCCTAGAATCAGTATCTGTTAAGTTGATGGTAATCACTTTCCTAAACATGATTCAGAACATGATACATAACATAGCCATAGTTCAATCGACCCTAAAACCAATAATCCCTGGGGGTGTCTGTATCTAAACACTAATACTTAAAAGTTGTTTTTATATATAAAGAATACTATATTAGTAAATCAACTGTTATTCAGCTGACTGAAATTTACCACGACTTTAAGGAAGTCCTGGTGACTATGAAACTTTGATTCATTTATATAAAAATTCCAGAAGAGATCATTATGTCACAAAGGGTACATCCAATACATATCTAAAGGCTAAATGAGGTAAGAAAAATCAGTAACTGAATGTTGATACAGTTTGTTCATCATTCTAGATATTAATATCTCTGTTCTAGCTAAACCTACTGTCCTAGAACTTAATTTACTCACTTGAGACCAAAAAAATCCAAGTTATGGTGCCTGGGAAAAAATGTTACCTGCAGCAGAGGCATTAGCCAGCATACTTATGAAAAGTACACTGTAGAGCCGTATTACAGTTGGTTCACTAGCTTTCCAACCACTGAGGAAAACCAAGACCACCCCACTTTTTTCAAAAAAACTCAGTGTTAGTGTAAGTTGATGGTCTCTGAATGGGGCATATACCAATGGTTATATAAATGGTACAAACCTACATTTCTACCTGTGCCTTTATCCCCTCTCCCTGATGTTTACAAAACATGAATTAATTCCTGCCATTCAAGACTTGTACTTGTGCCATTTTACTTTAAAACAGTAATACCTTACAATAAGCTTAGTACTGAATAATATAAAAAATGTTCAAATACACCATGAGAGGCTGCAGGTTGAACAGTATAGTGCACAAACTCTGAGAGATACGCAAAACCGTGGTTATTTTAGTTTTCACATGTAGAAACTGAGGTTAAAATGAAGGTTGAAGACATCACATAAGATATAAACCAAGTGAGTAGCAAACCGTGACACAATCTCAAAATGCAGAATTCTTTCAACTATATAACATAGCCTCTCCTGATTTATGATCTAAACCACAAATCAAACTTAGCTTTATCTCATTAACCTTCAGTAGATTATCAGATTTCATTAGACATCTTTAAAAATTCTAAAAGAACTGTCATTTGTAAAATCTAATGGGTCAAACTGAAAGATTAACATTACTAAAATATAAAATGCTTACTAAATTACAATGAGCCTGCCATGAAGTTTCTAGTAATTTAATTAAACTAATATGAAGACAGTTATCAAGTGATATACATTTAAACACGATAATAGTCTAGATACCCCTGCCTTGTTAAAGGCATTAATATCTTAGTTCAAAATATTTATTATGTTTTAAAAGTAAATACCTTAAGTGCACTAAGAACAGCAGTAAAAATATTTAGCTGCACAGCCTGCTGACGGACACCTTTAGCTTGTTTGACACACTCAGCAAAGTGATCCAACATCTGCAGTCTATAACAGTGGAAGAACGATCACATTAACAAAACTTTTTACTCAAACATGGCTCAAAAAATCATCGATAAGAGGAGTATGAGCTAATAGTTTAACAAATAATGCCTTGGCTGTCTCATCTCTATCTCACTGCCACAGCTGGTCCAAACCAGATGTCCTCCTCCTGAATTAATCTATGAACATGTAGTTATCAACTGGAACAAGAACAAAGATTGCACACCATTTCGATTAGGAAAATAAGGCCATAATTCCAGGGGACTTTAACATTAACACCAGCATCCAACAAACTGCCTGGCATATGGCAGGTGTTCAAGGTTGTTTTGAATAGAATAACAATCATTAATTATGTACCTGCGTGGAAGATTTTTAAGGCAGAAGTAAAAAATTGTGGCATAGTTTTTTTTCAAATACTCTCAGATAGAAAAACTAGTACCTCATGCCTTATCTTTGGAAACTAATAGGAGGATTTTTGAAAAAATTAGATTGGGTCAATTATTTGTAATGTAAAAAATTAGAAGTGAATTTTTTTATTATTTCTAAATTTTTAAATGAGAGTTAACAAAAATAAATCAGTAATTTGAGACTATTCTGATAAAAGAGAATGAGATCATTTCAGATTCCCCTAAAAAGAAATGAGGGCCCCGATCAGCATGGCTCAGTTGGATGGAGCATTGTCCCACAGACTAAAAGTTTCTGGGTCCGATTCCTGGTCAGGACATGTATCCAGGTTGCAGGTTTGATCCCTGGTCTGGATGTGTACAAGAAGGCAAATGAACTGATTGATGTTTCTCTCTCTCCCTCCTGCCCCCTTTCTCTCTCTCTAAAAAATGTCATTGGGTGAGGATTAAAAAAAATAATAATAAGAGTTAGGTAAAGGAATCTAGGCAAGTTGGATTTAGTTCTATCTAAGGTAACCATGACATAAACTAGGAAATCAAAATCTTCCTCATGTCACTATTAGGATTTAAGCTCAATTTACAGTAGGTCATGGGTCTCAGGTCAAAACACCCTTCAAAAACTCACATAGTTCCTGTCTCTGGTAAAACGATCCCATTAGAGTTACTGGGGACTAGAGCTGACTACTTCTCCGCTGGCTCTGGCACACGTCCCCAAGGATGGGTGAAAAGGCAGGGCATTCAATACTCAAGGACACCGGTAAGAAGACACACATGGTCTCCAACACTACCGATGAGCATCATTTGCCTATACCTGACCTCAAATGCATAAATATTTTTTAAATTTATTTACATTTTCTTTCCTTACAAAATATTCATTTAATATAGTTTGAAACTATTAACAAAAAGTTATTACCCAGACATTACCACTATGACACTCAGGTACATTCATTTTCTTTTAGGCCTTTTCCTTATGTATACATATCTATACTTGTATACACATGTACATTTTTATGAATTTTAAAATACTGAACTGAGATTACTTCTTGCCCTTTATTTTACTTTTTTCTTTTAACATAGCATAATGAGCATTTTGTGATGTCAAAACATTGTCTGTAGCCCTGACCAGGGTAGCACAGTTGGTTGGGTATTGTACCAGAAAAATGAATGGTCTCAGGTTCAATTCCTGGTCGGAGCACACGCCTAGGTTGAGGGTTTGGTCCCTGGTTGGGGTGTATGTGAGAGGCAACCTATCCATGTTTTTCTCTGGCATCAATGTTTCTCTTCCTCTCTTTAACCTTCCCTCCCCTTCTCTCTATAAATGAATGAATAAATAAATAAAATAAAACATTGTCTGTAAAAAGTATTCCAGCCTGTCGTCTTGCCATAATTTATTCCTCGTTTCTCCAAAACTATTTGTTATTTATTATATTTTAATAAAATTTATTTATTTTTACATCTCCTTGTTCCACAAAAGTCATTGACTACAATTAACTTATTCCTGGGTTCTAGTTATACCTCTCATAGCTAGTTGTATTACTGTGGACAAACCATGAAGTAATAGACCTGAATTTCCTTAGATCTAAAACAAGGACATCAAAGCAGATGCTTTATAAGGTTCCTTCACATTTAATGTTCTTAAACAGTTAGTTATATAGCAACCCAATATTCTTAAAGATATATACATAAAGTGAAATTGCATATTTAAAAATTTCCCCTCAAATTAAGAAGTCTTTAACCAAGTAACCTACACATTTAAAAAGATAACATTTGTGTTATTTTTTACATATAAATATAATAATGTTTTAAGGCATATTTTGTCAAACAAATTATCTGTGAAAGTCCTGCATTAATTTATTTTCCATCTTCCTTTTGGGAAAATGCCTATTAAATTTAGGGACAGTACCTGTGGACATAGAGCACAGAAAACAAAAAAGGTCCTAAGGTCCCATTAGGGAAAAAAACAGTTACCTTAATTTCCCAATTTCCAGACATGGATCACCTGACATACAAAAGTTATTGGGGGATATTTCTTCAGTAACAAAAAGACTTAACAAATTGATATCCCTAATTAAAAATATAATCAAAACCTACTTATAAAATGGCAAATAAACTATTATAGTGGATACCAGATGCTGGTACACAGGGTCAAATCTTAAAAATAGTTTCAGCCCTGGTTGGTGTGGCTCAGTGGATTGAGTGCCAGACTGTGAACCAAAGGGTCACTAGTTCGATTCCCAGTCAGGGCACATGCCTCGGTTTCGGGCCAGGTACCCAGTTGGGGGCTCTCGAGAGGGCCACACATTGATGTTTCCCTCCCTCTCTTTCTCCCTTCCTTCCCCTCTCTAAAAATAATTAAAATATTTTTTAAACATTAAAAATAGTTCCAAATTATGTGGAATTTTTTCATGTAATTTTTTATCATGTAATTTGCCCTTTATGTTATTAAATTTTTTATAAGTCTATTGTTTAATTAGTAATACACCTTATTGTAGAGTTACTGGGATGGGAAAATCTACTGTTTGGATGAAATTCATATTTAGCTAAAATTACTTGACTGACATTCTACTAACCGGTGTTTATAAGAAACATGAGGAAACACTACACCAAAAAGAGCCACCGAAGCATCAATGACCGAGACCCCCAGAGGGAGGGGACCAGGCACCGCTTCTCCAGCAGGTATGCGCAGATAAATGGAGGAGGGGTCGTGCTCCAGAGCCCCACTGCCAGACGCACTGTTTGGCTGGAGCTGCAAAAGGATGCACAAAATTCACTCAAAACCCATTTTAGAAAATTCACTTACTAAAAACTGCACGTCAAAAACAGAACAGGTGAGGAGGAGAAAACATTTAAAACCACAGAATAACTGAGTCTGAAAATTTTTAAGTAGATAACAATGTAATTTGGCCATTTAAAAAAGCCATCTGTAACAACTTATATAATATTAAGAAAAGGACTGTTCATTCTAAAACATTTTTATGCTACCCACCATAAAACGTATAAGCAAAGCAATATCAGAAACAATTTAAACCACAAAAATTTCTTTTAAGCTTCTTTTAAGAAGCTTGAGTAACTCTTTTTAAAAGTACGTAAGAGGTAATGTATTCAGTGGGCAAAAGATTCTAAATGCTCAACCTACTAACTCCCATTCCTCTACAACCTATCAGAAAACAAACTAAAACAAACAAAACACCAATAACCAAAAACCAGCTAAAATTGATCTTTGCTGCAGACACCACATGGTATCTAAATGCAAAGACTATTGAAAAAAGAGAATTTGTCAAATTCTGAGTATTGCCGCAGGTTTACCATTTTCACTACTTATCCACAATTGGGAAGCCATCTTTAAATGCCTATAAAAGCTCAATGAAAACCTGAGTCTACAATATTTTTTAAATGATAATATGTAATAATACCACTGTTTTCAAATAAGCAAGTGTTTCGATTCCCTGCATGGTTTCCTACCTGGTCTTCAATTGACTTATGATCCGTTTCTTGAAGCCAGGAACCAAGAAGAACACTGTCATCATAATGACAGAGGGATCTCAGGAGTGAGGTAGTTGTATTGGCTGAGTTGTCAGTCAGCGTGAACTCTGCCACCAGTGCTCTAAGAAGTGCGTTGAAAGATACTAAAAAATAGAACTTCAGATCAGATTAAGAAGAGTAATTTTTATGAAAATTACAATCATTGCCCACAAAGAGCACCAACATGTTCACAGAAATAAAATAATTAAGTTCCTATTTCTTATTATAAAAATGTATGTTAAATATTTAATGCCATTTTAAATACATAATAATGGTACTTTTTTACTATTGTATTGTACCTTTTAGCCCAATTATTTAAAGCAACCAAAAACTCAAATAGAGAATAGATTCTTTATTTTAAATATATTAAATATGACATGATTATTATATTACTAATTACACAATGATATACAACCACTGAACTAGAGCATATCAAAATTCTTGGGCATGGGTAAACTGGAAAAAAATCAATGACTTAATTTAACATTAACATTTTATATAATATTTAATTTCTGCAAAGTTCATTACTAGCCTACCTCTAGATTCCTAAATTATTACGTATATATTATAATATATATGAAGCAGTTGAGGACAGTTATTAAAAGCACAGACTTAAAAGATTAACCAGCTGGGTTTGAATCCAACCTGTGCCACATACTAGCCCTTAGACTGGGGCAAGTTTTATCACCTACATGTACCCAAGAATATTTATTTATAAAATAGAGCTAATCACCCCATAAGGCTGATGTTAAAGTCAAAGATGTTAATACATGTATACAGCTTAGAAAGAGGCCTGGGACCCAGTAAGTGCTGTGACCACAGTCTTTATAAAGAAAAAGGAAACGGCTATCTTCCCTTGTAGAGTGAGTCAGTGGGAGTGCCATGGTCAGAACTCTAATACTGAGAGAACTGGAAAGATACACTGGGAAACTTTTATCGGGTACCACAAATTTTATTTACCTTCGTATGTTTTTGGAGGTAATAAAGCCAAGATATCATAAAGTCTTAAACGGACCATTGCAGCACTGGCTTTCAGATGAGCTCCATGAGCTTTAATTACAGATGGAATGCTAAAATATCAAAAGTATGGTTAGTATCATCTTATTGGAATAAGTATTACTTATAACCACTTTTTTCAGCAATGTTTCAAAAGTACCATCAAACTGATAGTACTTTGCTAGTTATTACATTTTCATTTCAGTTTATTTTGTGACCTTTACTGTCAGTAACAGATACAATACAAAGTACAATTTTATTTCAGTATATATCATTAATGCAATTTAAAAAGTCACTGTATAAAAATAAGGTTTTACATGTTTCCTACATGATACTAGAGGGAATCAGAATACATTACTATCAATACGTAAAACTGGATACTAATTGTCAGAATGTTTACTTACTGTGACATCATAGTCATGGCACATTCAATAGGGGTCATCAATTTTCTAATCACATCTTCCGTTAGGAGTTCAGGACAATGTGCAACAAAACTCCTCATTGCTAGACAAAATTTTTAAGAGGACAGATTTGGAGCAAGTTTTGTGAGGATCAATAAATTTATAAAATTATATAAAGGTGCCTACAATTCTTATTATAAAATATAAGGTTCTAAAACCAGGACAAACAAAAGAAGAACCAATTGCAACTACAGAGAAAAATCATTAGGAAGAACTAGAAGGACTGGCAGCAGAAATGGAGAGAGGGGAGATATCTGTTAGGGAGATTTCCATGAGCAGGAATTCAGAGATCTATAACCCTACATGAACCTAGATGATTACAAAGAAAGCAACTTCAAAGCAGAATCAATGGCCACAATGGCCCAGCAAGAAGGAATATGTTTACTGGCTCTTTAGCAATAGAACTAAGACTAAAGCAGCTCTTAGATGTATGAGAACAAAACTGACACCTTGCCCTGCCACTCTTGTATCTGGCTCCCACAGTTTGAGAAAAGAAGCACTTGTCACCTTGAGATAAACCAGAAAAGAACAGGGTCACCCAGTATAATTCTAGTTCCCAAATGGAACAAAACTTGAGCCTTTCTTGTAAGTTGCTGACTCCTGAACAAAAACAACTTTATTCATAATTTTTGTAATGCTGACATCTGAAAAACTTATCAATGTTTTCGGATTTGAAAATGATGGGAGGAGACAGTTATTTGTCCATTAAGGAAAGACTAATTGCAAACTCAATAAACTTGGTAATCCTGACTTTCATTTGCCTTTAAACACCCATTCGGTTGTGTTTACCTGGTGACCCAATGCTCTCTGACAGGTGGAAGACTGTGGTACCTAGGAATTAGGAGGCCTGGGTTCTAGCTCCTGTTTTCACTAACTCGACCCTCCTTCTCAGCCTCCATTTCACTTTTATTACACAATTAGCAGACTGGTGTAGGTTATTTATAAAGTTTCTTTCTAAATCTAAAGATCTACAAGCTTTATATAAAGATCTATTAGTTTACATAACAAACTTATTATATATTAAAATAAAAATCTATAGTAATGATTTTCTGTCAATTCACAAACATTTTGGTAATGAAATAATAGTCTGAAAGTGCATCCCTTTCAGTTCTTACCACATAAAGCGCCAGCTCGGCCTTCCAGTGTTACCTGCCAGGTAAAAGAATCGCCTCGGGCCTTCTCAGCCTCCAACTCCTTTAAAGAACGAGGGAAAACATTTCGCCACAGTAGCAACATCTTCGGTAGATGGTAACGAACGACAGATGGTCCTAACCAAGAAAAGGAGAATGCACAGCCATGTATCTATAACATACACTACAACAAAAAAAAATTTGAAAAGAGGCCCTTAAAGCTTTAACAACAGCTAGCATTTCACTCTAATACTAACATTTTCAAAATGTTCTTATTTAGTACATAAAATATGTATCTACTAAAGCATTAAAAGTTCATTTAAAAAGTATCAATATTTTTTGCACACCAATATAAAACAAATCCACAAAAAGTAATCTAAGTAATCTAAAACAAATTACCCAAATATATTCAGAATGGTGAATTACATGTTATCAATGATAAGATATCTCTGGAACACATTTTATGATGACTTTTCTATAAATATATGTACATAAACATATATGCCCACTCCTACACACATATATTTCTCTACCTGGCGGGGGACTATATACAGTCAATTTAGTTTTATACAGGTGCAGCATATTTAGAATTAGCAAGCCTCGGTTCCAGCTCCTGTTACATTCATTAGCAATGTAAATATAGATTTACATTGCTAAGGAATTCATTTAACATACCACTTAATACACTTAACATAAATTTCTAGAAAAGTTACCACTTTTTCTTTTCTTTAAAAAACTAGATCAAAGCACAGTTGTCAAAAAACACATGTTCAAAGTGGTAACTGTACACACACACGCAGACTTCATAGCAGAAGCTAAACATGTGAACTAAAGGGTAGACACAACTCGTCACAATAACATGTCTTTCTGTTCTATGTACAGTGCTACACTTTGCCTCATCTCAGATTTCTCGTGGCACTTTGGAAAGTGAAATGCACAAGGATAACCCCAAGAAAGCAGTACTAACAATACAGTTTCAATACAGTAGGGTGACATTATCACCCTACAAAAATTATGTCACTGATCTTTACTTTGGGGATGAAATGTGCCCCCCACACTCTCATCTCTCTTGATTAACACTAAGCTAGTCAGTTAGACCTTGGTTATTCTAATGGTAAAGATGAAACTAAGTTAACAACTTTCTCGTTAAATGTCTTCAAGCAGAAATTGCCAAAAAGAAAAAGAAATATATTAAGAGATGGAAAAAACATCTTTACCATGTTATAATCTCATTCAAAATCTTGAATGTGAAGTTTAACACCTTTAAATTAAATTCTCTGTATTGTCTACTGACAGTTATAGAATAAGACAAAAGTCCTACTCAAATATAATTATACCTAAAGTCATCAGTGCTCCAAGTAGAAGCCATCCAGCTTGGGTGCGCTGTAAGGACAGCCGGCTATTTTGGGCAGCAGTTCTTAAGAGATCTTCAGCAATACTAACTACCATCTGTAAAAAAAGTTAAAGAAATTGAACAAGAAAATGCATAGCTAATATACTTTATTAAAAAGAAGTTGTCCTCTTTTTGTTGTTACTATTAACACATTTTTAAAGAGACGACATCAGGACCCACTTAATCCTGACTGCACTGCTGACTGCGGAGACCCCAGCACAGCGGTTAAGCATGAGCTCTAGAGCCAGCCTGCCTGGGCTCATCCCAGCTTTGCTGTTTCCTGCTTTCTGGCCCTGGACAAGTGAACGTCCCTGCCTCAGGTCCCTCACTGGCCAAACAGGAATAAAAGTGCCTACTCCACTGTTATGAGGATTAAATAAATTAATGCAGGAAAGCACTCAGAACAGTGCTGGTCCATGTAACCACATGACAAGTAGTATTAGTATTATTGGCACTACTATCCTACATTCAAAGGTTTGAAGTGCTATTATGTGCTATCATAATGAAGTCCTATTATGAAACTGCCATTCAGCTAATCTTATGGTGCTTAATCTCAGAGAAGACAAAGGAAAAATGGGATGAAACAAGCAGCAAATGATTAAATGACAAAGTACAGAGGTGGTAGTGGTCAAAGAGGCTACCAAAGACTGAAGAGTTTTGAAGAGATTTCACAAAAGAGGTGGAACTTGAATTGGGCCTTTAAACAAATAGGTAAGTTTGGTTCAGGCGTATGAACAAGAAGGCGGACAAAATTCTATTGTAAGAGATTAGCCGGAGCAAAGGCAATTACCTGGCAAAGGGAGATGGATGCCTAGACTCAAGTAGTAGCTATGGAGCTCACAGAAATGAATGGACATGGGCCTAATGACCCAGGAAAAAAAGAAGTTAAAATCTAGCCCCAATCTGCCTATATAGAGTTGCAAATAATATTTATAAAAATATTTAATATTTCTGAGAAGAAAACCTACATGATGGTAGTAGGACATACAATAGAAATCAAAAGAAAACTGAGTCATAAGCTCATTCAACTTTAATTATCAAAATGCTAAATATGGCAATAGCCTATTCTCCTAATATTTTTTAATACAGCAGTGTGAATCTTTATTTCTAAAAGCTAAAAGCTTTTATTCTAAATAATGGTAATTATTTAGGGTTTTTCCTCTAAAACAAATTCTAAAGTATACTATACCCAAACAAATTCTATTTATTATTCCTATGTCAGAATTAAATATCAAATTTTAATTAGGGTCTGTCGACTCTGTATTAGCAGAACGCTGTTTTATATTATCATCATAAGTCTGTTGTCTGTCTCCTGATCGCCTAGTTCAACATTAAACACGGAAGGTGTTCCAATAAAAACTAAAGCCCACATGACAGTGCCTGCAAGTCTAGGACCTCTCCCTACCTTCCCCTTGGCATGAGGAATGCCCAGTGGACACTGATGAACTCCACCTAACAAGGCGGCCATTGCAAAACTGTATCCACTAACAGCTTCTGGTGAAGTTTTCAAGTTGTTGAGCCGTTCGGCACACCTGTCCAGAAATGGTGTCAACTGGAAAGGCAGTGCCACAGCCACACAGCGCAAACACCACGCAGCAGCAAGCCGAGCAGCTATACTTGGATGAAGCAGCACAGAAGTCACAGTCTCCAAAAGTCCTAATAAAAAAATACTCAAAAAATTACTCTCTAATGAAGTCAAACCATTTCATGAACTAAAAGACTATGTATTGGGTTGGCCAAAATGTTTAGTTTTTTCTCTAAAATAAAAGACACATTTTCCATTTTCACCAATAACTTGATTGATTTGGATATCCTAAGTATGTTGGTAATCTCCTGCTTCTAGTGGGTAGAGGCTAGGGGTACTGCTAAACATCTTCCAATGAATAAAATGGCCACGTGGCAAAGAATTATTTGGCCAAAATGTCAATAGTACCAAGAAACTTCACAAGCCACTTTTGATACATTTCATCAGTCACAGCAGCTTCTCATACACTGCAAAAACTGTTTTTGGCATTTCAGTTGTGTTTTTATTATCTTTCTTTAAATAATAAAGCATAATATGCTAAAAATGTTGCATATCTTCTTCTACCTTCAATATCAAAATGGCTGCACACCACTGTGGAAAGCAGTTTGGAGTTACCTCCAAAAATTAAGATGGGATCTGCCTTTTGACCCAGCTATCCCACTTCTGGGAATGTATCTGAAGAAATTCAAAACATTAATTCAAAAAAGACATAAGCACCCCCATGTTCACTGCAGCGTTATTTATAATCGCCAAGACATGGAAGCAGCCCAGGTGTCCATCAATAGATGAGTGGATAAAACTACTATGAGACATTTGCACAATGAAATACTACTTGCCCATAAAAAGAGAAGAAAATTTTACTGTTTGTGAAAGTGTAGATGGAACTGGAGAACATCATACTAAGTGAAATAAGCCAGTCAGAGAAAGACAAATACCATACAATTTCACTCTTATGTGGAATCTAATGAACGAAATGAACTAACTGAACAAGGCAAATGGGGGCAGACTCACAGATGGAGAGCAGGATGTCAGCTGCGGGGGAGGTTAGAGGATTGGAGGGGTTGAGCAAAAAGGAAAAAGGGCTCATGGACACGGACAACAGTGTGGTGATTGCTAGGGGTAGGGAAGTATAAGGGGGCTAAATGATAATGGAAAAAAATACAATAAAGTTAAATAAAATAAACTTGCACAAAATTTCACCAATTCTGATTTTTTTTCAATGCATGCTGATATGACAACTGTCACGATACAATCTAACAAAATTGTTCTGAATGAAGTTAAAAACAACTAAGCACTACTACAGCCCTCATATAGAAAAAACTAAACAAACTTTTTGGACAACCCAATACAATGCAATAATTTAAATTATTATGGTTTCACACAAATACTTTCAGAACTTTGCCAAAAACATATATATTACCTCATAAACCACAGAGTAGTTTAAAATAACATTTTCTACAAAGAACACAGTATAATTATATTCAATAAAATATAAGTGTTGATGTAAAATTAAATGAAAGTATTCAACAAATTTTAGTCATTGGCTTTTTTGATTTGTCTCCCCAAACTTTATTTCACCATTTAATTCAAGACTATCACAGTGAATTTTAAAGTAAATAAAACTCAACGTTGAACAATCTAAACTGCTAATTTCATGACAAGCAACTGACCAGGCATTAATTATCAATTACACCTATAACTTTGAAAAGCAGTGAAAAAATATTTCAGCAAGCAAATGGATGATCACACCTATAGAAGCTTCCTGAATAAGAGGGGAGGCAGTGGCACTGAGACTCTGCACCAGGCTCCCGAGCTCCTGCAGGGCGCACACCATCACGTGCTGGCTGGCTGCGATGTCTGCAGCTCCCGACTTGTTTTCACTACTCGTATCGTTCACTACCGCTTCTGGAAACACAAAATCACGGACTTGATGAGTGTGAACTAAACCACGACACCATTTCCTTGATCTCCGCAATTACATTATTTTCATTTATTTATTTATTATTTATTACTATTATTGTTTTTTATGATATGTATGAGACCAAGCGTCCCTGGCTGCTACAGGAGTATAGCAGACAGGTATAGTTAAGAAACAACTTTATTTGGAGCAGGGGGAACGACAACACAGCACTTAACAGCTATATTGTAGTTTGAATCCTGCTACCACAATTACATTCTTAAATCATCCCAATTGATGCCTGAGTGTTAAAATTCTGTCTGTAGTTATTTCTCAGCAGAAAATGTGTGTAATTAATAGTGAAGTAACCTAAAAACCTTACTTCATGACTTCATGGTGATGAGTAAATACATATATACTGAGATATTTTGTCTGCTCTAGAAGAGTACCTAATCTTAGCAAGCAGCAATGAACCATAGGGTACAAAAGCACAGACTTTAGAGAAAGAAGATGGGTTCAAATCCCAGTTCCAGCAGTCACGTTAGCTGTACAGCACTGGACAAGACACTCACCCTATGGGCTAAGTGCCGATTCCGAAGAGTCATGATTAAACAGTCAATGCCTATGAGGAATTTAGTGCAATGCTGCCCCCAACACACACTTAATAAATGTTAGCAGCTATTATTGTTACTTCTTATTATTACTGCTACTTTCAAGTACTGTAATATATTGGTATAATAGTATTGTTGTCGAACTGCTGACCAGAATATGGATTTATAAAGAAAGTGGCTTTAGAACTTCTTACTAGAGTGTTTCTCAAAGTCCCCATTAGCTTTGTGCCCTCTCCCCTCATCTTTTAACTTCTACCTGGCTTGAAATGGATTTAAGATAAGACCGCTGTACATCCCTTGTCAGATTTCTAACTGAGAATACGTACTGCCCCATAAATTACAGATATATGGCACTGTATTTGATTGTTTTTAGGATTTTTTAATCAAATGGCTAATCTATGTCCTTAACATTAATAACTCAAATGTCTTACTCTTTTTGCATTCATTACAAACATACTACAAAATTTATAATATAGAATAATAGAGTACAACAGATTATCACATTATGTACTCTAATTAAATACCTCTTCTTTTGTTAGACAGTCCTGGACTTAAAATACACAAACTCTTTGTCTGATTGCTAGTCTATAAGCTGCCTGAAAAGCAGTTACCTATATCTGGTTCACTGTTTTACTACTGCCATCTGGCATTGTTTCTGGAACCAAAACATTTCTTCAAAGAACCAATGTCCAAATATATTTTAAGTCATAAACCTAGGATATATTGCTAATTTAACATATCTACAGATTTATATACCTCATTAATTTAAACACTCTTTAATTCACTATTTATAGTTTTCAGTTAGCCCTGTACATTTTAAAAATGGTTTGCTACGTAAGGTATAAACAACAAAAACTATAACTAAACTACTTGTAAATTTATTCACTAAAAGTATATGTTCCTTTTCAAATAAGAGTACTCAATAAAAATGACTATTAAAACACAGCCCAGAATAAAAGGTATACACTAATCAGATCTGTTAGTATCTATTGGAAATAATAATAAAGAGTTAAATAACCATGAGAGTCAACAGCATCATTACATCAGTCCTTACCTACTGCTTTCATTTGTTTTCCAATAGCTTGACAAATTTCTTTGGCAGCTGCAATCTGGGCTTTTTCACCTAGCAAACTGCCCACAGTAGCTCTCAGAATAAAGGAAACACACCGTCTTGAGTACACGGCCTCTACATGTGTTTGCGTTGCCCGAGGGTGGGAAACCAGATCCAGTACGTGGGACAAGAATGTAGCGAAGCTACGCTCCAGCCACTGACCACCCAGGGTTGTGACAAAAACAACATATGCCTATAAACAGATTAAGATACAACTTAATGCATACAAATAAATGTATGTAACCGAACTGAAATGACAGATAAAGCAACCACAGAAATAAGTGATAACAGCATGCAAATGAATTATATTTGAGATTACAATAGAGAAAATTTAACTCATGAGACCTTTTTAGTACCTCTAGCATAGAATTATCTTTGACTAAAAAACAGTTAAGACAATAGCTTCATGAAGAACGGAGAGTATAGAGGAGGCAAAGCTGAGCTCATCCTGGTTATGAAGAATGAGAAACCCTAACATTCCAAATAAATATAGACATAGAGCTACAAATCACTTGATTTTGACTTTAAGATAAAAATGGTTACTTCTATTTACACTCACTTCAGGAATAAGAAATAATTAAAATGCTTTTGATTAAAATCACAAGGAAACATTTCATCTTACTAGGCACTAATTATCATTAGATCATAATTATAGGATCTTATTTGCTATTAATTACTATTTTAAAATTATAATTCCAGGTCAGGTTTACTTTCAGAATTACATTGGTGATTAACCATTTATGGAAAGCCAAAGTATTAAATAATACTTTTAGCTACAGGGTCATTGAACAAAATTAAAATCTAAATGCCCCCAGCTACATAAATAACATTTCAATTACAACTGAATTATTTCACATCTGATTTTCTAAAAAGTTCTGAAAAAATTGTTAGCTATTTATATAATTATAGTACACGCAGGCTTATTTATATATCATTAAGTATCTACCTTTCCAGTAAGCATGCAATTTGAAGTTTAAATATAATTCATTAATTTGATAAAAGAAATGCTTTTGAAATAAACCAGAAAATATTTTAAAATCTCTTCATGTGCACTATTACTTAGTAAGAGTTTTCTGTGAATTTTTACAAGAGCTATGAACAGAATTCTTTCATAAGTATGTATTACAAACCTGTGTGACTCCAACCCTCACTTCACGATTCACAGACCCTCCAACCTTCAACATTTCTCCTCCACTCTTTAGGAAACCTGACCCTCCACGCAGAAATCCTGTGGCCATGAGTTCTAAGACTTCATCAAAAGTTGCTCGCTTCACATTCTGGCGCATTACTTTCAGGAAAAAAAGTAAATTTATAAATAAACATATTTTGATATTAGTTAAATAATACTTTCTAATAATCTAGCTTTAAAATTCAAGTAATTACTTTTAAGCATACCTAAATTACCACAAAGGAGAAAAGGTCATTTAGTTTCCTATTATTTTAAAATTTACCACGTACTTGTAAAAATAAATTCAGTTTGAAGCAAAAATGCTAAGAAGACCAGAAGGAACTAGAAATTAAAATCGGCTCACTAAATCTATGACGAGTCCAGTAACGACGTGACCTGGAATGTGCGAGACAGCAATGACAAAGCCTACGCCCTGCAGATGCTGCTGAGTGGCCACAGACAGCCCCATTCTCAAAGCTGAAGCGGACGTAAAGAGACTTTGTTAAGACCCTGCTTTCTCTACAACAGTTACCAATGCATTACGAAGTCACTAACTACAACTGACTTGCCATCCCTACTATACAGGCTCATATTTTACGAAGTTCTTTCACATACAATAGGAAACAGAATCTTCACAAGAATTCTGTGGGAGAGACATAAAGCTCATGATCAATTGTGTAAGCTTTAGAATTTGACTGCCTGGGTTTTAACTGCAGCTCTGACAATATTAACACTTAGTAGAACACAAATTATGCAATCTCTAAACTTCAATTTCCTTGTTTATAAAATGGGAATAACAACCGTACTTAGAATTCATATGGCATTTGTGAGGATTACATAAACAATTCCGTTATGTGCTTAAATCAACGCCTGGCACACAGCACTTACCACATGTTACCTGTCATCATCATCATCTTATTCACAGATTGAAATAATTATTATTAAAGATGAACAAAACACAGCTGGGGTTTTCATAGCTAATAAACCTAGGAGTTAGGACTTGGCTCCATAGCATCTGATTCTCCTTCTTCCAGGCAGAGAGGGAGCAGTGGTGGGGACGAGAGCAGAGCTGGCCTGCTCAGTGTGCACCCACTCTGTCCCCAAAGCCTATGAAACTGTGAGGCACAGGAGAAGTCACATGAAGAGTCAGTGCTGCTTGTGATCCCGCTCATAATGACAGTAAAGAAACAAATGAAAACTGATACTGTGCTACAAATGGGGACCCAGTCATCAGAGATTTAAAGTAAGAAAGCATATAAAGTGCCAGATTCCAATCCCTTGAACACAATACAAAACCTCTCATAAATATTACTTGCTTATATGTCCAATGTACTTGCTACATAGTATCTTGTACATTATAATCATAAAAGAATGTCTTGACTGTATCAAGGAAAATGCTATTTTGGTACTTCAATTTTATGAAAACGTAGACAACTACCTGACAATATAAATCCTTTCAAATGATTTGCCTATAAGTAGTAACCCATTTAGAAGGAACCATTCTGTATACCTTCAACTGTCTATTACAGTCTAGATCAGGGGTGGCAAACAATGGTACCTGTTGCTTGTTTTGGCATCAATGCCGTAGCCATGACTGTCCCTAAGAGTTTAGACACTGCCACTCGTACTCCATAGTTTGAGTTTTCCAAAGCCTTAAAGCAGAGAGTGGCTATGTTTTCCAGTTCAGCAGTCCACATGAACACAGCTTCATTCTGCAGTTCGAGTAGACACTGTAATTAAAAAAAGAAAAAGAAAGAAAAGTAAATTAAGTCCTAAAACTTCTATTTCCATAGATGGAGTAAAAAGAACCAGATTTACTTTCCTGAAAGAATCAAACTATATTTGACAAAATGTATGAAACCACAGTTTTCAAGACACTGAACATCAGGAGTTATAAAGGATACTGACCCTTAGATCAGTGGAACAGAACAGAGAGCCCAGAAATAAACCCAAGTCTCTACAGTCGATTAATATTTGACAAAGCGGGCATGAGCACACAATGGGGTAAAGATAGCCTCTTCAACAAACGGTGTTGGCACTAATGGTAAAGGACTGAATGTCTTCCCCTAGGGATCTGGAACAAGAAACGGTGTCTGCCCTCATGTTTTCTATTTAACATTGTACGCAAGGATCCAGCCAGTCAGTGGAGTAAGAAAAGAAATATAAATAAAAGGTATCCAGACTGGAAAAGAGTTAAAACTGTCTTTATTCATAGACAACATGATTATCTACACAGACTATCTGACAGACTCTGTTAAAAAATCTGATCAGTTCAGCAAGGTTGGTGAATATAAGATCAATGTTCAAAAACCACTTGTATTACTATATGTTACTGCTAAACAATTAGAAATTTTTTTAAGTCTTATCTTTTCCATTTATTTATTTTTAATTTTTTAATTTATTGAGAGAAGAGAAGGAGAAAGAGGAGAGAAGCATCACTGTGTGGTAGCCCCTCGGACACCCCTTAACCAGGGACCTGGCCCATAACCCAGGCATGTCACCTGACTGGGAATCAAACCAGTGACCTTTGCTTCGCAGCCCATGCTCAGTCAACCGAGCTACACCAGCCAGGGCGAAATTTCAAAAAGTTTTAAATCAATACTATTTAAAATAGTATAAAAATATTAAATACTTGGGGATAAATCTCACAAAAGATGTGCAAAACCTATACACTGAAAAACACAAAATGTTGCCAAGAGAAATCAAAGAAGACCTAAATGAATGAGAGATATATCATGTTCATGGGCTGGAAGACTTAATACTGTAAGCTGTCAACCCCCTGCAAATTGATCTGTATTTTCAATTCAACCTGAATCAATATCCCATCGTGCAACTTTTGTAGAAATTGATAGATAAGTTAAAATTCATATGGAAATGCAAAGAATCTAAAATAACCAAAACTATTTTGAGAAAGAAAAAGTTGGAGGGCTGATATCACCAGATTTCAAGACTTATTATAAAGTTACAATAATCAAGAAAGTGTTATTGACATCAGGATAGATGATGACATAATAAAGACCTAAAAATAGACCTGCATTTATATGAACAACAGATTTGCAACAAACGTGCAAAGGCAAGTCATGAAGCAAAGATCGTCTTTTCAACATTGTACTACAAGTGAATATCCACATGCAAAAAAAGAACTTTGATTCGTAACTTACATTATGCATAAAAATTAACTCAAAATAAATAATATATTAACTATAAAACTTTAAGAAGGAAACACAGGTGAAGCTGTGGGTTAGGAAAAGTTTTCTTAGTAACAACACAAAAAATAATCTGATAAAATAGACTTAACAAAATTCAAAACTTCCCTATTTAGAAAGGCATAATTTAGAGAGTAAAAAGACAAGCTGTAGACTGGGAGAAAATATTTGCAAATAATGTATCTGATACAGGAATATATAAAGAACCTATAAGGTACCCTCAAAACTTAATAATTAGAAAACAACTCAATAAAACAATGCACAAAAGCTTTTAATAGGCTCTGTATCAAAGAAGATATTGATGGTCTTAGGTATAAGATTTAGATATAAGTATCTAAAAATATGCTCATCATTAGTCATTAGGGATGTACAAATGAAAGCCGCAATGAGATGCCACTATATATCTATAAGGGCTAGAATTAAAATGACTAGAATACCCCTCATTCTCATTGGTGAGGATGAGGGGAAACTGGAATGGTACAAGTATTTTGGAAAATAACTGGCAATTTTCCAAAAGTGAAACATAAATCTAGAATATAATGTAGCCATTCTACTCCTACCCAAGTGAAAGGAAAGCATACATCCACACAAAAACTTGTACAGATGTCCACAACAGCTTTTTTTTGTGATAGTCCAAACTAGAAACGACCCAAATGTCTGTTATAGGTGACGGAATAAACCAATTGTGAAATATAATGAAATACTACTTAGCAATAAAAAACAATAAACTCTTAAATAAACATGTAGCAACATAGATGTATTTCAAAATAAGTATGCTAAGTGAAAGAAGCTTGACTCCCTCCAAAAAAAGAGCACATACTACATGATTCCATTTATATTGAGTGAAATGAAACTAATCCATGGGGACAAACAGTGTGCCATCATACTTTAAAACTTTAAAAGAACAGGCAGGATAAGGAGCATCATCAACGGGTCTAGTACTAACCTTGGCCACTGCACAGCGAACTGCCATCGACCTGTCAGTCAAGAGGGACCTGGCATTCTTGTAAATATCACGATGAGAAGAAGCGGCTGCACCACCCAGTCCGTTTAGAACTTTCTGTAGGCTCATTAAGATTTCACTTCGCCCTTGAGACTAGACTCAAACATAAAGAAAGCTTAAAAACTATACTGTAAAGCAAATTCTACACTTAAACAACAACATACCAAACACAAAAGTTCTCTGGGCCTAATGCTCTTACTCTAAATTGTACACAGTAAGTAATAAAAAAAATTAAGTATTCTAGAGAGTACCTGAAAGGTAAAAATAATTACTAAGTTCAATTAAATTGTATCTTTCTGAGAAATTAGGTTACAGCAAGTAAACACATTCCAATGTTTCCATGACCTGTTGAAGTGCAATATAATGAAAATATAAAGACAAAATCAAAAGCCTTAGTATCAGATCTCAAGGATCCAAACTTTCGGAATGTTAAAGGTTAGATAAAAAAGCAGTTAAGAAGTAATGTAAACCATCTATAAGATAAGGAAAACATCCAATACGGTTAAAAATTTTGTCACAGATATGCCAAGTCCTCATTTTCTTGTGATGAATTCAAACTCATCTTCATACTCTTATAATGCTTGATTCATGTTTCTAGTGTTTTTACTCAAACACAGATCTCTTTCACCCAACTGTAAGCTTTTTGCTGTCAGGGACCTTGTCTTATTTATCTTTATATGTCTAATGCCTGACAATATCCCTTCAACTCTTATTTAAAAAACAAATAGACAAAGAGTTCCCAGAGCTCTTCAGTTTTCGTATATAAGGGAATTGAGACTATGAGAGTCCAGGGCTTAGTCTGTTTTTAGTAACTTCAAGTTGACAAGGAATTTTCAGAAGCAATAACAAACTGACACGACAAAACAACTAGTTTTACTTGATATTAACTGCTATGGATGGAATAGCATCCCTCCACCCAAAAGAGTAGTTCAAGTCCTAAGTGCAATTACCTGTTGACATGACTTTATTTGGAAATAGGTCTTTGCAGATGAAATCAAGTAAAGATGAGTTCATATTGGATTAGGATGGACCCTAATCCAATAACTGGTATCCTCATAAGAAGACTTTGGACATAGAACACAGGTGCAAAGGGAGAGCACCATGTGACAAGGAAAGCAAAGAATGGAGGCACCTACAAACCACTAAATGCCAAGGAACTGCCAAGGACTGCCAGTAACCACTGGAGACTAAGAAGGCAAGGAAGGATTCCTCCCAAGAGGCTTCAGAGGGAGCATGGCCCTGCTGACACCTTGATTTCAGGCGTCTAGCCTCCAGACCTGTGAGACAATACATTTCTGTTGTTTGAGGCCACTCACACTGCGGTAATTTATTACGGCAACCCTAGAAAACTAATACATTAGTAGCTATAGTACAAAAAATAAAGTGGTAATGCAAAAGCATTATAAGGCAAAATAAAAAATGATAGGTAAACCTATTCTTTGTCAAAGAAAAGCATTCTTTCCCCACTCCCTAAAAGATGAGGCATCATCCATTAAAAAAGGGAGCAAGACTTTCCTTTTTTGCAAGTAATTTTAAGTTACCTTCCTGCTAAGCAGTGTAAGGCAAACATATGTTTTTAAATGACATTTAACTCCTGCTACTAGCAAAACATGTAAATAATATTTGTTGTAAAACTTACCTCTGCACTTTTCAGAGATTTCAAAAGATTATTTACTGTTTCTGGAAATGCACTGCCTAGCATTCTCCCCATTTTTTCATAAAATGCTCCAATACAAGTCACTGCAGCCCTGTAAGAAGTGAGATTTTCATTAGTAATTGTTCAGGTTAATAATACTTTTCTCATTTTCAGAAATCAATTTGTATTTGTGCAGGACACTTTTGGCTAGGAAACCTTAATTTTCAACTAAAAAAAAAACCACCTCATTTATTCTTTATAATTACAACAAATACTATGGTCAATAAAATTGTATTCTTGTTAGGAGAACAAATATATATTTACATAACGAATCATACCCATCCTTTGGAAAGAAACCCAAGCTTTCCTTTTATGAAGACTTCTCAAATTATGCCAAGCCACCAAGATCCCTCTCTTCTCTCATATACAATGTGTGCCACTCATTTTTGACAAAATTATATTGTTTACTGTGCTGTGACTTGACCATTTTATTCAGCTGTTTCTTACCCTGCCAATGGAAATGTAAACCTTGAAACAGGAAATTTATCATAATTTTTGTATTGCTACTTAGCATAGAAATAATAGTAAACAATTACTTGCAAAAGTTAATCTAAATGGTTTTAATGCAACATTTGGCTACCTAGAAGAAGAAATGTAACAGCACCCTATCTCCTCAGGAAGGGGGAGACCACCCACCCATCACTCATGTAAACAGTAAACACGTGAATAACTGAGTTTGGCTTAGAGGCCGGAGCAGGGCACAGAGGTCAAGAGCACATACTCGGGAGTCCGGCAGATGGATGACAAAATCCTGGAGCTTGCCACCCAACAGCTATGTGTCCTCAGCCAGTCACTCGGAGGCAGAGAGAAATTTAGCTCACCACCATACGCGTAAGAAACGGTAAAATCAGGGAATCGACCATCACCTCACCTCTTGACTCCAAATCCCATGCTACTCTCCAGGCTGATTACAAACTTAAAGATGACTGAGAGCACATACCAGAATATACTAGGAAATTCCTAAATAGAAACCATAAATCTGCTGAAAATACATACAAATGATATGTAATATTTAATAAACTCTACTTAAGCAGAACTACAAAATCATGTGTGGATCTGCTAAGGGGTAGAAAACTAAATCATCAAAATGGTTAACACAGTTTCAAACTCCAAAATAAACCAGAAGGCACTAATATGCCCGAATCTCTTCTACAACTTTTGAGATCTACACCTATCTCAAGCGATACACAGTTTAATTACGACTTATCTGTGCCACTGAAAACAGACCGAAGAAGAATCAGCCTTCCAAGTAAGTCCCCCATTTCCTCTGTTAGCTACTGTCCACTGGCCCTGGCCGCTTGGCACCTTCTGTCCTCAAACAGTAGTGCACTCTTCCTGGGTGAATTTACCCACACCAAAGGGTTCAGCCTATTCCCAAATCTCCACTCTATCACCAAAACGACATTTTCAACTCAGTTCTCTAAAATCCAGACCAGGATTTTCACTTCCTACTACACAGTCACTCGGCTGTTGCCACTGAAAGTCCAAAATCAGCATGCCCAGAAATGAACTCGTCTTCCCCTCACAACTTGTTTCCTCCACTATCTTGTATCTTTCTGAAAAGTACTGTAATGTAAATAAGGTATAATGTTTGTTTCCAGTGAGAAGTTTCTTTAGAGAGTAGGTAGGCAAACTACAGCCTGCAGGTTAAATCTCGCCCATCATCCAGTCTTCCACCTGTGTTTTAAAAGACGTTTTATAAGAACACAGCCATACTTATTTATTTACATATTGTCTGTGGCAGAGGTGAGTAGTTTTGACAGAGCTGTACAGTCCACGAAGCCAAAAATATTTACTCTCTGGCCCTTTTCACAGTTTGCCAATCCCTAGCCTATCACATCCATCTTCCCCTCTTCCTATCTTAACCCCTTACTTGACTAACTTCCCTATTTCCTTCCCTGATGGTTGACCTACTTTCGCTGATGCTTCTTTGAGTGGTCTTCCTTGACAATGCTCTTCCCTCACGGCACGGCTAAGCTTATTTAGGTGTTATTTTTCTCCTATGGCACTCTTGTTTAACTCTTTTACAGAAGGTGTCCCGATAGCCATTATCTTTAAGACTTGCTCCAAAAATGTCTGCCCTTAATCCAAACCACAAGTATGGGCTAGGAGCTGGGTTAAGCTCTTGATCTAGGGGTCAGCAAACTTGCAGGCAAAATGGTACTCAACTCTGCCAGTCTGTCATCATAGCATGAAAGCAGCTGCCTCCTAAATGAACAGACATGTCTGCATCCCAACAAAACTTTATTTACAAAAGAGGTATCAGGCTGGATTTGGCCCATGGGCTCTAGTTTGCCCAATCCTGCCTCAATCCCATCACCTACAGATGCTCTGTTTCCATCCCAGCCTAAAATATTATCTCCATCCAATTTACCAATTTACCTGATGCAAACTGCTGACATTACACCAATCCTCTGTAGTTTGCTGGAAGTCCCAGTGGCAATGGAGCCAATGTTCAAAGAGAAGCCCTTCCCACACCTGCTTGGGGAGCTTTTATTGTCAGCAGCATGCCTCAGGTTCAATCTACTTGGAGGTCTTTATAATTGACAGCCTCTTATTAAGACAAGCTACTCTGAAAACACAAAATATGTTCAAGGGTTGATCTCAAAATACTCACAATTTTGTTGGTAAATAGGCTGCAGTGTCGTCTTTACTTCTGATAATGTCATTGCATTTTTCAAGTGTTTGAAAAACAGTGAACGTATCCCCAATGCTATAGAGGGCCGCAAGATTTTTAGCTAACAATTTTCGCGTAGGTGGTCCAGGTGAACTACTTATTAATCCAGTTAATTGTTCAACAAGTTTTTTCTGTTTTTCCTTAACATCAGTCTGTTATAAAAGAAAATAAAGAACATCAAAAGTTTTTTTTTTAATTTAATCTTTATTGTATGTTTCCCATTACCATTTAGTCCCCTTATAGTCTCCTCCCCCCAGCAATCACCACACTGTTGTCATATCCATGAGTCCTTTTCCTTTTTGCTCGATCCTTCTACCCCCTCACCCCCACCCTCTGCCCCCAAGTAGCTATCATCTGCTCTCCATCTACAGGGTCCAACAGAAGTAAGGCTTGCTTGAGTGTGGTTGGTAGGGCAATAATAATAGGTGTAATAATTGATCGTTTTAATTTGAACATTTCACCTAAAATGTCCTATGGTGTGCTTGAGTGTGATGGTGTCATGTTACAAAATACATGCTTATGACTTTGTAATAAAAAGAGGGCGCTATTTGTGTCAGACCCTGTATGAGTCTGTCTCTGTCCAGTTTTTTTCTTACATGTACTTTTGTTACATTTTAGTCAGAATAAGAAATACTTAGTTAAGGCACTCTGATAATTCAAATCTATATTACATTAGGTATAAAACCATAAGTGAGAATTTTCAAGGTGAGCTCAGCAAGAAATGAATCATTCATTACTACATTAAATAGTCTCCTTTGTTCCCCTCCAAAGCCAAAAGTTAGTTGCCAACAAAAGTGACTACTCCTGACTCAAGTTTTCACGCCAACTCACTAAGAAGTAAACCACAGTCTAAGTACATAATATTGAGCATGTGGACAACTGATATCTTAGAACCCAGATAAGCTCTCCTTGAAAAGCGAAGTCAGTAGTCCAAAACATTGTTTAAGTCAGTGAAGGAAATCAAAAGAAACATTGAAGGAGCCCTAGAAAACAGAAAAAATATTCAGATCTACCCATAATCAATACTAAAAACTCACTCATTCATTCATTCAATGTGTATTGTGCATTTATATGCCATGCACTACTCTAAGCATGAATATTCTAGGTAACAGTGAACACAACAGACCAAGTCTATACCCTCATAAATTTACATGCTAGAGAGGAGACACGGAATTCACCAACTAAATGAATAAATAGTGTGCTTACTACCTTATGTTGATTAGTGAGGAAAGGCCTCTCTAGAAAGAAGCGAATGTGTGAGATATGCAAATATCTGGGAGAGGAATACTCCAGACAGAGGGAACTGTATAAAGGCATGGAGGGAACATGCTTAACATGCTTGAAGACAGTGAGTAGGCCCTTTAGGCCTAGGAGAGTAAGAGACAGGATGTAGCAAGAGATGGAATCAGAAGAGTAAAAGGGACTCGATTGTGTCTTATTTTATTCTGAGAGCTTGAAGCAGAGGAAGGACGTGATCTAAATGTCTTAACAGGCTCATTCTGACCACTGAGCTACGAATACTCTGCAAGGTACACATCAGAAGCACAGAGAGCACTTAGGAAGCTTTTGCAATAATCCACATAAGAGATGAGGATGGTAACAATGATGAAAAGTAATTTACTTCTGCACATATTTAGTGGATAGATCCAATAGGATTCACTAATGAATATGATGTGAAATTTGAGAATAAGAGGGAAGTCAAGGATGCTTCTAAGGTTTATGACCTGCATAATTAGAAGGCTGAAACGGTCATTTCCTGAGATGAAGAACACTGGGGAAAGGACAGGTTTGGAAGGGGGAAGTCAAGAATTTAGTTCCGAACACGTTGTTCATGTTGTTCTAACTTTGAGATGCTGTTTAGATAGCCAAGATAAAGCAGTAGAGTGTCTCACGGTATATCTGGAAGTCATTACTATATAGATGGTAGTAAAAATATGAGATTAGATATCACCGTAAGAGTAAGTACAGATTTTTTAAATAAATTTTTATTTTAGTTCTTAAAGATTTTTATTTATTTACTTTTAGACAGAAGGAAGGAAGGGAGAAAAAGAGGGAGAGAAACATTAATGTGTGGTTGCTTCTCATGCACCCCCTACTGGGGACCTGGCCCAAAAGCCAGGCATGTGCCCCAACAGGGAATTGAACTGGCAACCCTTTGTTTTGCAGGCCAACGCTCAATCCACTGAGCTACACCAGCCAGGGCTGTATAAATAGATTTAAAAAAAAAAAAAAAAAAAAGAAGGCTGCCCAGGACTGAGAAAGAACCAACAAATGGGAATGAGGAATAACTAGTGAAGTAGGAAAAGAACTGAAAACAAATGGTGTCTTCGGAACCACAAATAGGATGCAATGTGCATCCACAGTACAATAAAAATCAACTGTTTAATTTGAATGGAGGGTGTACAGATGTTCCTATTATTATGCTTCATACCTTGGATAACTTTGTATATATTCTTTTGTATTTTTCATTTTCACAACAAAATAAAAAAAATACCCATGTGTTTCAGGTAGAAGATCAACTATGTCCATTAGTACAGAATACTGACCCATTGGTTTGGGCAATTTGAGATACTAATGACTGGACAAGAGCTGTTCAGTGGAGTAGAAGCAACAAATACCCAATTGGAGGGGGTTTAAGAGAAAATAGGAACGTCTAGTTAAAGAAGCCTTACTAAAACCGGCTTCTTTAAAACTAAAGGGCAACCCCCCCAAAAAAGGCAAAAATCCACAAGCGTACAGAAAGAGGAAAAGAATGAATGCGAAATATGGAAGTCAAGTGTCCCCAACAGGGAAATGTGAAAAGAGACCCAATTTACAACAAAAAATCCTCTAAAAGCTCATGTCTGTTGTTGCTGTTTTGAGGCTCTAGGCACATAGGGAAAGCTATGTCTAGAAATGGAGGGAAAGATTGAGAATCTAAGAGGCTGTAAGACTCCTCTATCTCCCTCCTCTGTTCTGGACTTACGGAGCCCAGGCACCGCTGTGGGCTGGGAAATGGCACTGAGAACATGGGGATTGAGTGAAAGTTTACATACTGAATGTTCAGGTCCCCAGCCTTCTCCCTCAATTCCTAGAACCTGAACAACTAGTCACACACCCTAGAACACAAGTAGAACAGTGTCCTCTGGGGAATGACTAGCCCAAAAAACCCCATGGTACTAGCATCAAGGGGTCCTCAAGGAACTAGACTAGCCTAAGGTGAAGTGCAGTTAACAAACTTCACCCTGCCCAGAAAACATTTTTACTACTCACTCTTCTGTTTAAGCAGACAACCAAAGAGCATCAGACATTTGAGGAAAGCATCTAATTTTAAAGACAGAAAATAAAACACACAGATAATAAAAAGCCACACACAGATAATGGAATAGACTATGCAGGATGAAGAAAACAGAAGGAAAGTCTATTATTAACTCCTTGGAGAGATGAACGAAGACATCGGGATTGCTAGACAACACCAAGGGACCACCTGCAGCTGGAGATGATGAATTTAAAGTGACAGCAGTCATACAGTCATGTTTTCCTCCAGTCACATTCAGCTGTCCAGGTACAGACATGAAGAAGGCAACAAGGTGGGTTTAAAGGAGGTTTGGGTTTTGCCACAGAATAAAAAAGTACAGAAAGAAATTCCTATTACAGTGTAATAGTCTCAAGATCCATAACTGACCCACAACCGTTCCAAAAATGCTTTCTCACAAATCATGAACACATAATATTCTTGACTGTGTTAAACCAACTTGGGGGGGGGAGCAATACCATACCTTGTTGGCAGCAATCAAGACTTTATCAAGAAATCGCAACCATTCGAAGATAAAAACTGGCCTCTTTGCTTCAGTGATTTGAGCCAAAGCTTCTTCGTTTAGCAATAAACTGTGGGCTAACTCCATTACTGAAGTTTTAAATTCACACCTTAAAATAAAAAATGTTAAAAATACTCGTATGTTAAAAGTCCAGCTTAATGATTACAACCACTAAAAAACGAAAAGTTAAAATTTACTTATTTCATCTGAAGGAAACATTTCATACAAACCTGAGAACTAAATTTTAAACAGGAGTACAAAACAGTGAAAGAAAGGAATGATTCGTGAGGAAGAATAATGAGGTAAAAGATTGAAATAAATGCTACAAATGGGGCATTTCTTCCAGAAAAAAACACGCCTAGAAGAAACACATGCCATTAACCCATTCCATAAACTGGAAAACTGAAGCACCAAGATCAATCGCCAGCCAGGCCTGACAACCCAGCCTCCTTTTTTTCCTGTCCACTGCTGGGTGCACAGAGCCCTCGCTCCTCCCCTGCTGCACCTTGCCTAGGAGTATATCAAAACGTCCCAGCAAGAAGATCCCACACTGGAAGTCCCCCAGTCTTCCTACAACGAAGAGGTGGGGGCAGTCAGGTTCCCCACCCCCCCTCCTCCGCGGCCATGGCTTCAGGGACATCCCCGGGCAGCGCCAGAACGCAGCCGGCAGAGGCTGCGCGCGCTGCGGACCTGGGTTAACGCGACTCCTCTGAAGAGCTTAGCGCAGCGCGAGGCCTGGGGAAGAGGAAGCAGGCCGCCACACACCTAGGTGGTCACTCGGGCTGTCAACCCCAAGAGGCGCGGGCTCGGAATCGAGTCCGGCATTGGAAAACAGAAAAAGTTCTTTACGAAGTCGAATTTCCTCCCCAGCCAGGGGAGTCTGTGCGCGTCAATGTGCTGGCTTCGCCGGCCAAAGAGGCAGCCTCACCTCCTAGTCCCGCAGGGGCCGATCAGCTGAGCTCCAGCCCGAAGCAGCCTCCCAGGTACCCGGATACCCCGCCTCCCGCACTCCTGCCAGCAGGAAACGAGGGGAGAGCGCCTGCGCAGAAGGTTGATATTGCGCAAGCGCACTAACCACGTCCTTCTAGCCCCGCCTGCCGCAAGTTTCCATTAAACTACACTCGGAAACTTAGGTAGGGGCGGGCGTGCTGACGTCCTGCGCAAGTCGGTGAGCGTCTGAGCAGCGCGCGCTGTAGTTGGCTTCCCCGGGGCTAGTAGAGCTGCCAGGTAAGGGGCTGGAGGCACCAGATAGAATGATAAAGGGCGTTGATCTGTGTGTTGGTGGTCACACCATCACCTACATTCCCACCCGAAGTGGTCGCGTAGGTGGGACGCTTGCAGCTGGGAGGGACGCGAGAGGGTAGAGATCAGTGGTTTCAGAGGGGAGTGTTTGAGACCGAGGCATTTTTTGTCACCTTTCTGCTGTACATCTAACTACATAGCCGGCCTCTTCCCTAGGTTGTGTAGTCGGACACTCAGTGTCCGAAGCAGCAGTCTTGTTGCTACTTCCCTGCCCTCTCTCTGCCAAAAACAAAACAAAACAAAACAACAAACCCTGCAACTACCCCTCTCAAAAACTGGTAACTCCACTCTTTCAGGTATTCACGCCAAAAGTCTTGATGTAATCCTTTACATCACCTCCAATCCATCAGCAAATATTCAAAATAGCTCTACCTACAAAATATATCCAGAGTGTGCCCAGTTCTTACCACGTCCACTGCTGTCACTATGCTCCGAACCACCATCATCTCTGTCTGGATTCTCCCCTTGTGAAGTTTATTCTTGTGCTTGATGGGAATGGGGGGATGCTGAGGAATGGGAGGGTGCTCGCAGAAAGGGAGCTTTAAATAGGGGTTACCGATTCTTTTTAAATATCTGCCTAGCACTCTGGAGCCTAATGGGTCCCTTAAAAATAATCGAATCCCATTTGCAGTAGCAAGAGCCCTGAGGCCTGGATTCTTTGTCCTGTTAAGCAAGTCATTTAGCCATGCTGAGTCTTAATTTCTCCAACTAGTAAGCAGGACTAACTATATTCTTGCCTTGTAGAGTTTTTAATGATGATTAAATGGGTTTGTAAATGATACTCTGGGTAAAGGCTAAGTCATTATGTGTAAAAATACTGTTCTTACAGATGAGTCTGGTGAATGAATTATGACAAATGCTGAATATAATCTTCCACATTTTTAACATATTATAATACAAAGAAAAGTAGGCAAAACTAATGTTTAAAGATGTACAAGTGGATAATGAAATGTGTACATCTTTATGAAGATGTACAAGATGTAGATGAAGAAAAGGAAGTGACTAGGAGGAGTACAATTGAATTGGGTACAAAAAGGGCCAATGAGGTTCTATCTCCTGATGTGAGTGGTGGTTTGTATTATCTTTTACTGTATAATAAGTTATCCCAAATTCAGTAGCTCGAATAACTATAACCATTTCTTATATCACAGTTTCTCTGGATCACAGAATTGTTACTAGTTTAGCTTAGCTCCGACTTTTATAAGAAGTTGTAAAGAAGATGCCAGCCCAGGCTGAGTCATTTCAAGGCCAGACTGGCACTAGAGGGTCCATTTCCAAGGTAGCTCACTCATGTAGCTCTCATATTTGTGCTGGTTGTCAACAGGAAGTCTCTGTCCCTCCCAGGTGGACCTCTCCGTGAGCTGATTAAGTATCTTCACTCCATGACAGCCAACTTCCTTCAGAGTGAGTAATTACTAACTTCTAACTAGTGTCTTTTATGACCAAGCATCATATTCCATCATTTCCACAATATCCTATTGGATACAGAGGTCAGTTCTGTTTCCTGTGAAAGGAGACTACACAAGGACGTTGAAAACCAAGAGGCAAGAATCTTTGGAGACCACCTGGGAGGCTACCGCCTAATTACAAGAGTATTTGCCTCATAATAATTCATTAAACTGTGCATTTGTTTTATGTGATTTTCTGTGTTTATGATGTATTTACATCAAGCTTAACAAAATCAGACATGACAACACGGGGAAATTATTTATTTCTACAAATATTACAAAAGACCCTTTTTCTCCTCGTTACTGAACATCAAGAATTTATGATGTTTGGGACATAGTTATGTAGGCATTGGGCATGTATGGGACTTATCTTTGTGGTTCACAGCCTAGTTGGGAAGATATACATTAAAAACTAAGACAGTAATATTTTTTCATCCCATGTAATTGTTCAGACTCTTGGTTGCAGTTGGCAGAATCCCTACTCCAACAGGCTTAAATAATGAGGAAATTTATTAGCCTCTGTAGCTCAGAAGATTCATGGGGCATGGCATCAAATAAAGAGGTACAGAAATCAGGGCGTTGGGACCTAGGTTGGAGATTCAATTCTTCTAGGCCTGTTTTCTCTGACTTCATTCTACAGAACAGCATCTCTTCATATGGCCAAGAAGAGGGCATCTGCAGCCCAGCTTCACCTACTTCTAGTTCAGAAACCCCAATGAAGACAGTTTTTTTCCCCCACAATCCACATATTCATATCATGTAAAGAAAGAGAGGTTTCTTTGCCCTGTTAGGTCTTCTGTGATGGGGATGTGAAGTACCATAATGAGCCATTTTATGCCCAAGAATATATGGAGATTGTCGCCTTCCTCGAGAACAACATGGAAGCCAAAGGGCTGGGTTCCCAAAGGAAAACATTAACATCTCCTGGGAGCCTGTTAGAAATGCATAACCTCAGGCTCCAGCTCAGGATCAGACTCTGCCTTTGAAGATCCTGGTGCAATTCAAATATGCAGTAAAGTTTGAGATGCACTTTTCTAGATTATTATTTTACCCATTTATAGACCAGTAATTACATGATTTGGCTATATTGGCTGGAGACTGTCCTCAAAAATGTTTCCATATAGGTGTTCCCTATATGAAGTTCCAAATGAGCATTTAATATAAAATGCTATAGAGGCCTGGTTTTTGTAAAGGAGGGCAACCTAAGCCTAGGGTGAAGAATATATCAGTGGTATGTTCAGAGGGCAATGAGAAGCCTGTGTGATTTGAATAATGAATCCTGGAGAGTCATGGATCAGAGTATGGAGGGCTTCTGCTACAGTGTTAAAACAACTGGTTGTCTTCTGCCTAAAGGGCAGAGTTTATTAAAGGATTTGAAACAGCAAGTAACATGACCTGACTTACATTTTTAAAACACCATGGTGGAGAGGGTGGAGAGGATGGATTGGAAGAGGAGAAGCTAAAGGCAGTGAGACCAATTAGGAAGCAGTTGGAATAGCTCCAGTGAGAAAGAAATACCTGAACTAAGGTAGTGGCCACACCTATAGGGGAAAATGCCAATGAGGGGTATTATAGAGGAGGAAGTGACAGAGGTCTCTAAGAGGTCGGAAATGGGGAGATAGCAGTGGCTTTAACTTGGAAATACAGAGGATGAAGGAAATCTGGGGTAGAGGAGAACAAGGTGTAGGGATTGTTGAGTTTGAGAGTTCCACACACAAAGCTGTCAGAACGTCCTATAGATGTGGAATAGAGCTCTGGATAAGGTTCATGGCTGGAGATACAGAAAGGTTTATTTCCATTTTGACAAACTAAAAATGGAGTAACTGTTACTTTATTCTCTTTGATTTGCAGATACTTTTGTCATTCAAAGTTGAACATGGCAGAAGAAGAGGACTATATGTCTGATTCCTTCATTAATGTCCAGTAAGTGTGAACGCTTCATGTAATGAAACATATAAGGCATTAGTGTAGACTCTTAAGCAATGACATTGACTTTAAATGTGAGGTTGGAAAGTTAGTCTTACTGCTTTAGGGGAACACCATCCTCATGTCTACGCAAAGAACTGGGAGCCTGTTCTTTTTTTGTGCTAAGCATTTTACTTCTGCCCTTGATTCTTTTTATTTTCACTCCTCCAAGGAACTTTGCTTTTTTCCTTTATTTCATCTTATTATCTCTTTTAGCTACTATTCACCTTTGCCCTTTATTGTTGCCAAATGCCTTAGAAAGATTAGTTGAATCTTACTTTCTTCCAATTTCTTCAGCTGTGCGCTTTCTTTAGTTTTCCACAATCTGGCAACAACCATCATCATTTTTACTAAAACAACTATTCTCGGAAGTCGCTGATGCATTCTAATATAGATGGTAACAAAGATGATCAGAGAGGTAGCACTGAAATATGAGTAAGTATCAAAGTCACGGGAAAACTTCACATACTCATGTAAAACAACCTTTTCCCTTGTTCTTCAGAGAAGATATTAGACCAGGATTGCCAATGCTGAGGCAAATCCGAGAAGCCCGTCGAAAAGAAGAAAAGCAACAAGAAGCTAATCTGAAAAATAGGCAGAAGAGTTTAAAAGAAGAAGAACAAGAAAGACGTGACATTGGGTTGAAGAATGCCCTAGGCCATGAAAACAAAGGGTTTGCTTTGCTCCAGAAGATGGGATATAAAAGTGGTCAGGCCCTTGGCAGGAGTGGTAAGTCACTTCCAGAAATCAAAAGGTTTTCTTACTGCCAAATGGTGTCCGTGAATACCAGGGATGACTCTTTAATGTTTCTCATCTACACAAAAATTAAAACAACTTAATCTTCATCTGTTACGTGCTAACAAGCTTCGTGGAGAACTTTCACCTTTCCACACCCACTTTAGACAACCCTGGATGTCAGCCTAGCTCGAAGGCACTAACGACTGGGATGGACAAAGCTTAAGTGGAGGCAACAGCTAAGCATGGTGACAAGAGAAGGGATGAGAAGTACAGTGGCAACAGGATAGTGAAGAGACATGGAGGACGGTGTCAGGACTCTGCCCTGTTTGCTCTGTACCTGTAGCAGCTGCCCGAGCGACCGCCCCGTTAGAGAATCTCCATTCTCACCTCTCTTTTTAGGAAGTGAGACTGTTTATTAAGATGCAAAGGCCATATATTTAAAGTAGCTTCTGTAAGCTGTTTCTTCTCTTTATTGTCTTCTTTATTGCAATTGCTTTGATCTTCATCCTAGCGAGGCTGACACTGTCTTAGATGTTTAATATCAGGCTTTCACTTCTTAAAACCCCACCTTCAGGTGACGTAGGAGGCTGTGGGTCAGCCTTGTTGAGGACTAGGATTCAGAAGACAGTAACTAGTTCAGCATACTGATGTTCAGACTTCAGCTTGAACATTACTGAAATGGGAGGGAATCTGTACTGGACACTGTAAAGCCGCACACTGTGCTTGTGTTTTGAAGAATTTCTGAAGTAGTTTGTGTTTTGTTCTCTGTTTTTAGGAGATGGTATTGTTGAACCAATTCCTCTCAATGTCAAAACAGGTATGTAATTATGTTTAGGGATATTTACCAGTAATGATATGCTTATGCTTGTATCTAACACATACATTTGCTTGAGAAATATTTTTATAGTAGTGTGGTTACAGTTCTTATCATAGGAAGCCCTCATTAAAATGTCTCTTTGTTAAACTTCTAAATCTTTTAAACTAAAAGTAAAAGTAAGTTTTAGTGAGTATAAAATAAAATTTAAATCATAAAACTATAGGAGAAAATTGTTGTAACCATTAAAAACACAAAGGTATTTTTACCAGTCGAAATGTTCTAAAAGTATTCTGAGACAAAAGTGTCCACTAAAAGTTTTTCTTAAATATCAGGGGGATCACTTTGTTAAGTATATGATTGTCTGACCACTATGCTATGCACCTAAAACAAATACAAATTAATACTGAATGTGGACTGTAATTGAAGAATAAAATTTAAAGATAAACAAATGTTTTTCTTAATACTTTGTGTGAGTTAAGGAAAAAATATGTTGTTTGTTTATACCATACATAAGTATTTGAAGTTTAAAAAAAATCTCTAGTGTTTTCTTCTGTCATTCTTGTCATATGACTGAGCGATTGTACTCATGTTGCAATTGCCTTTAATTTGTAAATATTTATATTGTCATGCTTTGAAATATAAAGTCAGTAAGTTTCTCATCAAAGTTGTCTGTCTGAACAGGAAAAAGCGGCCTTGGTCATGAGGCGTTATTGAAACGAAAAGCAGAGGAAAAATTAGAAAGCTATCGGAGAAAGATTCATATGAAAAACCAAGCTGAAGAAAAAGCCGCAGAACAGTTTCGGTAACGCTCTGTATGGGGACTGCTTTTGGTGTCGTCTTTTCTTCAGTGTGGTGCGTTTTCCGGTGCCCGGTCACATAAAATGGATAAAGAGCGTGCAGAACTGTAATGTGCTATTTTTCCTTTCCGTTAGAATGAGACTTAAGAATAAGCAAGATGAAATGAAGCTGGAAGGAGATCTTAGAAGAAGCCAGCGAGCCTGTCAACAACTGGATACGCAGAAGGCAAGCCTTCTACCTGCGTTCGGTGCGGTAGTGACGTGTTGTGGCCCCCAGGATGATCTGCCATGAGTCTATGTTTTAAAAAGCCAAGCCAAACAAAACACAAGTCTGGTGTTCCTAGTCTTCTACTGATTAAAGCTTTTATTTACCATGTACTACTGATCTGTGATAATTGACACAATGATGACTCATTTATGGCAGGAACCTCAGTAGTCTGAATTATCCAATAGGGTTAAATAACATTTTTTTATTTAATTGTACTCTGCTCATTTGCATATTAATTACTCGGGGCTACTACGTGTGGACATTCCACTCCCCAGAATATCTGACTAACCAGAATAGCCAGTTTTCAGTCCCTATTCATCACCTTCTTTGTCTCTAAGTAATGAGATCATGGTACAATACCATGTATTTCAGATCTGAATGATTTTATTTTGCTTTTTTTTTATTTTGCTGGTTCAAAATAAAATGACTTCATTTAATGAAATTTCTTTCATCTTTAAATAGATTGCTAGAAGTAATCTCATTTTTCTATATTTCCCTAGCACTTTACTTTGAATTTATGTCATGACTCTTAAGATTTTCTAGCTTATATGTATTATTTTATACCCATTAAGCTATTTCTGCCATAGCTTATTTTCCCTACTAGACTGTCAGCAACTTGGAGACAATATTCTAATTGAGTTTTGTATCCCCAGAGTTCATAACACAGTGCTTCAGTCTTGACACTGCGCTCAGTAAAAGTTTAATTGAAAGGATGAATTCATGTTGACATGAACATACAGGAGTGGTCTCATGTTTATCTATGTTTAATTGGAAATAATTCTACATTTTCAGAATATTCAGGTTCCCAGGGAGGCCTGGTACTGGCTGAGGGTTGAAGAGGAGGCTGAAGAAGAGGAAAAGGAAGAAAATGAACAAGATGAAGATGAATATGACAGTGAAGATTTAAGTGTATGTTTTAGTACCATTTCCTTGATCGGGGCGTCTCAACGTTGGCACTATTAAGATTGTGAGCTGGGTACTTGTTCGTCATGGGGTGCTGGCCTGTGCATTGTAAGATCTCTCGCAGAACCCCAGGCCTCCCCCCACCAGATGCTTGCTGCACTTGCTCCTTGTGACAACCAAAAATATCTCCAGAAATTGTTAAGTGTACTGTGAGGGGGGGATCGCCCCCAGTTGAGAACCACTACATCATAGGTTCATGTCCCCAAACCAAAACTTCATATAATTTTTCCCGTTAGCTTCAGTTCACCCCCTCACCTCTGCTGGATGATGGATTAGCTGCACATGTAAATTATTTTCATTTCTACTTCGTTTCCTGTTAAACTTTCGGAAGTGATTCTAATGAATACCTCTCTCACTCACCTGTAAACAAGACAAAAACCAAAAAAAAAAAAACCCTCAGTTCTAAGGAAGTGGAGATTATTCAAGAAATGAATACATTGAATACACATTTCTGTGGTTACATGTATAAAGCATTTTGTAGGACACATTCAAAATTGGAAAAAATCTATGTTCCACTTAACTGGGAGACCACTTCAGTGGCACAGGGAGGCACTGTTTACTCTCATCCCACTGCAGAAGGTAGATCCTTTGAAAACAGATGGTTTTTAAGGATCCTGGCCTAATAGAGCAGTTGAATTCTATTTTCTGAATGTTAACAAGTGGTCCATGTTGTGTCTGGGAGACTTGTGAAACTATCAGGGTAGCTGGTAAACTGGGACACGCTCTAAAATAATTCCGCTTTCGACATTGTCCTAAGGGTTGAGAGTGGAGTGGAAGATGTGTGGCCCTGGGCTAATTAAGCTTGATCCAAGAGACAAGAAAACCAAGGTTCTGTTCTGTGTGAACCATTAATGTGCTTGTGTCCCATGTCTAGGTACTGGACAAATTACAAATATTGACTAGTTATTTAAGAGAAGAACATCTGTATTGTATTTGGTGTGGAACAGCCTATGAAGGTAAGAAAATACTTGAAACTGTTTAAAAATATTGGGTACAAATGCTCTTATATTTTTAACTTTACTTTTTAATAAAAGTCACATTTTCCATGAATAATGGAAATTTCTTCTTCTATCCAAATGGTAACATAGAATCAATGTCTTAAAGAAATAGCAGATATAGAAATAATTGAGGCCTTATTAAAAGTGCTTTTAACTTTTCAGAAACTGAACATGCAGAAGGGAATTTTCTAGTGTTTTATTTCAAAAGAAAGAATTTTAAATCACTTTAGGATGATAATTTTTTTCATACTTTATTTTATAAGGAGCCTTCAGTTGCAGGTACTTGAAAAATATTACATTTAAATTTTTAGTTAGCTAGATAGAATATTTCTCCTGAACCATAAAAATCAGCATGTTGAAATCCACTCAATTTTTTTTATTGTAAGAAAGAAATGAAGGATTTTGTACTTGAGAGTGAAGACTTTTTGGTTGTTTCTTTAAACTCTCCTCCCAGTGTGTTTAATAATAACTAGCAAACGCAGCTACAAAATCCATGCTATAGTGAAATAATTTTCCAGAATACTTTACTGCACACATTGTATTGATCTTTTATGTTCCTCATGTAAATTATAGATAAAGAAGACCTGTCTTCAAATTGCCCGGGACCAACTTCTGCAGATCATGACTAAGATTATTCTCAATAAAGTAGAAATTTGGAAAATGCTGTTGCTGTTGTTTCCTAGTCAGTTGAGCAGTTAGAATTCCCAGCTTTTTTGTGCCTTTTGGTTGTTGTTATTTTGCTCCGTGTGTATTTTAGAAGTAGTTTGTTCTTTAGAATGTAATTGTTCACTAACTTCAATAAAGTAATGGAATGCTATTTCCATTAGACATGGGCCACTACAATTTATGACTCTATTTTGATGCTTAGGAAGTTTAAAGACATCAACAAATAACTCTCTTATTTCCCTCTTCACTTGGGAACAAGCTGAGAAGACATGGGAGTCAGAGAGATATTAAAATACCGTCTTTATGGTCAGTGACGCTGAAGCAGAGAGCAAGGCCGACTTGTTCTCCAGCCAGGCTCCCTGACCGGAGAGAACAGCCGACCCCTGCCTCACAGGGACCCAGCCTGTCTTTGCATTCTGAGGCCAGTTAGCTTTCTAGGCGATAGAACCTTCCAGGGACTGGGCAACACATGCTAAGTCCCTTCTCCCAAAATCACTCAGCAAATAAGACACCCCTGTGTCAAGAGAGAATGAGGGTTCACAGAGCTTGTCCCCACACTTCTGTTCCCTTGCTGGATAGCTCTAAGCAGTTTTTAAAGTTATTTTTCTGTCTTCAGCTGAAATCTGCTTTCCTATCATTTGACCGAGTACAGCTAAGCACAAGCCATGGCACCCCTGCAGGGCTCCATCTAAGGTTGGGCATCAAAATGGTGAACTTTTTTTCACAAGCTGAGGTGCCTCCTCCAGTGATTTTGATTCAGCTAACCTAGGATACTGATTGGCTGTCTGTATTTATTTTAAAGTTCTAAGACAGTCTGATAAGCACCTGTGGTGAGCATTAATGCTACAGATTAACTACATAGCACTACTGTTCTTGGAATAGAGCTGTGATCTTGCCTGTACAATTTTATATCTCACCTTTCAGAGGCATTGAGCAGGAGATCAACTTCTTCCTTTTATTAGAAATACTGTGCACGAGAACAGCAAAAGCTAGCTATCCTGGCACAAGTGAATTAATAGCACATCTTGTTTTAGTCTTTGACCTATGTGACCTAGTTCACTTGTCCTCTAGTTGAACTTGGGAGCTTTAAAAAATAACACGAAGGTCCCCCCTCCTGAGAGTCTGACATAATTGGTCACTGTGGCCTGAGTGTCACTGCCCTTGATTCTGTGACACAGCAGAGCTTGAGAACCACTACCCTGGTGAAGTTCTGGACCTCAGCTCTTTACCCAGAAAATGCGTCATTTTTATAAATACAGATACATATATAAAATACTGGAGTTTATGTAGTTAGATAATACTGTTTAATATTGTTTCATTAAAAATAAGTTATGTTAATAGCTAAAACAAAGGAGTACCTCTGTTCCTCATAATTATAGTCAGATACTTTCCTGTCATTTCAGCCAACATACCAATATTTATTCAGTCAGTCCCACAGCCATGTGGATTGTTTTATATGAAATGGAATCAGGAACTAGCTTCCATGATTCCAGGAACTAGCTACTATGGCAACAACCCATCACCTGCCCAGTGGCGTAGATTATTTATTTTGAGTGCATTCAGAACAACTGTGAACAAGAATGGGAATAATTTTGATGACTCCTGGCCTAGGGCCTGCCTTGGAGAGTGGGAGACATCCTGCTGTTCTTATCCATCAATGGCTAAAAATAGAGGCTTTCAATGTGAGTAAAGATATTTTTATTCATAGAGGCTTTTATGAGTTCACAACTAGACAATGAAAACCGAGGTAAGCAAAACATTGAGAGAATTTTCAAATTATCTTTAGAACATTTATGTGAAATTTGAAACAAAGTAAATTTTACTATCATGTCATGTACCTTTGCTTTTATTGTGCTGTTTATTTTCAAAGCCCTATCTACAATTTCTAAAATGTTTCATTTTCCTAATTTTATTTTTTGTCTTTTTACTAAATTTATTGGAGTACCGTTGGTTAACAAAATTATATAGGTTTCAAGTGCACAATTCTGTAATACATCATCAGACTGTACTGTGCTCACCACCCCAAGTCCAGTTTCCTTCCATCACATTTAACCCCTGTACCCTCTTCCCCACCCGCCCTTTCTTTCGTAATCACTGTACTGTTGTTGGTGTCTGAGTCTGTTTTGTTGTTGTCTTTGGTTTTTTTTTCTGCTCAATCCCTTCACTTTAATAGTCCCCACCAACTCAGAAGCACTAAGTTTCTGCTTTATGCAAGGCAGTACACTCCCGGCCTTGGGGTATACAAAGCTAAGACTGCCTATCCCTGTTTTCCAGAAATTCACAGTATGTAGGGATAGCTGAGTTCTGAGGCCGACTGGCAAGAACAATACTGAGGTACGAAACAACAGGAGTACTAGGGAGAGGCCTCATTCTGCGTGGGAGAGGGAACGCCGCAGAAGTAGCACTGAATTGGGGTTCCAAACGTAACTTTGATAACGCAAAACAATGAGGAAGAAGTCACAGTGCGACCCAGCATTAGCTCTCTTAAGTGTATGATCCCGAGAAGTGGAAATGTCACTGACCTGAACATTCACAGTAGCCTTGTTCCTAACAGCAGGAAAGAGGAACAACCCAAATGTCCATGGACTGGAGAGTAAATAAAATGACAGAGCCAATCAAAGGGAATGAAGTACCGATCCATGCTACAACCTGGGTGAACCTTAAAAACATTTCTCGAAGTGAAGAGGACCACATACTGTACGATTCCATTTACACGGAAGGTCCAGAATGCAGAAACCTATACAGATAGATCAGTGACTGCAACTGGGGGAAGATGAGGAATGACTGCTAATGGACATGGGTCCATTTAGGGGCTGACAAAAAATGTTTTAAAAATGATGGCAGTCATGACTGCACAACTCTGAATATATGAAACACCACTGAACTATATTCTTTAAATGGGAGAATCATAGGATATGTGAGTTACATCTCAGTCAAGTTGCTACTTAAACAAGTGAAGGGAATTTCAGGTAGAGACCATAGCAGAGAGCCACTGAGTGCAGAACCTACCCAGGTAACCCAGAGCCGACCAGAGTGGCCGGGCTGCTTCAGGGGACGATGAACACGTGTCATGGAACGGAAGCCTCCAGAGGAGCACGGCCCTGCCAGCACCTTGACCTTAGCCCAGTGAAACTTGTTTCAGACTCCTGGCCTGAAGAACTAAGAAAATAAATGTGTTTTGTTTTAAGCCACTGAGTTACAGCAGCTGTAGGAAAGTAATATAGGTTCCAATCAAATTAACTCCAAAAGAGCCACAGATATTTGAAAGGGATTTTTTTAAATCCTCACTTGAGGATATGTCCAATGACTTATTAGAGAGAGCAGAAGTGGAGGAGAGAAACATTGACATGGGAGAGAAATATCACTCAGTTGCAACTCACAGGCACCCCCAACTGGGGATCAAAACCCGTGACCTAGGTACGTGCCCTGACTGGGAATTGAACCCTCAACCTTTTGGTGAACAGGATGACATTCCCCAACTCATCCAGCCAAGTCACCCAGCCACGGCTTGAGAGCAATTTTATTTGCCTCACAATTTCACCTATTACACAAGTTTTTAGTTAATTTTTTAGGCCACTCGACAGCTATCTACTACAGGCCCTTCATCTGAGACCACTCTGAGGAACTCCAGGCTGGGACATGTCAGCATCACAGATTCACAGGCCTTAAGGACGGGATTGGCATGAGACAGGAAGAGGAAATGTCTGCATGGAGACGTCTGCCTGCCAAGCTTCGTCCCTCTGCCCTCTTGCCTATAGAGTCTCTCTCTCGGATTCAGAGAGAAGCATCAGGGGTTACTTCTCAGTAACACGCACTTCACTTCTGTGTATGCTTCCAGTCCATCCCCCCGAGTCCCCATCCTGTTTCCTACAGTTTGCTGTACATCCTCACCTGAACATTCTGGCAGCACCCCAAACTTCGTATCTCCAGATGATATCTGACACTTTACCTCCCAATGTGCTCCACACCATGTAGATTGATACATGGTAGCCCCACTATTGGCTTACATTCTAACTCACTAAAAACTGTGTAATAAGGCCCTGACTGGTGTGGCTCAGTGGGTTGAGGATGCAAAACGAAAGGTCACTGGTTTGATTCCTAGTCAGGGCACAGGCCTGGGTTGTGGGCCAGGCCCCGGTTGGAGGCGTGTGAGAGAAGCAGCCAAACCATCTTTCTCTTGCAAATCAATGTTTCCCCTGCCCTTCCCCTCTAAAGAAATCAATAAAAATCTTTTAAAAACTGTGTAGTAGGTAAAAGTGAGAAAAACATCCCTCAAATACATATGGCTCTTAGGGGGATTCATTTGGTGGAAACCTGTATTTCCTTTAAGGGCATCATATTCCTGTCACTCACCTTCGAGCAAACCTGGAGGTAACCTCTGATGCTTACCTCTTTCTAACCCTTCACATCCCATTAGTAGTTGCCAAGTCCTCCTGGTTTGGTCCCCTTCTATTAGTCAGTCCCTCTGAACCTCGCAGGCTTCTCCGACTTTTCAAATATGGCCTCTTCCTGCTCCAACCCATTCTAAACACACTGCTTCAGAGCAGCAGTTGGGTCACAGCCCTGCTTAAAGATAAAAAATCTCGTTTGTCACCGTTGGAGGTTACGAGGGCACTGGCTCATTCTAAAATTAGCAAGTTAAATATGTACCCCATCTTTCCCATTTGGCTGAAGAAAAAGTTCTTCATAGAAGAACCATAGATGATAAACGCAAGAGGACTGATAGAATCCTAAAATCACTATTTTGTAACCCCTAATAAAACAATGAATCCGGACATTCACCAATGGTTGCTGAAACCTGTAGCTGAAAGATGGATGGGAAGCCTTGAACTAGAGGGCACCGCCACAACCCCCCGATCAACCTGAAGGTCAGCCCGGGTGGAACAAGACAGCAGGTTCCTTCTGAGTGGCGCTGGGTAATGTGTACAGCGTCACCTATGAAGTATTCTTGGGGGAAAAAAGTTCCAAACCAGAATCACAATGAAGATTCTAGATCTAACCAGACACTGAGGGGATACCGTAAGCCATATCCCGAATGGAGTAAATTCCACATGATATACATCCCAGTGCCTTCCTCAAAGAAATGGCGGGAGGGCAGACACTAAAAACATGGGTAAATAGGGTTACAGGGTGAAAGAGCTCCTGATTGAAACAGCCCATGGGAAGGTATTTTTGAGATAGAAAAATGGAATGCAAGCTGAATTATCACATAATTTAAAACGTGTCATTAATTTTGTTGAGTGACAATGATATTATGGTTTTGTTAATATTAAAAAAGATCTTACCTGTTAGACATAAAGATCATTTTTAAGTATTTACAAGTGAAACAATGCCTAAATTTGCCTTAAAATGTCAGCAAATTTTTTAAAAGGGGGTAAATATAATATCCATATGCATCATACAGAGATAGGCATATCTTTCAAAATCTCCGCATGTGTATGAGCACTTTAATTTGCAGATAAGGTCCCCGGCCCCTGCCTCTCTCTTCTTCTGATTAAGAATATACTTTTTATTCGTTATAATTTTGAGGCTGAGAAAACATATAATCACAAATAAATAAAAGCTTGCAAGAGATGCTATATTTATTTCATAATAGTCTACACATTAAAATGAGAAAGTAAAAATAAGGCTACCTTCTTCTGAGGATAGCCTTATTCATTATATCCAGATGATAGTTTTTAAAAAAAAAGATTACTCTCCTTTCGGAAAACTTCAAACCTACAGGGAAGTTCAAGGAATATGGTGAGAAAGCCTCTGCAATACCCACCTAGATTTATCGGTTGTTCCACTGCTAACTTTTCAGCACATGTGCTCTCTCTCTCTCATGTACACACTGATCTTTGCTGAGCATTTGCAAGTTGCAGACATGATGCCATATCAGCCCTAGATGCTCCTGCACCCATTGCCCAGGAATGAGACACTGTGCTTCACGACCACAATATCATTATCACACCTAATAAAATGAATGATTATTCTGTGTTATCTAATACACTGTGCCCCTTGCCCAGACTTCTCAGGTGGTCTCCTCTCCACTCACTTGAGTCCCTTGCTAGAGTGCCACTTGGAAGCCCTGTGCCATTATACTTCAGTAGAAAGTGATCTTAACCCTCCAGACTGACAATTTTCTGTGCTTAGCTTGCCTTACACCACAGTTACCATCTCTTTGAAGTGTTTGTTAGAATAGATACAAAACGTATTTAAGATATAAAAAGAATAATTCTGTAGTAAACACTAGTAGACTCAACACCTGGTTTAAGGAAAAAAAGTTAGCTGTAGCTTTGAAATCCACTTCCCCATTCACACAACTCCCATCCCTCCTCAGAGACAACTGCTATCAGAATTTGGTATTTCCTTTTCAACATTTCCTTCCCTTTATTGTTTTTACCACATTTGTCTGGATTCCTAAACAAAATGATTTCATGAAGCATGTTCTGGAACCTTATATAAATTGAATCATTCTGTATATATTTTCTGCAACCTGCTTTGTTGCTTAACATTATCCCTGAGAGATGTATCACGTTATACATTTCTCAGTACTTTGTTCATTTTCACTGCTATATAGTATTCCAGTGTGAGTACAATACAATGTATGTATCCATTTTTCTCTTGTATGGTTTTCTGTTCCTTTGGCTTTTACAAACAGAAATTCTATGAACATTCTTTTAGGCAGAATGTAGGAATTCTATGAACATTCTTTTAGGCAGAATGTAGGAATTCCATTCTGGAATATACACATTTACCTTTAGAGGTTACCAAATTTTCCAAAGTGACTGCTTATAACTTATCTTGTTATGGTTACCATTTTCCTCCAAATTCTCATTACCTATTTAAGACATGGGAAGATCTTATTTTGGGGGGGCCTATAAACAGCAGACATTTCATAAAGACTTATCAATTGTTTGATATAAAACACTGAGGGTTTTTTTTTGCCCATCTTCATAATAAGGAGATGACCTGGGAAAAAGGCAAATGTGAAAACATTTTTGAAGTTAAGAAGTGCAAGACTTTCTGCAAATGTAGTAAAAAGAATTAGGGAGAAGGAAAATAATCCCTAGCAGGTTCCAGACAGTGGCAGGGAAAACGAACATCGGGAGCAGGACACTTTTTCAGAAAGGCACTAGTACGTATGCCGCATCTGCCGCTCTCCGACGACGGTCTTCTGCTCCCCCACGGACTTCCACTTCTCCACGGTCTTCAGTATTTCAGATGCCTTAGGTCGTTTCTTGGGTTCAGCAGACAACAATTTCTGGAGAAGACTTTTCTGTAATAACAGAAATAGTCATACTATGAAGAGATAAAAGATTGAAATGAATAAAATTCAGATTATTTTCAAGTGCTCACTTCTTTGTCATCGAATTCATCTGGGACAACACCACTCCTTAGGTCTTGGAAAATCTGAAAACAAAACATATATCCATTCATTAGGAAACTACTCACTTGGAAGGAAACACGTAGAAAACAACAAAGGCTGGGGCTGTCCGAGACCTAGTCCATTTTCGGAGCCTCGGAGAGTCTCTTTAGCCAGGAAGTGAGCAGGACTCTTCCTCCCATCCAATAAAATCGTTATCATTACAACATGTTGAAGTGTCAAGGGTATCACAGGCCTTCTCTCCCTTTTCTTTGGAACCCTATACAGCAGGTATTTTCATTACCTGCTTCACAGGGGAAATGCCGTTGACTCCAAATGAGTCCCCTTTACTGAGCTTCAGACTGTGTAGTGGCTCCCACGGCCTTCAAAACAAAGCCCACATTTCTGCCTTAATTTAACCCTAATGCATCTTTCCAATCCCATCAACCACCACTTCCTTATAACTTATATATTCCCATAAAAATATGAGACTCTGCCTAATGTCCCCTCAAACACTCTGCACATTCCTATCTCCATGCTAGAATCACCTTCTTTCTATTTTGGACTGTTAGAAGCCAACCCGTCCTTCAGAGCCCAGCTTGAACTCCTCCACAAAGCCCAAATCCCTACAGCTGGAAGGGTCTTCTCCTAGCTGCTCCCTAAGACTTCATGCCTTCTCCCCAAACATTCGTAGCCTTCTCTTATAGTACCTACTTTCTAGAATATAAGCTCCTTGAGAATAAGGCTTATTCGCTTTTATAACCCTTGCGGACTCACAGGGTCTTACACCAAGCAGGCAACCAAAATTTTACTGACTGACTCAAATAGGAATAAACAACTATGGTCACACCTTCTTTAAAAAACAAAAACAGGACTTCCGCCAAGATGGAGGCATAGGTGGATGTGCCGTGCCTTCTCACACAACCAAGATTAGAGAAAACTAAATATTAGCAACAGAAAACACAGCCAGAACACGGAAAATTGAACTTTTCGGAAGTCCGTTAACAACAAATTCTTCAGCCTGACCGGTAAGGGGCGAAACCAGCGGCTGGTGGAGAAGGGTTGCACAGGAAAACTCAGTCAGACGCGCGGAATCCAGGCGCAGGGTTGGACCTAGTGAGCAACCGAGCAAGCGACCAGGCGAGCGACCGCGGGGGAGACAGCGGGGCAGCGGGGCTGCGTGTTGACTGAGGTCGCGCATTTGTGCGCGGGTGGACAGGCAAGGGAGTGGGCAGTTGGACCGGGCCGGCAGGTCCCCACGGCAAGCGGCAGTGGAGGGCACCGCCATTTCCCTGCTCTGACCCCACCTCCACATACAGCATCATAACCCAGTGACTCTGAGTGGCCCGGCCCAGGTGAACCACCTAAGGCACTCCTCCTCCGCACCCAGCTGTGAGAAGCAGCAGAGGGGGTCACCATTTCCCGCTCTGGCCACGCCCCCACATACTGCGTCACAACCCAGCGACCTGGGAATCCAAGGCGCCGCTTCTCACACTTAAAGGACCCGAACAGACCAAGAATGGCGCAGGAGGATCTCAGAGCCCCAGAGCCAATAGATCTAAGCGATGAAGAAATAGCAAAACTCACAGACGCACAGTTTAAAACATTGGTGATCAGGATCCTCACAGAACTGGTTGATTATACCGACAAATTAGACAAATATATGAAGGCGAAACTAATTGAAATGAATGGAATTGCACAGGACACCAATAGCAATGAAAAGGAAACTGGGACTCAAATCAATGGAGTGGACCAGAAGAAAGCAAATAATGGCCAAACAGAAAAGAGTCAAGAAGCAAGAATTCAAAGAAATGAGGAGAGTCTTAGGAACCTCCAGGACATCTTTAAATGCTCCAACATCCGAATTATAGGGGTACCAGAAGGGGGAAAGGAACAGCCACCAGTGGAAAACTTATTTGAACAAATAATAACGGAGAATTTCCCCAATCTGGCAAAGGAAATAGACTTCCAGGAAATCCAGGAAGCTCAGAGAATACCAAAGAAGTTGGACCCAAGAAGGAACACACCAAGGCACATCATAATTACATTAGCCAAGATTAAAATGAAGGAGAGAATCCTAGAAGCAGCAAGAGCTAAGGGCACAGTCACCTATAAAGGAGTCCCCATCAGACTGTCAGCGGATTTCTCAAAAGAGACCTTACAGGCAAGAAGGGGCTGGAAAGAGGTATTCCAAGTCATGAAATCTAAAGACCTACATCCAAGATTGCTCTATCCAGCAAAACTTTCATTTAAAATGGAAGGACAGATAAAGTGCTTCTCAGATAAGATCAAATTCAAGGAGTTCATCATCACCAAGCCCTTATTATATGAAATGTTAAAGGGACTTACCTAAGAAAAAGAAGTTAAAGAAACATGAACAGTCAAAGGACAACAAACTCACAGTTATTAACAACCACACCTAAAACGAAAGCAAACTAAAAGGACAGCTAGATCAGGAGTGGAAACATAGAAATGAAGATCTCAAGGAGGGTTAGCAACATGGGAGTGGGAGGAGGAGAAGGGTGGAGAAGGTACAGAAAATAAGTAGCATAGACAGTAGATAGAAAATAGATGGGGGGGACAAGAATAGCATGGGAAATATAGAATCTAAAGGACTTGAGACACATGGTCATAAACTAAAGGGGGGGTAATGGTGGGGATGAGGAGTAGGGTGGAGGGGAATAAAGGGGGAATAGAACAACTGTAACAGCATAATCAATAAAAAAATTAAAAAAAAAAAACAAAAAAAACCCAAAAACAAACAACAAAGTTTTGGGCCCTTAACAAAAAGGGTTTTTCTGTTTCTTTGTTTCAGTTTTTCAATTACAGTTGAAATTCAGTCTCGACATGGCTTTTCCTTTATATCCTTTGGTACAGAGGTTCTGTCCAGCTAGTCTTCTGGTGGTTTTCAAGGACAGCTGTTCCAGAATTTGGTTGTAATACTGATGCAGTGGTGGGAGGAGACAAGCACGCTGTGTCCCTACTCCACCATCTTGACGGGAACTAACAAAAAGTCTTGGTGGCCCCTGATATGTTCAAGCTCATCCCCACAGGACAGCAATAACTGTCCACAGCTGCACTTTAGAGATGATGGCCAGTAATTCTCGTTGTCAGATTCCTTCTGTGAGATTACTTACCTTACCTGTTTCCAAACGAGTAGGAGATATGTACAGAAGTTCTGCAAGAATTAGCCCTAAAGCAAAGATGTCCACTTCATTGCCATATTTTGGTGAAGAGATCTAAAGAGACCAAAATACATTTATATTTATTATTCCCCAGATATAAACATCCATGCTTTCTGAAGCCAAAAAAAGTTATTTGATCAAAATATCTTCTGTAACAGTGTTATGTTTGATCTGTGGAGTATGCCCAAGTTCAAATCTTTGTCACTAAATACCTGAGTCACCGTGTAAATTAACCATCAACATGGGAATAATCACAACCGTAAAATGGGATAACAATAGTTTCCACCTCAGAGTCTGACTGTGGCATTAAATGAGATGTGGTAGCTGAAACAGTTAAAATAGTTTCTAGTAGGTGACTTGCACGCAAATGTTCATAGAAGATTTATTCATAATATTCCATAACTGGAAGCAATCCAAATGTCCATCAGCAGGAGAATGGATAAACAAATCACGGTATATAGGCATACCTTGTTTTACTGTATTTCATTGTACTCCATTTTTAAAAGTTAGATCACAAATCCATTCAGAAACACTTTATTGCGATGTAGAGTAGCAAATGATAATTGTTTTCCTAGAAGGCTACTAAATTTGAATTTATTTAGAGATTGCTGTTTTCTACTTTCTTTTCTTTTCTCTCACCTGTTAGTGTCTTGACAAGAATTTAAATATTACATAAACTTGGTAGATAAAGCTGAGGCAGGAGACAGCACAGGAAGAGCTCTGAGGCTGTGCTGCTGTTAGTGGCCAGCATCTACCATCCTAGTTGCCAGGAAGCGCCTTTTTAGCACTTATGTAGGATGGATAGTAAATCAAGGTAGGGAGGAGAAAGGAGACACGTTTCACCCATTAACTCCGCAGTCTTGAGCCTGGTCTGATAATACTGCCAAGTGTCCCAACATCACAAGAAATACTATCTTAGCAAGGAAGAAGGGAAGTCTTTGAAATTCTATGTAGCGCTTCCACTATCGGAGAAAGAAAGCCCTGAACTGTGTATCCATCTGAAGGCCTGGAAGGGGGAAGAAGACAGGGTCCATAGTGCCAAAAGCAGCAGCCCATTAAACAACTTTGGTTAATTGCCTTCCTCTGGTCACTATCTGTTTTACGAGGGAGTTCCTAATGCTTACAGAAAAAGCCCGTAAGTAACTTTGGGTAACTGACCCAATTTTAACTAACTGTCTCCTGTCACATATCTGTTTTACAAGATGAACAAATGGAGTGTGGAGCAAGACAAGGATTCAGGCTAACAGGCCCTCACACATACTTAAGTTTGGGTCATCATGTCCCCCAGGGAAAGCTGGCACCACCTTTACCTGTCAATCAATATGTAACTTCTTCACCCCATCCTACCAACTACGTAAGTCCTCAGGACAAAGGACCTGATGCTCTTGCCACCTCTGCTTTTGCCACCTGAACCTGTGCCTTTCCCTCCCACCTTGGCAAGAACTGTTCTCTTCCATGAGAACATATCACTAATAAACCCTGCTTACATACTAATGGACTTGATGGTCTATAATTCTTTACTGCACTGGCAAGAAGAAATAACAAAAGTTAGTTCAAAAGTTAGAAGTTAGTTCTTCCAGGTTTCTCCCTAACAAAACTGTGCCACGGTTTGAGAGAATTAACTACAATTTTTAAAGAAATCCTGCTCTGTTGTAAAATGCTATCAAACAGCATCACGTGGTGTGGAGAAATCATTGGTGAAAGGAAACATCAATCATTGCAGCAAACTTCATTGTCTTATTTGTAGAAACTGCCATGGCTGCCCCAAACTTCAGCAACCAGCTCACTGATCAGTCAGCAGCTGTCAGCATCAAGGCTAGACCCTCCACCAGCAAACACATCACAATTCACTTGAAGACTTGGATGCTGGTTAGCAATTTCAGTAACAAAGTATTCTTTAATTAAGGTGGTACATTGTTTTAAGATATAATGCCATTGCACACTGGATAAGCTACAGTATAAGTGTAGTGTAAACAAGTTTTATATGCACTGAGAAGCCAAAAAATGCATGTGCTTTGCTCTGTTGTGATACTTCCTTTACTGCAATTGTTGGAGACAAACCCACAGTATCTCTGATGTGCATGCCTCAGAGGTAGGGAGCAGTACTCAGAAATAAAAGGTAATAATCTGCTATACAAGCAACAATTAGAGGTTCTCCAACAGACAATACTTTGAGTGAAATGATCAAATACAAAAGAATACATACTGAAAGATTCCATTCATATGAAGCTCCAGAACACAGAAAACTAGTTAACGGTGATAGAAGTTAGAGCACAGGCTGCCTGTGGGTGGTGGGGAGGAGGGACAGACTGTAAAGAGCCTGAGGAAATTTTCTCGGGCGAGGAAAATATTCTACATCTTCATAAGCTTGTGGGTTTCACAGGTATATGTTTTTGTCAAAACTAAAAAACAGACATTTAAGGTCTGTACATTTTATGCTACATAAGTTATAAATTATACAATATATGCTATGTAAACGGATATGTATCGCACTTTTCATCTCCAAAAAGCAAAATACACATTCTTTTCAAATGTGCATGGATCATTCTCAAAGACAGACCACATGACAGAGCATAAAACCAGCCTCAGCAAATTCAAGAAAACTGAAATTATATCTCAGACCACAAGGGCCTGAAACTAGAAACCACTCTCAAGGAAAACACTCAAGTTCATGGAGACTGTAGATCATGCCATTAAACAATGAATGGGTTAATAATGAGACCAGGAAAGAAATCAAAAACTTTCTGGAACCAGATGACAACAAACACAACACCCCAAAACCTATGGGACACAGATCAGCAGTCCTGAAAGGGAAATTCATAGCAATATAGGCCTACTAAAAAACGGTAGAAATACTTCAAATAAACAAACTACTCCTACATCTGTAAGAGTTGGAGGAAAAACAACAAAGCCCAGAGCAAGTAGAACAAAGGAAATAACCAAAATCAGAGCAGAATTAAGACATAGAGACTAAAAGGACAATTCAAAGGATCAAGAAATCCAGAAGCTAGTTTTTAAAAAGATAAACAAAATTGACAAGCCTTTAACCAGACTCTTCAAGAAAAACAGCGACAGGACCCAAATAAATAAAATCAGAAATGAAAAAGGAGAGATTACAACTGATACCACGGAATTACAAAGGACTATAAGAAATTACTATGAACAACTATATGCCAAGAAATTTGAAAACCTCAGTGAAATAGATAAATTCCTGGAAAAATATAATCTTCCAAAATTGAATAAAGAAGCAGAAAGTCTGAACAGTAATAAAAAAAAACCTGCCAGTGTAGCATCCACCAATACGAGCAACTAATGGTCGGAAGCTTTCAGGAGTTTAAGATGGAACTTTATTGGCCAAAGTTTCAAAGTTTTACCTGTGCAGGGACGAACTCTCGGGTGTCCGGGGACACGGTGCCAAAATGGCTGCAGATGAGAGTTGCACCTGGCACTTACAGCCTAGGGTTTTTATTGGGGTGAGCAAGCAAGCAAGCAAATACAGAAGCAGACGCAGCTGTTAGCAATTGGCTATCTTGAGAGAACACACACACATGGCTATGCTCTCTGCTTACTACAATGGACACTTTTCTGCAAAGACAAGGTCATGTACAGGCGGTTTATCTTGTTTAGCACTCTTTGTACTTTCTTTACTTTTCTATCTTCCTTGCTGAGACAGTCTGGTGCCTGCCTCGGGTTCCTCCTGGCTATTTTATCTAATTCCAGGCTTAACACCAGCACATAAAAGCCCTAAACCAGACATTTTCACAGGAGAATTTTATAAGACATTTAAGGAAGAGCTAACCCCAGTCCTTCACAGACTATGCCAGAAAGTCCAAGAAGAGGGAAGAGTCCCAAAATCTGTTTATGAGCCCAGCATCATCCTAATTCCAAAACCAGCTAAAGACACAACAAAGAAGGAAAACTTCAGGCCAATATCGCTGATGAATATAGACACTAAAATCCTCAACAAAACACTGGCAAACTGCATCCAGCAATATATTAAAAAGATCATCCCTTGCAGGGATGCAAAGATGGTACAATATCTGCAAATCAATAAACCTAATATATCACATAAACAAAAGGAAAGGCAAGAACAACATGATCATGTCAATAGATTTGGGAAAAGCATTTGTTAAGGCACAGAACCCATTTATGATAAAAACACTCAGCAAAGTGGGAATAGAGGGAGCATAGCTCAACACAGTAAAGGCCATATACAACAAACCTACAACCAACACTACACTGAATGGGCAAAAACAAAAAACTTTCCCATTAAGATCAGGAACAAGACAAGGATGTCTGCTTTCACCACCTCTATTCAACATAGCACTGGAAGTCCTAGTCACAGTGGTCAGTCAAGAAAAAGAAATAAAAGTCATCCAAATTGGAAAGGAGGAAGTAAACTGTCATTGTTTGCAGATGGCATGATAGTGGACAGAGAAAACCATAAAGACTCCACCAAAAAACTACCTGACCTAATAAGTGAATTAAGCAAAACGGCAGGATACAAAGTCAATATTCAGAAATCGAAGGCATTTTTGTACACCAACAATGAAATATCAGAAACGGAAACTAAGGGGGAAAAAAGCCCATTTGATATACAACAAGAAAAATAAAGTACCTAGGAATAAACCTAACTAAGGAGGTAAAAGACCTGTACTCAGAAAACTACACAACACTGAAGAGAGAAATCAGGGAAGACACAAATAAATGAAAGCATATACCATGTTCATGGATTGGAAGAACTGACATCATCAAAATGTCCATACTACCCATAGCAATTTACAGATTCAGTGCAATACCTATTAAAGTATCAATAACATATTGCACAGATACAGAACAAATATTTCAAAAATTTATATGGAACCATAAATGACACTGAATAGCTATAGCAATTTTGAGAAAGAAGAACAAAGTAGAAGGGATCACAATACCTCATATCACACCATATTATAAGGCCACTGTAATCAAAACAGTCTGGTACTGGAATAAGAACAGACACATAGATCAGTGGAGCAGAACAGAGAGCCCAGAAATAAACCCATCTCTCCATGGTCAATTAATATTTGACAGAGAGCAGAAGCGTAAAATGGAATAAAAATAACCTCTTCAACAAATGGTGTTAGGAGATCTAGACAGCTACATGCAAAAAAATGAAACTTGATTACCAACCTACACCAAAGACAAAAATAAGTTCAAGGTGGATAAAAGACTTAAATATAAGTCATGACACCATAAAAGTCCTAGAGAAGAACACAGGGAGGAAAATCTCAGATTTTCCATGCAACATACTTTCACTGATATGTCCCCTAGAACAAGGGACATAAAGGAAAGAATAAACAAATGGGACTTCATCAAAATGAAAAGCTTCTGCATAGCTAAAGAAAACATCAGCAAAATGAAAAGGGAATCAACTGCACAGGAAAATATATTCGCCAATGATACCTCAGGCAAACATTTGCTCTCCAAAATATATAAAGATTTCACATGACTTTACTCCAGAAAGACAAACAACCCCACTAAAAAATGGGGAAAGGACTTGAGCAGACACTTTTCCAAGGAGGACATGCAAAGGGTCCAGAGACATATGAAAGGATGCTCAATATTACTAGCCATAGAGAGATGCAAATTAAAACCACAGTGAGATACCACTTCACACGGGTCAGAATGGCCATCGTTACCAAATCCACAAACAACAGGTACTAGCGAGACTGTGGAAAAGGGGGAACCCTAGTGCACTGCTGTTGGGAATGCAGACTGGTGCAGCCACTGTGGAAAACAGTATGGAATTTCCTCAAAAAACTAAAAATTGGAACTGCCTTTTGACCTGGCAATTCCACTACTGGAATTATATCCTAAGAATCCTGAAACACCACTTCAGGAGAACCTCTGCACTCCAATGTTCATAGCAGCACACTTTACAATATCCAAGTGCTGGAAACAGCCAAAGTACCCATCAGTAAATGAGTGGATAAAAAAACTGTGGTATATTTATACAATGGAAAATCATGCAGCAGAAAGAAAGAAGAAGCTCCTACCCTTCTTTCACAATGGCGCATGTGGAACTGGAGAGCATCATGCTACGTGAAACAAGCCAGGAGTGAAAGACAAATACCATATGATCTCACCTATAAGTGGAACCTAGTCAACAAAACAAACAAACAAGCAAAAACATAACCAGAGATATAGAAATAAAGAACAGACAGTATCCAGAAGGGATGTGAGAGGAGTATAACGAGGGAAAGAAGAAGGGTTGTTAGGGAATATGTATAAAGGACCCATGGATAAAACCAAAGGCAAGTAGGACTGAGGGTGGGAGATGGGGGTGGGTGGGTGTGGGAGAGTGGCGGGGGAAAAATGGAGACAAGTGTACTTGAATGACAATAAAAAATATTTGTTTCAATAATATACACACACACAGCCCCCCATAAAATACTACATAAAATATGTAGTATTTTATGCTACATAAATTATTCTTCAATAGCCCTGGCTGGTGTAGCTCAGTGGCTTGAGCGCGGGCCTGTGAGCCAAACGATCACAGTTCGAATGCCAGTCAGGGCACATGCCTGGGTTGCAGGCCAGTTCCCAGCAGGGGACACACAAGAGGCAACCATACATTGATATTTCTCTCCTTCTCTCCTTCCCTTCCCCTCTAAAGATAAATAAAATATTTTTAAAAATTATTCTTCAATAAAAATGTTTTTAAATTAAAAAATCATTATGAAAACAAAAAGCACAATAATGAATGACTTTTAAAAAATATTTTGAGGGGGACAACATAGGATACAAGAGATATTTAATGAAGTGGGAGTTAAAAGACTGCCAATTAGCTGCTCATTGACTTCCTACTTTGATACTCCAAAAAAAATTTAAATTATGTTTTTTTTCCAGCTGTGTTCCTTCTCCATTCTAGACCCTCAAATCATCAGATAACTCAGTATATTTATTCTGGGATGGCAAAATAATAGAGGTTTTTTGAAAGGTATGTTTTCAGTTAAAATGATTTTAAAGGACATTTATAAATCAAAAAGAAAAATTGATGAACAACCCCAAAATATTAAAACAAACATAAGCAATCAACCAAAACCAAAACCTATTATTAATCAGTCTATATATAAGCCAAACATGCACAAATCAATATGGTAGAACCATATTCATAGTAGCATTTTTTTTGCAATGGCCAAAAGCTAAAAGCAACCCAAATATCCATCCATGGATGAATCAACAAGATGTGGTCCATTCATACAATGGAGTATTATTCAACCTTTAGAAGGAAGGAAATTTGAACAACCACACCACATATGGATGAGCCCTGAGGACATTATGCTGAGTGACATAAGCCAGTCTCAAAAGGACAAATACTCTCTGATTACACTTACGAGGTACTTAGAGCAGTCTGATTCACAGAGACAGAAAACAGAGTGGTGACTGCCAGGGGCTGGAGGGGGAAGGGAATGAGGGGCTGGTCAATGGGTCCCAGAGTTTTGGTTTTGCAAGATGAAGAGTTCTGCGGATGGATGGTGGTAGTGGTAGCACGACAACGGGCATGCACTTAATCCACTGAAATGTTCACTTAAAAATGGTGAAGATGGGGCATCCAGTCGAGATGGACATACAGGGAGACACACTTCGCCTCCCTGTACAACCATAAGGAAAAACACAACTAACTTAAAAGTGAAAATCACCCAGAACTTTAAAAAAATCACCCATAAAAACACCCAGAACTGTATGGGAGTGTGACAATCAAGGATTTAAAGCAGCTATATTCATCCAGAAGGGTTAGAGGGGCAAAGATGGGGAGTTGGGGCACAGAGGGTGCACTGTGGTGGTGGTGAGCTGGGCTAGTGAGGTGGAGAGGCAGCAGTGGCCTACGGAACGGGCGGCCCCACATTCACCTGTGGCGGATAAAAATCAGGAGGACATCCTGTGAGTGAGCAATCCCAGCCCCAGGCCAGACCAGGCAGCCCAGGTTTCCAGCACCAGGAAAAGGAAGCCTGATAACTTCTGGCTATAAAGCCAGTGGGAGCTAGAGCAGCAGAAGAAATTGCCAGTTTCTCAGGAGAGCCCTGAACCTACACGAACCTATCCACCCTGGAACCACAACCAGGACAGCAGCTGGAGGGGTGCCAGTCACAGACAGAAGTGGGTAAAGTGACTGGAAAAGGAGCAAGTGCCAGGCAAGCCCCCAGAGGTCAGCCAGCAGTGACACTGTCCCCTCCTCAACCCCTCACCCACACACAGAGCCACAAAATGAGAAAGCACCTTGCTCTACCCAGGCAAATAATCAAGGCTCTGCCCCATACAACTTAACAGGTGCACGAAGACAATCAGTGTGGCTCTGCCTAGTACACAGACACAGGGAGGCTTCCAATGAGGAGACAAAGAAATATGGTCCAAATGAAGGAACAGAACAGAGTCCCAGAGAAAGAACTAAGTGATGTAGAGAAAGCCAACCTATCAGATGCAGAGTTCAAAACACTGGTGGTTAGAATGTGCAAAGATCTCATTGAATATGGCAAAAGGATAAAGGAGAAAATGAAGGCTACACTAAATGAAATAAAGAAAAATCCACAGGGAACCAACAATGAAGGGAAGGAAGCCAAGATTCAAATCAATGATTTAGAACATAAGGAAGAAATAAATATTCAGGCAGAACAAAATGAAGAAATATGAATTCAAACAAAAGAACAACAACAAAAAAAACAAGGAGAATTTAAGAACACCCTGGGACATCTTCAAAAGGGCCAACATCTGAATCATACGAGTACCACAAGAAGAGGAAAAGCAAGGAATTAAAAAATTACTTGAAAAACTAATGAAAGAGAACTTCCCTAATTTGGTGAAAAATACAGACATACAAGTCCAGAAAGCACAGAGAGTTCCAAACAAGTTGGACTTAAAGAGGTCCACACACCAAGACCCATCATAATTAAAATGCCAAAGCTTAAAGATAAAGAAAGAATCTTAAAAGCAGCAAGAGAAAGGCAGAGAGTTACCTTCAGAAGAGTTCCCATAAGACTGTCAGCTGATTTCTCAAAAGAAACTTTGCAGGCAAGAAGGGATTGACAAGAAGTATTCAAATTGATGAAAAGCAAGATCCTACAACCTAGATTACTCTATCCAGCAAAGTTATCATTCAGAATGAAAGAGCAGATAAAGTACTTCCAAGACAAGGTAAAGCTAAAGAAGTTCATCGGCACTAAGCCCTTATTATAAGAAATGTTAAAGGGTCTTATTTAAGAAAAAGGAGATCAAAACTATGAACATTAAAATGGCAACAAACTCACAACTATCAACAACTGAATATAAAAAAAAACTAAAAACTAAGCAAAAAAACTAGAAGAGGAATAGAATTATAGCTATGAAGATCATTTGGAGGATTATCAGCTGTGAGGGGGGAAGGAGGAAAATGAGGAGGAAATTATAGGGATTTAGAAGCGTAACTGGTAGGTACAAAATAGATGGGGATATTAAGAACAGTACAAGCCATGGAGAAGTCAAAAGAACTTATATATATGACCCATGGACGTGAACTAAGCAGGGAGATAGCTGGAAGGAAGGGGTTACTGGGTAGAAGGGGGCAAATGGGGGAAAATCTGAGACAACTCTAACAGAATCAATAAAATATACTTTAAAAATAATAAATCAATAAATGGTGAAGATGGTCAATTTTGTTGTATGTATTTCACCACAATTACAAATAAATAAATATATTTTAAAAATCTATACCCTCACTCACTAATCACCAATTAGATACAAGAAGTACCATTTTAATGACAGAACGCCATACATGCTCAGGGAAAAGCTTTAAAATACAAGCAATTTTCATAAAGAAAAAATATTTTAGAATTTCACTGAAAAATATAAATGTGACCTTGAGGTAGATTGTGTTATTGCTCCCAATTGTGCACTGACCTCCCAGTGAGAGCATGGCATTCCCCTACATGCTTGGCCTTGAACTGGGCCATGCACGTGGCTCTGGGCAATGATGTTTAGTGATGAATGCCACTGGTGAGCAGAGCCTTAAAAGCCATCACAAGACTATGACAATACTTTTTCCAGTAGAGATAGCAATGCTCAGTTAGGGGTCTTCCCTCAGTCTGGGTTCTGGAGTGAAGGAGATGCGTAGGGCAAAACTTTAGCCAGGATGCAGCAGACACATCAGGTGAGCGAGAAATAAACCTTTGGCATTGTGTGCACCACCAGGAAATCAGAGGTCATTTCTTACCACAGTATTGGCTGACAAAAGCTGACTGATGGAGAAATCTACCAACTTTCTGGAGAAGTTTCAAATATATTAAGATGCCAATCTTCATCAACTAAATCCTTAAATTTAATGCAATTGCTACCAAAACCTTAATACCAGTTATGAGACATGACAAGCTGATTCTATCACTTATTTGGAATCACGAATGTGAATACTAAGAGCACTTTTAAATTAAAGAGTAATATGAGAGATCCCACTGTCCAAATACTAAAACCTATTTAATAATGCTATAGTAATTAAAACAGCATGATATTAAAGAAAAAAACAAATCAACTGGACACAGATCTATGAGTATGTGGGAATTTCATGCATGATAAAATAGCATTTTTATTGTGCTAAATCATATATAACACAACATTTACCATGTTAGCCATTTGTACTTGCCGAGTCCAGTGGCATTGAGTATCTTCACAATGTTGTGTTCCCATCACCACTACCTATTTCCAGAAGGTTTTTCATCATCCCCAACAGACACTGTACCCACTTAAAAATAGTATAACTTCCCATGCCTTCCCCCCTCAGGCCTTGGTAACCTACGTTCTCATTTTTGCCTCTATCAATTTTCCTGAAAATAATATTTTAAACCATAAACTATTTAATACATGGTGATGGAACAATTAGAGGTACCCAAGTGGGGAAAATCAAGTTATAAACCTTACTCATAAATATGTAAAAATTAATTCAAGTCCAACTGAAGAATTAACAAAAACACATATTTTATAATCTTATGGTAGAAATGACTTCCAAAATAAAAATTGAGAAGTCTAGCAGCCGTAAAGAAAATGTCGATACATGTAACACTTAAAACCTTCTCTACTGCATTAGAAACAAAGAAATAATGAGTAATGATCAAGGAAAAAAATTCGGTAAGACAGTTAATAGATAGAGCATCAATTTCTAAAATGCATGATTCTTTACAAACAAATTAGGAAAATATAACCTAATTTTAAAAAATGAAACAAAGAAGAGGAATAGAGAATTTACAGGAAAATTATAAGGCAACACATACAAAGACGGCTTACCTTACCAAGAACCTGGAAAATGCAAACTAAAAGAGCAAGACAGCCCTCACTCACCACACTGACCAAAACGGTGGTCTGGTCTGCCTGTACCCTAGCCTGACGGGCAGTGGGAGGGAGGAAGCGGCACCCTCCTGCACTTAGATAGGAGAGCACAGTAGAATCACTTTTTAAAGATGACAACCTCACAGTATTTACCAAGTTAGAAATGCACTTGTCATTCTATTCAGTAATTGCACTTCAAGGAATCTATCATAGATTATCTTAGAAATATTTGTTCTCAGATTCAAAGATAAGGAAGAAGACATATAACATGTCTATAAATGTAAAAAGTTGGAAACAACCTAAATAAACACCCATCAATAAGAAAATAGTTATCCCTGGATGGTGTAGCTCAGTGGATTGAGCGCGGGCCTGCGAACCACATGATTGCGGTTCGATTCCCAGTCAAGGCACATGCCTGGGTTGCACTCCTGTTCCCAGCAGGGGACTCACGAGAGGCAACCATACATTGATATTTCTCTCTTTCTCTCCTTACCTTCCTCTCTAAAGATAAATAAATAAAATCTTTAAAAAACAAAATAGTTAAATTATGATAGAGCTATCTTTGGCATACAATATAGTTACTAAAAAGAATGTGTCACCCAGCTGGTGTGGCTCAGTGGACTGAGTGCCAGCCTGTGAACCAAAGGGTTGCTGATTGGGTTCCCAGTCAGAACACATGCCTGGGTTATGGGCCAGGTTCCCTGGAGGATGCAGGTGACAGCCAACCACACATTGATGTTTCTCTCCCTCTCTTTTTCCCTCCCTTCCCCTCTGTTGTCAGATCTACTTGTACCAATATGAAAAATTATGATACGCTGTCTAGTGAAAAAAGAAAGTCACAAAAGAACATTATAGTTAGTATTCCAAAAAAATGTATGTATGTATATTTTTATGTAAAAATTCTGTGTAAATATATACCTGTGTTTGTATATTTTTATAACTCACAGTAAACGATCTTAAAGAATTAACAACAAACAGTCATTAGTGCAGTAAAAGTACAATAAAAGGAAGGTTAATAGGACTTTCCCATTTTTATCTACATATTTTGGCACTGTTTTGATTGTATAAGAGATGTCTATTATTTTTATGATTGAAAAAAATGAAAGAAGTAAAAAATAGAGAGAGATAAAAAGGAAAGTGACCTCACCTGTTCTGGGCTCATGTACAGGGGAGTTCCTCGATCACGCGTCCTCTTTTCATTATATTCCTGAAATGTTACAAGTCCAAAGTCTCCAATCTTTATTTGTTTTGTATCTACTAAAAATATGTTACTTGGCTACAGAAAAAAGAAAAAAACAGTGGTTAAGTACCAATTTCCAAATCATCAGGTATCCAAATCCTATCTAGCAATGGCTAATTTTATATTTGCTGACTACAGTATAAGGCATTTTACCCTTACACAGGTAGCTCAAAACAGAAAATTTAGTATCCCAGGTCTTTTAAAGTGCCAGTTGAGGAACTCAGGACTTCTCTGTCAGCAGAGAAGGCCCAGGACAAAGCTGCATCAAAGATCTGAAGAGCTATTGAGTGGAAGGTGGATTTACTCCGCATCATCCCGGGTGGTAAATCCAGGACTAGAGGGTGCTATAGTGTCGCCTAAAAACACCAGTAGTGTGGTCCCAAAAATGGGCATTCAAGAGTTCCCTGTCCCAGGAAGTATTCAAGACAGAACTGGACGCCTTCTAGGTGGAAATGCTGCAAATATGAGTCCAGGACTGGATGGGGATTGAAGTAGAAGCCCTTAAGATCTCTTCCAATTTTCAGATTCTCAGAACGGGTCTCTTTGCACTAATACTATGGGATATCTTATGCAGAACTACTTGTGGGGGCTTCCTTGCTGTCAATTTTTCCCATGTCTGACAACTTTTTCAAAAACACCCTTCCCATCCTTGAAGGCATACCAAGTTAACCTGAAACCAGTAACTAGCACTGAAGTATTTTTTCCAAGCAATTCTTTGAGCAGATTTTAAAAAAATAAAAAGAACAGGATGAAGGGTGTTCATCTTATTTCACAAATTTGTAGAAGGCATTGACCAGAATTCTAAAGAACATGAAAATAGATAGTTACTGGGAGAATATTAATATTTGCCATGGTTTAAAAAGCTGGTCTTGCAGTACAATGTTGGGCTACACAGTCACGTACAGGCCTCATGAGCCAACACTTGTAAGAGGGCCTCGTAAAGGCACTGAGAGGAGACATCAGCCCAGGACAGCTGACAGAGGAGCTTCCAAGAAGCCAGTCTGAAAAGGTCCACACAGAAAGTAGCAGTTGGATTGGAACAGTGAACAGTAGGACTGGAAGCCAACACCAAGAATACAGATGGAAAGCTGTAGCTGTGTGTGGGGTGGAAGTGGAGAGAAAATGCACCAACGCTGATTCAAGTTACAGTGCAGGAATGTGCTGAGTTTGCACACATGTGGCTGCAAGCCCCACCAGCCTACAGCCTGACTCTGAGAAACAGGTTATATTTACGGTGCTGTGTGAACACACAAGCTGGATAGGACCGTGTAGTAAAAACATCAAGTTGCTTACTTCCTGTTCATTAAAAAGAAAATGCCACATTTTGTATAATCAATAACGGTATGATTTCACAAAATGGTGGGGTGTGGAACATTAAAAGAGGCTGCCAATCTCATACAGGCAGTACGGGAATACGGGCTGATGCTCAGGCTGAGGATGACCAAGGAAGCTGGGCCCCAGGGGACTGAACCTCCAAGGACCGACCGTAAGCCCTCACTCCAGAAACGTCTACTTCACTCCCCTAGTACCTCTTGCCTAGTTCTTAGGATTCTGTCAGGAAGTGATAAGCACTGGTAAACTTCATGTAACGGGCTTTCCTGCACAAAGACTATTCTCTGACAAAGCCACCTGCAACTGGTGGCTTTGTTGGGAAGCATCACCAAAAAAAGTGCACGCCTCTGTTTGCACCTTACCTCAGATGCAAGACAGCAGCACCTGTAACAGTGAAGCTAGAACAGCTGTAGAAGATGAAAGAAGGCTCAGTAGTATCCAAGTCTGACCTCTGAGCAACTACAGGTGTAGAGCAAACAGACACAAAGAAGATCAGTCCCTGACCCGGGCACAGGCGGTGGGGGACACAGGAGGTGTAGGAGAAGGCAGACTCCAGCCAACACGTCAGAATCGCACTAGTTCATCCTGAGGAGGGTGTGAGAGTTAATACCCACACTTCTGTATTCTCTTAAAAATTACTATATAAATAGATCATTGTGCTTAATTCTTCACTTCATTCCATACGTGATTTACTCCAAGGTGAAGGCACAGCCCTTGTATGTATCTTTTTGAGGATAGTCCTTCCGATGTTCTAACTTCAAAGAACACCTTCAGATGTTGTTAAAGAGAGATGTTGGAACCAGGTGGACTCACACACGAAGGCATCAGACACTCAGCCCCCTGGGCAGACCAGGGATGCAATATCGTTTAAGGGCCACTTACTCCTATGAAGGACCAACAAACGACTATCTGTGTGAGTGACTTTTGCTTCACTCCTCACTCCCGGGTGTTTTAGATAGGTGGAATACGCAGACAGCCAAGACTGATATAAATGAGGTGCTTCTGCCTGATCCAGAGAGATCTACAAAGGCTACATAAAGGGACTGGGACAAAGGGGACAGGCAGGAGAGCGTTCCATGCGAGAACATGCGCACGGGTGGTGACAGGACTCAGCATGGTGTGTTTGTGAGGACGGCAGGCGAATCACGGGGCACAGCGTACGGAAGAGAGACTGAAAAGCTGTTCTGTCTCTCTTCTTTTGTTTTGACGAGATGGAAAAATGGAAAAACTGCCCATCTAAACCATCTAAGATGCCAGGAAGACACAAGAAAATACAAAGGTCCGCTACATGTTGCAAGGTTTGGATTATTGCAGTTTTCCAATCGTGAGGCAGAAGTGTACAAATGCCAAAAAAAACCCCCAAAAAACCCAGACTCTGGGCTTAGTAGTCATGACTGCCCTCAAGAATAATGGCTGAGAGAACAGGAGAACCCCTGTTCCCAAAGTCACAGTCAGCAGAATCCCCTCTGCCCCTCAGACAAGCCCAAGTAGCAGCAGAGGCTGGGAAAGAGCAGCCAGCTGGTGGCGCCAGCACAGAAAGGGGCGGTCTACTAAAGCCATTAGTGTTTACAGCGGGAATGACTATCAGCCATTGAGCACCAGGAGTGAATGAGCTCCTTCCAGTGCAGCTCAGTGTCTGGGCAAGTTTGCTAGCCCTGGAGATCTTCTGAGCGGCTCTAGGAAATGGTATGTAGGGCAAGTTCTAGGTCCATTCTAACTTCAGAGGATCAGGGATATATTTCTTCATGACTGTCAAATAATTCTAAAACTGGAGAAGACAGATTTTGATATTGTTAAGTGATACTTATCAATTCCTGACAAAGCACATTTTCCACTTACCTTAAGATCTCTATGAATTAAGCCTTTTGAATGTATATAATTCACTCCTTCTACTATTTGCTCAAATAATTCCAAAGACAAGTCTTTGTCTGTGCCCTTCTCTCTTCTATCATCAATCCATTGTTCCAATGTTCCTTTATCACAGAACTCCATTTGGATGAAAAGGCACTTGGAGCTTGGTCACAGAAAAGCAGCAACAAAAATAAATTCAGTAAAAAAATCATTAAAATTGTTTTTAATTTTATTGTTCAAATATTTTTTTAAAGTATAACTTCTTAAGCACAAACATGTCTCAAAAGAGAAATCTAAATAAACAAATATAATAAACCATTCCTGTTTAAATCATAAATCCCCAGATGTCCAGAGCTTTATTTGTTTAGCTAATTTATGAAGTTTAGCCTGTCCATTCTTCAATGTTTAGAAAGGTCCCTGATCACCTTTCTAAAAGATGGGAATGGGAGCATTAATACAATGGAATTACAGAAAACCAAACCTCATCATTAAAGTAATTTAAAATGTTTTAATTCATCATCAATCTGCTGAGTGTCTATTTTGTGGAAAGCATAGAACAGGCACCTAAAGATGAGAAAATGAGTTAGACACTGTCCTTGCTGTTGTGGGGATGACAGTTTAACAGGAGAGAGGTCAAGGAGAAAACAAGCCTAAAAAAATAGCACAAGGTTAGATACTCCAAGAGAAATGTCAATACACCACTGTGAGATGTAACTGAGAGCACTGATTTTGCTAACCACATTTTTTTCTGAACTAAGTTGGTTTCATTATTAATATATATTCGTTGAATGTATATTGACTAGAAAATAGAAAGAGGTGGCTAAGCATTTGCTGAAAGCTGAAGAGGTCCCATGTGCTGATGGTCCAGCACTCCTGAAACTGATGATAAAGTTCCCAGTCCATGGGATGGAGGCTGGGTTTGTGTGGGGGGAAAATGAATGAACAGGCCCACAGTGGGCTCAAGTTTGCACTGAGTGGCTTTCAAAAAGAGATACCCGCTCTTTAGAATCTTCCAGCCCTTTGGCAGTGGCTTACCTGAGACAAAACATGAGTGATGCAAGGTGCTCCCATCAAAGTTCACGGTCCTAAAATTATTTTCAGTGCCCCCACCCCACCATAAATGGTGTCACTGCATTTGAAAGGGACCCGCTGACTGCATCCTACAAATTGGGGGCTTGAGAGAGGGAGAGAAAAGTGCTGGCAGCTGAGGACGGGACCCTCCAGTTGCAGCACTGACAACCTGTTCAAACAGCCTCCCCAAGACATCATTTACAAGACGAGACTGAACCAGATGTGCCAGTAAGCGTATCCATGAAAGAACACCATCAGGAAAGCTACGCCTGAGATGCTGAAACAGCTGAGGAGAGGAGGAAGGAAAATACTATTCATGGTCTCCTCACCTGCAGAATCGAGATATAACAAGGTCTCAAACAGTGCTTGTGGCAGTGATTATTATATGTATTAATTAGCGGTCGTACTAACGGCCCACACATAGTCAATGATGGTTTCCTCCATCCTGTTAGCGCTATGAGAATTTCTTTTTTAGTCACCTGTCTCTCTGGCTTTCCCCAGCATCATCAGGTCCATCCCAGCAACTAGAGTAGCGAACAATATTTGGATGATCAAGTGCTGCCAAAACTGTTACTTCACGCTCTACCGTTTCTTTATTTCTTAAGAGAAACAGAATATAAAGGGTCAGTATATGTCTGGGTAGTAGCAAAACACCTCCTTTATTGACCAGTCGCCGCAGTTCCCACACCCTGAGCTTTAGAATGAAAGCCAGAAGCGCTGAAAAGGAAAAGGTGAACATACAGAAAAAACACAGTTGCCTTCACTCTCAACACAAAAGAAAAAAAAAAGTGACTTAAATCATCCCAGCTTAAAACATCAGGCAATTTACAAGCCATTTGCAGTAGTCTTTGAAATGCCAATGATACACTTTTTGGTAGCTAATTCACACGTTAAGTTTTGTTTAGACTGTGTTAAAGTCACTTTGGATTTCATAAACAAACCCCATTTAGGCAGCAAGTGTAGGTAACCCTGGCAGCATAAAGAGCCTGATCTGGAATTTTCAGTGTGTGGCAAAGACACACAAGGAGAGGATCTATGCAGCGAAAGGGAGACGTCGCTGTACGTGTGGGAACTTCACAGGGATGAGCACTCGAGAGTCAAGGCAATCCTATGCTAAATAGATTAAATACAGTTGAGATTTCAAGGATGAGAAAGGATAAGCAAACATTGTACAATTTCAGTTTTTTAATCTGAAAAATTCTTTATGACATACAATTTATAAAAACAAAGAAAAAGTACTCATATACTGACAATCCCAACACAATCAGTTATTATGTGGGGATATTTTTGTTGTTTTTCTTCATGTATATTTCATATATCTGCAATTGCAGTATATAATTTACATTCTATTTTTTCACATTGTATTTATAATTTTCCCTGTTGTTTTACAATCTGCAATTTTCCTTATTGTTTTACAATCTACAGTACACGTAAACTTATTAAGGTAATATTTCAAAAGTATAAAAAGTAGAGCAAATAGTATAATAAAGCCCTACCCAGCCATCACCCAGATGAAAGAGTTGTTCATTTCATCTATACTGTTACCACTTCCTCATCTTCCCCTAGATTATTCTGCAGCTACTGCCAGCATCGTACCATTTCATGTATACATGTTTTCAGCATCTAACCCTCATTTTTCATGACTGTAAAGTAGCCATTGCTCAGGGGAAAGAACACAACATACGTAATCATTTCTTTATTGCAGGACATTTTGTTTTTTCTAATTTTTTTTACTGTTATAAATAACATTGTGATTTATATCCTCTTGTATAGTTTTTTTCTGTCATTTGGGTAATATCCATAGACTAGGTTCCCAGGCAGGAAATCCACGGGTCAGAGTGTGTAAATATTGTCATGGCTGTAGAGGAATATTTCCAAGTACACTGTACCTGTGTTCCACCAGTTTATGCAGCTACTACAAATGTCCCCTAATACTGCACCATGATCTTCATTAAGCATTTCCACTGAAAACAAATTGCTGTGAAGTAGAAGGAATGACAATATTGCATCCTTGTTGAGCAAAACAGTGAAGGAAGAAGAAGTCTGTTTTCGATGCTAACAAACTATGAAGGTGTATCAGCGGCCAAGGGATTGTCCTTGGACCAGAAGTAGGTTTGTCAGACTGGGATGAAGAGCACTTGGGACTCTTTGCCTGCTTCTCCTTTGCTTGGGTCATTGTCCTTAGCCACATCCCTTTTCCTTCTCCTTCTCTAGTTCTTGAAAGATCAGTGTGGCCAAGTAACCACTGCCAGAAAACTACAAGTGAGACTGGTGAACTGGTAATGTGATGTAAGACTTCTTTCCGATGAGTCCACCTTCCTAAAGGAGCTCTGCTATCCAGCAAGGCTGGGGTTGTGGGAGGGTACCAATAATACACAAAAGACACATGGGAAGCAGTAGGTTATGGTGGGAACACAGTGGACTGGCATTCTAGAGGATGAGTTCTAAAGCCCCACCTTGTACCCATGGTAGATACTACCCCGTACATGCACCCACTCCTCAGATTAAAAGGTACAGTCTATTTGCCCCTCCCTTGAATCTGAACTGGTCTTAGTAACTTTTTAAAAAGATTTTTAAATTTTCTTTTCAGAGAGAAGAGAAGGGAGGGAGAAAGATAGGGAAAGAAACATCAGTGTGTGGTTGCCTCTTGGGCACCCTCCACTGGGGACCTGGCCCACAACCCAGGCATGTGCCCTGACTGGGAATCAAACTGGTGACCCTTTAGTTAGCAGGCCAGTGCTCAATCCACTGAGCCACACCAGGCAGGGCTGGCCTTAGTGATTTTGTTGAACCAATACAACGTGGAACCTTCAAGACAAGATCAAAAGTAGCCTTCACTGCTCCCTCTTGGGATGACTGGCTCTGGGGACAACTTTTCTTGGAAACCAGCCACTAGGCTGTGAGAATCCCAGGCAGCCTAAAGAGGCCATGTGGAGACACTCTGCTTAACAGTCCCAGCTGATCTTCCAGCCCACACCCAGCATTAACTGCTAGCCACACGACATAGCCATCTAGGATGTCCAGCCCAGTCAAGCCTTCAGAAAACTCCTTACTGCAAATGCATGACAGACCTCAGTGAGAATGGCCCAGATGGACACAATCAGTCCACAGCACTGTGAGAGATAATAATAAGTTGTTGTTTTACTTTGTCATTATACTTTGGAAGGGTTATTATGCAATAATAGACAAGCAGAACCATCACCAGCCATTTTTACCTTTGAAAACTCAGTTCGCGTATTTGAAGCTCAGTCTCCTCATTTGTAAAATAGAAAATCTCAAAGGTTACCTTGAGCTAAATAATTCTATGCACTCAATTTTCATCAAGACAGCCTTAAAAGAATGAACAATGCTATACCCATTTTTTAATTAAAATAACCACAGTTCAGTAAGATCATTTCAGAGTAAGCCAAGTTCCTGATGGTAGAATTAACATTTTTAAGAAGGACTAGAAAAAAAGTAAATAATATACTAATGAAGAAGAAAGATACATAAGAATGAATAAAGCAATTCAACATAGCTTCTCATTCAAAAATATAATGAAACATTTCCTACTTACTTTGTATCGTATTTAACACGTTTAATAACATAAGTCTTCCCATCAATTCTGTGTTTTGCTTTGAAAACATGGCCATATCCACCTTTGCCAATCAGTGTTATTTCGGAAAAATCTTCGATAAACCTTAAAAGATAAATGTCACTGTTATTCTAAGGTTCGATGCCAGCTGGCCCTCATCCCTTCCACTTTCTCTGAGGGTCCCTGGTGAAACAGACTGTATAACAAACGGGACCCTCCCCTTCCGAATAAGAAGGGCCCACTTCACAGACACTCTGTGGACACAGAAATCACAAAGGACAGGTCCTCCCCCACCTCCTCCCAGTGTAACAGATTGCCCCTGGGAGCCACAGTCAACTACTGGCTGTACGACAGTCAGGAGAAGGAATCTTATCACAAGTATCAAACATTATACAGCTGCCACCAGGTCGCTGTCAGAGAAACGAGCAGGTGCTCTGGGCCTGTCTACGCCTGCGGGCCCCACCTTCCATCACGCGCCCTGCCGAGCCCACTTCTAAAACGCATGCCGCTATCGGCCCACTTTCCCCGTCTCTGACACCTTCACAGATTGTTGTTGAGTAGAAGGAATAATAATATTTCAATCTTCCACCAGGCTTCTGTAGGACTTTACTAACCAGACTCTCCACTTCCTCTCCTTTTCCGCTTCAATCCATGACCTGCACAGCAACTGGTGTGATAAAAATGTAGTCTGATCACGTCTCTCTACTGCCTAACCACCCACAGCCTAGCTCTGCATTCAACAACAACAACAGCAAAAGAAAGCCCTTAAGTGGCTCCAAGGGGCCTTGTGATTTGGCCCCCGCCGCCTCCCTCTCCAGCTCATTCTCTGGCACAGGGGCCGTGTCCGCCGCAGTCCAAGAACACAGCCTTCTCTCTGCTCCTTGAACACAGATCACCTGTCCCGTCTTCACCTTCCCCAGGGCTCTGCTCTTGCACAGCCCCGGAGCTTCCACCTCCCTGAGCTGCTTCTCCTTTCAGCGCCCTGACCAGTTTGTAACCACAGACTTTTTCACGTCGTGTTCACCCTCACAAAACTCCATGAAGTCAGGAGCTGTTCTCTTTATTCTTACTACAGATCCAGAGTCAATGCCCAGAACACAGCCAGCTAGGTATTAGGTACTTATGCAATATCTGATTGTTTACTGTTTTTTTAAACTTACTTTCAATGTCCCTTTGTTGCAAATAGGCCTCCTTTGTTTTAGATATTTTATTTAAACCCAAATAGATGATCTACTATAAGAAGAACCCTTTTTCAAAGTGAAATTTGGAAAATGAAAAACAGATTCAAGTGGCTCTTTTCTGACTTCTGGAGGAGCACTTTAAAAAAATGCTTTATAGGATTATTTGTTTTTAATATTAAAAGTGTCCACATAAGAGCCACACATAAGCATCACATAAATCTACATCACTTCCCTAAGACACAGTGGTCTCCGGTGGACTTGACTGTGCTAAGACAATGAAACTGTTCAGGTGGAAATATAATGCAACCTGCCTGATGTACAACAGTCTCCTATGAAACTTTTGTCAAATAAACAAACATATCTTTGAACAAACTCTTTTTTTTATTTCTCACCCTAGGATATGTTTATGTTTATTGATTTTAGAAAGAGTGGAAGAGAGAGAGAGACAAACATCAATTGGTTGCCTTCAGTGCTCGCCCCAGCCTGAGATCGAACCTACAACCTCAGTGCGTTCCCTGACCGGGGGTCAAACCCACAACCTAAACCCACAACCTCTGGGTGCACAGGACGATGCTCCAACCAACCACACGACCCAGCCAGAGTGGAGCCAATTCCGTTTTACAGTTCTCACTTACCTTTCATTCATAGTATAGTTATTTCTTCCTGTGTAAGGAGAGTCAAACTTGGCTGCTATAGGTCTAAAAATTAAGAGAAGAATGTAAAACTCAAATAAAACTGAAACGAAATATAACTTGTTTAGAGTGGACTTAGGCCATGCACTAGGCTCTTTATATTTTGAGTCAACATTTGATACATGTGATCTTTTGATTCCTTACCCAAGTTATTATATCGTTTCTACCCTACCTGTTTATCTGCAGAAGAATGCACTTACTTCTCTTACAAATGCCTCTCCAAGCCCGCTTCTAAAATAATGCCCTTAACCACTTATTTGAGCAATGTCCCCATAGGCCTTTATGTCTACAGTGTAATGTGTGCATACAAAGATTTCCCTTCATATTTAAATTTATTTGTTTGTAGATTTCAAGCTTTTTGTGATCCTTAACCAGGCTCTCTGCTTTTAAAACTCTGCTAAAATAAGGGTGTATGGGGTGTCCAATCTTTTGGCATCTCTGGGCCACACTGGAAGAAGAGTTGTCTTGGGCCACACATTAAATGCACAAACACTAACGAGAACTGATGAGCAAAAGAAAGGCTTTAAGTAAATTTATGATTTTGTGTTGGGCTGCATTCAAGGCCACCCTGGACCACATGCAGCCCGCGGACGACAGGCTGGACACCCCTGCTACAAATGCTAAAGACTTAATAAATAGGACTGACAAACTAAGTCTGAAAGAAAACTTCATTTCAAAGTGCATTCAATGCATAATGATACTTACCTTCTCCCCTTCCCCGAACTGTATCTGAGATCACTCTGTAACGAAAGAAAATGGAAAACTGTTTCAGATGAATAAGTCAATTCTATCGCCTTTTCTTGCTATCCTTCCTTTTGTACTTCTAGCTCGTTCTATGGCCATTTCTTTGTCCATAAGATTAACAGCGTCATCAACTGCTGTACTCTTATCAAGCCCCACTTCCCAGTTTACTTGGTTACATCCATGTTCCCTTCCGTTACAGTAACCAGACAGCTGTGGCAGGAAGCACCTAGAAGGCAAATCTGTAAGGCGCGTTCCGAAGAAGCACTGATGCTGCAGGTACAGAACGTGGCTTCCCTGCTGATCCTCCGGCCCACAGAGCTGAGCAGGCAGGTGTGCATCCCACCAGGCACAGTGCTAATAAAGACACGGATGGAGCCCAGAGATCTAGTTTAGAATAGTTTCCCAAGGGTTTCTGATCTGATCACCAGTTAAAAACTCTAGTGCTGATATTTCACTTTTAGCGCAAGTTAATAATTTTAATATTTAGCAAAAAAATGAGTCTTCAAGATATATCTCGAAAATTAATGTCACATAGCTATTTCTCATTCATATTCACTTGTAGCCTGGTACATGTTGTGGGTTTTTTAAACCGATTTAAATACAGTGACACAGAGTGGGGAGCATCAGACAGGACGTCCTGGGCTCCCATCACCCGCCGGCCTCCGCAGCGCGTGATGACTACACTGCAGAGTAATTCGGCCATCCTGTTCATGAGCAATATTTTTTCTAATCTCTTCTATTACACACAATGTTGCAAAGAACAGTCTTCTTTTTTTTAAAAAAATCTTTAGCTGAGCACATTTTTTTTTTACTGCTTTCAGAGAGAGAGAAAGGGGAGGAGAAAGAGAAACATCGACAAGACAGAGAAACACTGATTGGCTGCCTTCTCACAAGTGCCCCACCTGGGGATCGAACCTACTCTATAAGTATGTGCCCTGACCAGGAATTGAACCCACAACCCTTCAGTCCAAGGACGATGCTCCAACCAACTGAGCCACGCTGGCCAGGGCTGTAAAGAACATCCTTATACCTATTTTTCTGTGCACCCATACAAGTGTTTCCCTAGGAGACATCCTCAGGAAGAGAACTCCTTGGCATTGCAGTGATGCATACCCTCAACTTTACTACATGTTTCCACACTGTTCTCCCAGATGGTTGCGCTGGTTTATACTCCCACCGACAGCGTACAATAGTTATAACAGAAACATAGATGTGTCAACACTTAGTGCTGTCAGACCTAAGTTTGGCCAATCCGATGAGTTTAAAACGGTAACTGTTGTTTTGACCTGCATCTTCCTGATTACTGTGAAGGAAAGCATCTTTTCATATGCCTCTTGCCCATATGGGTCTCTCTTCTCTGAGTTGTGTGTATAGATCGTTTGCACACTTTTCTACTGAATTGCCTGTCTTTTTCTTATTGATTTGTAGTTCTTTATCAATAGAATACTTTTGCAACACTGTCACCAGAAAAATTATCTGATTTTTAAGTTTAGTGTTTGCGTTTAGTTCCGATTGTTTTAAAACAAGCAGACATATGTTAATGAAACCTTTAAATACTGTGCAGTTGGTAGAAGATAAGCCAGATCATAGGAATATGTGAAAATACAAAGATTAGTAGGGAGAGAAAGATGGGGGTGAATAGAGGGAGAATAGATGGGGTTAATAAAGAAAGGAGAGAGTTGCTGCTAAATATTATCATTTAGTGAGATAAAAATAGGAAAATTACTGAAGGTCATTTTTAAATGAGGAAGAACAAAGGGGAATAAGATTAACTAGGAAGTATATATTTTTTAAGATTTTTATTTATTTTTTGAGAGGGGGAAGGGAAAGAGAAAGAGAGGGAGAGAAACATCAACATGTGGTTGCCTCTTGAATACCCCACCCACACTGGGGACATGGCCTGCAACCCAGGCATGTGCCCTGATGGAAATTAAACCAGCAACCCTTTGGTTTGCAGGCCCATGCTCAATTCACTGAGCCACACCAGCCAGGGCTTAACTAGAAAGTTCAGAGATGAATACTATACCAGAGAAGAAGTACTGATCAAGCTGCCATTGCTATCATTTCTTTCTGATCCATTTTCTGAAAAGCCATTTTCAAAGGGTGATTCAGAACCACTAGAAGAAAAGGGAGTACCTATTAGTTTATGAATTGTCTATTTTTTGTTGATAAGTAATTCATTCTCTAACTTCTCCTTAAATGTTGAACATTTTCATTAAAATTTGCTCTTTCAGGCAGAAATTTGTATTTTTTTTGCTTTGTTTTGTTTTGTTTTGGTTCATGTTCCCAGCAAGTACTGCAGTCCTGGGTTGATGTGTGGAGTGGATGGAGCAAGCTCCTATTCCATCTCCCAGCTCCAAAAATCCATTTCATATAAGATCCCTGAGTAGAAGACATATCAGATATTAAACAGGTACGACACTTGACCTTCACCAAAAGGCTGAGAAGTGATCAAGATTTGTATTTCTTAAGTATCACAGCTGCGTGCACACGCTTACCCTGTACTTGAGGACTTGCCTTTGTAGTCACTGGGCCTAGCGGGGGTGGAGGCAAGAAGAGCCAAATCATCTTTCTGAAAGAAAGAGAACCCCTGAGTGGGATCAAGTGCAACTAAATGACTTCTCCATGGTGGCTCAGTCTCTGTGTACCAGTTACCACATTTATTTCCCCACATTTACCAAATTCATAGCCATAAACAATGATGAGACTAATACATAGGTCACTAGTGGGACCTAGAATCGAGGAATCCTTTTGCTATGTAATTGGCTGTCTTGGCATCATGTAAACAGTCAAACCTCATGTAAACAGTCAAACCTCAAAGCAAGTTCAGAGGGAATTTTTAAATATAAAAAATAAATCCAAAGACAGTACGTACCAGTGAGTAAGTTTCTGCTAGTATCTTCTCAAAAGCAATTTTAGCAGCCAATTGTTTTGCCATCTGTTTAGTAGGACCTTCAGCACTACTGTATACTTTCTGTCCAATTACGCATTTACAAGAAAATCTAGGAAAAATAATGGAGAGTATTTACCTAAATGCCAAAAAATAGTAAATATAACTTACGATTTGAGAAAAACACACGTCAATAAAGGCCTTATTATCACACTAATGTAACAGGTCGATTTGCATTTCATGTCTTTGTATAATTCAAATCTTCAATAAAATGGCCGACCAATCTGACACAGTAACCAGGATGAGCTAACATCTCAGCCTGCATTTTCCAGGCAACTTCTAACTTTCTGTTGTTTCATTCAAAGATCTGGCATAAAAGCAACACTATCACATTTTTCTCTTCCTAGTTCTGGCCTAAGAGCCATCAAAGTAAAAGTCAAAAGTAAATAGCTCCATCAGGTTCAGAGGACAGTATTCTCAAGTGATTGTTCACATTACTTGCAATCAGATTTTTTTTTCTTCTCCCTCATTTAATTGGTTGGTTGTAGCTGAGAAGTAATCTCTCCCTCATGCTCATTGTTTTGTTTTTCTCAGTTCCAATTCATTCTTTATCTCACTTTCAAGTCTGAGCTCACTGGTGACATTCTCAGTAACTGAAACCCTAGTCTGTCCCCCTCATCACATTCCTCAAATCCTGTTCTCCTCACAGTCTAGGAAGGAATACCATTCCTTCTAACATGTGATATCCATCTGCAGACTGACACCATCTAATCTAATTGGAAAGATGAACACCTAGACAGACAGCTCTCTAATCTGACGATGGTGGGAAGAGAGTCTTTTACACACACGTGTGGCAGAGCAGTCTTCACCCAGCCACTCCCACTGCAACCTCAGGGCTGGAGAGATCTCCCCATCCTGCAAGCAGGACAGCTCATACTCTCTTAACTGTCCTGCAAATGAAACCATCCAGATATACCTCAGAAACAAAAGATCACCCAGATTTCATCAATTATGACATATGGGTTATAATCCTTCAGCAATGAAGCATTTTAATATTTAATTACAAAGATATCCAACGGCTTAGAAGTCCTATAAAATGTACAGAAAGAATGTACAAAAATGATGAATATTTCTGAAAAGCTTGACATGGATATATAAACCCATTCCATTGCTTAGATACACCAAAACAGAAGGAAACTACATCTCACCTTTTGGGCCCAACGGTGCACAATTCACGTTGTTGATAACTTACAGACAGTTTTGCCTTTTGGGTAAGCCTATTAATCTGGCCTACGTAATTCCCCATGGGTAAATCATCTGAAGTATCTGTTGTCGACGATAATACAGAACTAGCTCCCTGGAAAAAAAAAAATCTTGTTTAACATGGATTATAATGAAGATTTAATTCTGTATTTTATTTTTCAAAAACAATTACTAAGTGAACCATTTGAAAGACAGCTTAGATTTTATGTATTTCCCTACTGTAGTACTTTGAATCAAAGTATAAGTATGTACTGTATTTTGCCATGTATAATACAATCCTGTGTATAACGCGCACCCACGATTTTTGTGTACATTCTACACAGAACTATTATACCCGTGTGTATTGCATATCTTTATTTTTCTCTCAAAAATTTGGGCAAAAAAGTATGCATTATACATGGCACATTACAGTACTTTTCTATACCAGAAAAATCCTGCAAGGATAAATCTTAACAATGGGAATCACCCATTTTCCTTTTATAATTTCATTGAAAAAAACGATCACTTCCTGTTTTTCCAAGCAAAATACTATATCACTTTCTACCTTGCTATACCCTTTGTAAAATGTTTTACAAACACAAGATAAATACTGAACTAAACTATACCCTTGATGACACTTAATGGGAAAGGTGAATATAGCAGCAGCATCCTTTCATTATTATCTGTGTTTTCTTTTGTTCCTAAGCTGACAAAATTGGTCTCAAGTTTTGTAACTTTGTTCATCTTGTTTAAACAATTAACTTTGGGTTTTATTGATCCTTATTATTTCTTTGTTTTCTTTTACACTCATTTCTGCCCATACTTTTGTCATTTTTCTCTCTTCTGTTCTGAGGGAAAATGAAATAGTTAAATCTTTGCTCTTTCTCTAACTTCTTAGCTTGGTTTTCTTTCTCTTTTTTTCTAAAGATTTTATGTATTTATTTTTAGACAGGGGAGAAGGGAGGGGAAAAAAAGTGGGGGTGAAACATCAATATGTGGTTGCTTCTTGTGCGCCCCCTACTGGGGACCTGGCCTGCAAGCCAGGCATGTGCCCTGACTGGGAATTGAACCTCCGACACTGGTTCACAGTGCTCAATCCACTGAGCCACACCAGCCAGGACTTGACTTAGTTTCCTAGCTCATTAACAGTTTGTAAGTTTGTGATTTTGTGTGATTTATTTTCTGAATTATGGTTAGAAGGATAACACCTTCAAGTAAGATTTTTTAGGAAAGTATCTTAAAGGCTAAAATTTTCCAAAAGTTTCAGTATCTGAGAATGATTATCTTTTGTCCCACAATGTAAATGATTTCTTGTCTCATTTCACAGCTGCTGCTTCCTGTCTCCTGGCTTTGAATGTTACTGTAGACAGCACAGTACTTTTTTTCATCTTTACATTTCACATAATTTCTTTCTTCTGCCAAGATGCTTGATGATTCCTTCACTAGAACTCTCAGTCCTTTCACAATGATGGAAGTTGCTCTTGGTGGTTTTGTACTTTCTTGTATCTGCTGTGTTGTTTTAAACTTCACCCAGGTCTGTCTGAACTTCAGAAACATGTTCTACTGATACCCCTTCAGATAGCTTTGTCTGCAGTGGTTACTCTATTCTCCTCTTCAGGGATACCAATTACACATATGTTGGTTCTCCATTACCTGCCCTCCATATCCATCCTTCTCCTCACTATCTTCTTCATGTCTTTGTCTTTTTCCACTGATTCCTTCAGGTAGGTGGAGAGACTCCTGCCAGCACCTGTCAGTTCATTTCTCATTGTCTCCTTTCCACATCTGTCCAGTTTTAAGGTATGCCACTGCTATTGGCACTCTAAACAGGTATTACCCAGCTTTTACCACTATTTCCTAGGTGTACCTCTCATTTGGGGTCCCACGGAAATGGAGTCAGGGGAAAAAGACTGAATTGAACTTGTGAATGTAAAGGAACTTGCGAATGGCTTTATTCTGTATGCCGGTATTTTCTCACAGAGAAAAATATAAACTACCCTGGTTGGTGTGGCTCTCAGTGGATTGAGTACTGTCCTGTGAATCAAAGGGTCACTGGTTCGATTTCCAGTCTAGGGCACACGCCGGGGTTGCAGGCCAGGTCCCCAGTAGGGGGTGCACGAGAGGCAACCACACACTGATGTTTCTCTCCCTCTCTTTCTCCCCACTTCCCCTCTCTAAAAATAAATAAATAAACTCTATTTATAAAGAAAAATAAATATCTATTTATTAAATAAAAATAAATAAACTCTAAGAAGAAAAAAAAGAAAAATATAAACTATATGAAGAGCCCCTTTTCAGTTGGGGAAAAGGCAATTACCTCTTTTTCTTTAAGTATTTCGACAGCTAATTTGGCTGCAGCATCTTTTGCTTCCTTCTTTGATTTACCTTCAGCTGTTGGATATTCTTTCTCATTTATTATAACTTGAAATTTAAACCTGAGTACCAAAAAAATCACAAAATATTGTTAAACTCAGGCATTATCTAGAGACAAGTATTCTAATCCCCACCACCCCTTTTGACCACCTTTGAAGTTCTGACCTATGCTCAATATAGATGAAGCAGTTCCCTCCAAACAGCATAACAGCACATCATCTTAAAGTGTGGGAAAGCTTATGTCCTCTTTTTTCTCCAGAGTCCTCTGAAGTTACAACTCTATACCAAAAGGACTGTCCCACAGAACTGTCGCAACTTTGCTCTAAATCGCTGACTTCAAGATTCTGCTAGCGTCGCCATTCCCCTAGCTTTTATTTTTATGGGTATATATTCTTTTTTAAATAGCATCTTACCTTAAGTCGTGTGGAGGTCCTGTCCTAGACAGTTCGCGATAGTTAATATTTACATTGTTCTTCTGACTGTATCTATTAAGTTCTTCTATGAAGAGACCTCGTATAGGAGTATCAGCCATGTCCTCTCCCAGTAATCTAGAATACAAGTGATGTTTGAAAAAAGTGACGCTGGCAGAATATATTTCCTCAGTTTTTCCCAATCCAGTTTGAGACACAAAATGGGGTTAGAATTTCCTTTATATGACTCATCTCAGCCATACATAAATCCAGAAAAGAACTCTCTTTAAAAATCTTTCCCTCTCATGGACTGCATAATCAAAGACAATTTCTCCAAAATGTTCTACTTTCAAAACTCAACTGGCCAAAAAACGGAAGGGGCCTGTCTCTTTAACTCTGCTCTTTGCTTCCACCGACTGTAAAGTGCAAGTTCCCCACCTGCATGAGAAGGTAAAAAAGCTTCAGAAGTAGAATCAGAATTCTTTACATTGGGAAGAAAAAGGCTGACATTATATATAAAGCAAAGTGTAGGAAATCATAATGGAAATATCCGCATATGGAAATAGAATGTCTGATGAAATCCCACAAATCATCCCTCTGAAATTTGCAGAAGTGAATGTTAGGTAAATTATGACCCCCATTTATGGGCCACATTGGACTAATTCAGTAGCAATGATTTAAATAATGAACAAAAATCTAAAGGATATAGAATCTGCATATAAGAGCCAAAATGACAAAACCCTTAGAAAAAAACATAAGGGTAAATCTTCCTAACCTTGTACTTGGCAGTCGAGTCTTTGCCATGACAACAAAAATGCAAGCAACAAAAGAGAGCAGATAAATTAGGCTTCTTCAAAATTAAAAACTTTTGTGTTCCAAAGGACATATTGATAAAAATAAAAAGACGACCTATAGAATGGGATATTTCTAGTCATATATATGATATGGGTCTCGTATCCAGAATATATAAAGAGCTCGTAACTCAACAACAAAATGACAACCCAATTGAAAAGTACGCAAAGGAATGAAACAGTCATTCTCTAAAGAAAATATACGCATCGCCAATAAGCCTGTAAAAAGATGTTCGACATCATTAGTCATTAGAGAAATGCAAATCGAAACCCCAACTAGAGAGCAGCTCATACCCACAAGAACAATAGTAATAGTAACACAGAAAATAAGAGTGTTGATGAGGATGTAGAGAAACTGGAACCTTCCTACACTGCTGCTGGGAATGCAAAACACTGCAACTTCTATGGAAAAGAACCTGATTATTTCTTCAAATAGTCAAACTTAGAATTGCCATACAACCCAGCAACTCCACTTCTAGGCCTATACCCAAGGAACTGCAAAACAGGCTTTTCAAACAAATACTTATACACGAATGTTCATAGCGGCACTACTCACAACAGCCAGAAAGTGGAAACAAACCAGATGTCATTCAACTGATGAATCATTAACAAAATATGGTATATGCACACATGGGATCTTATTCAGCCATAAAAACAAATGAAGTGTAGAAATATGCTACAACACAGATAACCCTGAGAACATGAAAAATGAAAGAGGCTACGCACAAAATGTCACCTATTGTCCGACTCCCTCTATATGAAATGTCCAGACACAGTAAAGCGGTAGCGAGAGTAAACAGGCCTTGGTAACCTAGTGTTTCTTGCTCAAAAGCTCTTTTGATTTTTCTTCCAAGGCCAATCTTTCTTCCTAACACTTCTTAATCTTCACAGGCCCTAAATGCTTGAGTTCCAAAGACCCTATTCCCTACACTTTCTCCTCAAGGTGATTTCTTTCACGTCAGTGATTTCAGTGATCACCTCCTTGTCATTAACTCTAAAACATGCATGTCCCTTCCAAACCTCTGTCTGAATTTCAGCTGTCATTGTCCAACATCTCCACTTGAATGTCCTGAAAGAATTTTAGACTCAAAGGACCCCAAACTGCATTTATGATCTTCCCTTCAGCTGGTTTGGAGTCTCCTGTCTCAGAAAAATGACTCCACTCTTCACTTGTGTCTGACGGCCATGAATTCGGAGGCATCGTTGACCTTTCCCTACTTTCTCATCGGTAACAAATCCATCTACTTCTTCCTGATGCCGGAGCCACTGTTCTGACTCCAGCCACCACCACCTCACTCCTGACTGCTGCACGAGCCTCAGAACCAGCTCCTCGCAGCCACTGAGATCCCTTCCCCGCCCTGCAGCCACTGTGATTTTCTTTTCACTGCTCTTTTCATTGTGGTGAAATACACATAACATGAAATGTACCCTTTTCACCATTTTTAAGTCCACAGTTCACAGGTATTAAGCACATTCCCGATACTGTGCAGCCATCACTGTCGTCTATCACCGGGACTCCCCACATCCTCCCAAACGGAAAGTCTGCACGCATTAAACGGTAACTTCCCGATTCTCCATCTTCTCATGCCCTGGTAACCAATGATACTTCCTGGCTCTATGAATTTACCTCTTCTAGGTACCTCATTATGAGTGGAGTCATTTGTCTTTTTGTGACTGGTTATTTCACTTAGCATAATGTCTTCAAGGTTCATCCATGTTGTGGCAAGTGCCAGACTCTTATTCTTTTGTAAGGCTGAATAATACTCCATTATACATACTATAGTACCATGTTTTGTTGGCCCATTCATCCTGTATTATTTCAACTTTTTGGCTAGTGTGAGTAATACTGCTATGAACACTGGTGTACAAGTATCTGTTCAAGTCCCCACTTTCAGATATTTTGGGTATCTACCTAGAAGTGAAATTGCTAAATCATATGGTAATTCTATGTTTAACATTTTGAGGAATCACCAAATTGTTTTCCACAGTGGCCCCACCATATTATATTCCCACCAGCAATGCACAGGTGTTCCAATTTCTGCACATCTTCAGCAACAGTTGTCATTTTCCACTTTCTATCATAGTAGTCACATCATGATCTTTTAAAACATCAATCCAACCACGCAGTCCCCACAGCCACCAAAACTGTTGTTGTCAAGGTTACCAATGCCCCCCCCATCTCTAAAACTAGCACTTGGTTCTCGATCCTTATCCAGTTAACCTTAAAGCAGCATTTGACGTAGCTGCTCATTCTCTTCTCCCTCCTGTCCCTTTCTTAGCTTAGATTTCAAAGATACCACACTCTCTTGGTTTTCCTCCTTTTTCATAAGCTGGTCCTTCTCTGTCTCCTTTCCTCGTTCTTCCTTTCTTCTAAAGATTGTCATGTCCCAGGACCCAGTCCTTAGATCTCCTCTCGGGTTTTACATTCACTACCTTGGTCATCGCCTCTAGGCTTGTGGCTTTAATTCCACCTGTGTAACGAGGATGCTCAAAAGTGTGCCTCCAACACTGGCTGTTTCCTGATTCCAACTGCTTTTGTCCAACACGCTCCCTCCTGAAATGCTCTTGACCCTACTCCTGCTCCTGTCTTTGCCTGTTGAACAACTTCTTCCTATAGATCTCAGCTTAAGTGTCCTATCAGATGCCCTAGAAGAGGTCCCGATTTGGCACTTTGTCACAGCCCTTGTCCCCATTACTGCAATTGCTTATTTAACTGTCTCCCAAAAAAACCCACGAGCCACAACAAGGAAGGCTCCAGGCTTAGAAGAGGGGCTGAATACAATGAATGAATACATGAATGAATGAATACAAAAATAACTCCAGATCACCCTCACCTGGAAAACCTGTCACAGGCTTTTATCTCTGCTTGAAATGCAACATCGGCAACCTCCATCAACCAGGCGATTCTCACTCATGTGTGAGGATCAACACAGTCTCCTTTGACACCCAGCTCCCGTCACAGCCCTGAATGCTCTTGAACTAGTCAGTGAGCTCTCTGGAGAGCAGGTTCTATGTCTCACTCATTTTTGTTATCACCAACGCCCAGTGGCAAGTAGAAAATGTTGAACCCCTGAGATGGTGTACAGTTGAATGAGAGAATGATTCATTAAAGTTAAGTACTTCACTGTAAACCCTCTCGTCTTTTCCCTTTCATTCACCTGCTGTTTCCCAGCAACCTTTTTTCATTCATTCGGTAAATGCTTATCAAACGTCAAGCACTGTTCTGACACTGTATATGGGCACAAAGAAGACAGAACAAGTCCCTGCCTGCATCCCATGAAAGGAGAAAATGCCCGTGTGCAGAAACAAGTAACGGGAGTGGATAATGATGGCCGGATGGCCTGCAGTGCTATGATGAAATGAACCAGGGGGATGGGCTAGAGGGTGAGTTGGTAGGCAGGGGCAGAAATATGAGGGAGGAGGATTTAAACACAGCAGTCAGGAAAGACCCTTCTCAGGAGACAATAGTCAAGTCAAGTCTGAATGATGAGAAAGTCCACTCATCAAGATATGGAGGAGGAGTATCTCAGGCAGAGCAATTCCTGAGGAAGGAACCTGGACAGACTTTGGAGGGACAACAAAAAGGCCAAGGGGACTGCTGCACAGTGAACCAGGGGTAAGGGCAGGAAGGAGTGAGGGAGGTGAGCAGAGCAGGCACCGCAGCACACAGCCACTGTGGGGCGTGGTCGGGGCTGTGGATGGAGGGTTCTACCAGAGGGGTGATGTGATTTGTGTCCCCAGTGATCACTCTGACACTGTGTAGAGAACAGAGAGGGCAGGGGCTGGGCATGGAAAGGGAAGCAGGACAAGAGAAGTTGGGAAACCAAGTAGAGACTGCCACACTGGTCTGGGCGAGCAATGGGGGTGGCTGGAAGCAGGGTGCTGGAAGTGCCTACATCTGAACAAAAGCCATGCCTTCACATTACTGCTTACTGCGGCAGAGCGAGTCAGACTTTAAAAGCCACAGAGACCTGGGCTAGACACCTCTCTCAGCCTCTGAACCTCTGATTCATGACCTGGAAACACCCGATTCACAGGTTGCTAGGAGAAGTAGCAGACTCAGAAGAGTCTCCTGCACCAGTGGTCCTCCATAAATGGTTCTCCTGGTCTGCCATTCCAAACCCCAAAAAGCACCAAACACTGAGGTTTGTTTTGTTTTCATTTGTTTTGTTTTGGTAGATTTGTAGCCCCCTGTCTAGACCTAGACTGACAGGAGCTACTTAGAGTCTTTATTATACTTTGTTGCCTGTTTATCATTCAACTGCAAAAATAGGCTTTATTATAGTGTGCTGCTCCCAAATCCTGCTGAGAGTATTACAAACAGAGTTTATGCTGCATGGCCTTCTAAAATCCAAAATCTGTGAGCACCAGAACACACCTGGCCCAAGGGTTCAGAATAAGCAGATATACCAATGGTATATCTGTAGATATACCATTGTTTTCACCGACCCCAGCACCATTTAGTGTAGTCACAATCAGAAGACCATATGTGAAGTCAGAGGCAGTCACAGATCTCAGAACGACTGTAATGAAAGAGTCCGTATCAATTACTTAACCAGAAGTCCTAGCTCATGCTTTAAATCCTCAGCACTTTTAACTCTGAGTAACTGCTAATCATCAGAAGGACAAGCCAGTCTGAATTTAAGTGAAATACATGTGTACCCTTGTAAGGTGCTGAACTGACATGTTTGGAAAAAGTACTTACAAGTTTTGGGGAAAAAAGAAACAGCAGGTTTCTTTTTAACTAATTTTAACAAATGTTGCTTTAATACTGTTCCTATTTTCCTGAAAGAAATCAGGACCATAATCACTAACAACTGTTATATGCCTGTCTTACTCATACCCAGAAGTCCCTTCGGCTGTGCCCTGTTACCTGTCCACCTTACTCAAACCCAGAAGTCCCTTCAGCTGCACCTCCGTCTCCTGTCCATCTGCCACCTCCCAGGGCAGACACTGAGCTTCCCAGTGATTACATGCAACATTCATTCAAATAGTGTCTGATGCATTAAATGAACTCCAGGTCGAGTGTAATGGATCTTCAGGTTCAAATAAGCAAACTGAAGAAAAAGAGCACAGTCTGCACAAGATTCTAAGTTTCTAAGTGACAGCAGAATGTACACCTTTTAGCTTCTATCTGGCTAGGCATTTTTAGTACTAAAGAAATCACAGGCAATAGGAAATCTCATTACTTTGGAACTCAAAAGAGAAATTATAAATAACCATTGATTAAGCAACAATTTTACGAGCACCTCCTATGTACTAAGGTGCCGGGGTTACACCAGGGAGCAAAGCCCTGCTCTGGTGAACTTGCTAGCGGAGGAACACGGACAAAACCATAAACCATGTCACAGGGCGATGTGAGTACGATGTTGGAAACTGAAGCACAGTGAGGGCGACAGCGAAGGAAGGTGGGGTTCTTTTCACCTGCAGGTTGGTCAGGGAGGCTGCTCTGACAAACTGACGTTCAAGAAATGTTGGGGGAAGAGAGGGATTGGCCCGACCAGGCATCTGGGGGAAGGGCTTCCCGGGAAGAAGAAACGGTGCAAAGACCCAGAGGCGGGCGTGTGTGCGTGGCTGTGTGCCAAGAACAACAGGGTGGTCAGAGTGGAGGGCGCAGGGGCCCTGCCTGGGCGCCTAGGCGGTGCTGAGAAGAGGTAGGTGGCAGACACGGTGGGGACGGAGCTGGAGCAGCGGTGAGGCCGTGCAGCTGGGAAATAATAGTAACTGTTCAGGCAAGAGATTTTTGGCTAGGCATTATTGAGGAAATGTATGGGTCATTCAGGCCTATGTATTTCCCATCTCTCCGTAGTCATAGGGCCTGTTTTCCACTAGATCCCCAACCCCAACCCCAGCCGGGGCTTGTTGGATACTTGCTCTGATCAAAATTCTTCACCGGAAGAAAACGGCTTTCCGTTCTTAGCGCGCTGCACGGATCCGGGAAGGACCCCGAACCTCGGCCCCGGACCTGCGTCGGCGCTCCCCGTGCGGCGGGGCCAGGGGTCTGGGGCCTCTCACCAGCGTCGACCCCCGGGGCTGGGGATGCGGGCTGGGGATGCGGGCTAGGAACTGGGGCCACACGCGCCCGGGCGCTCCAGGGCTTGGGCCGCGCCCCGCGCCCTCCGAGACCCCCGCGCTCCCCTCGCGGTCCTCCCGGCTCACCTCGCGCGCCGCCGTCCCGAAGCCCAGCAGGGTCTGCGCAGCTCGCTCTCAGTTTCGTTTTCCCCTCGGACTCCGCCTTCCGCGGCGGCCGCCCGGCCCTCTCCCGCACACCTCGTCACACGCTCTTGGCCGTGGGAAACTGGCGCCTTCGCCGGGAGCCCGCGGGAAGCAGCGGGGGCGGGCCCCGCTCCACGTGCGGCCTTCCCGCCTGGGCGTGTTCCGGCCCCGGGGCCCCGGCCTCTGGAGCGGTCGGGGCCGGCGCGCGGCGAAGATCCGCAAGGGGCGAGGCGCTCACGGAGGTCTCCGAGTGCCCGGCGCGGCGTGCCAAGAGCACCCCAATAGGCTCAGGGACAGACAGCCTCATTTCCTCTTCCTCGCAGACTTTTGCGGTGGGGGTGATATTATCAGCTCCATTTACATTAGAAGAAACAGTAAATCACCTCGCCCTCAGTCTTGGGCCTTGTAAGTGGCAAAGACAGCATTCAGTCCAAGATCTGGCCCCTAAACCGAGGCACTCCTTCCCTTTTCCACACTGCTGCCACGTCACCTTCACAAGGCTGGGGCCAGGGCACAATCTAGGGCTGGGCCTGCGGGCATAATCTTCCTTCCGTTTTGCACCCAGCCACCCGTTCATCGAACAGATACTTGCCAGCCGCTCTACCCAGCACCAGCCAGTTCAGCAGTTAGAAGAGCCACCTGGCCCCCCCGCGAGACTTCATGGAGTTCACTACCAAAGCCCTTACCAGTAGTCCTCGACTTACAAAAAATCAAATCCTACTTACCTAATGGACTATGAAACACTCCCAGAGTAATACTGGCTCCTTGGCACGCGATTCAGGAGTACTGAGAGCTTACTCCACGATAATGCGGCAACATACGTGCCATTACTATGCCCATTTAACAGATGAGAAAACCGGTTTGAGGCACAGAGAAGTTCGGTAATCACAGCTGGTAAGAAGCAGGGAGCTAGAATTAAAACCAAGAATCTGTACCATCAAATCTTAACTAGGGCAAATGAAAGAAGTGGCCCCAAGCTGGATCTCAAATGTACACCACATATCGGGCGTTGGCTCTGAGTCCTTCTCCACTTCTCTTCTACACCCCACCCCCATTTTGTAGGGCATCGGGGGCTATACACACATTTTCCCTGTAGCTCTGGACACGGAGTTTGAGCATACTGGGTTCTCTTGTGAGTGTTCACCAAAGACACCAAGTTCACCTCTAAGACCCCCATTTCTTGGAGGATTTTGAGAATCAGGTGGGCAGGAAGACTTCCTTGAATAAGTCATCTTTCCCCCAAGTGGTTGTTCAAAAGGACTGAAGAGGATGTGGCATCAGGAATGCATGATGTGTGTGAGCTCATCAACACGGAATTCTCATCAAAGCTAATCTGGCTGCGGAGACCCAGTGTGCCCACAGCAGAGCCCACCCCTGATCCCTCGGTGTGGATTACCGTACTCCAGGGGAGACCAGCCCATCACTTGGGGACAGACTGGGTACATGGAGCCCTTCCATCATAGAGTGGGCAGGCATTTGTGGAGTAAACATTTATTTCAGTTATGAATTGGCCTTTTCTCCCTGCAATGCTTCTGCCAGCAATATCATTGTTGGACATTCTAAATACCTGTTCACCGTGATGGTATCCCTCATTAATGAACCCATTTTGCAGAAAAAGAAGTGAGGCAGTACACTGCCTATCATAGAGTTCAATGGCTTTATTATGAACCTCATCACCCAAAAACAGCTGGCCCTATGGGACAGTGGGCTGGAGTAGTGAAGACTCAGTTACAGCCCCAGGGAGGAGGCAACACTTGGCAAGCTGGGTACACTGCCCTGCAAGTGTAGTGTATGCTCTCAACCTAGTTGCTGGTTTTTCTCCATGGCCATAGTACAAGAGACTGGGAAACAGGAGAAGTTAAAGGGTTGTCTCCCACAGGTAGACCTTACCGAGCACTTGCAAATCAAGTGCTTCCTGCTCCTATGACAATGGGCTCTGTCTCCACTAGAGGGCATAGAATTCCTTGGAACAGGAATTTGAAACTGTACCTGGATATTGCAGGTTCATCATGCCATTAAGTGGTCAAGAAAGTAAGGGGATTACTGAACTGGCTGGGGAGACCGATTTGAATTACCAAGGGGAAATAGTGATGCAACCACACAATGGAGTCAGGCACTTCTCTGGGGTTCCCTCTAGTAATCCTGTTTTCAGTGGTAAATGTTAATGGAAGTCCGAAGCTGCCCAACACAAGCAGGACTGTGAGGGACCTTCAGGTCCTTCAGGGTTGTTGATCTGTATCGCCCTACTAGCTGGGGAGGCACCTGAGGACAAAGGGAACAAATGAATAAGGAAGTTACAAACACCAACCATGGTCTCGTGATCAGTTGCAAAATAAAGGACCACAGAAGCTATGCATGGTTTTTTTTTTTTTACTTGCTTTGCTTTTGTATGTATTAATGAATTTTTTCTTTGCTTTCCTCTTTTCTTTTATATGAAAAGGGGGTTTCCCTTTCCATATAATGAGATCTGCTCATGGTAGTTAATTTTATAAGGCAGTCTTTACATGAGAGTGTCTTAGAGTGGAATTGTGAATAAAATACAAGAGGGAGGAACATCACATTACAATGGGTATAAAGATTTAAAGGCTAGGATGGGCATGTTTTCCTTTGAAGGAGTGAATGAGTTAGGTGGGAATATAGTGTTGTCTGCTTCAAAGATTATTGGTAGAAGGAGTGGACTGTACTAGATATTGTTCGTTTTTATTTAGCTTCCATTTACCACATTTTGCCATGTATAATACACACAGCTTGCCCAAATTTTTGAGGGGAAAATAAGGATGCACATTATACATGGTTAGTACCTGAAATACCTTGTATCTGTTCTTGTGTTTTGTAATTATTTGTTATATAAAATTTCTTGTACCATAATATATTCACAAACAAATGCTAAAATCCCTTTACAATACAAAAAAACAAGTATCTAAATACTAATTAATTAATTAATTAGTTAAAAAATTAAAATGAAATATTTTTTCCTGAAGTTTGGGCCAAAAACGGGGTGTGCATCATACATAGCAAAATACAGCATTCCCTTCTGTCTCATCATCTCCTGGATTGTAACATATACAAGGTTAACAACATATATTCCAAACTTCTATGCAGTTGAAGTTATGGGTATAGTTGGAGTTCTGCCCAGGACTGGTGAGCAATGGCATGAGATTTAGAAGATGGAAGTGAGGGGGGTAAGGCCATCGTTTTTGGCACAACAAGTTGACAAGCAAGTTCCCATGCTCCGGAGTGTTTGCAAGAGCTGGACGACAGGTTCCTTGTCATTTCTCCAAGGATCTGAGCATCTGTGGTGGCAGCAGTGGAAGTGGCAGGATCCTGAACTTTGGGTAGCAGCTGCCTCGGAGGTCTCCTGATTTCCATCCTGCCATTCATTGGAACGATTATGTGTTGATTTCCTGCCAAACCTTTTTGTTAGACATGTGTACCGTGGTTTGTGGTTCCTGTCCTGAACAAGGAGAAGCCTCTCTGGAAATGGAGCCTACCCCGAGGGATTATAGTTGAGAAGTGAAGATTAAAGATCACGTCCTTATTTGAGCCCCAGATCAAGTCTTACCCGGAGTCTAGCCCCATTCCAGACTCATCAGAGCTCCCTCTCTCCTTTTCTTTGTGTTTGATTTTTCTGATAAATACATCAGAAACATGATCTGATATACTACAGACACACTTTTGGGGGAAAAACCCCTTCATTCATTAATTTATTCAATAAAAATTTATTGAGTGCCTCCAATGTGAAGCACTGTGCTGGAAATACATCATGGCCAAAAATAACACTGTGTCCTTGAGTATTAATATAGAAATTAGTTTCCTAAGGACAGAGTGTTTATAGGAAGAAAGCAACTTTGTGTTTGATGGAATGGATATGTAGATAACATAGATACATAGACAGAGCAAAAGCATCTTTGATAACTTTTGTTAATTTTCAGTGATGGTCTCATTTAATATATAACTCCCTGTGAATTCCCATTTGATTATTGACCTATAGTTAGTGCCATAGATCTATTTTTTGATTTTCACACTCACAATGACTTTAGATTAAAGGTATAACAGTACAACTAATCACATACACATAAAAGAATCTTGCATGTATCAAGTATTTTTAATTTTGTAACTAGCAAATGTAACTTCCTACATTGGGAGATTGCTGAGTAATATAGCTTATAAACAGGAAGTGCAAAACCTCCAGCTTTGTTCTTCTTTCTCAAAATCACTGGCTATTTGGCACCTTTTATAGTTCCATATGAATTTAAGGATTTTTTTTCTGTTTCTGTGAAAAATGACATTGGAATTTGGATAAGGATAGCATTGAATCTGAAGAGTGCTTTGTGTACTGTGGCTATTTTAAGAATATTAATTCTTTCAATCCATGAACGTGGGACATCTTTCCATTTCTTTGGGCCATCTTCATTTTTTTCACCAATGTCTTCAGTTTTTATTGGAGAGATCTTTCACCTCCTTTGTTAAATTATCTCTATTTTATTATTTATGATGTTATTGCAAATGGGATTGTTTTAATTTCTTTCCTATAGTTTTTTATTATTGTATATAAATGCAACTGATTTTTATATTAATTTCTATCCTGTAACTTTAATGAATTCCTCTATTATTTCTAATAGGGGTTTTTTGTGGAGTCTTTAGGATTTTCCATACATAATAGTATATTATCTGCAAACTTCTTTTCTGATTTGGACAACTTTGATTTCTTTTTTCTTTCCTAATTGCTCTGGCTAGGACTTCTAGTACTATGTTGAGTAAAAGCATAAAGAGCTGGCATCCTTGCCTTTTTCTTGATGTTAGAGGAACATCTCTTAGTTTTTGTTAAGTATGATGTTATTCATGGCCTTATCATATGTGACTTTTATTATGTTGAAATACATTCTTTCTATACCCATTTGTTTAGAGATTTATTATGAATGTTGAAATTTGTCAAATGCTTTTCAGCATCTATTGAGATTGTCATATGGGTTTCAGTTTGTTGTTGTTGTTGTTGTTGTTTTAGAAAGAGGAGAAGGGAGTGAGAAAGGGAGAGAAACACTAATGTAAGAGAGAAACATCGATTCAGTCAGTTGAATTGATGTTTCTTGTACAATTCTTCTTGTACGTGCCCCTGGCCAGGGACTGAACCACAGCTAGGCATGTGCCTTGACTGGGAATCCAACCAGCAACCTTTTGCTTTGCAGGACAATTTCCAACCAACTGAGCCACACCAGTCAGGATCTCATATGGTTTTTATCCTTCATTTTGTTAATGTGGTGTATCACACTTATTGAACCATCCTTTCATTCTTCAAATGAACTGCACTTGATCCTTTCAATGTATTTTTTAATTCTGCTTGCTAATATTTTGTTGAGGATTTTTGCATCTATTTTCATCAGGGATATTGGCCTGTAATTTTCTTTTTTTATAGTGTCCTTGTCTGGCTGTAGTATCAGAGTAGTTTGGAAGAGTTCCTTCCTCTTCTATTTTTGGAAAGATTTCAAAAAGGATTAGTATTCATTTTTAAGTGTTTGGTAGAATTCATGAATGAAGCTCTCTGACCCTGGACTTTCTGTTGTTTTTACTAGTAATTGGTCTGTTTAGATTTCCTATTTCTTCATTATTCAGTCTTGGTAGGCTGTATATTTCTAAGAATTTTTTTCATTTTTTTTCTAGGTTGTCTAATTCGTTGTATAACTGTTTATAGTAGTTCCTTATGGTGCTTAGCATTTCTTTGTTGTCAGTTCTAATGTCTCCTCTTTCATTTGTAAATTTACTTCTTTAGTTCTTTCAGTTTAGTTTGTAAATTTCTCCCTATTTACAAATAACATTGCAATAAACATTTCTTTCATGTATTCTTATGCAAATGTGGGAAAATTTCTCTAGGGTTTTGCTTAGGTGTATAATTGCTGACCATAAAGTATATAGACCTATGACTTTACCAATTTTCTTTCCAAAATGTAAGAGTATACTTTTATTCCTCCTCTCCCATCCTTTGTGCCATTTTTGTCATACATTTACTTCTACATACATTATAAGCCACAAAGGGCATTGTTATTATTTTCACTTTGAATAGGCAATGATCTTGTAAAGAAATTTTAAAATAGTTCTTTTTTTTTTTTTTTTAAACATTTTATTTATTTATTTTTAGACAGAGGGGATGGGAAGGAGAAAGAGAGGGAGAGAAACATCAACATGCGGTTGCCTCTCATGTGTCCCCCACTGGGGACCCGGCCCGCAACCCAGGCATGTGCCCCAACTGGGAATCAAACCTGTGACCCCTTGCTTCACAGACCGATGCTCAATCCACTGAGCTACACCAGCCAGGGCTAAAATAGTTCTTAAATATACCCACATATTCACCATTACTCTTTATTCCTTTGTGTAGATTAAAATTTCCATCTTGTATCATGTTCCTTTTGCCTATACCCACTTTATCTAATATTTCTTTTTTTTAAATATTTTATTTATTTATTTATTCATTTATTTTAGAGAGGGGACAGGAGGGAGAAGTGAGGGAGAGAAACATCAGTGTGTGGTTGCCTCTTGCGCACCCCCTACTGGTGGCCTGTGCCCTAGACTGGGAATCAAACCAGTGACCCTTTGGTTCGTAGGCCAGCGCTCAATTTGCTGACCCACACCAACCAAGGCTCTAATATTTCTTATAGTGCACGTATGTTAGAGTATTTCTCCTAGTTTTTTAAATATATAAAATGCCTTTATTTTTATCTACATGTTTGATAGGTTTTTAAAATCCTTTTTCTAGATAACTGGTCTTAATTCAAAAAGTGAACAAACAAGCTTTTGCTGAAAAACTTTAAATATTATCATTATTGTTAGATTTGTATTTTTATCCCTATATGTTATTTACCATCATTATTTGCTTATTTGACCAATTTATTATTTAATTATTTAAATTCAGTTATTATTAAGGAAAATAAAGTACCCAAGCTTGAAGAACTGGCCAGAATCAAGCTTGGCAATATGATTCATACTTCAACTTTGCTCCTAGGGCTGTGCCTGCTAAGCACTCTTTGAATTTTTGATCCATTTCCTGGTTCTGAGTTTCATTGAACAGATGTTTCCAATCACCAACTTCACCTACAACAAAAAAAACAGTAGACTCAGACACTTGTTAGAATAGTTTTTCTTAATTTTACCATTTTGAAGTGTAGTGCTTCACTTTGAAATGAGAAAATGGACACATGAAAAATATAGGGTGTCTTAAAAAACTAATGTAGTTCCTCTTATAAAGTTAACCATATCCACTGAGGCTTCCCCATGTGTGGTGTGGCAGGTGACATGCTTTCTTTACATCACTGAGCGGACCTTGGGCTCAGTAACCCCCCATCTGCACCTCCCTCCCCACACTCATGACCTAAACGTCTAGTGTCTTTTCAGAGCCAGTTTATTCTTCTTTAAAGTCTTTTAAATACCTTAAATGCTCCTTGAGGAGTGATTAGTTTACAACAGGTTTCGTTTAAGACTTCAGATCCTGAAAATTTTGCACAAAAGTGATTATTTTGCCTGGGATTAGAATGTGTTTTCATACTTGCTTTTAAATGTAAAGGGAGTTACTTCTTCCTTTATCATCTTTTGATGATTTGGGTGGAGGTTATAAGTTCCTTGTTGCATAACCATTAAAATGTATGCTTATAAAAGAGGGTTTAAAGATCTAAAAAATGCTTAGCTATATGAAGGAAATAAAATAAAACACAGCTGTTTACACATGTCATAAACTGTGTAAAATATCACAGAATAAAGCTGGAAGAAATACGCCAAAAAGTTCAACCCGCCTCTGGTGAGGGAAATATGGATACTTTTTAATGCTTTTTCACATGTTCCAATGCTTTCTGAATTTTCTATAAGAAATAGTAGTAAAAATCTTGTTACCACATTATATACTTTAGGATTTTTCTATTCCATACAGTATTTGATTAACAATGTGTAGAAAAGTTGCATTTTTCCCCTCCTTAAAGCCATAAGACTAAGCATTAAAATCAGGATTAACATCAATCAGGAAGCAAACCAAAGTCAGAGTTACAATCAATGTTCCATTCACAGTGGATTTTAAAAATAGGTTTGTATTTGACAAAATGTATAGAGTTAGTCAACGAAACTTAAGTTCAAATCCTGACTCCATCATTTATGAGCTTCTGAGCATGCTGGCCACATTTGTAAAATGCAGGATTCAGTATCTTTTTTTTTGCTATAAAATTTAAGCCCAGCAAGGGCCAAATACATGAATAGATGCCTAATAATTGATAGCTATTGCCTATCAATTGTGTGCTGCCTCTAAATCACATTATACTTTCATTACATATGCAATAAAATAAACCAGCAATCCCTGAGCTATGCCATTATAAATTTCCACAGGGCATTGGAATACTATAATGAAATCATCAGTGCCAGGGACAACTAGTTGCCTATCCAATATCATTTTCTTTTTCTTCCTCACTTGCAAAACCTTAATTTTTTTTTAAATTTTACTTATTTATCTTTAGAGGGGAAGGAGAGAGGGAGAGAAACATCAATGTATGGTTGCCTCTAGTGCATCCCCTGCAGGGAACTGGCCTGCAGGGAACCTGCCTGCAACCCAGGCATGTGCCCTGACTGGGAATCGAACTGCAATCCTCTGGTTCACAGGCCCGTGCTCAATCCACTGAGCTACACCAGCCAGGGCTGCAAAACCCTAATTTTAATTGGGTTATGTGCCCACCTTTAGAAAACCACATTTCCCAGCCAAGGGTGCAGTGAGAGGTGGCCAGCAGACACAAGAAGTCACAGAATAGCGAGGCTTCCAGGAATGTTCTTAAAAGGGGTCTCACTCAGCTAATACGCAGGATTCTGTCTCTTGCCTTTCCTTTTTTATTTTAATGAAACAATCCTTTAATATTAACGTAATGGGGGAGCCCTAGCTGCGCCCTTGTCATCAGAAGGTGACAAGCAGAAAGGTAAAGAAAATTATTATTTTAAAAGACACCATAGGCTGCCAGTTCTGGCTCTGAACTATGGCCAGACTTCTTGTTGAGGGAGAGAAAAGGAAAAAACCTGTCATATTTGAGGAACAGTTGTATGAATGGCCTGTTACATGCCAACTGACGGGTGGCCTAGAAACCAACGCAGCTTCACCTTTGCGGAACAGAAACGGGCCCACGGCCCCGTGCGTCTCCCGGGACTTGGCTCTCATCGCCTGGAAGGTGCTCTGAGCAGAAACCGTCTGAATCTGCTCCCCAGTGAGCGAGAACCCAAAGAACTCAGCGATGTGTTCTATCCCAGCAGCCAGATTCTGAAAACAAAATGATAAAGCATAACCTTCTTTCTACATGAATAAGCAAAGACATAAACAAAGACAGATTTCTTAGACGGAATGGATTTATTAAGCCTGTTTAATTCATCTGTTTATCTCTTTACTCAGGTTTACTTTGATATCTCTGTATAAATAGTTGAGTGGTTTCTAGAAGATATTTTTTATCAATGTTACCTTATAGTTTAATTTATAACTCTTTTAAACTATTTAGGATATAAATAATGACATTAAACATTAATTAATAGGTTATCATTTTATTTAAGATGGTAGTCATTTTTTTTAAAGCACCAGTCTAATCTATCTAGCTGAGAAAATCAATGTATTCATATATGCTCATTTGAATTCTCTTTTCTTCTGAATCCTATTTATAGCTAGTGTTTAATATCATCAAGGAAGTATGATATTTAGAATCATAACAAATAGAAGGGATTTTTAAATTTATTTTTGTCTAAATACCCTCATAAATCATGAACCTCACCCTCACCCCCATCAGTATCCCCAACAGGGCAGGTTCATTACATTTCTTAAACTATATTCTACAAAAACACTCGTATACCTCAGGACGGTTATAGATGTTTCATGAAAAAAAAAGAAAAGAAGGGTGAATAGTTGAGGTCAAATAATCTTGGAACCTTTTGGGTTAAACAAAGGTAAGACCTTTTTTCCCCTACAGGGTCTCTCAGTCTTTAATATGCAAAATGCAGTGTGAATCTCCCAAAGGAGCAGACTATCTAATACAGCAGTTCCCAAATCAATCTGAACAAGCAACTTTCTTCCAACCCCCATGAGAAAAGACTAAATAACTATGTTCTTCCCTGTTATATAAATGCATCCCATAAATGGAAGAGTTACATTACATTATACTTTCCTTGGATAAGACAGGAGAGACTTGTGTTAAAAACACAATTTGGTTAGAGGACATTTGAGCATTTGACGCTCACCCTTCCCATTAACACACTTTCTTCGTGGAGGGGGGTGGCTGTTCCAGCACTCTGGTTACCTCCTGCCTCATTAGTCACTCCTGCTTAGTCTCCTTTGCTGATTCCTCCTCGTCGCCCCCGACTCTTTTGTCAGAGGGCTCCGGGCACAGTTCTGTCTTCTTCCTTCTCTATCCACATACATACATAAGTAGGTAATCTCAGGGCTGTGAATGCTGTCTATGGCCCAGTGATTCACAAATTTCTATCTGTAGGCCAGAGCTCTTGCCTTCAAGAGTTTTATGCCCAACTGCCTCCTTCACCTCTCCATTTGGTGACTAACACACATCTCAAACATAGCAAGCCCCAAAACAAACCCCAAGTCGTCCCCACAATCCTACTTCACCCGCCATCTCCTACTCAGATGATGGCAATTCAATCTTCCCAGTAAGCTAGGCCAGTAATATTGGAGTCTATTTTGATTCCTCTTTTTCTCTCACTACTCTTATCCCCATGCAATCTAGCAGCAAATCCTACTGGGTCTTCTTTCCATATACACTCAGAATGCAACCACTTTTCACCACCTCCGTTGCTTTTTCTGGTCTGAGCCACCATCTTCCTTGGCTGGCGCCACCTCAGTTTTCCCTGCACTGTCTTGGCCCCTCTCCAGTCTGATCTCACACACCAGGATGATCCTATTAAAAACGAAGCAGCTCCTATCGCTGTTCTGCTCGAATCCTAGAAGGACTTTCCATTCCACTCAGAGCGGAGGCCAAGGAGATGTCAGTCCTCTGTCCCGCCATTCCTCATACTCCACCCAGCATGGGCGGTGATCTTACAGGTTACTCTCCCCTTGCCTCCCTCCTGTCCGTTAATCATACAGGAAGTCCCCCCTCAGGGCCTTTACTCCAGTCATTCTCTCTACCTGTTCTTGTGCCAGTTACCCGCTTGGCTCATTCTCTCACTTCCTTCAGATCGTTCCTTAAATCCAATCCCTCCCGTGACATTTTCCGTGACCATCCTATTTTATACTGGGGTTTGTCCAGCATCCTAATCCCCCACCCCCAGGCATTTCCAATTTTCCTTAATCAGCTATACCATTTTTCCTTTTCTCCTCACATATTATATACCTTTTCATTGTTATTGTGTTTATTATTTGTCATTCTGTCTTTTTTTTCCTCCGGTGAGAATGTGAGCTTCTCGGGGCAGTGAGCTTTGGTCTCTCACTGGTATATCACAAGGGCGTAGAACACTGCCGAGCAATCACTCACTAAATGGTTATGAATAAACAATTATAAACTGCATGGAAAAATCAATTCACAGAAAAATACATGTTCAATTCAATCTCAGTTAAGACCTACCTATTGTTTTTCATATTTCTAATTTGGCCCATCTATCATAAAAGGAAAATAAAGCAGCAACTCTTAGTAATAAATAGCTAAGCATTATTTATTTCTGTTAAATAATCAACCTAAGCATTTATGCATTGTTTGTTTTTTTTCCCTAGCACTATATCATATACATGAAATATTCTGTTTTTCCAGCAGAAGTAAGGCCTGCTCGAGTGTGGTTGGTAGGGTAATAATAATATGGGTGTAATCATTTATAGCTTTAACTTGAACATTTCACCTAAAATGTCACATGATATGCTTGAATGTGATATCGTTATGTTACAGACTTACATGCCTATAATTTCATAATTAAAAAGGGGCATTCTTTATGCTAGACCCTGTGTGTGTTAATACAAGCAGACATGTTAAGTGCTCTGTGTTGTAGTTCATACTAAATTGTGTTATAGAATATCAATAATCATATCTTACCTCTTTCAGGTCTTCATATAATATGAGCTTAACATTTTCATCATCAAGATGTTTGTTCCAATTAATTGCAAAATCAAAATAGCTTCCCCAAGAAACTAAAAACGCAAGAAAAAAACTTCTTAAGGAACTCTAAATAACTGAGGTTAAAATGATAGATGGTTAATGTATGCGCTAAAACATAAGCTCTCTATATATGAGTGAGCTCCAACAACAGGTTTGGAAGTTATCACAAGTCCATGCTCCACGAGAATTGGCACAAGCCAGTCCTTGTATTGTATCAGATTTGTATTGTATTGTATCAGATCTGGCACAAGCCAGTCCTTGTATTGTATCAGATCTGATACAAGCCAGTCCTTGTATCAGATTTGTATTAATTTTATCTTTGTAAATAATAACACAACTAAGCAAGCTGTACATTGGTTTGATAAAAAACTACAGACATTCATGAATATTTAGGTGAATAAAATAATTCAGAAATAGTGAATGATACATGAAAACTGACAGTAATGCCAGAAAGAAATGATGAGACAGATGTTATCTAGACCAGTATCATCCAGTGAAACTTTAATGTAAGCCACACCTGTAATTAAATTTTTTAATTTTTTCCTAACCTTAAAATGTTTTAGTAGCCACAAGAAGAAAAGCCAAAAAGAAACATGTGGAATTGAAATTAATATTTTCTTTTATTGAGCTTCCTATATAGCCAAATATTATTACTTCAGCATGGAATCAACATCAAAATTACTAATGAGTCATTACACATATTTTTGTACTTTAAATCTTAAAGCCAGTAATTATTTTGTACTTATAGAGAATCTTAATTTGAATGCTAAGTTTTTACCTGAAACACTTGATACCTTTTTGGATTTCACAAAACTTATATTTGGAAAAGTGGATTCATACATTCGAGTTGTGCCAAACTAACTTAAAAAGTTTCCAGTAAATGCATGGAGCAGTTTTTAAATCTAAATTTAAAATAATTAAAATAGAATAAAATTTTTAAAATTCACTTCTCAATTGTGTCACCTTTCAAGTGCTCAATTCCCACACAAGGCTAGTGGCTACCATACTGGACAACATGGAGCGAGACAAGGACCAGCCGCGTTGCCTACTAACCGTGTGACTTGGAGCAACTCCCCAAACCTCTTTGTGCCTTCCTTTCCTCAGCTGTAAAGGGGTCTGGTGTATGAGGTTTCAATGATGAACACATGTCAAATGCCTAATTAATACTACGTGCCAATTCAATAAATTATGGCCATTATTATTTCATTAATAATAAAAATAATTTCATAATTACTATAGTTATCATCCTTATCATGAAACCCTTGTTTTCAGCCAGGCAGTTTCTACCTGTTTTATTTGTTGTGGCAAATATAATAAGTTTGTGACCCTTTATCCAATACACTCCCTTATTTGTTGCTAAACAAACCCCTTCTGTGACTCCCTTAGAAGAACTGTGATTGGTGACGTGATGGTCTGGCCAGTGAGACACAAACAGGAACCATGGATCGAGGGGTCTGCCGGAAAGCAATTGCTGTTCTAGTGAGCATTCTTCATGATTTGAAGGTGATGGTTAGAGAGACAGTAGCCAACTTGAGAGCACAGTGTAAAAAGCAACAGTGCGAGCCCAAGGGAGTATCAGAGGTTCTGGCCTTCCTCGCTGGGCTGCTGAACCAGTTGCCTACCTTCGGACTTCTTGTTAGGTGAGAAAAAGAAAACCTGATGTGTTTAGGCCACTGTGGTCAGGATTTCTGCTCTTCTAAATGTAGTATTAATTAACATGCATATACTTTACACTTCAATCTTTAGAGCAATCCAATGAGACAGGTACAATTTTTATGCCCGTTTGGTTAACGGGGAAATAGAGAGAGAGTGTAAGTAACCACTTTAAGCCCACACAGGTGGTAAGTTATGGGTATTGTACATTTCAAAGACAGTCTGACACTAGACCTTGCGTGGCCAAACAAAACCTATGCTGTCACACCTCCAGTAGGTCAGATACTCTTACGTGTGCTTTACCAGTAAGAAAACCAAAGTTCAGCCCTGGCTGGTGTGGCTCAGTGGATCGAGTGCAGCCCTGCGAACCAAAGGGTTGCTGGTTTAATTTCCGTCAAGGCACATGTCTGGGTTGCAGGCCAGATCCCCAGTAGGGGGCACGTGAGAGGCAACCACACATTGATGTTTCTCTCCCTCTCTTTCTTTCTCTCTTCCCCCCTCTCTAGGTATAAATAAATAAAACCTTAAAAAAAGAAAAAGAGTAATGTTATTGTGTGATGCACAGACTAGTTAGTTGTACTATAAAACTTCACTGAAAAGTTATTTCTGATTCCTGCATCCATCTTGATCTCCCTTCTTTCTTTACCCTAAAGCACACTTGAATTTTCTTATTTATGTAGTCATCTGTCAAAGTAAGAAGAATTCTTTCACCAAGAGCCATACCTTGTCCTTTCATGAACTGTCTGAAGAATTCATCCCAAGAGCCATAGCTTGGAATATCAGGGACGTCATTGTGGAAATGGAAGAAAGATACTGCTGTGTCTTTAGGGTTTCGGAATATCACCAACATCTAGGGAGATAAAACTAAGTTAACTGATTCGTGACATGTTTTGAACTTTGAAAAAGTGAATGGGTGAGCGACATCCTGTGTCCTTTTGTAGGCTGCATAGTTTTTTAACATATAGAGAAAGAGTGACGGTAAGAAACTGAGGAGTAGGAGGCGATAGCTGGGCATACCCCTGGAGACAGGGGAGAAAGAAGAAGAAAAAGAACAGCGGTGTTACAGGAGGGGACCTCTGGTCATGAGTTTAGCCAGTAAAGAGGCATACATAGAAAATGTACAAAAGGAATGAGGGCAAGCTCACAGGCCCATGATCTGAAAGGTTAAACCCCTAAACGAAGTGAAAGATGCAAAATACTATTAAGGACAGTTAAGATAACGGTTAAGTTGGGTGGGAGAAGATCAAAGAATGGCAGGCCCCCTCTCTGGGCCCCGAGGTGCGCCAATGGGTGATGCAGATGCAGCAGTACCTCTGATGTCCTACCTTAAACCTAACTTCTCTGACGAGGAGTGAGTTTATTCTTCTGAGTGAAAAGTGTGAAATACACATTGTAAAGAGAAAACTGAAACCCAAGCAAACCAAAAGATTACAGGAGAATTTCTGGCCACTCCAAGTGGATTTAGCTAGGCCTTCTGTCCTGACGTGACGAATTCCATAACAAGACTGAGGAGACTGCAGAATACAGTATTGAGCACTGTTAATGGTCACCGAGGAATCTGAGATGACACCCAAGTGCTTCAGGAGACTAGAAGTTGGCAGATGTCATTTCAGGGTCAGAAAGGATGTAGGCATGGATTTGGAAAGCACAAATTTGTGAACCTGACTTCCATTTGGAGGAGGTTTTCTAGAATTGACTGAAGTGGATGATTTAGGGCCACAGAAAAGAGGAAGAAGTAACCACCAGGGGCAATATGGGTTTCTCTAAGAATAAGGCACTGCTAACACCAAGTTTTTCCTAGACATACTCATAGTTTCTAAACTAGTTTCTACTTTAATTTCATAGTTTCTATTAAATTTGTTGCTAATTATTTCTCCCACAAAGTGGAACTCATAAGCTGAAAGAAGCAATTAGGCATATAAAACTCATGTGCAAAGGATATAATTAAGGTAAGCATGCCTAGAGGTTTTTTTATGGCATTTCCACTGTCCTGATAAGGCCATTATCATTTTAATGAGTTATTCGGGTAAATATAGAAGTGTATTTACCAAATTTGTAGATGACATGAAGCCGAGAAGGAATCGGGATCTCAAAACACCTTGTCAGTCTAAAGAAATGAACTAACGCCAGCAGGGTACAACTGAATGCCGATAAGCAAGCTGAGGTCTATGTCTTTCATTTAGATCCACAACACACCCCGACCCCTGAGTCCAGATATAGCAGATATTTGCCCCTTGCAGGTGTTATTTTGGGGCTCTGACTATCGCTCATTGGTTGCCTCGGCTTGTGGCAGTTACCACAAAGCCACAGATTTGAACAGCGAGGGCCAGCTGCAGTGTGGACAAGCCCCAGCCCGGCATCAACCGCTGCCCTTGGCTGCCTTTCTTTTCTTGCCCTTGCATTCTTGCAACAGTGAAACTGTTTCACTCCAAACCCAAATGTTTTATAAATTACTTCAGCTCTGTTTCTTATGTAATAATTAGAGGCCCCAAATCACCTAGATTTGTGATTATATTTAACCACATTAAACTGGAGAGATTATATGTTAAAGTGATATTTGGGCTTTGGGAGATTCTCAATACAAAGACTTATACAGAGCTGTCCAAAGCTGGCGTGAGTGATAGAGGGGCTGGATCATGGTCCAGACAGCCACTTAGTGGAATATGAACACTTCATGGGGATTGGAGTAGCAACCTTTAAGGTATTTTCCAATTCAAAGCTCCTAGAATCCTATACCCTGGCCACAAGGCACTAATGCTAAGCCTCCACTTCCCTAGTGATTTCTTTCCTCCTCCATTATTTCCCCTCCTTTCTCTTACCATTGTAGTTATCTTAGCTGTTTTCTTCCTTCCACTTTCTTTGCTATTATTATACTATCATCTCTGTTTTATTTGTGGCATTCAAGCATTTAAATCCTGGATTCGTAAGTTGGCAGCCAAGTAGGTGGGAGCGGGGTCTTGCTCTTGCACCCAACGCGGACACTTAGCTGATCTTCCAAAAAACAAAGTGAACAGTCCATGGGATCTTAGCTGATAGGAATTTCGGAAGCCAAAGCGTACAGAGGACACTTCAAAACGGGCGTTGAGGAGGTTTTATAAATGGATGGGAAAAGTCCCGGGAGGGGCACCTGCATCTGAGGAGAGCCTGGTCAGAGACAGCAGCCTAGCGGCTCCCTCCCCTCCCGTGAGGAGGCCCCAGGCCTGGGAGGGGAGCGACTTGGATACACAAAGTGGTCAGGAAGAACCAAGCAACACACACACACACACACACACACACACACACACACACACACACACACCTAGCAGCACGCCTATAGCTGCGGCGGGAGAATACCTGAGAGTGAGCCAGACACACACACACACACACACACACACACACACACACACACACACACACACCCTAGCAGCACGCCTATAGCTGCGGCGGGAGAATACCTGAGAGTGAGCCAGATACTGTCCGCATCTGGTTCTGGTGGAGGAGGAGGAGGGCCGTGACTGGCCCTGACTTTGATAAACTCTTGGCTTTTCGGAGAGGTGGAGGGTGTTGCAAATGGGACAGAGGCTCGGCGCTGCAGCGGGAGCGCACAGAGAGACTTTTTTTTTTCAAAGGGGAACTGAGGAAACCTGGGCAGGGACCCCAGCACGCAGCTGCCAGGCCAACAAGGGAGGACTGTGGGTGTAATTTACTCCCACTCAGCTGGGCAGATTGATTAGAGGTGCGAAGTGAGATGGTGCCTCGGACCCAGCCCGGTGCAGTGCTGCAGGGTGGAGGGGGCAGGCCACAGTGTGCCGTGAGGACGGTGGGCTGGGAACTGCGCACCCGAGATTATTTGAGGACAGACCGGGCCTCCTTCCTTGGTGGAACGTCCAGGAAGGGAAGATTGAGCCCAGCCCCCACCTCCTGCGAGAGCAGGGGAAGATCTGCAAAACTGGCTCAGTAGGCCTCGCAACTCTGCAGGGGGCATTTCCAAAAGAGTAAGACAGCAAGACAAATGCCCCAAAGGGCCCATTTTGAAGGACTCGCAGGGAGACAAAAAAACACTGGGTCCTAGGGCCTATTTCGCTGTGGCCGTCACAGCAGGGAGTTCAGAAAGTGTGCAGCAAGGGGCAGCAAGGCAGATTCAGGGCACCGCCAGCCCCGGCTGGCACACAGAGCTGCCCTCTACACCAAGCAGGAGAGAGCTGACACACACAGATTGTCCCCTACCCTGTGAAAGGGACAAATGTGTAATGAGAAACTATACAGTATTGGAAATAAACTGGGAAAGACTAAGGACGGAGGTGTAGGGGCAGGGGGAACACACCCACAATTTTCCTAGAAGATGGAACAGTGCCTCCCAGGGGAGACTCAGAGGCCTCACCCTCTGCATCGCAACAGAAGCTCCCTCTAGAGGCAGGTGAAGGAGATACAGGTGGTGTAGCCATAAGTTGGATGACCCACCCCAGGGCTCTGAGCTGATGGAAAACCAGAGACGGATCCAGAGAAAACTCGGAAGGCAAACACCAATGACTGAGACGAACTTCACCTCACTCTTCCTCAGAACTTGTGTTTTCTTCTTTTTTGCCTTTCACATAGCCTTTTAATATTGGGAAATATCCTCGCTTTGGGTGAGGACACCATGGTTATTGCTGTTCTTCCCCAACGGTATTCCTATTTGTTCACTACTTGTTTGCACTTCGAATCCCATTGGCTACTCTCCCCCTTGTCTCACTCCATGTTGCCTTCCCCCTGCCTTTGATCAGTTGAGTTAGGGATTCCCACCCCCTTTCTTAGCCTGGGTTCTATTTCTCACTCTTATTGGTATTTCTGCCCCCTCCTCTCAAAATCATTTTTATTTACTGCAGACATCTCATATTCACTTCTGTCTTTTGTATAATATTCTTCTTCCCTTTCCCCCTTTATTGATCTTTGCGCAGCTGTCACTGTTATTGACCCTGCTGTGGTTTTTCTGCAGTTCTGTTCCCATTGGTTCAATACCTTTTTATTTGTGTCAGACCTCATAGTATACTCTTCCCTTCTCTTGCTCTATTTTTGCCATCACCCTGCCCTGTTTCACTTACGTTTTAAATTTCATTCTCTGCCTTTTTTTTTTGCCTGGTTTCTATCCCTACTCTTATTATTTCTCCCCCACTCTTCCCACTCAAAATCATTTTCCCCCTTTAACACCCCATATTTCCTCTTTCCTACCTTATAATATTCTTAATCTCAACCTTTATTAATTTTCGCCCAATTGTTGTTGATATTGCTGATGTGGTAGGGGTTTTCTTATTGCTGTTGGCATGAGTTCAGTTTTCTGGCAATATTGTTTTGTTAACCAGCATGATATACACAAAGTACAACAGCATATAAGATATGGTGGGAGGTGTGACTACCAGTCAGCAAGCTGGAGGGGGGAACCCACCAATGAATGAGCCACCAACAAGAAAACCCACACAAACTGAATAATGGGCAACCCCAGAGCATCCAGATCAGGAGATCAAAGAAACTGCACCATTTAGGCCCCCAGCACTCCTGCCACAGAAGTACATCCCACAAAGACAGGCAGGCAAAGCAGAGCATCCTGAGATGCAGAAATAGATGCAGAAATAAACAAAAAGAGCCACCGGAAATGGGGAAGTAAAGGAAGAAGCCCCAGTTGAAAGTAATGGTGGAATCCACAGAAAAAGAGCTAAATGAAATTGAGGTGAGCAATCTATCAGATTTAGAATTTTAAAAAATGGTTATAAGGATAGTCAAGGAACTCACTGACAACTACAAGGAACTGAATGGGAATTATGGCAGCATGAAAAAGGACATAGACACTACAAACAAGAACCAGGGAGAAATGAAGAATATAATATTTGAAATGAATAATAGACTAGAAGGAATTAAAAACAGGCTGAATGAAGCTGAGAACCAAATCAGCAAGCTGGAAGGCAAGGTAGAAAGAGATACCCAGGCAGAGCAACAAAATGAAACAAACAAAAAAAAGACTCAAAAAAAAATGAGGATAGTTTAAGGGACTTCAGGACAACATGAAATGTAACATTTGCATCATAGGAATATCAGAAAAAATTACAAATAAACAACCTAACCCTACATCAACAAGAACTAGAGGAGCAACAACAAAGCCCAGAGTGAGTGGAAGGAAAAACATGATCAATATCAGAGCAGAATTAAATGACATAGAGACTAAAAGAATGATTCAAAGGATCAATAAATCCAGGAGCTTGTTCTTTGAAAAGATAAACAAAATCGACCAGATTCATCAAGAAAAAAAGAGAGGACCCAAATAATTAAGATCAGAAACAAAAGAGGAGAAATTGCAATTGATACCAGAGAAATACAAAGGATTATCAGAAACTGACAAACAACTATGTGCCAGGAAATGTGACAACCTGGGTGAAATGGACAAAGTTTTAGAAACTTATAATCTTCTAAAACAGAATCAAGAAGAAGCAGAAAGCTTGAATAGACAAATAACAACTTGTGAAATTGAAGCAGTAATCAAAAAACTCCCTGCACACAAAAGCCCTGGACCGGATGGCTACACAGGAGAATTTTACAACACATAGGAGGGAAGAGCTAACTCCTATCCTGCTCAAAGTATTCCAAAAAATTCAAGAAGAGGGAAGACTCCTAAACTCTTTTCATGAGGCCAGTATCGTCCTAATTCCAAAACCAGGTAAAAACACAACAAAGAAAAAAAACTACAGGCCAATATCTCTGATGAACATAGACACTAAAATCCTCAACAAAATATTGGCAAACTGAATCCAGCAATACATTAAAAAGATCAAACACCATGATCAAGTGGGATTCATCTCAGGGATACAAGGATGGTATAATATTTGCAAATCAAGAAACATAATAAGCATAAACAAAATGAAAGACAAAAATCACATGATCATATCAAAAGATGCTGAAACAGCACTGACTTATCATAAAAACACTCAACAAAGTAGGAGTAGAGGGAGCATTCCTCAACACAGTAAAGGCCATATACAAGAAAGCTATAGCCAAAATCATAGTCAATGGGCAAAAACTAAAAGCGTTCTCTTAGGCACAAGACAAGGATGTCTGCTTTCACCACCTCTATTCAACATAATATTGGAAGTTCTAGCCACAGTGATCAGACAAGAAATAGAAATAAAAATCATCCAAATTGGAAAGAAGTATAACTGATATTATTTGCAGATGACATGATAGTGTACAGAGAAAACACCATAGACTCCACCAAAAAGCGACCTGACCTATTAAATGAATTTGGCAAAATAGCGAGATACAAAGTCAATATTCAGAAATCAAAGGCATTTTTGTACACCAACAATGAAATATCAGAAACAGAAACTAGGAAAAAATCCCATTTTATACAGGAATAAGAAAAATGAAGTACCTAGGAATAAACCTAACCAAGGACGTAAAAGACCGGTACTCAGAAAACTTCACAACACTTTAGAAAAAATTAAGGAATACACAAATAAATGGAAGCATATACCATGTTCATGTTTGGGAAAATAACATTATCAAAATGTCCATAGTACCTAAAACAATTTATAGATTTAATGCAAAATACCAATTAACATATCTCACGGATATAAAACAAATATTTCAAAAACTTATATGGAACCATAAATGACCCCAGATAGCCTCACCAATTTTGAGAAAGAAGAGCAAAGTAGGAGGGATCATAATATTTGGTATCAAACTATACTACAAGGCCACTGTAGTCAAAACAGTCTGGTACTGGCATAAGAACAAAAGGATCAATGGAATTGAATAGAGAGCCCAGAAATAAATTCATGTCTCGACGGTCAATTAATATTTGACAAAGTGGGCAGGAGCATAAAATGGAGTAAAAATAGCTCCTTCAATAAATGGTGTTGGGATGCCAAAAAAAAAAAAAAAAAGAAGAAGAAACTACATCACCAACTTACACCATACATCAAAATAAACTCAAGATGAATAAAATACTGAAATACAAGTCATGACACCATAAAAGCACAACATAGGCAGTAAAACCTCAGATATCCCATATAGCAATATTTTTGCCAAAATATGTCCTAGGGCAAGGGCTATAAAGGAAAGAATAAACAAATGGGACTACATCAAATTAAAAAGCTTCTGCATGGCTAAAGAAAACATCGGCAAAATGAAAAGGGAACCAACTGTACAGGAAAACATATTTGCTAATGATACCTTGGACAAGGGTGTGATCTTCAAAATATATAAAGAACTAACATGACTCCACTCCAGGAAGACAACCCAATTAGAAAATGAGCAAAGGACCTAAACAGATACTTCTCCGAGGAGGACATACAGAAGGACCAGAGACATATGAAAGGATGCTCAGCACCACTAGCCATCAGAAAGATGCAAATGAAAATCACAATGAGATAACCGCTTCACATGGATCAGACTGGCCATTATTAATAAATCTACAAACAACAAGTGCTGGCGAGGATGTGGAGAAAAGAGAACCCTGGTTCACTGTTGGTGGGAGTGCAGACTGGTACAGCCACTGTGGAAAACAGTATGGAATTTCCTCAAAAAACTAAAGATGGAACCACTGTTTGATCCAGTGATCCCATTGCTGGGATTATACCCTAAGAACCCTGAATCACCAATTCAAAAGAACCTATGCACCCCAGTGTTCACAGCAGCATTATTTACAATAGCCAAGTGCTGGAAACAGCCAAGTGACCATCAGTAATGAGTGGATCAGAAATCTGTGGTACATTTACACACTGGAATTCTATGCAGCAGAGAGAAAGAAGGAGCTCCTACTCTTTGGGACAACACTGATGGAACTGGAGAGTATTACGCTAAGTGAAATAAGCCAGGAGGCGAAAGACGAATACCATATGATCTCACCTATAAGTGGAAGCTAATGAACAAAACAAAAAATGAGCCAAATAGAACCAGAGACATGGAGATAAGGGACAAATTGACAGTGATAAAAGAAATAGGGGGAGAGGAATAACGGGGAAGAAGGGGAACAGTCTAGTCAAGAAACATGAAAAAAGAACCCATGGACATGAACAGCAGGGTGGAA